>NC_084924.1:17921818-18546818 GCF_958298935.1 Phragmites australis | reverse complement strand
GCACAAGTTTTCTATATAATCGACCCTGCAAATGAAAAGAAGCACGTAGTTGTTGCCGGAAAACAAAGAATTGTCGGAGTCGAGAATGTGGAGGATGCGGAAGAATACAATCAGTTCGATGATGTGCTGCCTTTTGGAGATCCAGAAAAGATCAAACTTGTAGAAGCAACCCTCGATAGATCTGTGATGCCGTACATGCGTCTGGATGGTGTAGGGAAAACAGTTCAAGGCAAATAGTGCAATGTTACGCGACTTATTTTTCTAATGTGATAGAACCCTGAAATTTGTATACAATTAGGATAAGCTTTAATTTGTATTATGGACTTGTATGCATTTAAGATGCTTCAATATGTAATAGATTATTTAAGATGCTTTAGTACATAATAGAACATTTAAGATGCTTTAATATGTAATAGAATAGTATTTCCCAAACTAGCAAAAAAAAAACATTCAACAGGTTTCCACAGGCGGTTTCTTAAGTCAACCGCCTGTGGAAATGGATTTTCACAAGCGGTTCACCTAAGGAACCGCCTGTGGAAATGGATCATTTCCACAGGCGGTTTCTTAAGTCAACCGCCTGTGGAAATGGATTTTCATAGGCGGTTCACCGAAGGAACCGCCTGTGGAAATGGATCATTTCCACAGGCGGTTCCTTCGGTGAACCGCCTGTGAAAATCCAAATCGTCCCTACTTATATTACGGCACGCGGCCCCGAAAACCCTAGTGCTTTCAGAAAACCTCGACCTCACCGTCAGGCTGTTCTTCCGTCCCCCTACCATGCTCTCTGTTTCCACTGCTGCCGCCACCGGTGGAGGGCCGACTGTGCCGAGGAGGAGCCATCGCCGCCGCCGCCGAGGTCCACAGCGCCGAAGAGGAGCCGTCGCCGCCGCCGCTGCCACCGAGTTCGACAGCTCCGAGGTGGAACCGTCGCCTCCGCCGCTGAGGTCCACAGCGCTGAGGAGGAGCCGCCGCCGCCGGTGAGTACTTCCATGTCCCCCTCCCGGCCGAGCTGTCGTAGTCGGTTCTCCGGCCGGTCGTGTGTGTCACCCCCCCTTCTTTGTGATGCCGGCCATCGTGCCGTGGTGCAGCGCCGCCAGTGAGTACCTCCTGTTCCCCCTCCCAGCCGCGCCGTCGTAGTCGGTTCTCCGGCCGGCCGGGTTCCCCCCCCCCCCCTTCTCTGTGATGCCAATAAGCTGTTCGATGGAATGCTTGAGAGGGCTTAACGCTGGGTATATACTCTGGGCTACCTGCTCCCTAGATCATGTAGAGATTTGTCCATAATGATTCTCCCTTGATTTTAGTCCAGGATCAATATGCATGCCTTGTCAGATTTGTCAAGTAAATTTGGATCTTTGAGATGTAATTAGTGGAACCTTGCCGCCACATGCTTAAATGTCTCGGTCTTAATTTTTTGTTTCTTTGTAGGAACATTGTTCCAAATGTTGCTAATAAAGTGAAAAGTCGTGCATTCTTGATCTTATTATTTTGCTAACTTTTCTTGTGCTGATGCCACCGCATGCCCTAAATATATAGCATTTTAGAATTGTTCTCAATAGGGGATCAATTATTCTGGATAAGGGGATCAAAACAACATGCGGTAGGCGAGATTCGATTCCAGCTTTTGGAACATGCATGGCATTTCAAGTCATCACTTGAAATCTTGGGAACCTAAACCCCTATCTTCCCTAGGCACAATTTGTGTAGACCCATCCATTTACCCGCCTTCCCTAGGCACAATTTGCGTAGACCCATCCATTTACCCGCCATTCTTCTTTGCATAAACTCTTCTTGAACAAAAGGCTAATTATTGAGGAAATGGATTCTCTGTCATGTATAAGGTAACAAATAAAAACATTGTCAAACTTCTAGTTCTTTTTTTTTCTTTTGCTCTTTCCATGACCGTCCCATCGATCTAATATCATCACGAGAAATTTTCGTTGATTCAATGGTCATGAGAGAAAAGAAATGGCATTGTAATTTGTTTGTCAAATTAGGACACATGATACGTGATTTCTACTCGTTGAGATTTGAGATTTAATTCTAGGACCTCCTTAAGTTGATAAATTTTTAGAATGGAGCCCTTAGACTAGCTACGGCTGCCCTATGTATCAATAGAGTTAGCAAGTTAGAATTTTGTGGTTAGTTATTCTTTCTAGCTAGGTTAGGCCAATTGACATATATATATAGTACATATGCATACATACAATACAGGACCTATCACAGTGCCACATGGAAGTAGAGAATGAACTCTTGTTTCTTTCATTGCACATATATTAGATTTATACAAGATGAAGGGACAAGTTCATGTCCCTTCGGGGATGCATTCCTCTTCAATAGGTGTCCTCTTGAGAAGACATCTCTTTCCAATGGCTGTCTAATTGATCATTGGATTTGTATCATAACACTCCCCCTTGATTATTTAGTCATTTGTATATAATGCATTTTACACTACTACTAAATTTCCCTTTTTTTCGTACTAGCATACTTGTTAGCTTTTTCTGGACAACAATAATCCAGCAGTCGATTCAGTACTATGGGGCAGAAGAGGACAGTAATCCCGAAGAAACCAGAAGCAACCAGGATGTCGGATGTTGCAACAGAGGTCTCCCCGGCACAGAGGACGCTCGCAATAGAGGCCTCCCCGGCACAGAGGTCGGATAGGGATCCAAGCCAACACCAACCGTCCTCCTCCGACAGCAGCAAAAGCTCGGGCTCGTATCACAGCCTGAGCCCTGTTCCGTGCGAGCGGGAGATCCACCGTCGGGAAAGTGACAACGAGTACGATCCCGCCGAAGAGGTATTTAGTTGAGTCAATGCATTTCATACTTGTTAAATGGAGGAATATCTTCTGTTGATGTCAACTCTCATTTATTTTCTCTCTAGAGGGTGAGGGTGCCAAGATCTTCACGTCGATCATCTGTGCCACAACCCACCGCTACATCTGTGCCCGAAACTGCGGGTCCCTCTGGGTCGACGCTGAAACGAAGAAGGGGCGAGCGTAGCAGGAACAAGTTGCCGTCCGGCATTTTTACAATAACACAGGTCGGAGTTGAAGGGGAGCCTATTGCACCTCGTGAGGCCTGCGCCAAATTCCGCAACGGTTGCGGATTCCTTGTCAAGGAGTACATCCCAATAACTGTAACTGATTGGCGATTGGTGTCGGATGAGACGAAGGATTTTCTATGGGAAATATTGCAGAGAACCATCCGATTCCCCTCGGGAACAGAGGAAGCAGCCAAACAGAATGCATTGAAAACTATGGGAAAAAGCCTCCGGGGTTAGAAGAGTGAGCTCAACAATTGGAATACGGAAAAATTACACCAGAGCAATGGGAAGAGTTTGTTAGGCAGAAGACCACACCTGATGCCATCAAACTGGGTGAATCGTTCAAGCAACTTGCTTAAGCACCACCATCACCTGGGCACTTCTGGGTATGCCCCCAAAATTCCTGAGTGGAGGAGGCAAGAGGAAGAGGCTGCCCGGGTTGGGAAACTCAACCCTTTAGAAAATTGTGACGAGCGAAGCAGGAACTGGGTCTATGCTCGATCACAACGAACCGAGTCTGGGGACTTAGCCTTCAATAGCCCCGAGACCATGGAGGTAACCCAGACCATCCAAGGGCTTGCTAACGAAGGGTCTATAGAGGCTGACAGGGAGAACAAGGAACACCCGGGTCGCACTCGAGGCATCGGATCAAAAGTGGGCTAGAAGCATGGGTTCCCAAATGATGCGGGCCAGTACAAGACACGAACTAGATATAAGAAGACCCTAGAGGAACAGATACAATAACAGGTTAAGGTCGAATTCATGAAGATGTGGAATGAAAAGGAGAAGGAAAGGGCGGCATTAATGCTGATAGAGCAACCAACCAGCCCAGGATTTCGGAGCAGCGTCGGGTCCACACATTTTGATAGCCAGAGATATCCTATGGATGAAATCAAAGAGGCTACCCCTTGCATTCTTCATGTTCCGGTCAGCAAGGGAGACTTCACTTCGAGGCTGCCACTGGCCAGGCCATTCCAGGCCGTGTGTTTCACAGTCAAGATATTCCGGCCGGTTACGCCAAGGTACAAGTGGACTCGGTGCAGCCGATCTTCAGGAAGTACAAGCTCGAAATCAGCGCACCTGAGGGTATTGAGATTCTCGATGAGGCTGTTGGAAACTTCATTTTGTGGCCCAGACGGGATATCATAGTAAGCTATCAGAAGTCACAATCGCCAGCGTCCAGCCTATCCCAGGGCCCTGCATCTCTGCCTCAGGCACCGCTGCCCCAGAGCCAACCCACTCCGCCTCAGGCACCTCAACCCCAGAGCCAACCCACTCCGCCTCAGGCACCTCAGCTCCCGTGCCAACCCACTCCGCCTCAGGCACCTTCACCCCCGCGCCTGGTATCTCCGCCGCAGGCAACTTCGCATTGTGCTTCACCGTCTACATGTCAGGCACCTCCGCCTCCAGCGTCTCTGACTCCGGCGTCTTCGCCTCCTGCACATCCATCACCTGAGCATCGGAGAGTTCATACAATGATTACCCCATATGAGAAGATTGAGCTACCTGATCCGATGAAGAGGTGGCTTCTGTCCTCGTCAAAACCAAAGGCATCATCCGGACAGGAATCTCCAGCGAAGGGCAATCTCATAAAAGAGATCGTCAAAGCATTAAGTACGTCACAGATAGATTTCGTGCCTACACTGGATGTTCCCGAAAAATATGAGCATGGCAAGCCATTTCTGCCATCATTTCAACTCCAAGAAGGTCTGTGGGAGATGCGGAAATTCCACGAATGGTACATGAGGGCATGTCGCGCGGGCCTCTCCATAATCACTGCTCCTGTCCCCGCTAACGTTTATCTAAGTAGAGACAGCTACCTCATGTTGGATTTCAAGGACATGCACGCTGTGTTCCGCCTCGACAAACTTGACGTCAATCTCATAAGCGTGTGGTGCCTGTAAGTGCTAACAATCTACCTCTACGTTCATATATGTACCAATATATGTTGTAGAAGCTAATGACTATTGATTTGTTCTGTAGGATGCAATTTAACGATGCAGAAAAGTTATAGAGGCCTGTCGGATTCCTTGATCCGCAACGAATTTCCCAGCCAAACATGATCGTGAACATAAGGACTGATGACCCTAGGATTAAGGGGAAGAGTAAAAAGGATACAGCACGGGTTATAAGAGAAGCAACCAAAACAAAAAGGCTCGAAATGTCAACCTATATAGGAAGGGCTATGCTCGAAATGCAGGACAAGGACTGCATCTTCGCTCCCTACAACTTTAAGTAAGTTTCATACGTTATGAATCTAACATAAGTGTTCAACTTAGTTGATCGATCAAGAATCTAACAGAAGTATTCATGTAGCGATCACTACATTTGTATAATGCTGATGCCGAAGTCGAGCAGACTCGTGGTCCTTGACTCTGCCGATTTCCAACAAAAATCCTACCAAGATTTCATTGATATTATACAGAGGTAAAGGAAGTCTTCCATACTTAAAATTCTTATACATTATTTATGAATTGATAATTACTTGTTGGTATTCGAATAGGGCCTACAAGTGGTACGTAATGAAAGGTGGGATACACGATACGGACAGGCCGGATGCGATGACAATCCGTACACATTTTTCGGTACTAACACAACTTCTAATTCTTATATTCCACTATTAATGACGAATAGTTTTATTGAACTAACGAATATGTTGCGTTTTTTTTAAGTGCCACAAGCAAGGTTTCAATACCGTTCTTTGTGGATACTATGTTTGTGAATTTCTTAGGATAAACGGGAGGTACACAACGAACCCTGAGGACGTAAGTCACCATTGCGCCTGCACATTCTTATTTGGTTATGTTTTCGTTGTTAGTAGTGTTTTAACTCTTTTAGTGTGTTTTCAAACCAGGCAAGGATGATTCAATGTGCGAACCAAGCTCTCACCGATAAAGAAATTCAAAACGTCCAACGTGACATGTGCCGGTTTATTATGCACGAAGTCATCCACAAGAACGGTAGATTCTTTGATCGCGAAGGTGAATTAGCTAGCCATCCGAGACTTTGTGTGTGGGACAGCGACTCTTAGCTATATAGGCTTGTGATGTTGTAAATACTATTTTGTAAATATTGCTGTACTTGTGTTAAATGTTGAAATATGTGATGTTATTCATATTGTTGTTGAAACTGTGTGAAATCTGAATGGAATAAAATATATTCTATTTATTTATTTTGAAATAAATACATACCACACGCGGTTCTCCTATGGAACCGCCTGTGCAAATCTTTATATCACAGGCGGCAGCTAATGTGGACCCCGCCTGTGGAAATGGATTTCCACAGGCGGTTGTCTTAACGAACCGCCTGTGGAAATTGACATTAGGAACCGCCTGTGGAAATCCATTCCACAGGCGGTCACTTTTGCGCTTGTGGAAATCGTTGATTTCCACAGGCCTTCTGTCACAGGCGGGTGCGCCAAACGCCTGTGAAAAGGCTTTTCCACCCGCTTGTATAGTATCATTTTGTAGTAGTGAGAATATAACACCGGGCACGCGAATTTTTTCAGAATATGACATCCGCGCCAACACCTTTGGCGCGGAGGTGCTCTCTCCACCGGGCCGGACCATTATGCCCCTGTGTACTGTGCAACACCAGCACCAATGGTGTTGGCGCGGACCCTCCCACTCCAAACTGCTTGGCGCGGAACATTCTCTGTAGGAACAAGTTCTTCACAGCATTCTCGAACACATAGAGGGTCCGCGCCAAACTGCTTGGCGCGGGTATTGCACAGTACACAGGGGCATAATGGTTTGGCCCGGTGGAGAGAGCACCTCCGCGCCAAAGGTGTTGGCGTGGATGTCATATTCTGAAAAAATTCACGTGCCCGGTGTTATATTCTGAAAGTCACGCGAATTGGATGGCAATTCCAGAGAGGCACGCGAATTGAGTGGCAAATATTGAAATTTCTCTTTTCCATGTGGCATCCATTGTTTCCATCCAATTCATACATTGCACAAGTCGGAGCGCAGGCTCTCATGAATGAAGGAAGGAGGGCGAAAGATAGCAGAGCAGAGACAAGAACCGACCTTGTCGGCGTCGATCTTATCGAACTTCTTGACTAGGTCGATGATGCGCGTCCTTACGGCGCTCACGGAGTCGGAGCTACCGCCCCCGCTGCCCTCCTGGTCCTCCAGCCCGCTCTCCCCCGAGCGAACCCGCACGGTGCCAGCGCCGGCCTCGCGCTGCCTCCACGGGCAAAACTGAAGAGCGGCACGCGGAACCGCATCTGCTGCAGCACCAGGCCTCTCATCGCTTGCATCTTGCGCCAAATTCCTTTGCTAGATTCGATGACGAAGGAATCAAGGAAAAAATCGTGCACTCAACCAGCGAGAGGTAAAAAAATCGCCCTTTTGTCGACGCCAGCAGTCGTCACACTAAACACTGTGCATCTCATATGTATACTCTAGCGAGCAGCACATGGCAATTTCCCTCATCACGACAGGTCTCCACGGGTTTTAGACCCAATAGGGGCGAGTTCAGTAGAAAAATAGCTCCACGAAGCTATCGAATCTGGTCAGGTCAGGGTCTCGATTTGGTTCGGGTTCGGATTCGGGTTCACCCACTTAGCGCCTGCGCCCGCCACGCTCGCCGACCCTGCCCCGATCGCCCGCCGTGCCGCGCTCGCCCCGCTCGCCTGCTGCACCCCGCCCGCCCCGCTCACCTGCTGCACCCCGCCCACCCCGCTCACCCGCGTTGCTCTCCCACTGTCGGGTTTTAGCTGCCCCGTCGGGTTTTGGGTCCCTGTCAGGGCCGAGGGTATAGGTGGTTTTGCGTCTGATATTGATTTCGGGTCCAAGTCGAGTTTCGGGTTCGGGTCTGTTCCAGCAAAACCCGGTGGGAGGTAGACCCGTTGCCATCTCTAGCAGCACCTATTATATCCTACTTGTAGTGCTGAGTTATCGGATCTTCATTGTCACCCAGACTCGAGAGAGACCCATCGGAGCGAGAATGGTCAGTGGCTTATCATTAGTCGTCAAGATCAAAAACAGATAGCACGCAGATTGGAAGAGAGAATAGGACTACATAAGCTAGTCAAAATAGATAAAAATGAAAGATGTATTGTGTTTTGATCAATTGATTGTTTTTTCAATCGGCTATAGCCCTTTTATATTTAAAAGACGGCATGTCTTAGCCATAAGAGATCAGTACTCTTAATTCAAACCGAACAAACCTTACATATATGATTCAGCTATACTTTTTGATCTCCAAACTTTCTATAACTAACATATCTTTTCTAATCGATCACATAAACTCTCATATATCTATCTGAGTATCTTTTATTGCAGCTCGGCCTTCTTGAATTCGATTACATGCTTGATGTATCCATGTACTTGAATCCTACCAGCTCTTCCATCTGTCCGGAGACCAAGTGGTAAAACAAACCGTGATCACTGATCGCCTCACTGGTCATGACCACTGATTGTAATCACTAGTCATGGTTATGAAGTATTGTTCACTGATCAAAGTTATTATTCACTAGTCAGAGTTATTGTTCATCTGGTCGGAGATATTGTCCATCTAGCTGAGTACTGTTTTATGTGGTCGTAGTACTGTTCACCATGGTGGAACACTGTTCATTGTTATCAGAGTATTATTCATAGTGGTCGGAGCACTGTTTATCGATAGATGTACTGATCGATGGTCATCCATTAAACCAATAATTGCCTTGTCATCAACACATGTCTCCCTATTTTTTGATGAAACCTGCTTACTAAAAAACATATCATCTCCTTTTTTACCTACTTAGGGCGATTATTAAGACATCGACCATGAATACCTTAGGATGATGGTAACTAATACATCGGCCTTATGTCTTTAGTTATTGATTTATTACACCATTTAACCAAAACTCCGAAGGTAACATAAATATCATATTAATATTCATACCTTCTATTGGTGAAGCATTATTAGAATGCATCAGCACCTCTCTATAATCAAGTAATTATTCATCTTCCTTGTCATCTTGCATAGGCGCTGACATTATTGTTGGTGAAGGGGCTATTGTAGGAGCTGTTATAACATCTAGCTTTGGTCTCTATGTTTGCTTCACGAGTTGTATTGGCTTAATCTCATTAAAAGTAGCATCTCGTAACTTTTTAGCTTGTTGTTCCACCAATTCTTGCTTGTGTAGCTGCTACAATTTTCATTTCTTTATGTGAGATAAGCCTAAGGGACATCACCTCAACTGTAGATATTTAGAAAGCATCTTGGTGCTATTTGCTTCATGATCATTATCCCTTTGAACAACTTGGACAACAATAGATATGTCTTTAGACTTGACTGATTTATCTCAAAAAAAACAATAGATCATTTGCCAAGTTCCTCGACCAATATTTTCATCAAACCAATCTTAATAATATCAGCAGTAGTAACACATGCTTTATCAACATTAGAATCTGAAATTTGAGTAGAAACACTATCCTCCTCTGCCCGATATACTTTCTTCACATCTCTAATATATTGAACATCACTAGATCGATTTCTATACTTTAATCGGTCATGAACTGGTCGTGATATTCTATCAAATACTAGCATTCGTGGTACTGTCCACATCGAATAAAAATGATTAAATTGCATAGGAGGGGTGGCATGCACATACCGTTATAGCCCTAAGTTGGGCAAGGAAAAAAAGCATTGGAGGAGGCATCCAGGACCATGGTGCCATACCGAATGGTGGGTAGATGTTAGTAGCATTATCCTCCCTTGATTGTTGATTGATGATGATTGTGCACTTTTTGCCTTGAAGATGATCTTAATCCCGTAGCTCCACTTGGTCGATTTGTATTTGCTTGGACGGTCTTATCTTTCTCATATTTAGACAAGAATTGCTTGAAAGTGGCTTGAATTTCTCAACCTTGTCATGTTTCTTCGTCTCATTGATTTTCCACTTGCCAACCCTCCAGATTCTTTGGCTTATCATTAGCATGCCTCCGGTGGTTGAAGTGTTGTCCACAGTCTTGACCAATCATTTGCCTTTGGGAGTTTTTTTTAAGTAACACATCTTTCAATAAGTTTTTATTCTCCCCCAAAGGCTTTGGCCTTTCTTCGTCAATGATTATGTTTTTTTTTTATTTAGCTGATTCGGCTTGAGTTGGCCAAATTAATATGCTCTTGTCTTGTAGATCAACCATATTAACCGGGAACGGTTGAAGGTCTATTTATATCTCTGCAAACTTCAATCGTCCTTCATCAATAGCCGATTGTATCTGTTAACAGGAAACATTGTAATCATTGGTAGCATAAAAATAAGAATTATGCCACTTACAATAAACTCGTCTCTTTAATTCACCTAATGGTGGAATCACATGATCATGATGCAGCTTAATCTATTTTTCATGTAGCAAGTAATCAAATATTCTATTACACTTTGCTACATCAAAAGTGAACTTAATTTCTTCTTGCCGATTCTTAGGAGGCTTCGACTTAAGAGCAAAGCAAACAAATGGTTTAGACTTAGAAGACATGCCCATTCAGCCACACAAACATCATCATCACCATCGTCCAAATTTTCAGATTCATACTAAAGCATGTGCACATTAGGACGATCATCTCTTACTCTATTATTGATCTATGAAAATTTCTAGATTCTTTAGCTCAGATTTCTTGAGCCAGAGCTTTTTGTAATACTTGGCTAATATCTAAGAAATTGTGATTCTCTAGCTTTTCCTTTAAATTAGAAAGCAAACCATAATAAGCTAAGTCGACTAAATCTCTATAAAAATTATCAAAATAAAACATCAGTTTCTTAGATTTCTAAACCTTCGAATGTATTTAATGACATACTCAGTATGTTTTTATTTCATCGATGTTAAATGTGATAATCTAAGCATAGTGTCCTTAGTATAAAAATACAAATGAAATTTCTACTCTAATTAGGGTCACATATAAATAGAATTAGGTGCCAAAAAAATAAACCAGGTAAATACAAGGCCAAACAAAGATAAAAGAAATAATTAATTTTAACATAATCAACCATATAAACTCCTATATATCTAACTGAGTATCTTTTATTACAACTTAGCCTTCTTAGATTTGACTACATACTTAATGTATCCATGTACTTAAATCCGATCAGCTCTTCTACCTATCAAGAGACCAAATGCCGAAACAAACTGTTGTCACTAATCGCCTCACTAGTCCTGACTACTGATCGTAGTTACTGGTCGTAGTCATGAAGTGCTGTTCACTGAATAGAGTTACTGTTCACTAGTCAGAGTTACTATTCACCTAGTCGAAGTTACTGTCAATCTAGCCGAGTACTATTTTCTGTGATCAGAGTACTATTCACCGTGATCAGAACACGGTTCATCGTGATCGAAGCACTATTTATTGTGATCGAAGCAATACTCATTAGTGAATATACTGATTACTAATCGTTTATTAAACCAGTTATTAGGGCATCTCCATCGGAGATGTTTTTTCAGTGCTACAATGATTTGCCGATCGTCCGAGTGCCTGCATTTGGCTCCAGCAGGAGCGGTATCGCTCTCTACAGTGATACAACTGAAGGTGAATAGTGATATGGAAGAAGCAAATTTGCTGCCCCTCTCCATCCCTCAATACTATTCACAGAGTATGCTGTGGGCCCGAGAAGAGGAGGAAAGTAATGTAAGGTAGGAAATAGGGTAGTTACTGGAGATGAAAAAATACGAGATGGTGTATAATATTAGAGGATACTGTAATAGAGTTATAAATGATGAATTTTTAAAATATCTACTAAAGATAATTTTAATATAATAATCTCTATAAATAGCAAATCTAATCATCCACACCTTTGAATAGACTAATTATCTTTCAGCTCATTCAGAGGACTAGATGAGTCCACGGTGGCAAAAGGTGCTAGGCTGCCATGAGGCGAATGGGCGCCATTCCAACATGCGGGAAGAGTTCTGTACATGCGCATCGCGTCACGTCGATCCTGTCTTCTCACGGCACAAGTCCCTGCAGCTGCAGGCCAACCCCTGTCCCAGCACCATGTCTCACGGCACAAGTTCTATCCCTGCACCATGTCACCTCGATTCTCGACCATTCCCAGTTCTTTCTTTTTTGATATATCTTTTATTCTAGTTTTTTATACTATACCTCTGATCACCTTTCCAAGCAAGGGTAACCTAGACCGAGGAACAGAGGCTTTAGAACATATTAGAGCATCGTGGCTCCAAGGCCAGTCGCATGGTCCAGCGTCTGTCTGATGCGCTCCGTGCGGCCCTCGTGGCGCACAAAGCGCTCCCCTTCACACCGGTTAGTACGCTCCACCTGTCGAGTTCTTGTTACCTTATGGGAAAATAACTGCGTCTCGAAGGCTCGAAAACCTCGGAACCTGTCTTACCGTCCTCGCCTCATCTCCCCCTGTTCACTTGCCTCTTCTTTACTCCTTCCTGCTACAACCGGCCACCGACTGCTTGGCTTCTCCCCGTCTTGCCTCCACTGCCTTTCACCCTATGACGGCTACCATCTCTGATCTGCGCGGGCAGACTTTGCGGCCACCATCCCCGATTTGCGCAAGCGGACTTTGCGGCCGCCGCTTCCATCTCCCTCACACAACTCCACCACCTCTGCTTCTCCTCTCGTCCCTCGCTTTTTTCGCCCGGGTGCGATGCTGCCCTCCTCTCTTACCCACGCCATCGCCGCCACCTCTGCTCTGGCCGCCCAGTTGCTTCTCGCTCCGTGGCCCGCCCCTTCCGTCATGGCCCCGCCCCTACGCGACCCTTAACGAGGCTGCGGCTGAGTGTCAGAGCGGGTCCTGAGGGGGTCGAGCTAGGCGGCCACCTCGACCCTAAAACTGAGGGCCTCTGTTCATGTATTTGTCTATAGGATATATATACCTAATAATTCGTATGACAATATATAGAACTATGTCTAAAATAATAGATAGGCCTAATAGTTCATGTAGTAGGATCTAGGTGGCCTGGTTCATTGTCCATAAAAAATCAAGTGACCTGTTTGCATGCCTACTCTATTTGGTTATTTATCTGTTTCGTGTTTTTTTTCCATTCAGACAGTCTAGTTTATGTATTCCGCGGAACCATGACCTCAAGGCATTTTATATGCCCGCAACTTCGACCGAGAACAGGCGTCAGTCATTGCCATATAAGTTTTCGTCGCTAGTTTTCTCCTTTATAGTTTCTACTCCATATCAAATGGATTTGATTCTTACTGAGATCGTACGTTTGAAATATGAAAAAAGTCCTCACTCACTCTGGCGATTGATAGGTCTGGTTCCATTGCACGATACAGGGGTGGCTCCCGCGTGCGTCCAATCATCACCATCATAAAACCCAACAGTTTACACTACCAATCATAGAAGCACGCAACTAGTCGACCACCGACAGTTGAACCTAGCTATTTAGCAGTAAGCAACTGTGTACCAGCGCAGTGTTTATGCTGTGGTGCTGGCCCCTGCGAGTAGATAGGTCAAAAGCCATGCTATGGGTGTAAGCTACCTATTGCATATACTGGTGGGTAACTAGAGCTGCAGCAAGTTGTATATAGACATGTCGATACAGCTGATCGAGTGAGTATCTCTATCTAGCTAGCATGTATTAACGTAAACATACATACATATACTTTGATCTCTCAGAATTTTGTTCTCATGAGCATTTACGATAATTTTATTCCTGTAAGCATTTACGATAAGCTGAAATAACCTGGAATACATCATATCGTTAGCTGGAACAATCTGGAATACATCCGCAGACATATTTCAAGTTGTTCTAGCTTATCATAATGTACACATTTTAAATTGTTTTAGCTTATCGTAAATTCTTATGGACTTTACCCAAAATATTATCCTTACAATTGATATATAAATATTTAAATGTTTGTGTTCAATGGGCCCATTTTTAGTTTTGTTCTAAGCCACTAAAATCTTAGGGCGACCTTACTGAGCCCGCGTCGTTCTCCCGGCTGCGTCATGCTCCGTGCCCTGTAGGCACCATCCCCTTTCTGCACCATCTTCCCCAGCGCGTCGCCCCTCCCATCGGAGGAGCGCTATGGTGGCAGATCGACGGTGGGGTCGAGCTTAGGTGGTTGCTAGCTAGAGTTAAAGAAGAAGATGCACACACAAGGCAATCCGACAAGGAGGAGGATGGAGCAGTTCGGGGAGTGGGGGTGTTGAGGTGGTCCTCCTCTGGGCCCCTGGTGGTAGGGAGACGACTAGAGCTTCCTCGGAAGTGGTGGAGCTATGGCGCGGTCGCGCGGCCGATGATGAGAAACGAGCTCGGGGAAGTCGGGTTGGCAAGAGGAACGGCGAGCGGGCTTGGAAAGTGATGGAGGAGCTTGTTGCAGTCTCGAACAGATCTGGGGTAGGTTTGGGGTTGGGAGCGGTGTAGGCTTGTTACATTTGATTTGTTCTACCTTCTAACCAGACATACTTCTATGTTGGTTCCTTAGTTTATCTCATTATTGTCTATTTTATTAAGTGTGTTTTGAGTTGATCTTATTATCTAGCCAATTGACACATATAGGTTGCGTCCTGTAGGATCTACATTTCTGGAAAAGTAGGGCATTTAAATGATCTGCTGGATTTACTTTCTCGTTTGCAGGTTGGTTGCACTAGGTTTCATCTAAAGAATGCAAGTGAATAATTTGTGGATATAATATTCAGCTCAAGGTATTGCAACATGAGCTTTCATGTACAATACTAGGGCTTAAAAGTAAAGGATTCAGAACTCGAGATAAAAGTAAAGGATTTATCATCTTTTTATTATTGGTGCCATGGTATCTTTTAAAAAACTCATGGCATGTTTGCAGCGTAAGAATGACACTGTTAATTAATGGTGGAAGGAAGTAAATCACTGGTAGGTAGCAAATTTGCAAGTAATGATTCATCAGTTTAATCTATAACTACTATAGTTCTGAGATTGTTTGATTTCTATAATGAATTTAGGAGATCATCGAAGCTATATCTTCCAAAGTTGCGAGGGTCGAGGTCTCCTAAGATGCCCATTAGATGGGTAAGTGGAAATGAGCTCCAGCTCCAAATGCAGTTAATGTTTTTTATTTGACACTCTTATTCCCTGCCTTATTAGAATTGAATACAGAACAGCCTTCTCAAAGTGAAACTCCTTTGCCATTTACCTCTAAAGCTTATGGATATTAGTATTACAAGTTTCCTGTTAATACTATGACATAAGCTGATATATTTGGTTAATCTCATGCATGCCTTACATGTGTTACTTTGCAACGTATGAGTTTATCCTGTGCAGATATAATTTTCACCGGTTATGCTTCCATCTGTGTTCATGCCCTCTTTCATGGGTATCTATTTCATTATGTACGTGATAGACCCATAAGAAGATGACAATGTTCAGTGATGAATCGTGGCGGAGCTGTTTTCATGTTTGATGTAATATTCTCTTTTTGTACTTGCCTATATTAATATATATTGCTATGGGGATTTTAAAATAGATATGTTGTATGGGCACAGTCTAGGTTGAACCATTAGGCAAACAAACTGATTTACTAAAGTTGTAGCTCCAACAAGATGGGACAAATTTGAATGATTCTCTTTCTGAAGTGTAGATTTTCCTGTCATATTGTATGTTAGTGCTTAAATGATTGGCACTACACAATGGAATATTGCTCTAATTGTGTTTTCATTTTAAAACCTAGCCAGAGTAGAATGACTTTTACCATGCATGTTCGTTTAATGCTATGTGTTTTCTGATGGGTTATTTGATAATTCAAATTTTTGTGCAGACATATAAAAAAACCAGGAACATGATGCAGATGGATCTATGGAAGAGGCCCCTTTTTTAGTTTGAGGTACCTTTACTAAAAGATTCTCTATTCGTTTGAGTTAGTAGTACTAATTTTTGTATACAGGGTTTGGTTTGACTACATATCATATGTTATTCTACAACTACATGCACGCACCTGCACTTTAGATGTAGCTCTACTAGTGATTTCTGTAAGTCGATGATGCTCTCTACACAATCAGTTGGTATCACTCAATCAACTGAGCTGTACAGATAAAACTAGGGCCAAGAAAGTGGATTTCTTGTAGAATCTTATAATCATACGTGGTCCCTTTCCTGGATTAGTAGATTAAAATGGATTTGATTCATCATGGGTTTATAGTTTGGTTATGCTCAAGTAGAATCTAGCAAAAAGATGTAGAACAAATTATTTAATCCTATACTTAACTGTTTGCAATAGGATTGTAAGTTTGCCATCCTTTTCAGCTTTGGACCTTGAGTTCAAAGATCAAGTTCTCCACCTATGCAGTACGCTGACAGAGCTCCAGTATAGTATATGTCAATGGCTAAATCAGCTCATAACCGAGGCTTGCTAACTTTTCTCGTTCTTGTTATTTTGGTTTTCTCCGATATATACCTAACCCTTGAATTTTAATGAAAAATGCATTGTGGGAACTACGTAGCAGTTTTGCGTCAAGAGATTATAAGGTTGCCACTCTTGAATTGTCATAGTGCCTTGTCATTGTGCATAAATTCGGTAGCTTTACACAATGAAGTCATTTATTCCTGATAACAATAGGGGTTAAGAAAATTAGGAAATTTCTGTGTTTTCACATAATTCGTGCCTTGAATATCGACCTAGAAGTGTTATGAAATTGAAAATATGGTGAAGTAGTAGTCTCCTGAAATGGCTGTTTCACTGAATAGTTATAGAATACTTTGGACAGATAAGAAACCATTCTATGTTAGGATATCACGATGAGGTTTCCCCATAACTATTCTATGATAATTTACCCTTACTTTTTAAGTAGCGTGCCTTAACAATGTAGGGATTTCTAATTAATTGTCATGTACGTTACGTTTGCCTTGCCTACTATGTAGGATTGCAGTATTCTGACGCATGCTGGCTTGATGCTTTACAATGATTTAGATGTTCAAGCGGAGGCCAATGATTAAAGAATTAGCTACTATCTCTCATGCTAAGTGTATACCATGCTGTGAAGAGGTTCTATAGGTACAGAGGAATATATGTTGGCATTGCTCCATTGGGCATGGTACTTTTGGCATCCCTCTTGATTTCTTCCTTCTCCCTTAAGTGCCACCTGCAAAAATTTATCTACATGACAGTCTATATTTATTTGAATTATCCTAATTTGTGTTGGTCCTTTGGTTAAGACAAGACTAGAAATGCTAATAAAAAAAGAAGGCCAGTTAACCGATATGGTGCGAGCCTATATTTTTTTGTTCTGTTATTGTACCAACATCGTCCTTCCCGTCATCTTGAGTTCGGTTGTGTCATGTTATTGTACCAACATCATCTAGTTGTTAGATATTATTTGAAGTTTAGGCTGGAGAGGAAGCTTACAACGATTTTTTTTTTCACATGGCACCAGAGATATACCCTCACTAATAAGCGTTTTGCTTAGGACATATGAGCTTGCTGCTAGCTAAAATTGGTTAGTGCCCCTCTTTATACCTGCTAGGAACTTCTTTGTTAGTTCCCTGACGGCTGTTTCATTCACGTTTTGCTTCATAGTATAGTGATGTTTTTGTACGTTATCCAGGCAGGGTTTTATAGAGCCTTTGTAATCAAGTAATATATCTCGTCTTCCATCTTAGAGGAATTGTTTTTGATCACTGATAATATCTTTTTTTAATATATAGATCATGGTCAAGTTTGGTGAATATTATTTTTTGAAGCCTTGTTTGTTTATTAAGGAATGGACATTTTGCTCATTTTTAGCAATGGTAAAGGTAGTATTGAGTTCTCGGAATAGTTTCTAAACTATGCGATGTTGTGATGAAGATTGTATCTACCAGCTTTATTTGACAATTAAGACTTTTGGTGGTGCCGAGGTTTTTTGTTTTATGTATAGCCAATGCTTGGTTTGTATCTATTTTTTTTTGAAAGAGATGCTAAACTTCCGGGACAAAGGTCAATGTCAATATTTGTGTTGAGATTTGTTCAGTTTCCAGAGAATGCACTCATGACAGTTTACGACTACTGTAGGTATCATTCATGCATTGTGCCTTGAGCTCTTTCAAAGTACATGCAACAATTTAATATGGATGGCTTTAATGTTCTTAACGCACGAAATCGGTTTAGGTGTGGTTCTTTTGTTGGAGGAATTGATTTTCCTTTGGTGTGAGGTGAGATTTGGTTATACTTTTGCTTTATTTCTTTTGGTTAAATTCTTTTATCTGAGACTATGCTGAGTTGAACGATAGCGCTGTAGATATAAAAGGTGTGATTGATCTATAAATGTATAATTTGTTTTGGGAGACTAATACAGTGAGCTTGAATATGGTATGACTCACCGGAACATGTTGGTTGAATTTGGATTTTGATATATAGCGTTGTAGATTTTGATTTAGCGGTGTGCCAATTACTCCTCAACGTCAAGCGTCTCCTCCGCTCCCAGCCACCCTAGCTCCATTAGTCGTCTTTCATCGATGCTGCCATGGTTCTTGACCAACATGATACCTGATTTCAATCGGTTTGTGCATTTTTTCTTTTCCCGGATATGTGTGCTACGGTCATGTTCTTTTAAGTTGATGGATCATTTCTTATTTATCTCTATAAAAAAATCTTTTAAAAGAATTGTCATACGTTGTTGAATCATTTCTAGTTGTCTATTTATAAGAGGTTGACGTTGAAGATATTAAACTGAAGAATTGTACGATGAGATCATCAAACTATCAATATAATGTCTATGCCATTTGGAAAAGTAGTGCACGTCACTAAGTACTCTCAGCACTGGACTCACGCGCAGCAGAAATTGCATGTGTAATAGGCCGGTGCCCCCCCCCCCCCCCCGTGGGCAGGACCCATCTAGCAAGTGGGAAATACCTCCGCTACTTTTCTCCTACTAGTAACTATGCACGTGCGTGTGTCGCACGTGCAATTTTTATACACGTACATAGATGTACTCCACATCCATTACATTACATGAAAGCCACGTATTTAAAAATAAAACAATGTGTAAACGGTACAATAGTCATAATAAGCAAAATAAACAGTAAACAGTACAATAGTCATAAGCAAAAATAATAGTACAACTTATTATATCTCATTCCGAAATAATACACTATCTAATACGTTTAACAAATTCTCGTACAACTTCAGGGATGTTGTCTTTAGATTCATTCCCATTGTATTTCAGCAGGTCAACTAGAAATTTCTTCCTTAGTTCGTGCACATCCTGTCAACGCATTATATTTCATTGTAATTGTCAGAAGAAGTGCATAACCAGATGGCCAATTGCTTAATGTAAACCACAATGCTGTTGAGAACACTCACAGTGCAAATCGGTGGTTGTAGTTGTTTACTATTCCACGCACGCATGAAGTTAATAACAAAAAAAACCCGAGTCAAACCTGCAGAAAAAATTGTTACATCTACATGAATAATCTAATTGATAGAACCAATGTTGTAAGAAATTTACCAATCTTTTGTCTTTGGAACACAAATTGGTAGTATACGACGCCAATCACATATGACGTCAATCCACGAGAGGTTTGCTACTTCCAGAGCTAGATTCAATTTATTGGAAATTTTAAGAGTTTTCAACATATAGAAGCATATGGGTTCATGTCCTTTAAACCAATCCGGTATAGGCAGTGGGTTTAATATCGATACACTTCTAGCCACTATGTCGAATGCAAATAGTATAAAATGTCCGTGCTGACATGTCGGCAATAGAATCTGCAAACAATAGTTACTACTATTAGGAGAAACTAAACCACGACACAGATAAACAACGAAACAAAACATACCAACTTAAACGTACCAACTTGCACTGTGAAATATTATACTCCATCCCAGGCCACGTATCAAACTTTTTTGCCAACAAATGGACATCAAGCTTCCTTCGATATTTCGGATGTCGTCCAAAGTCACACAACAACTGTGATAATAAAGAGAGCTCGTAAGATTATGTGCAAACAGAATTATTACATGAATATAATATATTGTACCCAGAACTGTAGGTCCATGTAGTGATATTGTTCGTCCATTAACAGGTTGATCTCGTCACAAGCGAACATCCTCACACCCATATTGAAACAATCCTTGTCCATAGGCTTTTGCACATCCATTATTTCTTGGACCTTTTTTAGGCTTAAGCTAATCGGTTGAGGCTTAGAGCTCCGAATCCATTCTTTCCTATGAAGCAATATATTGCATTAGGTTCAATAATATATTAGAATAATGTATATATGCAATACATATTACATGGAATTAGATAGATGTACTCTAAAGTCTCAGCATTGTCTATAGACATGATAAATTTGCAAAGCTCGCCTACTAACTCAGATGCATTTGTCGGTATGATGGCAATAGGAAGAACATATAGTGATGATTGATCTTCAATTTGATGTGATGTCTTCGAAAATTTGCCACGCTTGGCAGGACTCTCTACAATCACAACATCATTTGAATTTTTTTTCTTCTTTGCTGTCATGTTTGGAATATGAACACGCTTTCCTGGTGTTTAGATTCGAGTCCAACAAAATTGCTGCTAGTTTTAGTCTGAAATTCGTCATATCACACTACAAAATTGCAATTAAAATTAATCGGTTACCTGTATATAATATAATATTTAAACATGTCGCAAACCTTTATGATCATGCTTAAAATACCTGAGTCACACTATGAGATAGTGTATCTCCTGTCCAATACTTCATGAAGTTTAGCATGAATAAACCACAAGAGACACTACAATATTGCAGAAACTTTATACAGTTACTTATTTAATTTAATCAAACAATGAAAGGTAATTATTTTAGCAAGCAACAATGCTTTAGTGTACCCGTCAGTCTGCATTGCATATGAGAATATCTCTATAATAGGCCATGTTCCAACCTTGAGGTCCTGCCACTTGTGGTCTTTAAGCTCTTTTAACTGTGATGTAATATTTATTTGTTTATCCAATCCACTTATCTGTTAAATATAAATTGTAGCATCATAGGTAATATAAAAAAGTCTTCTTAAATTTAATGAAAAAAAAGTATCGAACTTGTAAATTCTTACAGTAAGAGTGCGGTTGTTAGGATCCATTGTAGGCCCTAGCGAGTCGAGGACATGTATCTCACATCTTTTGGCGTTCACAACTGCTAGATACCAATGGTATCATGAGATGTTAATTGGAATGAATACCTAAAGCAAACATTTGGCATAAGCATTAGATATAGATATGTTAATATATAAATATAAAATTGATAAATATGGTGTTGATTGTTACCATATCATGCTCCAGATAATTATCCACCCTTTTTTCGATGGTGTCATGGCTAGGATCTATTTTGTCCATCGTAAGCTTGCCATCATGCTTTAGAATGCTAGAAATGTAAGTATTCTCTAGGAAAACTTTTCCACCAGCCCTATAATGTAGATGCTCTTTAGCCCTTATACAATGGATATATGCGCTTATGACCTGTAGTTACAAGTTATAAATTATGATTAAATTATAGGGTCATGTTATATAACTGATTTATGCAGGTGTACTTACTTCATCATTTAAGAATTCATTAGGCTGTAGAAGGCATTCGAAATGGAACTTGTCTACGAATGCATCATCGATGTCCACAAGTATTCTATTATCAGGTGATGATTTGATGGATTTGACAATGACAATATCTTCTTCAGTACAAATATAATCTGTAACAAAACAGATGAATAAGAGACTAATATAGCTAAAGAGAAAAAATAATAAACATAGTGAAAATATGTACCTTGTGGGGCAACTCTAGTTGTATGCGCCTTCTTTGGTTTGTTATGTCGTGATTTAACTTTTGATAGTGTAGAACTCAATGTGTTATTGGTCCCTTCCAATATCTGAACATCAGGGCTTATACCAGCTAATTCTTTCTGATCCTCAAAAGAATCCATCTGTACACACATGCATGTTGAAGGTTTATTATTACGATGTAAAAAATAGTGTACCATAGCTAGCTATGTCAATATGATATTTTTATGGCATCATCAATTCGCATCACAATGAAAGAATACCTAATATGCACTACAACAATAGAGAAGGAAAACCGGCGATTAAATATAAGACATAACTTCATATATGTATATGTATATATATATATATATATATATATATATATATATATATTAAATGTAAGCAAATTTGGTCCTTTTATCAATTTGTTAGATTCTGGAACAACATGCCAAGTAGTCATGTGCAGTTCAAATTCTTGCATGCATCAATCTATGACAGAGTGATAACTGCTAAATATGGAATCAACAAATATTCAAGCACTTTTTTGAAGAATCATAGTGTGTTGGCATCTGAAACTTGTCCGTTGGGTTTTGGTTGCAAAACTGAAATACAAAGACAGAAAATGGGAGCACATCATGAGGAATACATGTCCTAAGTCTATAAAAAGGTAGCGTTGTGCACATTGACAAAAGCCTGTAGAGATTTTTTTTTAAGTCAAATCACATGGTTTTGTCAAATAGAACTTGGAAACACCAATCCTTAGAACACTACCTTAAAAGAATAACAAAATTGGAGTCCTATCTGCAATAACTTTGTGAAATACAAAAGAGGCGTCCTAACCCAGTAATAAAATTAAAAAAAATATTATGCAACACAGATAAATTGTTTTGGTAGTGTATTCCATATCTGTTGTACATGATTATATCTTCCGCAATAGCAAATAAGAACAATGGGACACCTAACATTGATTCCCTATGCTAGGACGTCTGAACTAATCTACACACCAACAATAATCGAGAAAGAGAGAAGAATGAAACAATCTCAAAATACAACCACTACAGAGAGTGATGATCATACTTACTCATAATACAGAAAACAGAGGAGGAGGCTCCATTGGTTTGTTATTCACAAAGGCAAACATTAGGGATTCAAATAAATAGACTGCTTTGTATTGCTAAACTTGTAATAATAAATATGTCTGTTCGGTAATCACAAGGCAAACATGAATCACAAGGCTAACATCTAATATCATGGATTGCAGCACAACACCTTCAAGAGGCAGAACAGGTAAATAGATTAACAAACATACCAATATAGAACAGAATATTAAAAGTAATATTAAAAGTAAAACTAAAAAATATATAGATCAGAGTAATGTACTTTTATGAATTTCTTGAAGTCACTCTTTCAAAGTTTTCTTCAATAAAATCTGCATGTAAGAATATTGATTGAAGAAGTGAGCCAAACCCAGATTAAGAAAGGGAGAACTCCAAAGTCTAAACATTTTTGCAACAACTATTTAGACATATCTATCTGAACTCATATCTGAATTCAGAAAAATATATAGTGACAAAACAGGGTGATTAATATAGAAATTTAAATTTCCCAATTTATGGACTGGAATCCAAATGAGAAACAGAGGGACAGAGATTATTGTGAGCAACAAAAGTAATTATGAGCAGGAAACTTTATAGGTTTATTGTTCGGATTGATAGAAAATTATACACATATTTTGAAGGAAATCATCACTGGGAACAATCTCAATGTCATAGAGAATTAAATAGCAGACTAACGAAGGTACAAAAATTGTGCTGAAAATTTTTCTGAACAAACTTACAGCAGGTAATACATGTCCTTAGCCAAGGCAAACTGAACCAATAAGCACTCAACCGAATGATTAAAAGACTGTTGCACCTAACAACTACATAACACCCTCAGATTGTCAAAGATCCAGAGTTTAAATACTAACAAGACTATCGGCAAGCCTACACCGCTTAACTTAAAATTCAGAATGAAGAACACATGATAAAAATTTAGATTGCAATCTAAAATTAAGACCCAAAGAAAACTCACTTACTGCAGGCTAAGTAGTACAAAAGCACACATCGAATTGGTATTAAGAAAACAAAATATGACAAACATACCAATACAGAACAGAATATTAAAAGTAATATAAAAAGTAAAACTAAAAAATATATAGATCAAAATAATGTACTTTTATGAATTTCTTGAAGCCACTCTTTCAGAGTTTTCTTCAATAAAATCTACATGTAAGAATATTGATTGGAGAAGTGAGCCAAACCCAGATTAAGAAAGGGAGAAATCCAAAGTCTAAACATTTTTGCAACAACTATCTAGACATATCCATCTCAACTCGTATCTGAATTCAGAAAAATATATAGTGACAAAACATGGTGATTAATATAGAAATTTAAATTTCCCAATTTATGGACTGGAATCCAAATGAGAAACAGAGGGACAGGGATTATTGTGAGCAACAAAAGTAATTATTAGCAGGAAACTTAATAGGTTTATTGTTCGGATTGATAGAACATTATACACATGATTAATATATTCAGATGATCTTGCGTCTTCTGTAAGTAGACTTGAAATTTTGAGTTTTCTTCCATGTATTTGATGGTGTTGCTTATTACTGTATTGCTCTAACAAAGGTGGTAGGAACATCAAGTTATATGTGCCAAGAACTTTTTGCAGATATACCATATGGTACCAAGTCCGATATTTGGTCTCTAGGTGTGTATCACTATAGTGTCATAGCCATAAGTCTCCAATGTAGGTCACACCACAGTTGCCAGGTACGCCCACCTTTTTTCAATAAATCTGTTCACGAATCTGAGGTCCCTATTGCCCCTGATTAACGACCGCTGGAAGGCTGCACAATCCAAACAGAGACGTTTAAATTACCTATACTATAGGGTCAGTTGATAATTTCTATTTCAGTAATTATGTTCATGTACAAAAGATTTTAGATGGCTATAGAACTACTCACCCTGCAATTCACGACTTTCAAGATGATTTGAATTGAATGAAAATATCGTGTGATCTGAAGTCTCCAAACACCCTATCATAAAGTGAACTTTCTTAGTTACTATGTAGTTAGATAAGTAGAAACTATATCAATATTCTTTATCTTATCTAAACTATAAGGTGAGGAATCACTTACTGTGTCTCTTATTCAATTTCAGCATGGTCCCAATGATAACGTGTTTATTATTTCCGGCAGATTGCAAGCTTACCGCATACCGCTCTAAAAGCTCACACCAAATTCCAACAACTATAAGGTTGAACCTACAATTTAACAATAAATAACATATGATGTTATGCATGAAATTATTATCTCTACTATATAAAGCTTGAGTTAACAAATTTTCGATTGATATCAACAAAAGTATACCTTGTGTCCATTAGTATGACCTCTCTATAGGTTTTTCTGGGACCAACGTGCTCAAGTTCACACCAGTGCACAACAACTCCGACTACATCTGTATGATTTATTAATTATATCAGTTTATTAAATGAACACTCTGGCTTCTCGACCTATAATAGATAAAAGAAAACATTTCACACATAATTCTTACCTACAAACGTCTTGTTAGGATGTCGGTACACTTCATGGAGTGGCATGAGGTGCTTCGGATAAAGCGGAAATTGAATATGCAAGGTATACGGCTCAACCCTAGTCCAGTTGTTCAAGACAAACTCGTACCGGTGCCCAATATTCCGAAACTCCACTGGCTCCTCCCAGTTAGGATCAAATCTCACTTCATGCAGGGTATAAACACACCCTTCTGCGAGTAAAGTGTTGAATCTCTCAACGTTGTTGTTCAATGCAATTGCTTCTATTTTGGATCCCTTGAAATTTAGTAACAGTAAAGTTAGGTTGCAATAATATTTCTTATAACACGATTGTTATCTCTATCCATTAGACAAGTGACTTACATTGATATCCATGAGAATGAAGTGTTGGCTATCACGATGACGAGAGAGGATGGGGAACTTGACATCTACCCTAACAACGACACACCATAATCTCTCCAAGTCCAAATATTCAATGTCATCAAATAATTTGAATCTGTATATAATTACATGTTAGCCTTATTTGGTTTATAATTTATTTTAGCTACATGTTGATAGGTGAATATAAACGCACCTAGGCACCACTGGCTTGTGAGAGAAGTCTGCATATGTTCTCTTTCGGTTAAGATCCATAAGGCTATATGTTTGCACAAAAACAGACCATAGAATCGCATAGGCCCCAAAACAACACAGCAAACGTCAGGGATTCAAATAGCAAAATAGCAAGGTCGAAGGAAAACACAATAGGGTAGTTATTTTTGGGCCAGAAAGGGTACAATATCTCATATATTGGATTCAGTCCATACTCACATTCTGATAGTCTATACTCACATTCTGATAGCATTCATAAGCTAGTAAAAAAATAATATGCAGTATTATCAGGGCTGATAATCACGATTTCCCCTCTATTAAGTTTGCAAGCTTGGCTGAGGAAAGTGCCCATTTAAAAAATAATATGCAGTATTATCAGGGCTGATAATCACGATTTCCCCTCTATTAAGTTTGCAAGCTTGGCTGAGGAATGTGCCCATATAGCTTGTCTTGAACTTTGCTATTAAACAATAAAGCAGCTGCAATTTGAATAGGTAATTCTACCAAAGTATTGCTACTGGGTTCAATAGCTTTCTATATGAAAAGCACGGGAACAATTAGTCTAATCTGAACTAATCTGACTGTATCCATATAGAATCAATCTGCAGCAATCAAATTGCACAATGCAAATGGGTATCCTGTTCCTGTATAGAACTCAGATTCAGATAAGCAATCAATTTCTATATGTACAATCACAATTGGAGAGAAGTAATTTCGAGTTACTTACCAACACACTAAGACTATAGAGAGGTAAATACATCATAGTAGAAAAATTAGACGAATACAATGCTGAACTTTCAATTCAGAGTTCTAATCAGAACTTTCAATTCAGAACTCTAAATGCATCATATAGAAAAATTAGACGAATACAGGAAAATAGGCATCGGGATAATTTCCAAACAAGCATGGCCACTGCCACCTCAAGGCTCAATGACCTCCATTTAAATCAATGGAAAAAGAATATAGATGCAACAACAAAGGAAGTACCTGCTGGACCAGATAACAAAATCCGCTGGTTTATTGATGAAATTTCAGAGTGGCTTATTGATGAAATTTCAGAGAACTGCCTGATGAACTCCTTCTTTTCCAAATTTATGAATGCACATGACAAGAAAATAGTAAAGTTCACATTAGGCATGACGAATTGTTGACAAAAGAACAAAATAATGCAAACATACAGCACATTGTATGTTGTCATAAATGCGATAATTTGAGCATGGATACTAATATTCCATAATTAAAATAACACGCACATAACAGCATAAAAATTATAAACATGATCTTACACGAATGTGCCAAAGGTTTATATGGAAAAGCAGCTTCTATTATGTAAAAGAGAAGTACTGGACAACACATATCTGTAAGAATATTGGCTCTCAGAGAATATTTAAAAGTCTTGCTCCCTAATTGCCCAATAGAAATCATCATCAATTGGGCAATATGCCTAAGCATCTAAAATAAAGCTTTTTAACGTCAAATGCAGCTATTCAAGATTTCTGCACAGCTATCCACAATGCAGCTTTTTCACAATATTTTAGAGATAATTCGGATAAGTATCATCAATTGGGCAATATGCCTAAGCATCCACAATGCAGCTTTTTCACAATATTTTAGTGGTAATTCAGATAAGTAACTCTTTTTTTCTTAACAAGAAGACCTGCCCCCCCCCCCCCCCCCCAATTCCCATTGAGATAACAGATTACATCCTATTCAACATCCTACTAAAGTTTTTGAGCAGCCAGCCAAGTTCCAGGATGGTACAGCTTCTATTGTTCCAGGACTGTACAGCCAGCCAGCCAAGTTTTTGAGCAGAAGGCAATCAAATTCAGAGAGCCACATTAAATACTGAGAGCATATTAATCACTGCATTACCACTGCATTAGAACTAACAAAAGATGCTTTAACATTTTAAATTAGGACAACACAAGCTACAACAGAAGCTACAAATTTGAACCTACAATAGAAGCTACAACGTAAGCACAAATTGGATGGTCACTGAACTTTTGTTCAAGAACAAAATGTTTGCATACAGACTTACCACACAATCGCTAGTCCCTCTTCATCTTCCTCGATGAAGTGCACTCCTCGGCGTCCCTTCCGTCCTCCTAGTTAAGGCGCCTACCCCCTCGGTGTCCTTCCTCGTTCATCCTCGGAACACCAAAATGGTAAGATTTATACTGTCATCAGCTGGCAAAGCAGCAAAAAAGGATATGCAAAATACGGAATCACTGTTATCGGAGAAAAATCAACAATCAACAAAAAAGGAAATGCAAGAAACAGAATCAACTCGGCAGCCATATGGAACCACCTCGGTTGGAAGGCGGCGGCAATTTCCCCACATATCTTGCCACAAAGGATGCGTTGCCATACATAGTCACCTGCGTGGGGCCGGATCCCGTGCGAATGGCGGGAGGAAGAGGGTTCGGGGAGGAGGGTGGGTTGGGCCGCTGGAGAGGGTGGGTTGGGCCGCTGGAGAGGGGAGCACGGTGAGGAGGACAGGGGAGGAGGATGGGTTGGACCTCCGGCGAGGGGAACGGAGTGAGTGGCGGGGGGGGGGGGGGGGGAAGGGCGGGAGCGGGGAGGAGGATGGGTTGGACCTCCGGCGAGGGGAACGGAGTGAGCGGCGGGGGGAGGGGCGGGAGCGGCGCGCCCATCGCGTGCGTCGCCGGTCAGGGCATCTATGTGAGCGGCGCGGAGGATCTGCGTGGGGGAACTGCGTGGGGGAAGGGTGCTGCCCGGTCTTGCATAAGAGCCGGCCCGGTCTTGCATACGGTCTTGCGTACGGATCCGGTTTTTTTCCCGGTTTTCTCAGGTGGTTTTACCCGGTTTTAAATTAGGTGGGAGTAGGAGGCAGGAAACAAACCGCGGTTTTCTCAGGTGGTTTTATCCGGTTTTAAATTAGGTGGGAGTAGGAGGCAGGAAATAGACCACGCAGAACACCAAACGCATTCGTACCTTTATTGTTTAGACTACACTGGTTACGTTAACTTCTCGTTTATTTAGTAGACGATTTTTATTTCCCGCTCACTGAACGTGTAAGAGGAGTTTATTATTATAGTTTCGAAAATGGCCCCATAAATTTGTAATTTTTGTAAATAAAAAATATATAAACCAAAAAACTCCGATCTGATCAAGCCTGAGCCACCGCAGACCTAGTACAAAACGCAGGATTCAAGCCCAAGCCCGCTTGATGGAATAAAGCAAAGCCCAAAGATTGACCTAAGGCCTGACGCATTCAGCATGCCCATCCAGTCATACCTTTGTTTTATAGAGTTGAATGAACGTGACTCAACTGATAGAGCACAATATAGCTCCTAAACTTACAATTCCGCACAAATTACCACAAACCATGTTACAAATAAACATAAATTCACATAAATTACGACGAACCATGCTTCAAATCCACATAAATTCAATAACGAACGATTTCCTTGCCACAAACTTTTAGTCGAATCGGTAGGAGAACAACATATTATATTAATAAGAAGAAAATCTGACGGGCTGGGTTTCTCAATTAATTAAGGAAAAATCAAACCAAAACAGCAAACACAACGGGCAACCACCTAGTTAAACTATGTGCAGAGCACTGCAGCAACACCCCAACATGATCAACTACCTAGCTAAACTATACGGAGTTGGTCCACAAGACCATAGAGCGGATGAAACCCAGAACATAGTTGGCAGCCACCCACAAAACACGGGGAAGACAACTCCCAAGTGACGCTTTCAAGGAGGCCCCGACATCAAAGATGCCACCGTCGCCTATTCTGAAAACTAAAACTAGGTTTTCACCCAGAGAGCCTCCCGAAGTAGGTAGGGAACACCACAACACCTCCTCCAAAGAGGAAATGATGCCTGAGTTCATCGTCGACACTAGCATTTCCATGAAGATAAACAGGGCTTTTGCCCGGTGCTCCCTCACCACCAAGTTCAAAGGGGGAACATCGCAACCGGTAGAGACGTGCCGCTGATGATACTGTCGTCTGCCCCTCGAGCATGTGCAATCCAAAAGAGCTGTCACCAAGCCGTAGATCTCCCCGCGGGCTAGATTTGGGGGAAAGACATATCTGACAAGGGGAGGAGCCCGTAAGACGCTAGTGAGGCCTGGATCAGTGCGCCATTGCTGCCAAACTGACCAACGCCATACTCAAGCCATATAACACACTGATGTTTCAAGCATGGATAAGGCTAGACACTATGGAGGATCACCACAACATGAAGCTTGAAAGAGAATAATAGAAGCAATGGCACGATGATCCATAATCTTCACTACGATCGAAGGAAACCACGTCAAGCACACACTGCTAGACTCTACGACTATCGACTTCAGAGTGGCATAGGCAAGAGGTAGCCTCTCGGCTTGGCAGTGACAAAGGGCAAAATGGCATGAACCTCGTGACACGAGGAGGGCAACCACTTGTCGTGATCCAAACCTAGCGGCAAAGTGAGGGGGCAGACTTGGCACTCCTAGCATCATCCGTTCCATACAGATCCTTTGCCATCTGAAGAGTCTCAGTAGCCTCCAGCCTCACACACATAACATCTAGATCCCTCTTCATCTCCTATCTTCTTACTACCCGCAACATCATTCCATTCCCTTTAAGTGGAAATGTAACTATTGCACTTGATGTATTGCTGTTGCAGGGAGTTCATCTCGATGAACAGATCATCTAGCTTTTGTTGCATGCTTTTGCAACACCTAATATCCAAGATGAATCGAACACTGGAGGTGTTCAATGAAGGCGGGTTGGAGCGGGAAGATGCCATGCCGTGACGTGGTGGTGATGAGGAGAATGCAAGTGGAGTAGGCTATAGAGCTCTCATGCCACCATCACATTGTCACACCCGGTTTTAACGGCCAAAATCAGATGCGGCTTATGTGTGCCCAAGATGTTCAACATACATAAGGATGTCACAGATGAAGTAACAAAAGCAATACTTTTATAGAATAAACGTTAAACTCTTATAGCAATTGACATATATTATCTTCTATAAAGATATCTGCAACGGAACAGAAGCACTGGTGCCCAACAACACCGCAGGCAACCTACCGGGAGGCACGCGCCTAGAACGTCACAACCTCTTCTTGATAGTCTTCAACATCTTCACTTACTGAACAGCAGCACACATGTCGTATGGTATAGAAAAAATAGCAAGTGTGAGCACATAATGCGCTCAGCAAGTGTGGGAAAGATAATGATATGCAGGCTTATATCAAGAATAGGCTAACACATGGTATATTTGCGTAAATGCGAGTAATAAAAACATATTTGGACTCAAAAGTATTAAGCAATTATTAAGTGAATGTAACATATACAGTCCAACACCCAACATACAAGCCTCCCCACCTTGCATACAATAACCGTCTAGTACTCCCTGTACTATAACCAAAACCATGACCAAACTCATACCCACAACCTATAATCACAACCCACTAATCATGTGAGGATCCAAGTCTCTCATAACCGTGAGCACGGTTGTTATAACAGTTTTTACACTTTGTAGAGGTTGTTCAGCTTTCCCCACAAGTCGTGATTTCCATGTTGCCGTGTTAGCTAGACACTTAATACACACAAGTGGTGTGTCGCCCGAAAAGTCACTTCAAAGCCTTTACAAAGTTTCATTCAGGATGTGCATGCTCGCTAGGTTTCACTGCCGTCAAAGTGGCATTCACACCACCCAGAAGCCCCATTTTGTGCCTTGTAGCTCCGAAAAGTTTTCACCCTTCCCTTCCACTACACCTCTCATACCACTAACCATATGGTTCTGGCCTTTGCCGTCCCCACACATCCACTCTTCCGTTTGGCACGCACAAAATTGGAATCCACTAATTAATAGGCTAGGCCTGTCCCATACTAGGTCTCATGGTTGGTACGATATTTCTTGGGTTATCGCTCCAAGAATAGGTCCTTACTTAGGTTACTTGAGCAAACACTAAACCAACATCATAACCATGACAACCATCAAAACCACTTTGCTCAAGGCCTAAGGTTCCATGTTGCTAAACCATTAACAAATTAACCACTATTGTTGCATATGTTTATTAGTAAAGATTATGACGCTTCCCAGTATCCCAAAAGCATGGCTTAGCAATGTACCCACCAAAGTTATCTAACCATAAAGCATCTAAGTTCCAAGGGATAATAAAGGAAAATATAAGGAAAACCCTAACATAGGTGACTACTCATCATATTGACACGCACTACATGCAATTTTGTAAAACAAAACATTTTAAATCATAGGTTCAAGATGATCAAGGACACTTGCCTTTTACCCAATGCTGCTCAGTGTTGTTGAAATCTTGGTCTTGAAGTCCCTCGAACTGCTCCGGAACGTTATCGACTAATCGCGAGAACTACTGACAAATAACACAAAGAAAACACTAAGAACAACATACCAAACATCATCAAAACACTTTAAAAAAATACTATGGTTGGATAGGGATGATTTTAGAAACATTTAGATGCAAGAATCGTCTAAATTGGAGTTAAGATGAACAGAGAACATCTTTCAGGAGATGGATTAGACTGAAAAAGAAATGCTGATTTTCCGGAACTATCTTCCTATGGGAAAGGTTTTATCGCACAATCACCATGTCAGGCTTGACAACATCATTGCGCAAGATTCAAGAAGTGTAGGGTAGACTAGACTTCACTGACTAGGCTAAGGAGAATGATGTGACGCTGACTTGGGATGCTATACAAGTACCATCTTGGATTAAAGAAAGGATACACTGAGATCTAGCGTCAACCACCTATGATGGATCAAAAAGGCTGAAGGTTGCGCTTCTAGGTTTAGGATATTACTGGTGACTCTATGTAGCGGTGGTGGTTCATGTTTCGTCGGAGATGGCGATCGAGCATGTGGCCGCTGACATCGATGTCGTGCTTCGGTGGTGTTTCAGTGAAACGAGGGAAGCATAGCGTAGAACGTGGAAATACTAAGTCAGTGGTATGGTTGGTTTTGGAAAGTGTCATCCGAGGTAGTGGCAAAACAGCGATGACTGCTTCTAGGTTTGGTGGTAATCGCGAACAGATGCAGGAACAAAGACGCTCACATTCAAGGAGATTGGCTATGAAATTTGCTAAACCGTTTGAATAGAGATGTTCATATATTTTGGGAACATAATGCTATGACATAGTTTTGGGTATATCATCCACTGAGAGGTAGAACGATCAACGGAGATGAGATGGATGATGGCTACGACATACTGTGGTTGGCAATGGCGTCCTGGTCGTGTCGCTGCACAAACGGGGATGGGCTCCTAGGGTCACGTAGAGGACTCAATGGAACACACCATGATATGGTTGGTGCATCTATACTGATTTCGAATTGACGGGGAACACGAATGCAAATCCGGTGCGCGCTCAGAACATGTCCAGAAACCGAACAACGGGTATGTCAACCTTGATTATGGTGGTTTGGCTACTCTACTGGCCAACTTGGTTGGTGAGGGTGTGGGGAACATCATGTGACATGCACCGGTGAAAGGGCTTAGTGATTTGACCTCTGGTCGGTCGGGAATGTTGATGCCAATCGGCTACAGCGTAGCTGTCAGCGATGGCGACGACCGTGGCGGCGTAGAGTGGGCTTTGGCCAGGGCTAGAGTTTGGCTAGGGACTTAGAATGATGATAAAACAGTAATAAGGGAGGAGAAAAATGGGTCCTCACCTTGCTTTGATGGTCGAGGAAGGAGGACGCATCACAGGTGGCGGCGGCGGCGGCTCCGGCAAACGACGGTGCTCTAGCAATGCACGAACATGGCAGCAGCAACTTCTAGGGCTTCGGGGTGTGCAATAGGGGTAGGAGAGGGCGTGCAACTCATATTTATAGGGTTAGGGGCGGCTGGTTGATGTGGAGTCCAAACCGAACACGAATTGGATTCGAGTTCGAGTCGGTTACGATTTCCTTTTTCGCAGCTCTCTATTCCGAGGATGATATCTCTATCGTTCAGACTCCAAATTGAATGTTTCTTAATTCTAAATTGTATTACTCGAAAATATCAACAAGTTTGGTAGTCATTGGAACTTCTGAAAACACCATCTTGATTTCCAAAAATGCACCACAAGATAAACTGTTTGAACTCGGACTTATCTGCGCAGCACTGATTTCGGGGGTCATAACTCCTAGCTCCATTATCCAAAAGAGGATTTCCAAAGGTTCAAATCGAAACTCTCGACGAGACGTACAACTTTGGTATTGTCAAGATTTGCATTTGAAGCCGTTTTGAACTCCGAAACTTCATGAGAAGATGAGGCTGTCTAGGACTCCGTGAAACTTTACAGATTTCATGGATCCTTTGTTGGGCAATCTAGAAGACTTGGCTAAGGGTTTGAACTTGAGCAATATTGAGCCCAAAGACACTTTAGGTATATCTAGGGTTTAGAAAAGAAACTTTTGCAGATAAATTTGAATAGGGTTTGAATTTGAATTGAGTTCGGAGTGAATTTAGGAGAAACAAAAAATTGAGGTTGAGCAAGAATAGGAGTAGATAAGAAATTTAAATTTGGATTTGGATAGAATTTGAGAAAGAGGGGAGATTGGCTTTAAACAATGATTTGGATAAGATTTGAAACGACCTGGAAAAGGATCAGGTATGATCAAGGATTGAATAGATGATAGATTCAAAGACTTTGAATTCCAACCATTAAGATCCTTAACTTATTCACTACTGAGTTTTGTAAGAATATTTTCAAAATCTTTTTCACTCAAAACACCAAAGAGAAAAAAAAGAACTCTAATGCATTTACCTGGCTCCTAATAAAACTCAGCATGCAATGCATACAAAATAATAACCTATATTGATTGATTGATTGATTAAGAAAATAGGTTTTAAACCTATTCTACTAGTGAAGCTATTCAATAATCTTGAAAAATTTTAAAGAGTTGTAAATTCTAAAAATCAGGGTGTTACAAATCTACCCCCCTCCCCTTAAAGGAATCTCGCCCTCGAGATTCAGGCAGATTAGAAAAGAGACAAGAGAACTTGGTCTTTAAAATTTTCTTCTTGCTTTCCAAATTGCTTTTTCTTCTCAGTGTTAACCTTGTTGCCCTGACATACTCTTCTCACTTTGCTTTTGACGTCTTTTGCACTGTCTCAACAAATCTTGATTGATGATCCTGAGTTTGTTGGATTTTCTCGGATATTCTATTTTTGTTATCTTCAACGGTTGTAGTTGTCTCTGATGTACTATTCTAACTTTTTTGACATATATCACATAAGACCATATACTTTGCTACACCACTCTTGTTTCCATACTGCCGATAAGAATCCTTGAGATCATGGTACATCTTAGTGCTTTCTGATTCCTGGGAATTCCGTAGCTTTAGCACTCATGATAAGTTTCCTTTATTATTTTGAGATCATTTTGAGAGAAACTGGAAAACCTGCCCTCTAAGTGTTTTGAGTGTCTAGCGGTTTGACCGCCAGGGATCGGCGGTCTGACTGCCGTCTGTGCAAGGGCAATGTTCTAAGTTATGTGAAGGTTAAGTCACTTGTGGAGATTAAGTGACTAAAGGTATGATATTTTCAATTGAGTTTTTATGGACTAACCAAATTACTGTGTGTTTGAGTATGAGGTTAGGTTACATATGAAGGAAAGTATTAAATTAAGATATTCAATATTCCGAATTGGAAGAGTAAGATCAAGACAAACTTAGTGGATAACTTATATGTTTGATGCTTACTGTTCATATCTTGGTAGTGAAATGGATATAGATGGTGTGAAAAGAGAAATCTTCCACGCTTGTTGCAAGGGAAGAAATTAAGTGAACTTCATCAAGCTTCCAAAAGATCAAGAGAAGATTGAGATGGGAAGCGAGAATGAACATTGTCATCAAGCTCAATTGATGAGTTGATGACAAGCCTAGAAGAAGCATTGAGACTCGAATGATGTGTTCATTAAGTCCAATGGTATGGCTACCTCGAGGCAAAGGTATAAAATGTAGGGCAATCTTTTTACCGACCAATGGTGATTAGAGGAGAGAAATAATCGGATTGATAGGATAAATGATATACTATTAAGAGGAGTCTAGATGATTGCTTGAGTTTTTACCATGTATTGATAAGTTGAATCTTGCATGTGCATGCTATTTTTCATCGGATGCTATAGTTTGCAAATATATTTTACAAATACCTCAAGTCTATGTTCCTACTTCGTGTGGTATGTCACTAAGTGTGTAAATGTGTTTTGCAAGTTTTCATAGTGGATGCTTTAACCATTGGTCGCATGGAACCATTAGTTTGCAAATTTGTTTTGCAAATGATTGAGGTTCATGCAGTTTTTCTTATGGTGGAACTTTGGACTATATTTTTAGGTTTGATCGAATATGTTTGAGATCAAGAAATTAGTTGGCATGTGTAGCCCCCTAAATAAGCTCTCTTTAGAGTTCAAGATCACCGAAATCGGACACTGGGTTCAAAAGCTATCGTCGTTTCTTTGTGTGTCAGCTATGCTGATATGGTAGTGGTGGTCTGACCACCAAGATTGCCGCTCTGACCACTGGACTTGACAGAGGACCTTTATTTTCCTAGAGAGGTTGGCAGTCTGATCGCCAAGTTGGCTAGTCTAACCGCTCGAGCTAACAGAGAATTTTCATTTCTTTGGAACGTTTGGTGGTCTGACTGCCAAGGTGGTCGGCCTGACCGCAGGAGGCCTGAAAAGGTTGTAACAGCTAGTTTTATATTGGCTGGATTGTAGGTCTGACCGGATTGAGTATTGCGGTCTGACTGCTAAATACAGAGGTTGGGTCATCTTGGTTGTAACGGCTAGTTTTGGTGGTGTGACCTATAGATACCTCTTGTCCAGCGACTTGGAGACTAACTCTCATGTCCTTACTGAGCATCCTTGAGCTAAGTAAATTGCTCACCACATATTTGTGCATTTGTTGTATATAAAGAGGATTGTGAGGCAAGAATCAAGTGCATTAGAATTCGAGATTGAGCTTTACGTACTTGGTGAGAGTCAAATTTGTCTTGGCTTGTTACTCTTGGTATTTGCCAACACTTAGACTGTGTGGTGGTGTTGTAATTTGGTTATCTTTTGAAAGAATCTTGTGAGAAGGCCGGTGTGATTGTGAGAGGCTTTGTGCATTCTTTGCCGGAGTGGTAAAGTGTAACTCTAGTATAATTGAGTTAGTGAGCGGTTCATTGGATTAATCTGGCCCAAGATCAAGTTGCTTGTGGTGAGACTCTTCTCATGGTGATAATTGCATACTTTATAGAGGAGCGATTAAAGGATTGAATCCACCTCAACGTGGATTAGGGGAGACCGGCAAGTCTCTGTGATCGCGGTAAAAACTTCGGTGTCTTCTTTGTGGTTTTTCTACTTAAACTTATTTACCTTATGCAATTTACATTCCTATAATTATAATTGCTTATATGTCACCCTAGGTTGCAAACCTTGATATAAACATAGTTTTGATCACTTTGTTGGGACAAAGTTTTTGGGGATTTTATGTGTTGTAACTGCTTGTTTTTAATTTTTCATCTTTATCAGTTAAGTTGAGAGATAAATTTTTGAACCGACTATTCACCCCCTCTAGTCAACCTTCTTGATCCTACACTCATGGAAGCAGCTTGTGAGGGTGCAACGACGGTGAGAGTAGGGCGAGGGAAAGGCGACACACACGCGTGAGGGTAGAGGGTCTGGGGGTGGGGTCACCTCACTAGCAACGACCATGGCAATGCATCAATGAGGCTGTGTTCCACACTAGACCCCTAGTGCACCTGAGCATCATGCCGCAGTGCTACCAGGTAGAGTTGATGGGGCGACTGCTGCGTAGAACTCAACTGGTGAGCAGATCTAGTCGCCCACATGCACTGGCACTCGGATCTCATCGGTGGCATGCAGATTCGGCCTCCCCCGCTTGTTGACGCCTGGACCCCCGTGGAATCGTGTAGATCTAGCCACCACCTCGAAGGATCCTATCGGTGACACAAAGATCCAGGCGTCCACCTTGACAACGACGTCAAGCCAAAGAGAAATCGACCACCACCCGGGCGCCGCCATTGAATCCAAGAGGAGAAGGGAGGGAGAGAGGGAATGGAAGGGGGAGGGTGGTGGTGACAGGCGCGCCAACCTTGCAGACAAGGCTTGAGGCGGCAAGGCTATGTCGCCGCTGAGTTGCCCTAGCGAGCGATGTGAGGGATGCTTACGTTTAACTAGCTATTGTTGCATAAAGCGTCGCCACACACTTGCTTCACCTGCCACGTTCTAATGATGTTGTTGCTACTGTGAACAATAGCTACTCTTCCTCCTGTTCATCATCTTCAAGACTCCCAACAGGGCTCCATGGACTTGCCATGACATCAAGCAGTTAAAATCAACAATAGAATAAGTAAATCAGTCTAGTTAACTAATTATCCCCAATTCCCCATCATGACATCATATGTGCAATACATAAAAATCAATTTTCATCACATATTCCCAGGATGGATGAGAATGTAACACACTACTCCTACACCTATGCATAATATAGTCAAAATTTAACATTTTGGTAGCATATCTTTTGTATTATGTAGTAAAACAAGAATAAATAAGACATGCATGATAATAAGGATTTCAAACATGATATAAGAAGTAAGATAAAATTCATCTGGGCAAAAACTACGCTCTCACATCTCACAGCATAAACAACACTAACTCCCTTTTAAACAGTAGTTTAACATAAGCACATAGTCACGGTACTAAAGTGAGTTTTAAAGCATGGACTAGATTATTATTATTGTAGTGAAGAGGTGCGTGCATGCATCTAAGTCCCAATCCCATCATGCTTGTTAACCAGCTTAAACACACATATAACGAGGTGAGATAAATTTAGGAAACAACTATGAAAATTTAGGAAACAACAACTATGAATACACACATATCTCACATATGATTGATTATTAAGTTTAAAAACAAAGGTTATATCACAATGATAGGCAAGGACATGAGCAATAAATGGTACACTTCTTCATAAAATAGCAACTGTCATTCAATCTTCGAGATGCCCCAGAACCATAATTCTATAAACTCCAAGATTTGCCATGTTTGCCATGATGCAACTCCATTTGATAGTTTAATGTTCGATGATGCCAACCTCTCATACAACTCCATGTACCAGTACTAGTCACGGCGCAATGATGGTAACCGGCCTTTATCTCTATATGAAATGCATATGTATGAGTATGAATCAACATAAATGCTCAATTCTTTTGATAACCCCTTATGATAAACAACACAAGCACAAATCCATGAGACCAATGGAATATATTAATGAAATAACATGGATTTAATTCACTAAATGCGGAATAACATACACCATGCACCAGCGAACAACGTCATCCATAATCTGAATAAATCAGGAAAGCAAGCATTCTAGTATAACAACCGTAAGCACAAACACATAATTCACTCGTATAGCTTAACAACCAACAACCATACCATGATTGAGCATGAAGATAAACCAAATTGTTGTTCTTGATGTTGTGTACTTCATTTTATTCATAAGAGATGCAAAACGTGAGTATAAATTGGCCACACCCCTCCGTTACTTGCCTCTTTACCGAAGACGATGAAGAAAGTTTGCATAAGTATGATTAGAGGCAATACCACCTGATTCAACAGCAGTGATTGCATATTTGAAACAAAATTATCAAGTAAGTACAGAATACAACACATTCCTATGTTCAAACACCTCAATTCCCCCAAAATAATCCCAACAGCCGTCGATTTGCTACAACACTATTACTTAATAATTGTGTATCTATTTTTCTACAGAATCTATGGGGATAAATAAATACATTTTCCCATTATGCGCAAAAAGTACTACAACTTTTCTTGTCATTCCCTAATTTAATTCGGCCATTAGCATGTTTAATCTGAACTTTAAAGCACACTGTCATAAAAACAGGATAACAACAATTACACAACCGCGACAATGGAGACTTCAAAGCAGACTGACAGGAAAAATAATGAGGTGCATGAAACTTGGTGATCAGAAGACCTAACAATGGTTACCAACTGTGACACCAGATAACGACATTTACACAACCGGAGGAAACAATTATCATAACAGGAAATTACATTTTTCTCTGGGTTTGGCAGTGAAATATGACTATTTATTGTGTACCATTTTCCGCCAAACGACGGTTGCAAAAAATGAGAATAAAAATTTGCTTTACTTACACAATTCAAAGGTGGTTAGTGTCGTCAATGAATGCTAGTTGGTATATTCAATCGACATTACTGCAACCTCTATTTAAACCTCCTTTTGCACTTCTTTTCACAACTGCCTAATATTATTATTGTTTTGCCTTACTTTGATTTCGAGAGGTATGTGTGCGAGAAGTCGTTTACAAACCTCATCTAGTGCGCTCGATTCTATGCTGTTTTAAGAAACATTCCTTTCTTACATGTTTGATCTCCCTTTGGACACTTATAATTGTCTGTTTTAACATTGTGTTTTTTTAATTGCAGATCTACACTTCAGAGTTACCTTAATGGTGGTACCGCCTAGAAAGAGGATTAGGGTAAGCCATATGGTCGCACGATACATGGGCTAGTTCCAGGACCTCAGGATCGTTTGCTCATTGTTACGAGTCATCAGATTCATCCAACAAGAGCACGATGGATGAGCATTGCTGCTGTTATGTGGTACGCACTTGGGCCCAGCAACACATTCCATATTGCGTTTGTTCCCAGCAACGACCGCTATGTTTTGTGCCCGCAACAATGCGATATCGAGTACCTTTATCACCATATGTACATTGTTCATGAGGATAGTGTACTGTACAATTTCAAGTCATTAGCTATGTCAGTCTGTATGAGGAAAGTCAAAATCCTGAACGGAGCTATTACATTAGGAGGATTACTTAGGACACCATTGTAATGGTCTTTTAAAGGTAATGTATTATCTGGCTAAATAATAATTATATATCCTGTTTCTTTAGTGCTAGTTTCTTATAACTTGACATAATCCTATTGCAATGTCCTTGTTAGCAGATAAGTAATTTCCATCCCAGTCATGTGTTCCTAAAATACATGGTCCAGCAGGTCTCTCTATTGGCAATGATAATCAATTGCTATAACATATGAGATAAGTGAAAGGAGATCCATATGTACAAAACATGAAATTTATTTAACCAGTACCATTTGTCTGAGTTGTCCAAAACGGGGATAGTTGTGAGGTAATATTCCTCAGCCAATGGGGGAAAATATGCTAGTCAAAAACGGAAAGCTCTTGATTCAGAACCAAAAAGTTTTCTTGAAAGATCAAATACAACTTCTGTTTTAAAGAATTTCTTCCCCAAGCATGATGCTAAAACATATAACAATAAAAGTAAAGATTATAAGGGAAAATATGAAACAAGAGACCGAAAAACTTCCTAAGCAAAATGGGAAATTTATATTAATCCATTATCAATTGTCTGAGTTATCCAAAATGGGAAGTAGTGATGAAAGAGGAAGTAATACTCCTCAAATTCAGATATTATCTCAATCAATAGCAGAAAACTCTCCAGTCAAAACTATAGAACTTTCTCTAAAAAAAAGTCACTACTTAAGAAACCATCAAACAAAACATGTCATTAGTGACGTCTGACCAGAACTCATCACTAATGCACTATTAGTGATGGGTCCGGTGACGATTTGTCACTAATGTGTGGTCCGGTGACGATTCTTTTCCTTAGATAAGAAATTGGCTTAATTTAGCTAAATTTAGTTAGAATTTTTATACTTATTCAATTGTATGTACTATGTCGTTTCTATTAACAATGAATATTTTTTCAATTTGTAGATGACGGACCGAAGTTGGATATATCTTGATTGCCGTACTTGTAACGGGTATATGAGTAGGATGAAGTCTTTCATGAGTGTCGTGGTGGAGGATATGAAAGGTCGAGGGTAAAACGGCAATGTGGTGTCTATGCTGTGATTGCAAGAATGATAAGAAGTTCTTAAAACTTGATAATGTGTACGATTACTTGTTAACGTGTGGATTCAAAGTGAGTCATCACATTTAGAACAATTATGGTGAGGAAGGCCTTAACAAAGGGGAAATTGATCAAGTCCTCCCGGATGGCAGTATGGATCAAGGACTCTCGCCAGCCGGTGATATGGATGATTATCTCAAGGGCGCAGACATATTAGGATTAAATTATGACTGTGTGGATTTGGTGGATAATGTGGACCAAATGGTGCGCGATGCTGAGGGGCATGACGAGTATAGTGATGGTGAGTTTGTTAAATTTCAGAAACTGGTGTAAGACTCGACGACACTATTTTATTCTGGCTGTAAGGAGAAATACACGCTACTTTTTGCGGTGCTTACGCTTCTGTAATTGAAGGAAACCTATCGTTGGGTTGATAGGAGTTTCAAGGCATTGTTGCATCTCCTAAGGGACATGCCACTGGAGGGGAACAAGGTGCTCAAGACCGTCTACTATGGGAAGAAGATAATTTATCCTTTGGGACTAGAAATAGAACAAATACATGCATGTAAGGAGGATTGTGTCCTATTTTGTGGAGAGTATGCAAACCTAGATCAATGCCCTTTGTGAAACTCATCGATACAAGTGTAGAAATAACGGTGGCAATGTGGATGAAAGAAGTAGGAGAAAAGGGCATCATAGGAAGGTAATGTGGTATTTCCCTATAATTTCTCGTTTGAAGCGTTTGTTCGCAAACAAAAAGGAGTCAATTGCCGTGGTGGCACAAGGAAAGTTGTAAGAACGACACAATGATACGGTACCCCATAGATTCAGCTCATTGGCGAACTATTGATTCCATATTTAGTTGGTTCACTAAAGAATTAAGAAATATTAGGTTTGCTATGAGTACAGATGATATAAATCCATTCGGTAAGATGAGTACCTCACATAGCACCTGGCCTGTTGTACTGTATATCTACGACGTTCCATCTTGGCTTTGTAAAAAGCAAAATACATTATGCTATCGATCTTAATTCCTGGTCCAAGGCTACTTGACAATGACATCGATGTGTACCTTAGGCCTTAGGTGGATGATCTTAAAGAACTTTTGTCTAAAGGTGTTTAGGTTTGGGATCAGTACAAGCGAGAGTACTTCACCCTACATACCATGTTATTCGTCACCATCAATGATCTGCCAGCACTTTGTAACTTGTTAGGGTAGAGTAAAAGAAAAGTTGAAGCTTGCTCCTAATGTTTATATGACACTGAGAGTATGTGGTTGAACGAGTCAAAGAAAACAGTGTACATGTGGTATCAACATTTCCTTCCCACGAACCACCCATACTGGAAAATGAAATCTCAGTTTGATGGCACAAGAGAGAAAGCGTCACGTCCAAAGCATTTCAGTGGGCAAGATGTCTATGATAAGCTTAAGAATATCAATGTTGTCCTTGGCAAGTAAAAATGACCCTCCATGAGTGGTGAAAATAGAATGTGAAACAAGAAGTTAATTCTCTAGGAGCTTAATTATTAGAAATACTTAGATGTTTGCTACTCAATTGGCCTCATGCACGTAGAGAAGAATATCTGCAATAGTCTCCTCAGTACAATGCTCAACATGAAGGGGAAAACAAAAGATCATTAAAACTCATGAGCTGACCTTGAAGAAATGGACTTAAGGTCGAAGCTTCATGGCAAGGATACGGATCAAGAAAAATTCCTACCCTTATCTTGTATCACCTTATTCAAGAAGGAGAATTTTGTTTTGGTAGTTCTTGCATAGTGTGAAAGTTCCCTCCAGTTACTTGTTCAACATTAGAAGACTTGTTTCAGTGAAAGAGTTGAAAATGGTTGGCAGCATGAAGACTCATGATTGTCATGTGATGTTGATGCCTATTATTGAGGTTGGAATTAGAATCATGTTGCCAATTGGTATTCAAGAGGCTATCATGAGTCTGTGTTTTTCCTTCAATGCAATTGGTCAAAAGTTACTTGATCTGGAAGCACTAGGCGAGCTAGAAAAAAGACACTTTGAGACTCTATCTTCTCGTGATGTATTTCCTACCATCCTTTTTCTATATCATGGTCCATCTCACAGCTCACCTTGTGAAGGAGATTTATTTTATTAGCTCTGTGTTCCTGCATTAGATGTATCCATATGAGAGATTTATGGGCATTCTCAAGTCGTACGTAAGGAATCGAGCTCTGCCTGAGGGTTGCATCACGTAGGGTTACTCTACAGAGGAGGTAGTGGAGTAATGTGTTAACTACATTATCCCAGATAACTCAATTGGTGTGCCTCATTCTCGCCATGAGGGTAGGCTCGCAAGTCAAGGTATTCTAGAGAAACATGCAATTACTCCTGACCCAAAGGAATACGACCAAACTCATTTTCTCGTGTTGCAACAAATAAGCAAAGTGTCCACATATATCAATGAGCACAAGTAGTTTATTCTTCAATAGAATCTAGGGCGGACCGAAGCTTAACTTGCGAAACAACATTTGCAAAGTTTCAACACTTAATTTCGAGATTGAATCAATCAATCAAATACTTCTACAAGTGATTTGATAAGGAAACTAGCAGCATGCCCTACATATACAATTACAACATAATAGTTACACATTTTACTTGGTTGCCCAAGATCAGAAAAGCACATTCCAAAATAGAGGTGTCTGTATAGATGCTTATGATAACAATATGCACAAGAGCACACAGTCATATAGAGGAAATTTGGGAACTAGATTACTTGGGATTCAAGGTACCCCTACTTCGGTGTCGTTGGGTACATGGGACAAAGGGCGTTCTGAAAGATAAGTACAAATTCACTATCGTTAATCACAAACTAGTCGGGTATAAGGACGAACCTTTCATACTCGCTAAACAAGTTGCTCATGTGTTTTATATGACTGACATGACAAATAAGTAACTTCATGTGGTTCTCGCCGGGAAAAGACGGATAGTTGGAGTTGAAAATGTGGTGGATGAGGACGAGTACAATTTAATGAAATCCCCCCTTCTGCTACTGCAATCATGCCACAGGTTGCACAGAACAAGAAGACTATATACATGTGTTCTGACCATAACAAAAGGATCTATGTCAAGAAAGCATGGAAACGGCGAGTACAAGATAAAATATGCATGAATAAATGTAACCTCAAATTTGTAATATTTGTAATATTCAGTTAAGTCTGAATTCCATGTGGATTGACACCCTAAGTTTGAATCTATGAAACCCATCAGTACCATGCTATCATATTATGATGAATATAATTTAGATTACTTGTGACGAATTTTTATGAATTTATGCAATTGTAAATAAATTTATAAAGGAAATTTATTGTTATTAGTGGATCATCCAGCATTTAGAGATCCTTCACCATTTCTATTATCTCTATGCAATCATCTGGTGAGTTTATTTTTCTCATCATTGGATTATCTGGCATGCATATCTTGGTGTTCTTCCCAAAATGGTCCGATGTTCATCTTTGGCAGTCACTGGATCACCCGACGCTCATATCTTCAAATTAGCTCTTTGTCACATCATCCTAGACTTTAGTCTGGCATTCTATCTAGTGTTCTTTCTTGTCATAAGTGGATCATCTAGTGTTCAAAAAATTTGTCGGGCCTACATGTCATATCTGGATCACTTATATGCGTAACTAATGACTTAGTCATTAGTGATGGGATAAAACTATGATCCATCACTAATGACTTAGTTATTAGTGACGGATCATAGATATCACATATATAACCCGTCACTAATGACCTGCCTATCTAAATAGTTGTTGGAACTCTAGCCCGAATTTGCCTAAGTCCTCGTCCTCCCCCTCATTTTGACTGACACCTCCACCTCCACCTCACCCTCCCCCTCCTCGCCGATGCCACCTCCTCGCCCTCCCCTTCCACCTTGCTCTCCCCCTCCTCCTCCTCAACCACCCCCTCCTAGCCCTCCTCCTCCTCCTCGGTGCCATGTGGTGGTGGCCCTGTTGCTCTGCTCTGCTCCGTGGTGGTGTGGTCGCTGTGGTGCTCTTCTATGCTCCATTCTGGTGTGGTGGTTGTGGTGCTCTACTCTCCTCCATGGTGGTGTGGTGGCCATGGTGCTCTACTCTGTCCCCCTCGTTGGAGCTATCTAGATCACATTGTGAGTTCCTCAGACCTCTAACTGATGTTGTGACTGTGGCTATTGGTTGTTGGCTACTTGAGTTTATGCTTTGTGCTGACATATTAGCAGTGAAATTGGGTGAGATTTGTTGGCGCTCTGTGATGATTAGTCTACTCTTGATACTGGGCATAGAAAATGATGATTAGTCTACTATTGATATTCTCTGTGATGATTAGTTAATTTGCTTTGTGATATGTTGTTCTTTGATCTATTGCTTTGTCCTTGTTTATCTTAGAACCTAGGCAGCAATAAATTGATTAACTAGGAAACTAGAACATAAATGTGATTATTTAATTTTCTTACCGACTAAGTGATAAATTAGTGTGACTTAATTAGGGAGCATGATCTCGAATCCTGGAGCCAACTAAGTTAATGAATTTGAGAGCTATGATTGTATTTAACAAATTTGTTCAGCTTTTGCTTCAATACACATGCTGTTATTTAAATTTCTTGCCCAGTAAGTGATAAATTAGATTGACTTAATTAGGGAGCAGGATCTCAAATTGTGGAGCCAATTTAGTTAATGAATTGAGAGCAATGATTGTATTTAACAAATTTGTTCAGCTTTTGCTTCATACACATGCTGTTGTTTTTGGAATCTTAATATTTGTCATATGAATATATATGAATTTATATCAATGTTCTATATGACATGGCTCCATTTCATACTTGCAAGTTCATGTTATTTCAGATTCTCTTGTGCTACATTTTACCAGTTACTTTCAGATATGCAAGATCATGTTATTATAATGCTTTTGCTTCAATACACATGTTATTATCTATTTTTTCTTTGATGATGGAATTTAGGAAATTGAAAATTAAATTTGTAAGAAAAACCCAAAAATGAATTTAGGTTGTGTAACCTATTACGTCGTCTCCCGTTCAGGAGTATTTGACTATAAATATGACTTGGTAACTCGTCATATTGATAAGAAGATGATCCTAAATTGTCCACGTACTTTGGACAGTTAAAGGATATATGGTTCGAGTAGTAGCTTTATGTACCATTGTATGGTTGTAGGGACAATTTTGGTTGCCTCTCCCTGTTGTTCTCTAGATACACACCCTCTTGCTTTGTTGTCGAGACATGTTTTTCGAGAACAACAAGGAGGTGCTGTCAAAATTTTCTCTAGAACCGTACAAGAGCATGGAAACCTACTTGGGCCACATTCTCAAATAGGATTAGGACCTATCTTTGCCTATTAGAAATTAGCTAGGATCCTTCGCTTTAGATAAGAAATACATCATATTTTTATAAATTCATATAAAAGTGAATATAGTTACTACTACTTATACAATTATATATGCATATTCGTATCTATTAGATACATGCCAACGAGTCTTCATCAGGATCCTCTAACGAAGGACAAGCTCCCAGTCAGACGTCTACACTACCAAGTCCCAATGGAGCAATAGTACAAAGGGTAAGGGCACAAGCAAAATGGCCGACGGACAAGATTACCATCACGGAAATGGATGATGACAACATGCCTATGGAGAAGAAGGCCCTGTAGTGGTTGCGGAAGCTCACATGCGTTAATGCTCCAGAGGGGGTGCCATTGACCCTTCCAAAGTTCGATGACCTCACTATGGCTCAAAAGAACGCATTGTTCAATGATGGCGTCAATACATTTCTGGAGTTCCCGAAGAATATGAAGGTGAAGGGTTGCAGAGCTGCTATTAAACTGATCGCCAAACTTTGGAGAAGCCAGAAGAGCAAGGTTGTGAATGAGTATATGGCAAAAGGGTTGGATCCCTTTAGCAAGTACCCATATATGAAAAGGGTGGATTGGGAAGCTTTTGTAGGATTGAAGAGCTCAGAGGTGTTCCAAACGAAGACTTCAGCAAAGAAGCAACTTCAGTCAAAAAACAAGCAGAACCACAACCTAAGCACAGACGGGTACATGGGGAAAAGGGAGAAATGGTAGGTGGAGGATGAAAAGTTAGCCAACAAAGGCCGTAAGAATCCTTAGTTGCAATTCCTGAGATGATCGCAATCATATTTGTGAGTGAGGGGTAAGCTGTCAGATAGTGGAGAAATCACCTTCAAATCCAGTGAAAGGCAGTTGCTAAAAAGGTGAAAGAAATAGTAGCCTAATCCTCTGAAGGTTCATTCACCGAGGTTAGGAAATATGACGAACACTCCATTGCGCTAGGAAACCTTGAGCACCCAAGTCGTATGCGAGGCGTGCCCAATTCCTAGGGTTGGAAGTTAGGCTTCCCTGAACACGTCGGGATGCATAAGAAGAGGAAGAGGTTAGGTTCATCATCCTTTATATATATATATATATATGAGGATATGACCATTCTGCCCCCAAACAACAATCAGGGCTCAATGACGCTAAATGTCTTTGCCTCGCTGAACTGTCTTTTACGGCAATGGTTCAATTTTCGATGCACCTCGTTTCAACCGTCGTTAACCCTGCCTTTCACCACTATAAATGCACTCCACCCAGCACTTCAAATTTTTGCTAAAGCTGTAGCTCTCGTATGAAAACTCTCACAGTCACACTTCTTTCCAAAGCCCAGTGAGAATGGCTCTGAGAGGAAAGAAAATCCACCCAAAGACCTATTGGATTGGGAAATCTAAGGTTGACGAAGAAGTCCTGGTTGGACTAGTAAAAGAGGGTTTGATCAACGATGTTTTGAAGGTTAAGCTCTCGAAGGGCCAAGAGAGTCTGGAGCCCGAAGATGACGAAGCCATTGTCTTCATTGACTACTTCTAAGCAGGGCTTCGCCTTCCTTGTGATGAGATGTTGCCGAAGGTTCTGAAGCTTTTTGAAATCTACCTCCACCAGCTGACGCTGAACACCATCATTCGGCTTGGCCTTTTCACTTGGGAGGCGCATTCCAAAGGAACGATGGCATCGGCCAGGGCTTTCGCCGCAGCCCACAGGCTCCATCACCAACCAAAGCCAGTTTTCGCGTGTAACATGCAAAGTGAAGCCCACTATGGCTACTTGAACTTCACTTATCGCGCCGGCCTGGCCACGCCAGTCGTGGCATACAAAAACAAATGGGAGAAGGACTGGATGCAATGGTGGTTCTACCATAAGGTGGACTAAGAGTAGTTTCTCATGTCCAAGTGCGAAGAGGTGAAGGGGAACCACACCCCGGATGTACCGTTGAAGGCCTCTCATAAGGCGGCATTTAAGGCCTTCACCAGGTGCATGAAGCATCTGACCACGCGCGACCTTGTAGAAGAGTTTGTGGCATCTGGGGTATGGCCCCTTAGCCGGGGTTCGACCATCCTGAAATTCAATGGCAAAGGGCTAGACTTCCGAGGTTTCACATGTATTATCTTTTATCATGTTCTTAACTGCACTTTAGCTCTCTGTCATTTCCTTACATTGTTTACTTTGTGGCAGACTTGATGGTGGCTAAAGTGGAGACTAAGGCCATGCTTCTTCTTGGGAAATTTACCCAGGCGAAGCCCAACTTTGTGCCGACCAGGGGATCGGTCGGCGACTTAACCGGATTTTCGAGTCACGGGGCCTTGCCTAAAAAGACAAGCCGAAGGTGACTATGCTCTCTTTAGGTTAGGGCGAAGGAGAAGGTTCCCCGAATGCCAGGGCCGGTGGAGAATCTGCTGGTCGCAGCCAAAAGAAGTGGAAAATCGCAAACCCTTCACTGCGAGTGGGCAAAAAGAAGAAGGCACTTGCCCTAAAGAAGAAACCTCGTGAAGTGGCCCTCAACATCCTGGGCGAGGAATTGACCCTTGAAGGCTCAATGGCCATTCGAGTTGTGCCCCTTCAACATGAGCCTCCTAAGGGCACCTAGGATCTTCCCACCTCCTCGCCGAAGCCCACCTTTTTTGTGTGCATGGACCTTGCCACGCTAATTCTTACCGACGAGGAGGACAAACATTTGGATCCGCACGCTGCCGTCGAGCCAGCGTGGGGGGGGGGGAAGCTGAGGAGGCCGAAGAGGCAAAAATTGTCAAAGAAGTTGGAGCTGAATCGGCCTCTACATCTTCATCTTTGAGTTCTTCATCTAAGGACAGTTCATCCTGAGGCCACAGAGCCACATAGACCGAAGAGGAAAATACCTCACCGCCCATGCCTCACCGTGGCGGAAAGGGGCTTATGAGTTACTTGATGCGAAGGCTATTGACGCCGAAACCTTCAAGCTTTCTTCATTTGAACCAAGCTTGGGGGAGGTCAATGACGCAAAGAAGATGTTTGGCAGCTTCGTTCTTCCCGAGCTTGAGATTTCTTTGGCTTGAAAGCCCGCTGTTGAGCTCATCGATGCCTCCGACGTGGCAATTGCAAAGGTATTTTGCATCACGACTTCAACTTTTCTTCGCTTACTCGCCCTGATACCTACGAGTTGTCACATGCTATGCTCATTTCGTGCACTCAGTGCAAGCAAGTAGAGCATTCTAAGGCCCATGTAAAGAATGCGAAGGCACAAAGGGCCCTGTTTCAAGCCTGGGCCGAGAAGGCCAAGGCCCAAAAAAAGGAGTTCGTGTGACGAGCGAGGGAGGTTGATCTGTGCTTGCAGCAGCTTGAAAAAGAAGTGAGCTCCCTTCGCTTAGGAAAATAGAGTGCAGAAGAAGAGGTCACCTACCTTTGCCAGAATCTAATGGCGTCCGAAGCTCAAGTTTTGGAGCTACAAGCCCTCTGCAACGCTGAAAAAGCTAATGTTCAATGACTGCCCGAAGAGCTGGATGAGGCAAAGGAGCTATCCGATGACACCCTCACTGTGCTGGGAGAACTGGAGCCAAAGGTCATTGCAGCCTACGAAGCAATTAGCAATACTTTCGATGGAATCGGTGCTTTGGTCATGCCTCCAACGCTTAACCTTGTCGGGCTGGGTGGACTTGTTGGATGGATTTGAGAAACCAACGGCCCAACTACATAGTGACTTCTATGCTATAGTCTCAGCCAGGAGTTCAGTCCAGACAATTGAGATGACTGGCTGTGACCATCATATTGCACTTCAAAAAACAACATTCTACTATCCTTCGGACATGTAAACTTCGGTTGTGTTGAGGGCATCAAAGGCCACCGCGCAATCGTTCACCACCAACTACTGTTGTAAACATGGCCGCAAGATCACCCTCCGGCAGGCGGAAATCAACCGCCAATGAGCATATTCTTTTAGCTCTGCTTTTGAGATTTTTGCCATTGCGTATTCATGGACCCTTTGTTCTGCAGGCAAAAACAAAGGATGACCCTTCGGCCAAACCAACGACCAAGGCGATTGAAGAAAAAGAGAAGGTGTGAAGAGTGCACGAAGCGTTGTTTTGGTTTTGAACGTTTAGTTACCAACTAAAATATATTGTAATATATACACTTTTATTTATTATTAATTGTTTGGCTGTCTTCGCACTCTGCGCAGGTCCTCGCTTTGGACACTGAGCAGGTAGCCGAAGATGTTTTCCCATCACTGTGATGCAGGACAATTTTTTATGTCTTGGTCTTGTTGGGACTCCTTCCATCGTCACCACCCAGCTGTTGATTTTGGGAGGTACTGGAGAGAGAAGTGTAGGTCCTATGACGTAAGGAATGCCGACACCAAAGCGTTCTAGAAGTCATTTAGCCCTTTGGTATTAGAGACCTGAAGGGCTGATCGCAAGGCCCACAGGATTGTGCGCGGACACTTTGAGCCTCCGTATATGTTCGTCGATCCATAGCCTGAGCCGGAAGATGATATTCATGAATCTCTACCCCGTCAGTTTCAATTTTGCTACCGCTAAGGGCCTTTGCAAATAGTGCAACATGTTGAAGGCAGGAGCGCTTTGCCTACATCTTCGTCTACCACTTCTTCATCTAATTATATCGGATCACCATTGGATCCAACGCTGCCTTTTCATGCCAGTCAAGACATAGCCATTCAATTTGGCTTTAGCCGATGGTACAAAGATTTTGTAGATCCTGACATTGATGAATTTGCTGAATAAAGTCATTATCGATGGTCTTTCATCGATTGGACATTCGATTGTATCATGTCCAAAATGTGACCCAAAAAATGTTGTCTCCCCGGACTTTGAAGCCGTAGGGACCTTCAGCAAAACCGCACATGAAGCGTCATTTGGAAAACACCGTCCCCCACTCCCCAACTTCGAAGCTGTAGGGACCTTCGGTAGAACCGCGCGCGAAGCGTAATTTGTTGACGATTACTGATGTTGCCTCAACAAATTATCTTCCATTTAATCTCTTATTCGTGCTCGAAGGCCTAGTGTCTACTGTCAATTCCTCAAGGGCACTGTATCTCCCTTCTTGGTTTTGCCTCATAATTGCTATTAATCATAAATATGATTGCACAATTTGCGGTGATGGTTGTCCAAGCTTTGACTTTTATTTCGCTGAAATTTCATGTTGTTTTGTACATTGTCCGTGTTTCGGGATTAACGTTAGGATTCTTTGTTCGCTGCCCCCTTTTTTTTGGTTTGTTTCCGAAGGTATCCTGTGCCTTCAGTGCGGGGGCAGGCTCAATTAGCCCATGACTTAGTCGAGAGGTGCGCCGCTTTCTGTTAAGGCCGAGCAGCACTTCGGCTTTTGCTCCCGAAGGTATATTTTGCCTTTGATGCGGGGGCAGGCACTCTTAGCCCCCGACGTTTAGTCGAGAGGTGCGCCGCCTTCTTTTAAAGCCGAGCAGCACTTCAGCTTTTTCTTCCAAAGTTATGGTTTGCCTTCAGTGCGGGGCAAGCACTCTTAGGCCCCGACTTGTAGGATCGAATATGCGTAAAATACCCAATCAGAGGGGGTGAATGATTGCAGAAACAAAATTCAAAGATTAGCTCACCCAAATCGAAACTCGATTTATACTCGGTATTTCACTCGAAATAGAATGTACATACTCTAGTAAAAACGATGTACAGAAAGATCTGCTGGTCGGATTGCTATAAAATTTGGTTAGCAGAAAATAGATTCAAATATGAAACTAACTCTAGAAGAATAGAGTAAATCGGATATGTGAATCAAAAGCTATTCCTGGTCGAAGCAGACTGTGTCAACCAGTATCGAGTAGATCAAAGCTTAGTCGAGTTGATAAAAAGCTACTCGAGAACAAACCAAATCCACTTAAAATTTACTCAGATCAAACACTAGATGGAGCAAGGTTTTGGTTGGATTAAACCAAGTTGAAACTTCATAGACACATGAAATTAACTGAAAAGCAAAACTGAGCATGCAGAATATAAATAGAGAGAAAATTCTGAATCAGCAACTCATCAACTTATGGAACTTGATTTTCATTGCATAGATGAGTTTACAAGATGCCTATCCAAATCATCCAACAAGAATTTTCATGAAATCCCAAAACAACTATCTCTCGAGTTTCTCTATCTCTACTGCGTTGTGCTGCCCTGTTCTCTGCTCTGTTGTACTCTACCCAATACAACAAACCTCTCTATTTAAATGGTAGCCACACGCACAAATGTGACTGAATCGAACTACAACTCCCTGTTGTATTCAATCTGGTCTCTATCCTCGTCTAATCACAAGAGGACAAACAACTTCCTTTAATTAAGCTACTTAGCCAACAACTCTTACGTAATCATGTATGCATGTCTCCCATGCATACATGCATATACGTAACCAACTCAGATCCGTCTCCGACACTAACTCTTGTCTCAAGTCCAGCCTCCACATGACTCCCTCGTGCTTGCTCCGACTTGAACACGAATTAGTCTTCACGTCCTCTCACGATCAGATCACCTCCTGCGTCCATCGTGAAGCCTTGTCTCCATATGACATCCTCGATCACCACGACCTTAGTTCCTCCTGAACCTAGTCGCCGAACCTCAGTTCCTCCATGAACTTAGTTTGTCGATCCGTCATCGACCACGTTCGCCTTCGAGCAACACCTGCACATGAATCAAACAACAAATGAGTACGAGCACAAGTCCTTCCCGACTTGACTCAAGATCAGTTCACGCAACACCATGCAAACTCCAAACAAAACCAACACGTTAACATAAGCATATCCAACTAATGATAACGCATCAAACCAACTATGCTATCCAAGCATATCTTAACAACTCATGAACATCAACCAAATGTCATTATGCTAAATCACTTTGCCGATTTCATCAATCAAACCAATTTTTCATCACATGATCTCACAATCTCCCCTTTGATGAAAACATTGGCAACTCACATGTGAACATTGGCAACATTTTAACAGACATGATTTGATTTTCAAATCAAACACAAAGTGAAATCAAAAGATCAAAAAAAATCCTTTGAAGAAAAAAATTCCTCTCCCCCTTTGAAGAAAAAAAATGATAATGAGCAACTTTCTCTCCCCTTTGGCAATGATTTCATCAAAAATTCAAAAGAGAGAATTAAATCTTGTTATTTCAATTATTTCAATGAGCATCAAAATTCATCCACATATATAACAAATACTTGACCAAGCCACACTATCAAGAATACTTGCACCAACCCGTCTACACATGTAAAAATATAGTGTGAGCACAACTTATGAAGTATAATTAATGATTTATTTGCAAGGCATGGTCTCCCAATCTCAATCACTCGAATCCTCAATTTATATGCTATCAAAAACATGAATATCAAAAGTATGTCATTGCTTTGATTTAAAAAGACATATAACAAGATGCCAATTTTGATGTCAAGAACTTCTCATATTCTTTTGTAAGTAATTATATGCACCATCAGCCTTATTCTATCCATGTCAAAAAGACAATCAGAAGCTTAAGACAATGATTTTGGTCATACACGACTACTTCCAAGTTCATATTGAAGTGCAATGATAAGCAGTCTCGAAAAAAGACATGTGACAGTGCATACTTCCTTAATCTTTTGTCTATCAACTATTATTCAGCACTTTTTCATTTCTTTGATTCTTTCACATATAGCATTTTTTATCAAAGATCAAAGCAATCAAGAGAGTTTAACCATGACAAGATTTAATTCAAGTTTTCATTCGATTTAAAAAGTCATGACAAAAACTACACAGTTACACATGTAAATATGAGAGTGCAAAAACTCCTATGTAGCATAAGCACTAGCTTCAAAAGTCACATATGTATCAGATATAATGCTTATCATATTTATTATTTTCTCGTTTTTATAAATTTCGACAAGTTCTAGGATATAAGAACTCCCCCTCAAAACAATCCTCTCAAAAACTTCTTTTCAAAAATAGTTAAGCAAAAGAGAAATCTTCCCTCTAAGCAAAAGAAAGAATTTTTTTTAATAAATTGCTCCCCCTCAACAAAATAACCAATGAGATCAAGGGAGACAAGGAGATATGTGTTTGAGATATCATGGTATGTCCTTTTATGTACAAGCATGAATCATGATAAGCATGTTCTTAATTTGAAAAGCCATGATGCAACATGATCGAACATACGGGGATATATAAATGATCATTTGAACAAGCATCTTACTCATTCCACAAGTAGAAATATGTGAATATAAAATACATGAGTGTTTAGAATTTCTCACAAAATCGTTGTAGATGCTATCATATCCAACAAGCCTCTTGAAGGCCATCACAAGGGTATGGAAAACCATCAATGTCTTGATTTTAGAAAGTGTTTGTTCTCCATCCCTCGTTCCAAAAACGTACATAGCACTAGAAGGTGTCGAGGCCTTGGTACTAGGGATAGTGATAAAACATTTAGGAATCTAGTACCGAGACACACGATCAAAAGTAGGTTCAACTCGAGTATTCTTATGAGCAACATTAGTTTTAGCTTTTCTCGTGTTACTAGCAACAAAAGGTGTTTGCTTCACCCTAGGAACATAATGAAAAGCCAAAACATTATGAGGAATAAAACGTGCCCTTTTCAAATTAGACATAGCTTTAACCCTTTCTTTCCTTTGTTTTTTAGCTAGTCTAAAGCAAAATTCTACTATATGACTATCTCTACCACAATGAATGCAAGTGTACTTAACATGATGCTTAGATTTAGGAGAAGCAACATTTGCATTCATGGTAGAAGATAAAAATTCAGCAGACTTTAAAACAACATTCTTAGATTTAGCAAGAGTTACAAATTTGCCACGATCAAGAGCTCTAACAATAGTTGGTGCATATGTCTTAGAACGAGCATAAGTATCAAAACCTAAACCTTGTTTTCATATACTTGTCTTAGATGTATCTAAAATCAGGTTTTGATTTTTCTTACCCTTAGAAAAATGTTCTAAAGTTCCTTTCAAGTAATCAACTTGTTTAGAAAGAGCTGGGCACTTATCACAAGCAACGCTCATGGGTTTCTTTTGTTTACGATAGTTAGAGCATGAAAGAACCTCATGAGTAATCATGTCATTAGCTATTTGAGAAACTCTAGTATTAGCATCATGCAACTTCAATTTAAGAATTGAGCAACTAGAACAAGAAGTTGAATCAAGCAAATCAGAAGTTGAACAAGCGGCATCTTTTGATTCTTTTCAATTTCTTCTCTAAGTTTCTCAAGAGTAGAAGCATGAATACCTCTAAGAGAAGTACGCTCAGAATAAATTAGGTCACATGACTTGCAAGCATCATCATTAGAAATCAAAGTCTTAAGTCTTGCAATTTTAGAATTAAGCGATTCAATTAAAATATCATATTTCTTAATTTTCTTGTTACGTTTCTCCAAGAGTGTACCAAGATGAACAACAACATTAGATAAATCATCATAAGTAGGTAATACCTTGTTACCATCGCTGTCAAGTTCATCCTTTTCTTTGTTGCTTGCCATGAGACACAATCCAGTCAAATCATGCAATGTATTGCTCTTAGTTGTTGTATCATCCTCGCTGCTCTCTGAATTAACGTCACTCAAGTTGACTTGTTCGAGCGCTAAAGAACTCGATGCACAACCTTACGGTAGAGAAAGCTCTTTTTCTTCTTGTCGTTGAACAATCACTTCCTTTTCTCCTTCTCCTCTTTTGATGCTTTATCTGCAAGCTTAGGACAATTAGAACGAATATGGTTGAGATCACCATATTCATAGCATCTTTGAGGTCCTCCACTTCCTCCCTTCCTCATACGCACATTCTGCAACGCTTTAGAGAATTGAGTAGAAAGTAGTGCTAATCTTCTTCAAGAATCAACTCAAGCTGATTATCAGTTAGTGAAGATATAGAAGATAATGAAAAACTTGATGAAGAGGATTCAATATGAGACATGCGGGGTTGAGAGACCAAAGTAATTGATTTATTAACGTTCTTTCTAGCAAAAATATCTAGCTCATGAGTTTTCAATTTAGAATAAAGTACATGTAATGTAAGTGAACTCATGACAGTAGATTCTCTAATAGATGTAACTTTCATGTCTCACACTGACATATCTAAAGCTCCTAGTAATTGACGTGCATTCTCAGCATCAGTAAATGCATTCTCCTCTAGCAGATTCAACTGCTGCCTCAAAACTCATAATGAACTCCTTCGGATCTAACTCTCGATCACACATTACTACCCTAGGCATCTTGAAGCTCTAAGGCCATGGTCGGTTCTGCAAGCCAACGGAGAGCGGTGATTCTGGATCACCCGCGCATGACCTAAGACGATGGTCCTGCGCGGTCGTGCTGCAACTGCTGACGGATGAGTCATGGGGCGAGTCAGTTCATCTATGCGCTGCAAAATGTCAATCTCTTCTTGCATTTTCTCCAGTGTTCTTCTGGCCTCGTCGGCTCACCGGTGATACTCCGCGGCCTTCTGACTTGCTGCCAAGCTATCCAGCGTGCGCTTTTTCTATGCAATCTGCCTCCGTAATTCTTCGGCTTCTAATCTGGCTGCTCTTTCCTCTTTTGTCTAATCTTCGAAGTTACAAAGGTCATCCAACTCTTCGACAACATGTGCCTTTCCCCTTTCTCCTGCTGAAGCCCCAAAGTAAGCGTGAAGGCTAGCTTCTACCCTTTGCACTGCTGCTACTGCATCTTCTTGGAGAGCTGCTTCGTGATGATCTCCGTCCTCTGGGGCCTCAAAAATGTGGAAGGATGGGGTGCACGTGGTATCATCGTGAAGCTAGCGTCGAGACGAAGCTAAGTATGAAGGCGCCATGACCGTTTGATGGACGGAGCAAAAAATGGACCAAAATACCCTAATGGTAAGTAGGAGGGCCATTGGAAGGGAGGAGTATTTTGAGAACAAGGATACTTAAGAGCTAAGCAGCCTCCTTAGGCCTATAAATAATGGGGTAGGACTATATGGAAGGATTGAGCCAGTCATTTGAACTTTGAGTGCTAGGTTTTAGAGGAGAGAAAATGAGAGTTTAGCCTTTGTAATAAGTGAGAGTTTTTTTGTAAGGAAATCATAGTGTAATTCTGCCAAAAATAGGGCTATCCTCTTAATGAATTGAAGTGTTTGTTCCCCCATGTGCTTGGATTCATCTCCTTCTAGTTTCCTTTTCTTGGATCCTTTGCTTTGTTGTGATTTTTTTTCTTTTTTTGGTTGTGTTTTGTTTCGGTTGTTGTGCTGAAATTTTTCCACATTGGAAAGTTTTTTTTTCTTGTTGCTAGAGGTATAAAATTCATATACAAATGTATACAGGTGAGTCTTGAATGCCCTTGCCTCTAGATCATCAACTCAAAGAACTTCTTCTTCCAGTGATCCTTTCTTTAGAGCAAAGATTCTTTCTTCAAGTTGCTATATTTCTATGGCGATAACTCATGGGATATGTGCCAATGGAAGCTAGAGTTCATTTATACCTATGAGAGCCATGTTTGGAGTTTTTTTGTAGCAACTTGTTTCTCTCCGGTTTTTTCTTCCACTTAGTTTTAAGGTACATTGCGTGACCAAAATAGGAGAAGGCCATATAAGAAATTTATGAGGCACATATTCACAACCCTTCTAGTCATCAGTCTCAGTCCTACAACCACCAAGTGTTCGACAACAGGACTAAGCCATGACGATGGCATGGCGTTGGCTACGGCTACCCGACAGCAGCAACAATCGTGCATGTTGCGGAGCCTCCAATCCAGGGTGACGAGGATGATGTGGATGAGGCTTGATAGGAGCCAAAGGAGATGGTTCAGGAACTGTGCATGAATATGCTCACCACGTTGAACCGCATGCTCGAGGGCAGCCGCAACACCATCCCCGCCCCGAACGGCAACCACCTGTTGCTCCAGGCGTTCAAGAACAAGACCAACTACTACCCTGTGCACGGCCTTGATGTGTTCTACAACACAGTGTTCCTGGACACCGAGATGTCCGGGTTCCGCTAAGTTGACCTGCTGCTCCTCCCCATCTTCCTCACCGAGGATGCCATCCTCACAGTCCCCATCACCACCAACACCAGGCTCTACCTGGTGACGCCTGCCATATGCTCGAGGCTATATCAGCAGCAAACAGATATGCTAACCATTTTTGCGGACATTCTCTCCACCACGCCTATCAATATTGATGCCATCATCACCATGCCCTTTGGTTTTACCATCGACAAGGACCGCCCATTCATCCTCAACTCCGTTGCCATTGGTAACATTCTTGACACCATTTGCACACCACATTCTCTAGTATTCTCCTTCCAATGCACACTGAACATGTCACACCCAGTTTTAACAGACAAAACCAGATATGGCTTATATACGTCTAGGATATTTAACACACATAAGAGTGTCACAGGTGAAGTAACAAAAGCAATACCTTTAAGGAATAAACATTTAACTCTTATATCAATTGACATATATTGTCTTCTATGTAGATATATGCAGTGGAACAGAAGCACTAGTGCCCAACAATACTGCAGGCAACCGACCAGGAGACACACTCCTAGAATGTCACAACCTCATGTTGATAATTTTCAACATCTTCACTCACCAAACAACACCACACATGTCACATGGCATAGGGAAAATAACAAGTGTGAGCACATGACACGATCAACAAGTGTACATGAGAATAATGATATGCAGACTTATATCAATGATAGGCTAACACATGGCATATTTGCATAAAAGCAACAAAATAAAATAATAATATAATTGAAAAGATTAAGCAGTTGTTAAATGAATGTAACCCAATTAATTCAACCATAAATCAGCCCCCAAGGTTGACCGCCACTAGTTTCACCAAACCATAACTATCTAGTACTCCCTGTACCATAACCAAAACCATCCATAACCAACTAATTATGTGAAGATCCAAGTCTCCCATAACCACAGTCACAACTGTTATAACGGTTTTTTTTTAACTCTGTAGAGGTTGTCCAGCTTTCCCCACGAGTATTGATTTCCATGTTGCCGTGTTCACAAAACACTTAACACACACCAGTAGTGTGCCGCCAAGAGGTCACTACGAGACATTACCACTAATTAGAGCCTAATCTAGTATGCATCTACCCAGTAGGTTTTACCGCCAGGGTTAGCAAAAGCGTACGTATCCCTCTCTACCCAGAAGCCCCATTTTGTGCCTAACAAAACACATACTAGAAAGAACTCTAACTAGTATGCCAAGTCTTATCCATATCGGCCTCATAGTTGGTACGATACTTCTTAGGTTATCGCTCCACAAACCGGTCCTTCTTTAGGTTACTTGAGCAATATACCTTACAAGGAGTATAAAGGAGGCCTTCCCCTCGTCCTCTTTACACATGATGATTTGGTGATAATCCAAGTAAGCATTCAAGAAAGTAAGCCTCTCGCACCCAGAAGTCAAATCAACCAACTGATCAATCTTCAAGAGCGGAAAGGGGTCCTTTGGGTAGGCTTTGCCACTTTATTAAGGTCGGTGCAATTAACGCACATTATCCACTTGCTGTTGGCCTTTCGTACCAGAACGGGGTTGACCAACCACTCGGGATACGTCACCTCCCTTATAAAGCCCACCTTCAAAAGCTTGTTTATCTCCTCCTTGAATGGCCTCTCTATGGTCAAGGCGAATTGTTGGAGTTTTTGCTGAAGTAGCTTGCCATTGGTCCAGACTACCAATCTGTGCTCGATCATCTCTCTGGGAATTTCAGTCATGTCAGACGACTGCCAAGTGAACACATCTGAGTTAACCCGATGGAAGGTGATGAGCACGAGTTCTTATTTGGGACCTAACACAATGCCAATCTGGATGCACTTGGATGACTCTGTTGGATCGAGAGGTACAATCTTGATCTTGTCGCCCGATTTAGGTGCAATCTTGGGCTTCAGGGGCTTAGATTCTTCTCTCATGGAATTAACTTCATGAAAGGAGATTTGTTCAACCAACTTGAAACTTTTCCTATCACACTTCAACGCCATGTGTTTGTTGCCTTGAACACTGATGAACGCTTTGGTCCTAGAAGCTTCAATGAGTAGTGCGTGCAATGGACCACCACTATGAACTTGGCTAGGGTTGGTCGACCGAGAATAGTGTTATATGTCATATCAAAGTTAGCCACATAAAATTGGTTTTTCTCCATGGAAATTATTCGTGTTCCCGAAAGTGATGGGTAGCGAGACTTTCCTAAGTGTCTTACACAAAGAGCCCGGCATGATGCCATGTAAGACGTACTTAACTGGCTCAATCTTTGATCTGGGCACCTGCATGTTATCTAAAGCACCAAAAAAAATAAGATATTGAGAAAGCTTCCTCCATCGATAAGTACTCAGTTTACTTTATAATTGTTGATAGTAGGCTCGACAACTATCAGATAGCAACTGGGTTGACTGACGGCTTCAACATAGTCAGACTAGTCGAAGGAGATAGGGACCATCACCCACTTAAGGGCCTTAGGTGGTCTAGGAGTGAGGGCAAGGATCCCCCGCTAAACGTTAGTGATATGCCTCTTGGACTCGTAGCTAGATGACCCCCCCCCCCCCAAAGATGTGATGATTCACCTCGTGATAGCCTTCTTGGAATAGAAGGTCATCGTCGTCGTCTTTTGATGGCTTGGAATCAGAGGCCTTCCCCAAGTGCAGACTCTTCTGCTGATGCTCGAGCTGCTTGAGCCTAGTTCGACAGAACTCCATGTCATGAGTATCCAACTTGTGGAAGGTGCACCATCTCTTCTTCAAGTTCTCTTCTGACACTGACTTCTTCCTCTTATTAGCCATGATGTTATGCTCTCCAGTCTTGTTCTTCTTTTAGCCTTCTACGATTTCTTATTAGATTTGCGCTTCTCAATCGCTTGGAGCCTTCGAGCTCCTTGCCAGACTAAGATAATCTATCACCTCTATCCATCGATTGGTTCCCGATGATTGCCTCTTCGGTATATGCATAGCAGTCGACCATTGAAGAGCTCTCTAATGTCTAGAGGAGGTCACATGTCTATGTCCTCAATCAGCCTATGATCTCTTGTGCCCTGTCGGAAGGCGTGAATGATCGAGGGATCGATAATCTCCATGATCATATTCCTTACATTGTTGAACTGCTTGATGAACACCTGGAGAGACTTCTTGGGTTCTAGACAAAGGCGGTGGAAATAGTCCTACTTCCTGGGACGCTTGCACATCCCCTAGAAATTTGTGAGCCATGAATTGTCCAACCCTTTAGGAGTTGTGGGGAGATAGTTGTCCATGACCTATTTGTCCCCTCAGCTGCTTGGATGGTTGTTGTATAAATATGGAGAAACTCCATTGAATTAATATTTTCATTATATTTCTCAATTGAACCGGTTTAGAATCTATGCTGCTAGTGCACATATCTGACCTGGGGACTGAAATCTCGACATCCGATAACTATAAAACTTCTCTGACTGTAGTCATGTCGCCCTTTGAAATCCAATTGAGCTTGAATTCCGGGAACCTGACGAGGTCTTTTAGAGGGTTCTCCATAATCCCTCGTCTTGCTATACTAACAGTTGACTTCATAGCACATGTCTTGTCTCAAGTTCTCCATAAGGTCCATGCAAGGAGGATCCAGTTAAAGATGAGAATGAATGTTCTCTGGTGTGTGCCACAACTCAGCCCCTTTAGAAGGGTAATGGGAAGGGTAATGGCTAACATGAGGCATGCCACTTGTTTGCTGATCAAAAGCTTCAGCTAGCTACTGAGCTCTAATGATACATCATGCCATCTCTTGCATCCAGTGCACAACACTGGCATCGCCCAATCCCTCAGGAGAGGTGGAAAGTAGGATTCTGGCATGCTCTAGTAGTTGTGCCATGTTGCATGCATATTGAGCATGGGTGAGCTGACCAAACAAGTTGCTATAGGGATCATAAGGGTCCTGCTGTCTTGACCTAGAGTATGTCCAGTAGTCATGAGGGGGTTGACCAGAGGAAGCAAAACAACTAGTTAGCCATTCCTTGCGGTTCGAGCTATAAGTGTTATGGTATAGTGGTAGTAGGTAGGTTGTTCATGGTAGCCAAGTTGGATGGAATCTCATGATTATCCCTGTCCTCTTGGTTCCTGACTTCCATAACATTAACCTCATGATGTTCCTCCTTGTTGGAAGATAAATCCAAAGAAGAAGAAACATTAAACTCGGTAAATCAGGGTTCATCCTCTGGAAGATCCTCATCGGAGCCCTCAATTCTTTAGGTGCTTATGCCACTAGTAGATGGGACACACATGGAAGTCGGGTAACCTAACCCCTATGCACAGTCACTTGGAGACCGCCTTGATCAACTGACTTAGAAGTCAACTGGCCATAATTTTCCTTCGGAGATCGATTGATCTCCGGTAATTCTTCTATCCTGGAGTAGATGTCAGGACTAAAGTCACTAAAGGACCCAAAATCTAACTCAACCATGCTAGAAGACATAATATCTTCTGACGTTGACTGGTCTGCTCGTATCCCCACGGACGGTGCCAGCATTGATGATTTGTACACGATTGTCTATTATTCGTAATATGAAAATAGGATACATGCATAGTTAGAGTATCACAAACAGGGACACATATATGTATAGGTTTAGGCCTCCGAGTTAGATAATAACCCTACATTTTATCTTGCCTTGATTTATTCTTAGTATCACATAGTACAAAGAAGTTTGTGTATAGATCTAATCATAAGAACTATGTGGATTGCTCCGTGTTCCTTCTGCTAAAATCTAGCTGGGTGATGGTTGATTCTATCATGAATCTCCGATGGGTGTTGTTGTTCTACCTAACTAGACCTGCCCTGAGGGTTCGCAACTTCGGAGATCTAAAGGCGTGAGTTGAAGCCTTTGAGGGTTCAGAGATCTGAAGGCATGAGTTGCTTAAATTGGCTTGGATTGGATGGGCTATGCTTGGATGTGTCTCTCTCCTCCCCTTTTATAGTCGCGGGAACTTGGGCGTGACCTGCCTAGAATCCTTCGGACCTTGTTGAATCGAAATAAAGAATACTTGCCTATTTTATTTCTTGCTTGAAAATGCCATAAGAACCTTCTGAATTGGTAGACTTGCAAATATCTAGGGACCCAACCAAATAGGAGATCGCTTCCATATCCGATACGATTACCTTCATTATATTTTATCTTCATACCATTACTCCGTGGTGGCTACGACTGTCCCTAGTTCGAATACACTACTGCAGAATACCTCATCAGTATCGGTTCAAAATCGCCATCAGTGGCGGGTTTTGAACCGACACTGATCACTCGGCACTGATAGTCATTGATTATTAGTGCCAGGTACGGAACCGGCATTGAAAATCACTATCAGTGCCGGTTCCCGGTTAGGAACCGGTACTGATACTGATTATTAGTGTCTGTTCTAAAATAGAACCGACACTGATAGATATTCGGCATCCAAAAAAAATTGCACAATCCAAAATGCATCGCATGCACATACATCCATTCTTCTAATGTTTAAATCACGATAAACACTTAATACATTAATTCAAACTACATACATTTCTAAAATTACATCAAATACCATTATATATTAGTTGATATCTAAAATTTCAATTCCAAATATTACATCAAAATCATTCAGTGTAAATGAGCACACTAGCTGTTGCTTCAAATGAAAGTTCCATTGGACTTCCGTAAATAATAAAACTGTTAGTATCACACTGAAACTTAAGGTGTTACTGGTACTTTCCTTTCCAGACCTTCCTACATTAAGGACCAAGTAATGTGTACCCCCACTGTTGGGCAAGAAGACGTAAGATTGAAGTCAAGCTATGATCCATCCGTATCCAAGTGTTCCAATAAAAATCCTACAGACAAAGAGCAACAATATAGAGGAAAATTTTAATATTACTGAAATAATCCTAGCTACAAACTACAGGTTCATATCACCAACTGTTTCAGCTGCATGTAACCGCGAGAGCCTAGGAGTCATTACAAGCACATCCTCATTCTGTTCAAGTGCTTTCAATTTGAAATAGTTGTAATCCGGAAATATTTATCCAAGTTGCAGGTTAACTGATTGTAGAAGCATATGAACAACATATCTTTTAGCCATAAGTCTTTGGTCTATTTTATAGCTTGATGCTGTTAAAGTGATATATCATTTTTTAGGAAAAGCAATGCTAAAAGAGATAGTGATCTTCATTTTATTGTTATCAGTCAATGTGGTCGTCACCACATATGGTGGGCCACCAAGGTCCATAATAATATAATGTAGCTATTGTAGATAATGAAGCATCTACATCAATCGACATGTTAGTTTCTGAATTTGTTAACTGCAAACTGTAATATTAAATGACCTTATTATGATTTATAGCAAAAGGATTTTCATCCTTGAGCATGCAGATGTACCTAAGACAAGTCATAGGTACGTCTGCATGTCGAGAGAAAAAACACCAATGCCATATCAATCGACACATGTGGATAATCTCACAATTATGTCAAGTCATCAATTGCAGAACAAGGAAGTACCAAACTAGTTACTCATCGGGAAGTGATGATAACATCTAAAACACCGATATAGCGACACACATCTAATAATAAGCTAACATATTTTGAACTAAAATACATATCTAATTTCAGGACCTAAATTGGCTAACTAAAATTGCTAACTATAATTTGCTAGCTACAATTTGCTAACTATAATTTGCTGAATACAATTTGCTAACTTGAATTTGAGAACTAACACAGGTGTTTCGTGGCCCTTTCGGGTAAGAAGGGGATACGCCATTACCAGGAGTACGAGGGTAGTCATTCGGACCCGACCGACCAGATAGGATGGAGCGGTCACCTCCACGCTGCCTAGATTTACGCCGTCCACCTCTACTGCCACTGCTCCTCGCCATAGGGACGTCGAGGAGGCAACGAGGAGGTGGCAGTGGGCTGACATGTGACGAGGACGAGGAGGCGGTGGTGGGTCGATGCACGACGAGGACGAGGAGGCGGTGGTAGGCACACGACGAGGAGGAGGGGGACGCACGATGAGGACGAGGACGAGGACGAGGAGGTGACGAGCTGACACATGACGAGGAGGCCGCGGATGGGGAGGAGGCGGCAGTTGAGAAGGAGGAGTAGCGTCAAGCTGAATGGAGCAAACAAGGAGAGCTGCTAAATGCTGGATATACATATAACGGAGGCATCAGTACTGGTTCTACTTTCTACTGGCACTGATAGTTACTATCAGTGTCAGTTCTTAAACTCCCACGCGCGAGCAATATTTGAGGCGCCAAGAACTGACACTGATAGACACTATCAGTGCTGATTCGTGGCTGAAACCGTCATTGAAGTATCAGTGCTGGTTCTTCGCGCCTCAATTGTGGTTCGCGTGGGGGAGTTTAAGAACCGGCACTGATACATCAACAGTACCGGTTATGCTCGACCAGACACTGATGAGATACTATTTATGACCTGTTCTGTAGTAGTAATAGGATATGTAAAATCGTCATATATCTCTTATAATATATATGATATTTATGAAATATATAATAATAATTATATATCATTATCAAGCTTAGTACATTGTGGATTGAGAAATCAACATACACGGTAGCAAGCAACCCCTCCCCAAACTGTTGCGTATCACACCTTTCTCCGCTCGGTACACTGCCAAAAGGAAGTTTGGCTCGCTGTCCACATCACGTATTACTTTTTTACGCCAAAGTTAGCCAAGACCTGTGCCACCAAATATTTTAGCTAAAATTTAGGCTTAACTCTCACGAAGCATATTTGAATCCAACGTCCAAAATTTAGCTTCACTTCCCAAACCCAGGACACCAAATTTTGGCTTGGCTTTGACGTTCGGCCACGCAATTTTTTGGCTTGCTCTTACTCCTATTGCAATACTGCTCATGAATTGACGTCACCTACTATCCTCATTTGTTCCAACAGATAGATTTGAATATAAATATTGAAGCTTCTGTCAGACAATTTTGAAATCAATTCTATCAGACAATTGGAATGGAGAAAATACTAGGGGCTGCTTGGTTCCTTCTCCAGAAACCAAGTTAAAATTTGATCATGTCAAAATTGAGGTTATATTAAAATTTGACTATGTTAAGTGGTGTTTAGTTCAACACTAGGTTAAAATTTTGATTTTTCGAGATACAATCAAATTTTAGTCTTCATCTAAATAAAAGCTAAATTTTCTAGATGTAATCAAATTTTAGCTTAGCTTTATGAGACATAGCCCAATTTCCTACTTAGCATGCTACTGTTCTGTGCCGAAGGAGTTGACCGATTCAACGGAAATATCTGGAGTCGAACCCTCACTAGGGGGAACAGGACCTTTCATCCAAACAGACCAAGTGTACTGATGCATTTCCAACTTTTTTTTATTTGAAGTCACTGATAAGAGCAAAATTTATTAAACTTCCTTAAAAAAAGGTTAAACATGTATATCTAAGTGCAGCAAACAAAAAGAAAAGAACGTGACCAGGTAATCGTACATGCTCCAAAATGCATATCGACGACCTTAGCTTAGGAAGAAGAAAAGAAATCCAGGTAACGTAAAAGAATACGAGCGTGCAGCACGAATGAACCCAAGATGCCAACATCAAATCATGCGACGGCGGGCATGTCCTTGAGCCAGTTGTCGAGCGGCTTCCCGATGGCGTAGACGACGAAGCCGATCTCCCGGAGCTTCCCGGGGTCGACGACGTTGCGGCCGTCGAAGATGAAGGCCGGCTTCTGCATGGCGTCAAACATGCGCTTGTAGTCGAGGCTCCTGAACTCGTCCCACTCGGTGAGGATGCACACGGCGTGCGCGTCGCGCGCGGCCTCGTAGGCGTCCATCGCCACGGCGACCTGCTTCGCCAGATCCGTGGGGCTCATGGGCTGCAGGTGGCGCGGGTGGTCCCAGTCGAATTGCTTCATGGCGAGGTCACGCTGCACCTGCTCCTCCGTCACCTGCGGGTCGTAGATGCTGATCACCGCCTTGTCCCCGAGCAGGCCCCTGCAGACGTCGATCGCCGGCGTCTCGCGGGTGTCGCCCGTGTCCTTCTTGAAGGCGAACCCCAGCACGCCCACCTTCTTGCCGGCGACCGTGTTGAACATGGAGGAGACGACGCGGTTCACGAACCGGCTCTTCTGGTAGTCGTTGATCCGGATCACCTCCCTCCAGTAGCTGGCCACCTCGGGGAGGCCGTAGCACTCGCAGATGTAGACCAGGTTGAGGATGTCCTTCTGGAAACACGACCCGCCGAAGCCGACGCTGGCGGAGAGGAAGCGCGGGCCGATGCGCGCGTCCTTGCCCACGGAGTGCGCCACCTGGGTCACGTCCGCGCCCGTGGCCTCGCAGAGCGCCGAGATAGCGTTCACGGAGGAGATGCGCTGCGCTAGGAAGGCATTGGCGGCGAGCTTGGACAGCTCGGCGGACCACAGGTTGGTGGTGATGATGCGGTCCTCGGGCACCCAATGCGCGTACACGTCCTTGAGCGCCTTCACGGCGGCGCGGCCCTCGGGGGTCTCGCGGCCACCGATAAGGACGCGGTCGGGCGCGAACAGGTCCTGCACTGCCGTGCCCTCGGCGAGGAACTCCGGGTTGGACAGGATCTGGTACTTCACGCCGCGGCTGTTGTGCACGAGGATCTTCTCGATGGCCTCGGCGGTCTTGACGGGCACGGTGGACTTCTCCACCACGATCTTGTCGGAGCAGGAGACGTCCGCGATCATGCGCGCCGCGCTCTCCCAGTAGGTGAGGTCGGCGGCCTTGCCCACGCCGAGGCCGCAGGTTTTGGTGGGGGTGTTGACGGAGACGAACACGATGTCTGCCTCGCCGACGTGCTGGTGCACTTCGGTGCTGAAGAAGAGGTTGCGGCCGCGGCACTGCTTGACGACGTCGTCAAGGCCGGGCTCGTAGATGGGGATACGGTCGCTGTTCCACCCGGAGATGCGGGGCTCCGAGATGTCGACGACCACCACCTCGATGTCCGGGCACTTGAGCGCGATCACCGCCATCGTCGGCCCGCCCACGTACCCCGCGCCGATGCAACAGATCTTCACCATTGTCGCCCTAACTTATTTCTCTGCAAAAACAGAGGAAGAAAGGATCGTTTCTTCATGATCTTAACATAAACAGAAGTACAGCTGCTGCATGCATAATGCAACTTCTTGCGTTCTGTGGATTGAATGCGCGTTTAGGTAAAAAAAAGAAGAAGAAGAGAGATCAGAGTTGGGGATCGAAATCGTGTCATGAAAAAAATCTTGATCGTAAAAATGCAAATTTGAACCATTTGCAGTTACTTCTTCAAATGGAATCACTTTTGGGAACTTCCAAGATTGGACTAGGGGAAGAAGGAAGAATTTTGGGCGTCAGTTGGGCCGAAGAGCAGTCTTCACGGTGGAGTGCGGAAACATGAAAGTTGAGTGCAGAAGAGAGATTATGCAAACCTTTCGACGCCTTGGGCTTGGGGCAAGGAGGAACAAGAAACGTAGTGGAGCAAGTGAAATAGTGGGAAGAAGAGGAGGAAGAAAATGAACCACCGGATGTGCCACTGGTGTGGTTACAGGTGAACGGTCGAGAGCGAACGTAGTGAGCGAGTAAGCCCACACTTTTACCGCTCCAGCGCTGCTACCACATTGACTTTCCGCTCTTTCCCCTGCAATCACCGTTCACCACTCACATGTAACTGGCCCTAGTTTACTGGTTTTAGGGTCCAAAGCTTTAAATACATTGCACCATGAAAAACTCTGTTGGGAGGAGTCGTACTCCCAAGATTCTAGCCACGCCTAACAGCTTCCTTTTGCGGGCGAGATTCCCATCGTGAAGGGATTCTCGTTCCCTTCAACGCTCCAACGGTTTCATTTCACGGTTCCCTTCACGACGGGATTCTCAGGGTCATTTCTTTTAGGATGGGATTCTCTCTCTTTTCCCTTCGTGATTCCCCTCAAAGAGAAACTGTTGGAGATGAGAGAAAATAAAGGGAATAGGGACGGGAAAGAGAATCGGAAAAAGAACGAAATGAAGGGAATATGGTTAGGGATCTCGTTAATGCATTTGGCTCCCGCCACCCTCCATCGTTGGTAGTTGGCACTCCTCTTGTACCTCCTTGGTGATAATGTTCTCCATAGGAAAGAAAAAGATAAAATCACTGTTTCATGCACGCCAGTGACACACGCATGACACATATTTAGCATGTTTTATGGCCTAATACATCGAGCTATGTCGTCCTCACCGCTCTCCTTCCTGTCCAGACCGTCTTTATCTCTCTACCTGTGACTGTCAGATTTGATACGAGGACGACCAATGGTTGGGGATATGAATCTAGGGTCTTTTTTAGGAGCTTTTAGCAGCTTCTGCTACTTACACAAGCCTCAAAAGTCGTAGGCTCCTTCAAAAAGGCCAACTACTCCCATAAACCCATTTTCTATTATAAGCTAAAAGCTAGGGATATGGGCTTCTACACATTCTGCTGTTTGGATAATAGGAGGTTTTGATTTGGGGATTTTTTTTTTTGCATTTTCTAGTTGAATTTCTTCATACATTGGTGATTATTTGTTCAAAGTTTTGGATTTATCTGAGTTCATAGCTCTTTGATTATAATGTAAAGGTCCACAATTTTTGTTTAGTTTGATGCTCTTTGACTAGTGTTCAAAGTTCCTAATGAGGGATGCCCGATCTTCCGTAGGTAATATGATAAATCTATTTGGTGGAGCTTTAATATTGATGAATCAAAGGCTCCGATCAGAACAGATTAAGAACCCTCGTAACTACTACACCACTACTATGTGTTTATCAACCGTGCCAAAATACAGTTGTTAGCGAATCGAGAACACAAGCAAGAACAGGTAGATGCAATCTGAATATTACAGATTACCAATCAAGTACTCGAGTTGGGGGTTCAACAAACCGATTAACAGCGAAACTGTCTAAAACAGAATAATCTAAGCTAAACCCGAGTCTAAATTATAACGGCTACTATATATTTATAGGAGGACGTGAGGAGATCGACCTAGAGTTGTGCAACCGTGGAAAAAGACATACACAACCTGGACTCCGACCCAACACAATTACAAGACCCAATTAGGTCCAAAATAGCGGTGCAACACCTTATTTCTTTAACTTTAACTAAACTATAAGGAATATTTGGTCGAGCTCATATCCATTGGAAAGGGCTCATCGTAAGCTTTCCATAATGTCTAAGATCGCCTAAAACAGACTTCGTATGAGAGAGTTATGCCCGTTTTACAGACGTGTTGTCCTGAGACTCGACCACGACCACGACCACGACTAGAGCTTAGCCTCGAGTCCGAGTAGACTTGGCCTTCGAGAGGGTGATGTCCGGGTAAGGTTGTGGTGCTTCTCCCTTGTTCCTAAGAAATAGAACATCATAAGAATTTAGCAATAATCCATCCGAAGAAGCATAAACAGCGAGAAACGAGTTGACTTAGTGGTCTTATTGTCGTGCACATACTATTATAATTGGATCTTGTATGATTTGAGGATTATTAGCGATATTGATCATATCCAAAGTAGTCATGGGCTCATCAGTTCCTTTAGTGTTCCATTTCAAATATCTTTGATTCGAGTTTAAAGTTCCTTAATTTGTGTGTTCAAGGCGATAAATCCGAGTTCAAAGCTCTTATAAGTTGCTGCTTCTCCTTACACTACTACAAAAACTATTTTCAGAGGCGATTCATAGCCCATTTTCATAGGCATTTAGCGCACCCACCTATGATCAAAGGCTGGTGGAAATGAACGATTTTCACAGGTGCAAAAGATTCCACAGATAGTTCACTTAAGAAACCACCTGTGGAAATCCACAGGCAGAAACTTAAGAGAACCGCCTGTGATTTCCATAGTCGGTTACTTAAGTGAACCGTCTGTGGAAATATATTTCCACAGGCGATACACTTTAGTGTCTGCCTATAGATAGATAGATTTCCACATACGGGTGAAATAAGGACCCTCTTATGGTATGTATTTCATTTAAAATTAATAATGATCATATATTTTATTCCCTCTAGATTTCAATATATTTTCAAAACAGATTTCAACATCACAGATTTCAACAATATTTGAATAAACAAAAGTCCAATATTTAACACAAATACAATAATATTCACAAGTATAATATTTTTACATCACAAGTTAATTTACGTTACAAGCCAAATATTCAACACAAGTATTACATTACAAGCCAAATATTCAACACAAGTATTCTTTCATCTCCCACTCATAAAGCCTTGGATGGCTAGCCAATTCACCTTCAAGGTCAAAAAACCTGCCACTCTTGTGAATGACTTCGTGCATGATGAACCGACACATGTCACATTAGATGTTTTGGATATCTTCGTCTTTGAGTGAGGTGTGGATACATTCGATCATCCGTGCCTGAAATAAAAACACAACTAAAAGTGCTAAAACACTATCGACAATGGAAATAGAACCAAATAAGAATGTACAAGCGCAATGATGACTTACGTCCTCGAGGTTCATTGTGTACCTCCTGTTTATCGTAAGATGCTGGCAAACATAATATCCACAAAGAACGGTGTCGAAATCTTGTTTGTGGCACTTCAAATAAAAATACAACGTATTCGTTAGTTCAATAAGACTCTTAGTCATAAATAGTGAGATATAAGCATTAGAAGTGTGTTTTTACCGGAAAGTGCGTATGGACCATCATCGCATCCAACTTGGCCGTATCGTGTATCCCACCTTTCGTTACGCACCACTTGTAGGCCATATTCGAATGCCAATAAGTAATTATCAATGCATAAATGATTTATAATAATTTTATGAATGTGGATTTTCTTTACCTCTGTATAACATCGATGAGATCTTGGTAAGATTTTTGGGCGAGATCGACTGAGTCAAGGACTACTAGTCTGCTCGACTTCAAAATCAGCATTATACAAATAAAGTGATCGCTACATGAATCTTTATGTTAGGTTCTTGATGAACCAATTAAATTGAATACTTATGCTAGGTTCTGGACGTATCACACTTACTTAAAGTTGTAGGGAGTCATGATATAGTCCTTGTCTTGCATTTCTATCATAGCTCTTCCTATGTAGGTTGACATGTCAAGCCTATGTAATTTGGTCATTTCTTTTATGATCCTTGCTTTCTCCTTGTTACTCTTCCCCTTAATCTAGGCGTCATATGTCCTCAACTTCATGACCAAGATGGGCTGGGGAATTCATTGTGGATTAATGAATCCGACTGGTACCTTCAACTTTTCCACATCGTTAAATTTCATTCTACAGAACAAGTCACTAGTCATTAGCTTCTATAACATATATTGGCAGATATACGAACATAGGGGTAGATTGTATGCACTTACATGCACCACACGCTTATGAGATTGATATCTAATTTGTTGTGGCGGAACAAAGCATGCATGTCCTTAAAATCCACCATGAGATAGGAGTCTCCGCTTAGAAAAATGTTAGCGGGGAGAAAAGCAGTGATTATGGAGAACCCCGCATAACATGACCTCATGTACCATTCATGGAATCTCCTCATCTCCCATGGACCTTCTTGGAGTTGAAACAATGACAGCAATGGCTTGTCATTCTCATATTTCTCAGGAACATCCAATGTAGGCAAGAAATCCAACTTACATGTAATTAATGTTTTGCTGGTCTCTTTCATGAGATCGCCCTTCGTTGGAGATTTCGGAGTGGATGATGCCTTTGCTTTGGACGACAGAAGCCATCTCTTCACCGGAGATGTTAGAGTCTTTTCGTATGGGGTAACCATGATAGGGACTCTATGATGCTCAGGCAGAGGTGCTAGAGTTGCAGACGGTGAAGCACGAAGTGAAGATGCCTGAGATGGAGATAATGGGCGCGGGGGCGAAGGTGCCTGAGGCGGAGATAATGAGTGCGAGGGCAAAGGTGCTGTAACACCCTAATTTTTTCTAATTCCAAATTTTTCTCAATATTGGTTAAAGTTCAAATGAATTTAAATATTTTATTTTAAAAGAGAGAAAACCCTACTTTATATGAAAGAAAAAGAAAATGACATAGGATATAAGTGAATATTTTGCATTCATACTGAATTAGGCAAGTAGTATTTTATTTGAATTTTTGATGAATTTATTTGAAGACATTTTGCCTGGTTTTTTGAATTTGAAATTTGGATTTGAATTCATTTGAAAAAGAAAAAGAATAAAACTTCTTCTGGGCTGCCTTTCTCCTTTTCGGCCCAACTCCTCGGCCTTGGCCCAGCCGCCCCGGCTTTCCTCTCCCACCTGGGCCTCAAGCCAGCCTCGGCCCAGTCGCGCGCGCGCCAGCCCACGCGCCGAGCCGCCCACACCGAGTCGCAGATAGACGGGTCCCACTCGTCAGACCTTTCTTCCTCCTTCGGTCGGATTCCGACCCGAACTCAAACACGCGCCGGCCGCCGCTTTCCAATCCGAATCCGAGCCGTCCCGAGCCTTAGAGCTTCTAGAGAGATGTCAAATCAAACCCCCGGGATCCCCTCTATCTCTAACCTACCATATCTCTAAGGATTCCGCGTTTAAACGGGGAAACCGAGCTCGGATTTGGTCCTCCGCCGCCGTGTCCGAGTCAAATGCGTTGTGACGTCGCCCTGGACACCCCGAGCTTCCTATATAAGTAGAGCCTCCCTCCCCGAACGCATCTCAACCAGAATTCGCCAAAACCCGAGCCTTAGACGCCTAGTTCAGAGCTCGCCGCGCTGCCCTCGCCGCCGCTTCGACCGAGCTCGCCGCCATGCCATTCCAGAGCCTTGCAGCGCAGCCCGAGCCCACCATCGCGAGTGCCTGCCACCACAGAAGCTTTTCCCATCGTCGATTTGATCTCTGCGCCGCCGGAGAGTCTTCTCCGACGAGTTCCCGAAGCCGCCGCCGCCCCCTTCCGTCGTCGACCACCTTCCCGTGCCGCGCAGCCTTCGGTAAGCCCCAAAACCAGATCGCCGTTCCCTCCTGATGCTTTTCCGCCGCTTGTCGTCGTGATCCGATACCGGCGACGAGGTTTACGCTTATCACCGATGAGTCGCCGCCGTGCCCAAGCTCGGCTCCACCGAGAACCTCTCCGCCGACCATCCCCTTTGAGCTCAGCCGTTGGATCTAACCTCATCGGCCCAAATTAGATCTAATCGTACCCCTTCGGTCAACCAATCAGTAGCTGCCACGTGTGGCCACTTAACACAGTCAACAGTCATGCCATGTCACCCATCCACCTCAGCCACCACCTCAGCCCTTTTGCTGATGTGTCACCCATGTCACCATGCCATGTCAGCCAGAGCTACCCAGTCAGTATTTCAAACCTTTTTCAATATAAAAATAAATCTGTTAATTCCTTTTACTAGAAATTTTGCAATTTAGCCCCTAAACTTTTCTAAAATAACAAAAAGAGCCCTATCTTTTTACAGTTAGGTCCCTATACTTTTTCATAATTACATTTTTGTCCCTCTATTTTTACAAAAAGGTCCCTGGACTTTCTGATAATTCAATTTAAGTCCTTTTCTTTTTCCAGATTTAACCCTAGACTTGTTTTAGCCCTAACTTTTCCATCGTAACTCCGATTTAAGCGATTCTTGCGTCGATGGATTCGTTTTTCAGAGCTCTTTCTTTTTAGCAAGTTTTTATCTCGTTGTTCTTTTGTTTTGTGCTCTGTTCTTAGTGTATCTTGTTTGTTTGTTTGCCGATAATTGTGCGATTAGCCGATAACGTTCCAGATCAATTTGAAGAACATCAAGACCAGGAGCAAGAATACACTGAGCAGCAGCAAGGAGAAGGCAAGTGTCCTTGATCATATTGAACCTATGTTTTTAAATGTTTTGTTTTACAAAACTGCATGCAATGTCTGTCAATATGATGGGTAGTCACCTATGTTAGGGTTTTCCCTAAATATTCCCTTATCATCCCTTGGAACCTAGATGGTTTATGGTTAGGAGTCTTTTATGGGTAGATTGTTTAGCCTTGCTTTTGGGATATTGGGAAATGTCATAATTTTGACTAATGAACATATGCAGTAATGATGGTTAATATGATAATGTTTTAGCAACATGGAACCTTAGGTCTTGAGCGTAGGGATGTTGGTGATGGTTGTCATGGTTATGACATTGGTTTAGTGATTGCTCAAGTAACCTAAGTAAGGACCGGTTCGTGGAGCGACAACCCAAGAAGTAACGTACCAACCACGAGGCTGATATGGGTAAGGTGTGACATACTGATTAGAGTCTGTCCAGTGTGCGTTGGGTCAGCACAAAAGGGGGCTTCTGGGTAGGAGCTTTGCTTGCGTAAAGCCTGGCGGTGAAACCTAGTGGGCAGACATGCACTGGATTAGTCTCTGGTTAGTGGAAAGTGTCATACAGTGATTCTTGGTGGCACACCACTGGCGTGTGTTAAGTGTCTTGCAAACACGGCAACATGGACTTCACTGACTTGTGGGTAAAGTTGGACAACCTCTGCAGAGTGTAAAACTGTTATAATAGCCGTGCTCACGGATATGAGAGACTTGGATCCTCACATGATTAGATGGTGGTTTGGTTTTGATTTTGGTACAGGGAGTACTAGATGTTGTGGTTTGGTCATAGTACGGGGAGTACTAGACGGTTGTGGTATGCAGGGTGGGGAACCTTGTATGCTAGTTGATGGATTGTTGGCAAATAATACCTTGTGTCAGCCTATTCTTGATATAAATCTGCATGTCATTATTTTCCCACACTTGCTGAGTACATTATGTGCTCACCCTTGCTTTCTCCTACCAAAAACATATGCTGCTCAGTGGAAGACTTTGAGGATTTCCAAGACGATGACCTGGCATTCTAAGGAGCGTGTCTTCCAGTCGGTGCTTGTGGAGTTTTGGTCGCCAATGCTTTCGTCCCGCTGCCGTCGTTTAGATGATGTCGTTTAGGTTAATTTTGAGTTTGCTTAGGTAAAGTCTTTTATTGTAAGAGGTGAACGTTTAAATAAATAAAGTATTGCTTTTGTTACTTCACCTATGACATCCTTATGTGTGTTAAACTTCCTAGGCACACATAAGCCGCACTTGAGTTTGGTCGTTAAAACCGGGTGTGACAGGTGCCTGTGGTGGAGAGGCTTGGCTTTGGGACAGAGGTGTCTGAGGTGGAGAGGCTTGGCTCTGTGGAGGAGGTGCCTGAGGCAGAGATGCTGGGCATGGGGCGGCCGTGACGCTGGCGATTGTGACTTTTGACGGCTGAAGATGATATCCCGTTTGGGCCACAGAATGAAGTTGCCAACAGCCTCATCGAGAATCTTGATACCCTCAGGTGTGCTGATGTCTAGCTTGTACTTCATTAAAAGTGGTTGTACCGAGTCCACTTGTACCTTTGCATAACCGGCTGGAATATCTTGATTGTGAAACATACGGCCTAGAATGGCCTAACCCGTGGTAGCCTCGACAGTGAAGCCTCCCTTGCTGACCGGAACATGTAGCATACAAGGGGCATCCTCTGTGATATGATCCACAGGGTATCTTTGGTTATTGGCCTACATGGATCTGACGCTGCTCCGTAAGCCTGGGCTGGTTGGTTGCTCTATCATCAATAATGCCGCCCTTTCCTTCTCCTTTTCATTCCACATTTTCATGAACTGGACTTTAACCTGTTCTTGTATCTCTTCCGCTAGGGTCTTCTTATATCTATTACGGGTCTTATATTGGCCCGCTATGTCTGGGAACCCATGCTTCCAGCCCACTTTTGATCCGATGCTTCAAGTGTGACCCAGGTGTTCCTTGTTCCCCAGGGCCTTGGTAAGCAGATCATTCTCCCTGTCGGACTCTAGAGACTCTTCGTTAGCAATCCCTTGAATGGTTGGGTCACTTCCATGGTCTCGAGGGTTTTCAAGGCTAAGTCCCCAGACTTGGTTCGTTCTCACCAAGCATAGACCCAATTCCTGTTTTGCTCATGACAATTTTTCAAAGGGTTGGGTTTCCCAGCTCGGGCAGTCTCTTCTTCTTGTCTCCTCCATTTAGAAATTTTGGGGGTGTACGCAGATGAGCTAGGTGATGGTGGTACTTATTCTTCTTCGTAAGGTGCTTGAAAGATTCACCTAGTTTGATGGCCTCATGTGTGGTCTTCTGCCTAACAAACTCCGCTCATTGGTCTGGCGTAATCCCGAACCAACGCCACTTCAATTGACTTTAAAGTTTTTTTGGTGGTTACGACTCTTGTCTTAACTGGCATAAAGGAGATGGTTTGGATCTCGAACAAATGTCTCTTCAACTAACTTCAAAGTTTTTACTGCTATATATATGACTCGGTGGGTCATTTTCACTATAAACTCTCCTACTTGAAGCCTACGCTCACAACTTTTCACGCTCTATAGGAAGACATCATTAACCCTTCGTGGTCTTGACCCTTGGGACAAAACCCAGACAGCCTAACCCGATGGCTCCTAAGAGCAAGTCTGGCAAGCTGAAGGTATACTGGATTGGGAAGTCAAAGGTTGACGAAGAAGTTTTGGCCGGTTTAATGAGAGAAGGCATGATAAGTGACGTGTCGAAGGTTAGGCTTCCCAAAGATAAGGAGACTTCGAAGCCAATAGATGAGGAGGCGATTATCTTCACAGATTATTTCAGAGCTGGACTTCGCCTACCATGCGACGAGATGGTGGTGAAGGTCCTCAAAATTTTTAAGGTTTTTCTCCATCAACTGATGCCAAATGTCGTCATTCGGCTAAGTCTCTTTTCCTGGGCAACAAAGTTAGAAGGAGCAAAGGCATCGGCAAGGGCTTTCATTGCCACTCACCAGGTTCACCATCAACTGAAGCCTGTCTTTGTTGACAATGTGCAGTCCAAAGCTCACTACGGCTACGCGAACTTTAACTACTGAGGAGGTCTGGCCACATCTACTATAGCTTATAAGAACAAATGGCCAAAGGATTGGATGTAGTGGTGGTTGTACCATAAGGTAGACAACAAGGACTACCTTTTGTCGAAATGCCAGGAGCTCAACATAAACCGCACCCTGGACGTGGTGATTAAGGGTGCCCAACGGGAGGCCTTCAAACACAATGTGTTCGAAGGATCTGAGCACTCGCGATCTTGTCAAGGAGTTCCTTGCCGCAGGTATCTGGCCGCTCAACAAAGGGTGAATCATCTCATTGTTCGGGCCAAAAGGACCAGAAGGACTTTGCCATCCCTAGTTTGATTTTACGAGAAAACCTCGTATGTACCCTGGCCTATTTTTCCTTAGCCTTCGCTTTGTTATTTTTCATTATTTGCTTGTGCTTTGCAACAACTATAATAGTTGTCGAGGTGGAAGCCAAAGCATGCCTCTTCCTGGGAAAAGTTATTGTGGTCGAAAGCCAAGCTTGCGCCAAAATAGGCCTCAGCCGTCGACTCAATAGGGTATTTGAGTTTCAAGGCCTCAGTTATGAAGATAGACTGAAGGCTTCGGTCAATCGACCGAAGCTATAGATGGGGCGGACGATGCCCGAGACAAGGGAAAGAGGAAAGTTGGGAGCCCTTCGACTGCACGAACCCTCCAACCCATGGGACCAAAAAGCTGAAGATCAATGTACCAAAGAAGTTAGCTCGCGGTAGCGCAATGGAAGACCTCCTCGGTGGCACAACAGAGGCTGAGAGTCCTGGAGGCCCTGATGCTATAGTCGTGACACCTCTGCGGCAAGCATCTCTGAAGGCTGTGACAGATCTATTCGTTGCCTCCCCAGACGGGCCATAACTACCACGCCAGTTGTGCTTGCCCCTCTCTTCGACACCAACAACGATGAAAATTCTCCAGACGCTGAGCTGCAGGACACGAAAATAGGCAAAGGGGCCATCTTAGTAGACCAAGGACATGAGTCATCCAGCACCTTGAGCTCAGACTCAAACTCCTCTGAAAGTCTTCCCGAAGAGGGGGAAAATGCCACATTATGGTGGAGGCAAAAAACTTATGTCCCTTGGCACCTCTAGCAGTGCTAGGGTTATCAATGCCGAAGCATTGCGTGTGACTTCATTTGAACCGAGCTCTAGAGGGGTGAAAGATGCGAAGAACATATCTAATAGCTTGGTCCTTCCCAAGCTTGAAATTCATCTATATCGAAAAATGGCCTTCGACCTTCCGGACGCCTTTGACTTGATCTTTTTGGGCCCTCTATTTATAGCGATTAATGCTTCGTAGGGAATGCTTATCTTCCGTGCCTTGCGTAGACACGTCGAGCAATCTGAAGCTCGTGCCAAAGGGGCCGAAGAACTACGGGTCCTGCTAGAACAATGAGCTAAAAAGGACGAAGCCAATAAGAGAGAATTTCTCCAGCGGGTGAGAGATGTTGAACAGAGGTTGCAAGATAAGAGGTGGAAAACCTTCGCTCGAGCACGTAAGATCTGGAAAAGGAGGTGACAAGCCTTCACCAATGTGTTGAGGCATTTGGAGCCAATGTGCTAGAACTTCAAACTGAAAATGAACGCCTCAATAAATTGTTGCTAGAGATGAAATAATTTGCTTGCAATGTTGTTCGGGAGAAAGTACAAGTTCTGGAGCTCAAGGTAACCATGGCCAGCGAAGTTATCAGCAAGACTCTTGAAGACCTGGGCGCTTCAGCTGTTCCTCCTACCCTCAACCAAGTTGAATTAGACGGTCTTCTCGGGTGGATTGCAAAGTCATTTGGAAGTCTTTGGCAAGTAGTTCACCTGTATGGTGACTTCTGTGCCATGATCTCAAGTTGAAGCTTTATCCAGTCTTTGGAGCTGACAGGGTGTGACCACCTCAAGGCATTGCAAAGCTCTTCATTCTACTACTCGCCGGATTTGAGTACCGCGATAGTGTCAAAAGTGTTCAAGGACTCCCTCAAAGCCTTCAAGAGAAACTACTGGTGCAAGTACAGGCGTGGCCTCGCCCTTCAGGAGGCGAAGAAAAACCACCGGAAAGTGAGTTACTCTTCGCTACGCGTTAGCATCTTTTCATCATCATTTTTTATTTAACCGTAACTTCTTTTTGTTGTAGGCTAAAGTGAAGGCCATGAATGCTTTGGCCATCATAGGAAGCTCTGCGTAGCCCACTCCAGCGTCTGCCCCTTCACGGCGGTGAATGAAGCTTCAGATGTAGGTCCGGAGTAGGGATGAGCGAGGGTTTACTTAGTTGTGTTTGAAACATTTCAAAAATTTTGTAATATATCTATGCTTAATTTCTCCTTTAAACATTTTGACAATCTTCGCTTCCTGCGCAGGTCCTCCCTTCGGACTCTGTGCAGGTAGCCGAAGATGTTGTTCCTTAACTATGATGCATGATAACTTTTTTTATGTCCTAGGCTTGCTGGGAATCATTCCATATTCACCATCCTCACATTCAATTTCAGCAGTATTGACAAGCGAAGGCCGGGGTCTATGATGCAAGAAACGCTAGTTCGAAAGCATTTTGGGAGTCATTTTTCCCTTCGGACTAGAGATCCAAAGGGTTGAAAGGGAAATTAGTAGGATTGAGCACGGATAATTTGCTCCTCCAATATGTCTTCTCGAACTAAAGCTTGAGCCTTTTGAAGAAACTTATGACGCCACTTCGGTCTGGCATTTTTGTTACCGACGACAAGTTCAACCATCACAAGTGGTTACATTTGCCTAAGTTGAGAGTGATCAGCCTGCATATTCAGCTGATACTTCTTTAGATAGTTATGTCGGGTCTCCGCTGGACCTGACGAAACCTTTTGTCGCAAGTTGGGGTATTGCTTTCCAATTTGCCCGTAGTCAAATGTACTAAGATATTGTAGATCTTGACATCGATGAATTTGCATAATAACTTTTGTCATTATTTATTATTCTTTTTCTCTATGCCTTCAATTGGAATTTTTAGTTGTCCCCCAACTTTTTAAGCTGTAAGGACTGTCAACAGCAACATGCGCAAAGCGTTGATCAAAAATGATGTCCCTGTAACTTTTTAAGTCGTAGGGACCTTCGGCAACAACGTGCGCAAAACATCAATTTTAAAATGTCATCCCCCATATTTTTAAACCGTAGGGACCTTCGGCAACAACGTGTGCAAAGCGTTGATCGAAAAACACTACCCCCAACTTAGGGACCTTCGACAGCAACGTGCGTGAAGCGTCGATCGAAAAATGCTGCCCCCAACTTTTTAAACTGTAGGGACCTTCGGCAGCAATGTGCACAAAGCATCAATTGAAAAGTACTGTCCTCCCAACTTTCTAAGTAGTAGGGACCTTCAGCTTTAATCACATAGCTAGGAGTTGCTTTGATAGATTTGTGATGTATTTCGGTCATGTCTAGTGGACTGTTGCCTCGGCGTGAACCAACTAGCTGAAAGGGTGCGCTTAACATCACAATTGCGATCAAAGTTGGATTTTTTCTTTGTGTAGTACTCATAATGACTCGAGTAACATTTTGACTTCATTTAAATCGAAGCTTCTAGCACCCGCTTGGGTTTGGCTCCATAGCCATTCAACCTTCGTCCAAGGCCAAGGGGCACTTCGGCTTTTTCTTTTTAACTCTAGAGAAAAGGTGCTTTGCCTTTCAGAAAACAAAATCATATAACAATCAATGTACACTTCGGCGTGTATACATGGGGATGAATGCTTTGATGCGTTGATATAATGCACGTGGAAAGTAAAACTTCGACACATGCATATAGGAAATATTCTTTTCCATTCGTTTTTTAATTCTCGGAAAGTCTGTTTTGACTTTGGTGTGGGACTAGCATTCTTACCTCCCATCTTGCTTATGATTCGAAGGTTCAAATTAAGTCTTTGAAGTGAGGGCAGGCACTCTTAGCCCTTGTCTTTTTTCTTGATTTGAGAGGTGGGCTGGGTTTGTTTAAGGTCTAGCAACACTTTGGTTTTTTTTCTGCGAAGGTGCAGCCTATACCTGGTTTAGCAACACTTCTTTTATCTTTCCAAAAGTCTGTTTTGACTTCGATGCGGGGATGGCACTATTAGCTCCTATCTTGATTATAATCCAAAGTTTTAATTGATTCTTTGGAGTGAGGGTAGACACTCTTAGCCCTCATCTTTTTTTTAGCCGAGAGGTGTGCTGTCTCTATTTAAGGTCAAGCAACACTTTGACTTTTCCTACGAGTGTGTACCTATCTTTTAAATCAATGGGTAAGGTGTCAGGCACACTAACATTCCTTACCTAGACTTTTCTTTGGCATTAATCATTAAGACGATCATTTAATAAGACGAGAGCTAGCCCATGCATGTCTCTCAATACTCCACGTGCTAACCCATATCTCACCACGATGATCATAGCCACTAATGATTAAAGCGAATCTAACTCCAGCAGTCCCGGTATGTGTGTTTTGGTAATTTCCAGGAGATCTATTATCCACACATACCTTTACAACATGAATATCACAACATTAAGTTAAAGAAGATTACAAGTGATTACAAGTTGAATGAAACAACAAGGACAAGTGTTACCTAGCGCAAAACATATATACATGAATCATAGCAGAAAATAAATCATCTAATAACCCGACTCCAAGGAGAATGCATTTGAGGATGTGTAGCAAGGAATCGTCCATAAAGGTTAAATGAATTTGTAATGCAAAAGCAATTTCATCTCAAGTGTGAGAAACTACAACCTAGCAATTGTACCCTCCTATGTTGAGATCATCAACATAACATGTCTATAACTTAGAACATCTTAACTCATCAACCACCATCTCTATCCACTTCCTATCATACCCTACAACCACATTCAGAACTCTACAATTGATACGGATGGACAGAAGCGTGCTCATGACCGAGAGTGCAGCAATTCGAATTGATTTATACACTATACAAGGGGGTACTCCTTTGCCCATATATCATGAGACCACCCTCCATACAACCCGTGTCACACCCAGTTTTAACAGACAAAACAAAGTGCGGCTTATGTGTGCCCAGGAAGTTTAACACACATAAGGACATCATTGGTGAAGTAACAAAAGTAATACTTTAACTTACAAACGTTCAATGCTTACATAAAAGACTTCACCTAAACAACTCTATTAGCTAAACGACAGCAAACTAAACAACGGTAGCGGGACGAAAGGATCGGCAACCAAGCACTCCACAGGCACCGACTGGGGAACACACTCCTAGAACACCAGGTCATCGTCTTGAAAGTCCTCCACTAAGCAGCATATGTATTGTGGGAGATAGCAAGGGTGAGCACTTAAAGTACTCAGCAACTGTGGGAAAATAATGATATGTAGGCTTTCAACAATAACAGTCTAATACATGGTATATTTGCGTAAATGCAAGTAAAGAAAAGATATTTGGACTCAGAAGCATTAAGCAGGTATTAAGTGAATGTAATCCAAACCACCCAACAACCACCTTACAAGGCTCCCCATCTTGTAAACCACAACAACCTAGTACTTGTGATGATCCAAGTACCATAACCAACATACCATAACCAACCCACAACCAACTAATCATGTGAGGATCCAAGTCTCCCATAACCGAAGGCATGGCTGATATATCAGATTTTACACTTGCAGAGGTTGTACTACTTTCCCACGAGTCATGATTTCATCACTTGCTAGCAGATGACTAAAGTCTCCATGTTGCAATGCCGGCCGAGCACTATACACACGCCAGTGGTGTATTGCCAGGAGATCACTATGAAGCGTTTACAAAGAATTCTCCCAGTATGTGTTACCAACACTCCAAGTTTCACCGCTAGGTGCTACCACCTAGAAGCTCCCTCTTGTGCCTTTTGGTTTTTGAGAATTAACTTCCCTCATCCATGCCTCCCATCTGGCGCACACAACACTAGAAGAACCCTAATTCATCGGCTAAGCCTACCCATATCAGTCTCGTGTTTGTACGAAACTTCTCGGGTTGTTGCTCCACGAACCGGTTCTTAATTAGGTCACTTGAGCAAACACTAAACCAACCACATAAGCATGACCACTATCACCAACATCCCTATGCTCAAGACCTAGGGTTTCATGTTGCTAAACCATTAACATGTTAACCACCATTGTTGCATATGTTCATTAGTCAAGATTATGACATTTCCGAACATCCCAAAAGCATGGCTAAGCAATCTACCCACAAAAGACACCTAACCATAAACCATCTAGGTTCCAAGGGATGATTAGGGAAAATCTAGGGAAAACCCTAACATAGGTGACTACTCATCATATTAACAGACACTGCATGCAATTTTGTAAAACAAAATAGTTTAAATCATAGGTTCAAGATGATCAACAACACTTGCCGTCTCCTTGCTGCTGCTTAGTGTATCCTAGCTCTTGATCTTGACGTTACTCAAATTCTTCCAAGACGTTGTCGACTAATCGCACAATTACCGGCAAAGCACATAAACAAACTACACTAAGAATAGAGCACAAAACAAAACAACAACAAGATAAAATGTATCTAAAAAGATAGAGCTCAGAGAAACGAATCTAACGATAAAAGAATCGCTTAAAACGGAGCTACGATGAAAAAGATACACTAAATACAAGATTAGGGTTTATTTTATAAAAGAAAAGGACTAATTTGTTATTAACATAAAGTTTTAGGGACCTTTGTAAAAATAGAGGGACCTATACGTAATTTTAGAAAGTTTAGGGACTAAAGTGTAAAAAGATAAGGGCTCTTTTGTAATTACAGAAAAGTTCATGGGATAAACTGCAAAATTACCAATTTCCAGGAATATCTAGATTTATTTTTATATTGAAAAACCTTCTTTATTGTGTGGCTGCTGACTGGGCTGACACATTAGCAAACACCTCAGCCAGATGATGATGTGGCACTGAGGTGGCTTGATGGCGTGGCAAGCTAAGGTGTTGACGGGGATTACAAAGGGACACATGTCATCTAATATTGGCTTCTGAAGGGGTATTCTCCACTCTAATCATGGTCACACACACTAAAATGGACAGTTGAGAACGAATCGGGCAGCTGGAGGGGAGCGGGATGGCGGCGCTGGGACAAGCTCTGTGGCGCAAGGCCGGAGAACACGTCGGGATGGCGTTCCGGCTCGCTAGCGGCGACGGTGAGCAGTGGATCTTGGCGAGAAGAACACGACCAATCCATTTTAGGGCTTACCTTGGGTAGCTTGGCTCGAGAGAACACACAGCGATGACAGAGGTGGCGAAAGGCTCGAAAACTCGTCGGCGAGGTGGCTCCGGAGACTCTGAGATAAAGGTGGTGGTGGTTTGAGCTTCGGCGAGAGCAGGTGCTTCTATTGGTGGGCTCGGATGGCGCAAAGCAGCTCCGGAGCAGCGTGGCGACGAGCTCGGCCAAGGTGACAGCGATGGCGGCTCGGCGAGATAGATTTTGGCGAGTTACTCGGTTTCAACAGCATGATCGATGGGAAAACCCAGAGGAGGTCTCAGCACATATGTAGGCGACCAAGAGATGAATCGGGGTGGATGAAGACTCCTTGGCGGCGACGGACTACTGTTCGAACACGGTGGTGGTGGTGGTGGATTGGAGTCCAGGAGGGAGATGATGGCTCGACGAAGGCGGACTCGGCGCAGGTGCCTTCGGGTGGCTGGGTTGGCACGGAGGCAGGCCGAGAGCACGGCACAGGCTGGGTTGGCTCGGCGCGAGGGTGCGGCCCAACAGAGCGGCGGGAGCGGGGACGCAAGCTGGCGCAGGCGAGCTGGCACGAGGAGATGGGCCGAAACAAGGAGAGGACAGCCTGAAGAGGTTTTAACCTTTTTCTTTTTCAATTCATTTTCAATAGCTTTTGAATTCAACTTAAGCACTCAAATTCAAACCAAAAACCACCAAATAAAACCAAGGGAGACCTAAATGCCAAAAACAGCATGAATGCACTTGAATCAAATATTTCCTATGTCAAATTGGATTTTCATTTATAAAATAGGTTTTATGCTATGCTATTTTATGCAAACCCTAATTAAATTCTAGAATTTTTTTAGGAATTTGAAAATTTGAAAAATCAGGGTGTGACAACCCATCAATTGCAAGCGATGATTCATATGACAACCATTCACATACTCATCTCAAACCTTTGTTCCCATGTCAAGCCATGTGGAGGCCACCTAGATCCCGAGCGTACGATGACTTACCGACCCAACCACAAGTGCCTCTACAAGCCTTCTCGCTCACATCTCGGCGCATGAGTCAAATGAATGCGGGGACTTATGGTACTTGGCTTATCTTACCATTAGATCGACATGTGGTAAGTACGAAAAAGTGCTAAAGTCAACAACACCAATGATCGGTGCTTAACCGATACAAGTGTTCTATGGCATCCGAGTTCCTCTCCCGACCTACCCCTAGCACCACCCACATCTCGTCTCATCCTCATAGTCATACAACCTCACATTGTTTTCATTGTGAAAGTAATTAAATCATATACTCACGAACGATGGAACATTCCATCGCTCTACTTCTACCAATGATCTAAGCATTGCTAAGTATTTTGGCTAGGTTAAACAACATCGAGTTAAACCAAGGTTACAAGGATAGAAAATAGCAATAAAATCAAGGTAGAGAAATGCATCAATATTGGTTCTACCTGATTTCCTGACATCGACTATCCAACATGCATAACATACATAAAGCATAGCTTATCCATTTAGACATCACATGATCCAAAGTATTAGGTAGAGTATGCTTAGATGCTTGCCTTGGTGCACAGTTGCTTCTCACATAATATCACTATCAGGTTCCACCTCAAGAATACCCCGTCCCTCTCCGGTTCATTGATCGCTAAAACAAAGAATGGTGAGTCACAATTAACGTCACGAAATGATATGATACATGAATGCCATGAACATATGATAGGAGATGATGTACTGAGTAAAGAACATGATGCAACAAGAATCATATGAATTCAAGTGCGAAAGCTCATGTTATAAAAGATTTATTTAAGGTATGTTCAAAAAGGACCGTAATTAAGCTAGCTATCAAGATTAAATGAGCTTCACAATTTAAACAGTACTTTCATACCAAAGTATATTTTTCCTTGATAGCACTGATCATAACTTGAATTGTCCAAGTGGTTTTATAATTTTAGTACATGGTATTAATTAACTATGATTTAATTAAACTAAAATGCATTTAATTAATTATCAGAAAGTATTTTGAGAGTTCCAATATTTTTAACATGTAGTTCATACTCATACGAAGCTAATGCGACCAGTTTCATGATTTTTAGAGTTCGTATGTATTAATTACGAAATATACAAGCTATCAGCAAAGTAAACCAAAAGGAAAATCATCTTATAAACAGTAACTTTGGAAGTTCCGATCCTCGGGTCGGAACATTCGATGTGGTTGGGACATATGGTGTTTTACAAAAATAGGGTTCTTGGGTTGTAGCTCTATTCAATCGAAAGTTCTGGTATAAAAGTCGGAACTTCCGATCAAGTCAAATATTCTGGACTTATACAGAAACGAGGCTCTCGGTTGGGTTAACTCGAGGTTAACCAGAAGTTCCGATAAAAAATTCAGAACTTTCTGATGCTTAGTTTGCCTAATTTCGTGAAGAACCTAAGGTCAATTCGATTGCATGTCTCACTATCTGAAAGAAAAGGTGGTTTTGCACTAGTACATGGGTTCTAGTCTTCATCCAACAACGAAATACATACGAATTCCTAGCTCTATCTCATCCATTTTCCTCCTACTATCTCCATTTCATCAAGAACAAAAAGTACTTCACAACCTCAAGGACACAACTGCAAATCCTATCCAAAGCCATACGAATTCGATTGCATATCTCACTAACTCAAAGAAAAGGTGGTTTTGCACTAGTACATGGGTTCTAGTCTTCATCCAACAACGAAATACATACGAATTCCTAGCTCTATCTCATCCATTTTCCTCCTACTATCTCCATTTCATCAAGAACAAAAAGTACTTCACAACCTCAAGGGCACAACTGCAAATCCTATCCAAAGCCATACGAATTCGATTGCATATCTCACTAACTCAAAGAAAAGTTGTTTTTGCACTAGTACATGGGTTCTAGTCTTCATCCAACAACGAAATACATACGAATTCCTAGCTCTATCTCATCCATTTTCCTCCTACTATCTCCATTTCATCAAGAACAAAAAGTACTTCACAAAATCAAGGACACAACTGCAAATCCTATCCAAAGCCATACGAATTCATGCATTCCCACCACAGGAGGCTGAGGAACTTACCCAACATTTCTTGTTGCGATTGGTGACCTTCGGTTGGGGAAGAAATCGAAGGAAAAAGGGCTTGAAGAAGAGGTCTAAGCTGTGCTAAACATTTCAGGGGGGAATGGGTGACAAAATTGGATGGGAAATAACCCAAATCCTCCTACATGCAGCCAACACTTGGATCAAAGGGAAGCTAGAGATGTGGGGAAGCCAAATGTGTGACATGCATACCTCGAATATTGCTCCTTGAAGGTTGATTTGAGGGAGAAAGAGAGAGCTTGAGAGGGGATAAGAGCAGCAACTCCTGCTGTTTTTGGGGCTGCTAGGTTGGGAGAGGAGAGGGAGAGTGAGTGTCAGTGAGAGGGTGAGGTGGAGGGGTGGGGCTGCTGCTGTGCAGCTGTGTGGGAGAGGGGAGGTGGTATGCGGCCGACCAGGTGGATCCCACTTGCGATAGAGACAAGTATTTTAGAAGAAATTCTATTCCTTCTCCCCCCCCCCCCCCCTTTCTATTAGTCCAACAAAAAGATTTAAGCTCCAAAAATTCTAGGAATTTTTGTTACGCGATTACTAAACAAGAGGAAACCTTATTAATTGGATTCATCTTCAATGCATAAATGAAACTTAAACTAAATGAGAATTCCATGGTAAGATATGTTTAAAAACCCAAAAAAAAATTAAGTCGCCGCTAGAATTAACAAGCACTCAATAAAACTCAAAATTAAACATGATGCTTATGAAGCATGATTATGCTTAAGGACACGCCACAAGAATTTTTGGACATTTTGACATTATCCTCGCCAGCAGGACTATCTCCACCCATTTAGAGAAGTACTCAACCACCACCATAGCATAACGAAGGTTTCCTGGAGCGGTTGGCAAATGTCCAATGATGTCAATCCCCCATTGAGTCAAGGGCCAAATTGGTGGGATGAGCTATACTATTGATGAAGGCCTGTTTGAGCCTCTAGCCGTGTATTTGCATTTCGCGTAGCTTCAGATTGTGGCCTCTACATTGGAGATGGCCTTTGGCCAATAGAATCCTTGCCTGAACTCTTTTTCGACGAGTGCCCGAATTGCCAATGTGCGAGCCACACAATCCTTTGTGTATCTCCTTGAACAAACTTTGTCCTTCTGATTGGGATATGCATCGAAGCATCGGTGCATAAACTCCCATCTTGTACAAGTCAGGCCCTAGAATCTGGTAGTTTGTGGTTCTTTGCACCATGCGCTTCTCGTCCATCTGATCTTCGGGCTCGCGATGACCCCAAAGGTAGACCATTATAGAGGAGCTCCAATCTTCGCTCTCAATGATAGTGACACTACGTGCCACCTGCTGAGGAGCTTTGACAACTGATATCTACAAAATCTGATGAAAAATGTTCAGAGGGAACGTCAGATTTTGTGTTGCGGCCTTAGCAAGGGCATCGGCCTCGGAATTATCATTTCTTGATATACTCTTGATAGTGAACATCAAGAAATGCTTTTCCATACTTCGTGCGGCTACTATATACTTAGCCAGCTCTGGCTCCTTCGCTTGAAATGTTTTGTCAATTTGGCTTGCTACCACCTCAGAGTTTGTCTTGACTAGTACCATTCAGAATCCAAAGGGCTCGTGCCTTATGAAGGCCTAGGAGAACCACTTTTACTCTGTGATATTGTTTGTCGATCAAAAATCAAGTCTGGCTGCGTATCGCAGCTTCACACTTGAAGGCGAAGATATAATTTTTGCTGCGCTAGCACCCGAAGCCCCAAAGCTCCGTCACAATATATGATCCACATTGGGTCTAATGGTATTTCTTTCAGGCCTTCGGTATACGGTGTCCAATCTACTAGGAACTCTGCTAAGGCTTGCGATTTTATTGACGTCCGGATGACGAAGGTCAGCATGAATGGTGCAAGCTCTGTAGCCCATTTCCTGATTCTTCTTGTAGCTTCACAATTTTCAAACATGTCACGAAGGGGTGATGACGTTGGAACCGTTATCTTATGTGCTATAAAGTAGTGCTGAAGCTTTCGTGATGCCGTCACCACTGCATATGCCATTTTTCCATTTCGGAATAGAACCTCTTCGACCTTGCCAATGCCTTCAGCACAAGTACAGTGGAAATTGTTGCAATTTTTCATTAACTTGCATTTCTTGCACAAGCACCGCACTTATCACCGAAGGGGAAGCCGCTATGTATAGTAATAACCCGACCTTCAAATCTGGGCTATTCAAAGCTGTGAGCTTTGTTGAATATTGTTTCAACTCATCAAAAGTGTTCTGTTGTTCTGCATTTCATCAAAAAGGGTCTGAGCCCTTGAGAGTTTTGAAGAAAGGCATGCTTCGCTTAGTAGACCTGGCTATCAACCAGCTTAGAGCATTCCAATCTCCCCGCCAACCATTGTACCTCTCTTCTACTATGTGGAGGCCTCATATCAAGTATTGCTTGAATTTTTTTAGGGTTTATTTTGATGCCTCTCTTTTACACCAAAAATCCCAATAACCTTCCCGAGCACACACCAAATGCACACTTTTTTGGATTCAATTTTAATCCCACACTTCGGAAATTGGTGATGGTCTCCCGAAGGTCATCCAAGTGATCATATTCCTTGTTGCTTTTGACAACTATGTTGTCAACGTATGCAGATACATTTCTCCCTAACTGTGACTTTAGTACAATCTGGACCAATCTGGCGAATGTGGCCCTAGAGTTCTGAAGCCAAGGCTATTCTTACAATTTGGACCAATCTATTCCGGAGGAGGTTTTGAAACTTGTTTTTGCCTCATTCTCCTTCGCCATCCAGACCTGATGGTATCTGGAGCATGCGTCCAGAAAGCCTAGCATTTCACACCTAGCTACGGAGTCTACCAACTGGTCGATACGTGGCAAAGGAAAGTCATCCTTCAAGCAGGCTCTATTGAGATCTGTGAAATCAACACACATTCTCCATTTGTCATTGCTTTTCTTGACTTATACTGGGTTCGCCAACCACTCAGAGTGTAGTAATTGACATATGACCCTGGCATCGAGCAACTTCTGCACCTCAGCCTTCGCTGCGTCTTCTCTTTCCTTGGAAGCCTTCTAAAGCCTTTGCTTCTTTGGCTTTACGTTCGGGTTAACCTTTAGCGTATGCTCGATGATATCTCTGTAGTCATTTTCACACGAGCAAGTAGGTCGAGCAAATAGGCACAAATAGAAATAAAGAACTCAAGAACAATCAAACCAAGAGAGGAGACACACGATTTATTTCCCGAGGTTTGAACCCCTCCACCGAGGTTTCTACATCTCCGTTGAGGAGCTCCCAAAGGAGCCGGGTCTCTTTCAACCCAAATCCTCACCAAGGCAACACCAACGTGCCCCTTGGGTTTATTCTTTATTTCTTCCCATGTGGAGGTGAAATTGGGATCTTCACAAACTTTCCACGGCACACCACAAGCTTGGGTGCTTGCCGGTGACTCCTAGCCGTCTAGAAGACCTTGATCTCTAAGAGTAACAAATGCAATCAAATATTTTCTTGCTATGACTCAAGTACTCATAGATGGAGTTTATCTCACTTGAACTCAATATTTCAATGTAACACCCTAATTTTTCCATTTCCAAAGTTTCTCAAAATTTGCTAAGTTCAAAATGAGTTTAAATATTTTTAAAAGAGAGAAAATCCTATTTTATATGAAAAAAGGTATAAATGACATAGGATATAAGTGATTATTTTGCATTCATGCTGAATTAGGCAAATAGTATTTTTATTTGATTTTTGATGAATTTATTTGAAGAGTTTTTGCCTGGATTTTGAATTTGAAATTGGATTTTGAATTTAAAGGAAAAAGAAAAAAGATTAAAACTCTTCGCGGGCTGGATTTTCCTTTTTCGGCCCAGTTCCTTTTCGGCCTCGGCCTAGCCGCCGCGCCGGCCTCCTCTCCCACCCAGGCCGCCTTCCTGCCTCGGCCCATCTCCGCCCGCCAGCCCACGCACTGAGCAGCCTCACCGAGCCGCTGACATGCGGGTCCTGCATGTCGGTCGGACTCCAACTCGGTCACGGGAACCCACCGACCGCCGTCTCCTGTTCAAATCCGAACCCAAACCGAACCCGAGAGCTTCTAGAGAGTTGCTAAATCGAATCCCCGAGATCTCCTCTATCTCTAGCCGGCCTTATCTCTAAGGAATTCGCGGTTAAACAAAGGAATCGAGCTCGGATACAACTCTCTGCCGCCGTGTCCGAGTCGATCTCGCTGCGCCATCGCCCTGGACGTCTCGAGCTGCCTATATAAGTAGAGCTTCCCTCCCCGAACTCATCTCAACCAGAAATCACCAAAACTTGAGCCTTAGACGCCGAGTTCAGAGCTTGCCGAGCCGCCATTGCCGCCGCTTCGACCGAGCTCGCCGCCGCGCCGTTCCAGAGCCTCGCAGTGCATCCCGAGCCCACCATCGCGAGTGCCTGCCACCACAGAAGCTTTTCCTGTCGTCGCTTTGGTCTCTGTGCCGCCGGAGAGCCTTCTCCGACGAGATCCTGAAGCAACCGCCGCCCCCTTCCGTCGCCGACCACCTTCCCGTGCCGCGCCGCCTTCGGTAAGCCCCAAAATGAGTTCGCCGTCCCCTTCTCGTTGTGTTCCGCCGCTCGTCGTCGTGCTCCGAGGCCGGCGACGAGGTTAGCGCCTGTCTCTGGCGAGAGCGCCGCTGCTATCCTTCGGTCACCGCCGTCTCATTCCTCTCCGGCCGCCCGAACCCTCCCCAGTCGTCGGATCCGAAGCCCACGGCCCAGATTAGATCTGTTCTTACCTCTTCGGCCAACCAACCAGAAGCTGCCACGTGTTGCCACTTAACCCAGTCAGCAGCCATGCCATGTCATCCAGGCACCTCAGTCGCCACCTCAACCTCCCTGCTTATGTGTCACCCCTGTCACCATGCCACGTCAGCCAGAGCAGCCCAGTCAGTAATTCAAGCCTTTTTCAGTATAAAAGTAAATCTGATAATTCCTTTAATTGGTAATTTTGCAATTTAGCCCCTGAACTTTTCTGAAATAACAAAAAGAGCCATTTCTTTTTGCAGTTAGGTCCCTATACTTTTTCATAATTACATTTAGGTCCCTTTATTTTTACAAAAATGTCCCTGAACTTTCTATTAATTTAATATAAGCCCTTTTCTTTTTCCAAATTTAACCATAGACTTGTTTTAGCCCTAACTTTTTCATCGTAGCTCCGATTTAAGCGATTCTTGCGCCGATGGATTCGTTTTTCAGTGTTCTTTCTTTTTAGCTAGTTTTTATCTCGTTGTTCTTTTGTTTTGTGCTCTGTTCTTAGTGTATCTTGTTTGTTTGTTTGCCGGTGATTGTGCAATTAGCCGATAACGTCCCAGATCAATTTGAAGAACATCAAGACTAGGAGCAAGAATACACTGAGCAGCAGCAAGAAGAAGGCAAGTGTCCTTGATCATATTGAACCTATATTTTTAAATATTTTGTTTTACAAAACTGCATGCAATGTCTGTCAATATGATGGGTAGTCACCTATGTTAGGGTTTTCCCTAGATATTCCTTTATCATCCCTTGGAACCTAGATGGTTTATGGTTAGGAGTCTTTTATGGGTAGACAGCTTAGCCTTGCTTTTGATCATCTTCGAAAGCTCAATGAATCTCTCTTGATAGCTTCCCATGCACCAAGCATATGAGTCTTCACTTTTCGTACCATCTTCATTTGGTTCACCACTAAGGTATGAACCACAAGCATCAAGCATATATCTTGTCTACTAAGCTTATCTTGATCTTGCTCCTCTAAAATGCCATATGGAATATCTTCAGTCAACTCATTCCCTCTTATGGAACCTAACCCTAACTCACTCTCAAGCACAAAGTACATGGGTTAGTCCACAAAAGCTTAATTGACAATCTTATACCTTTACTCACTTAATATTCGCAAGTGACTTAGACTTCATGTTTAATGTCAATCTTCTCGAGCTTCTCCTTCATCTCATGACCATCACCTAGAACTTCAATGATTTCGATGCATTTCTTTAATCTCATGGCATTTCTCAATGAATCCATGCTTTATCACTTATGCATCTCCTATGGATCAACCTACTAACAATTCTGAACATAATTGTTTGTCCATAGATATTATCATTAATTACCAAAACCACAGTTAGAGGCTAGATGCACTTTCAGTAATATCCTCTGTCCAAAAATTGCACCCTTCGCCAAAAGATACTAGTATCTCTACCTTGCCCAAAGAATTGATTGTTTTTCCACTGAAGCCTAGCAATAGAGATCCAACCTGCTATAAGATACTTATGCCGAGCGTCCGCCATCTATCAGGATCCTATGGACTTTGCTTCATGAAATGTTAGCAGCGATGATGAAGGCATCTATGTGAGGGTAATCCAAGACCCTCATGTCCTATTGTGAGAAGGTGATAGGAACATGGGACCACTTCGAGTGGACGTAAGGAGGGCTTTCACAGACATGGTTAACCCTTCGCAAATATTCTTTTCACTGCCTCTTGGACTATGTTTCCTGAATACAGCCACCACTGATTGCCAAAACCATGTTTAAACTGTTGGTACTGTGTTCACGATTTGCTGTTTTCTGGGGTAGCTTCGATTGCATACCTTAGCGGAGGAGGTGGGAGCACTGCTGTAGCGAAAATGGTCCTATTAGGCCATGATTGTGATTTTGATTATTAATGACAATATAGTCATTAGGACTAACATGTTTGTCAAGAATATATGTTAGTAGGTCTCATGAATGCAATACATCAAGAAGCCACCACAGCCGGGACAAAGTTTGATTGAATTGGAAAAAGTCCCAGAGAAATTGTTCTCACCGGAAGGTCCGGCGCTGGAAGAATTGCACTCACTGGAGCATTATTATAACACCCTGATTTTCAGAATTTACAACATTTAAAATTTCCCAAGATTATTGAATAGCTTCACTAGTAGAATAGGTTTAAAACCTATTTTCTTAAGCAATCAATCAAGATAGGTTATTATTTTGTGTGCATTGCATGCTGAGTTTTGCTAGGAGCCAGGTAAATGCATTAGAGTTCTTTTTCTCTTTGGCTTTTTGAGTGAAAAATATTTTGAAAAGGTTTTTACAAAACTAAGTAGTGAATAAGTTAAGGATCTTAATGGTTGGAATTCAAAATCTTTGAATTCATCATTTATTCAATCCTTGATCATATCTGATTCTTCTCCAATTCAATTTAAATCTTATCCAAATCCTTGTTTAAAGCCAATCTCTCCTCTTTCTCAAATTCTACCCAAATCCAAATTCAAATTCCTTATCTACTCCTATTCTTGTTCAACCTCATTTTTTGTTTCTCTTAAATTCACTCTAAACTCAATTCAAATTCAACCCCTATTCAAATTTCTCTACAAAAGTTTCTTTTCTAAACCCTAGGTATACCTAAAGTGTCTTTGGGCTCAATCTTGCTCAAGTCCAAATCCTTAGCCAAGTCTTCTAGATGGCCCAAAAAGGATCCATGAAATCTGTAAATTTTCGCTGAGTCCTGGATAGCCTCATCTTTTCATTAAGTTTCGGAGTTCAAAACGGCCTCAAATGGAAATCTTGACAATACCAAAGTTGTAGGTCTTGTCGAGAAATTCGATTTGAACCTATGGAAGTTCTCTTTTGGATAATGGAGCTAGGAGTTATGGCCCCCGAAATCAGTGCTGCGCAGATAAGTCTGAGTTCAAACAGTTTATCTTGTGGCGTATTTTTGGAAATCAAGATGACGTTTTCAGAAGTTCCAATGACTACCAAAGTTGTAGATCTTTTCTAGTACTACAATTTAGAATCAAGAAATGTCCAATTTATAGTCCGTACGATGGAGATATCATCATCGGAATAGAGAGCTACGAAAAAGAAAATCGTAACCGACTCGAACTCGAATCTGATTCGTGTTCGGTTTGGACTCCACCTCAACCAGCCGCCCCTAGCCCTATAAATATGAGTTGCACACCCTCTCCTACTCCTATTCCATACCTCCAAGCCCTAGAAGTCTCTGCTGCCCTGTCCGTGTGTCGCCGGAGCGCCGCCGTTCGCCGGAGCCGCCGCCGCTGCCGCCCGTGATGCACTACGTCGTCTTCTCCTCGAATCCTCCTTCCTCGACCATCAAAGCAAGGTGAGGACCCCTTCTTCTCCTCCTTTACTACTGTTTTAGCATCATACTAAGTTCCTAGCCAAGCCCTAGTCCTGGCCAAAGCCCGATCTACGCTGCCACGGTCGTCGCCGTCGCGGACAGCCGCGGGACAGTCACGTTGTAGCCGATTGGCATCAACGTTCCCGACCGACCAAAGGTCAAATCATCAAGCCCTTTCACCGGCGCATGTCCCATGATGTTCCCCACACTTCCACCAACCAGTTCGGCCAGTGGAGCAGCCAAACTATCGAAATTAAGGTCGACATATCCGCTGCCTGGTTCTGCGCGCGCACCGGATTTGCATTCGCGTTCCCCGTCAATCCGAAAACCGTATGGATGCACCAACAGCGTCATGGCATGTCCCATGGAGTCTTCTACATGACCCTAGGAGCCCATCCCCGTTTGTGCAGTGACACGACTAGGACGCCAATGCCAACCATAGCACGTCGCAGCCATCACTCGTCTCATTTCTACTGATCATTCTTCTTCTTAGTGGATGATCTACCCAAAACTATGCCATTGCATTGTGTTCCCAGGATATATGAACATCTCTATTCAAACGAATTCTCAAATTTCATAGCCAATCTCTGGGAACACGGGCGTCTTCGTTCCTGCAACTGTTCGCGGTCATCACCAAACCTAGAAGCAGGCATCCCTGTTTTGCCGCTACCTCGGATGACCCCTTCCAAAACCAACCATACCACTGATTTAGTCTTTCTGCGTTCTACGCCGTGCTTCCCTCATTTCATTGAAATACCACTGAAGCCTGACATCGATGTTTGTGGCTACGTGCCCGATCGCCATCTTCGACGAAACCCGAACCACCATCGCTAATAAGAGTCACTCGTAGTATCCTCAACCTAGAAGCACAACCTTCAGCCTTTTTGATCCATCATGGGTTGCCGAGACTAGACCTTAGCATATCCCTTCTTTAATCCAAGATGTTACTTGCATAGCATGCCAAGTCAACGTCACATCATTTTCCTTGGCCTAGTCAGCGAAGTCTAGTCTGCCCTACACTTCCTGAATCTTGCACAATAATGTTGTCAAGCCTCACACAGTGATTGTGCAATAAAGTCTTTTCCTATAGGAAGATAACTCCAGTAAACTAGCATTTTCTTTTCAGTCTAATCCATCTCTCGAAAGCTGTTCTCTTTTCATCTTAACTCTGATTTAGGCGATTCTTGCGTCTAAATATTCCTAAAATCATCCCTATCCAACCATAGTATTTTTAAAGTGTTTTAATGATGTTTGGTATATTGTTCTTAGTGTTTTCCTTTGTGTTGTTTGTCGGTAGTTCTCACGATTAGTCGATAACGTTCTGGAGCAGTTCGAGGGACTTCAAGACAAAGATTTCGACAACACTGAGCAGCATTGGGTAAAAGGCAAGCGCCCATGATCATCTTGAACCTATGTTTTTAAATGTTTTATTTTACAAAATTGCATGCAGTGTCTGTCAATATTATGGGTAGTCACCTATGTTAGGGTTTTCCCTAGATTTTCCCTTATCATCCCTTGGAACCTAGATGGTTTATGGTTAGGTAAAACCAAGAACACGACTCTAAAACCAGCAACAAGACTCGACCACGGACACAAACTCAACAACGCGCAACTGAAAACAAAAATTGCAAAGGCACAAAGGGTTCTAGGATAGCGGAAATTGACAGAATTTTTTTGGCTTTTTCTGGACTCTAGGTAATGAAAAACAGACTAATCTAAAGGGGAAGACGAAATTACCTAACGGGCAACCTGAAAATCTGATACCAGTTGATGAGTAATGTTGGCCTGATCTTCCGATAGGTAGCGATAAGTCGGTGGGTGGAGAACTCGACGTTGATGATCCAAAGGCTTCGACCCGAACAGATCGTCTCCCTTGCAATCACTACACCACAGCTCCGATGGTTATCAACCGTGTCGCACGGTTGACCTCGCCAAGAAGGCTCAATCCCTGCAAGCGTACCGAGAACACAAGCAAGAACGTGGAAGATGCAATCTGAAATATTACGAATTGAATTCAAGCACTCGAAGTCGGGGTTCCACAAACACTTGCGGCGGCCTAGTCGGTCCGGAACAAGAGCGAAAATCTCACAACTGTGTGTAGATCAATATCTAAGCAAAACCCAACCCTAATTAGGGTGGCGGCTACTGTATATAAAAGACTAGGGTCAGTCAAGGACCCCTGGACGCGTCCCTAATGGACTCCAACACGTTACAGGGCCCAACGGCCCAAAAGATGGTGGCGCAGCACCCTGATAGATTCTAGACGTTTAATTGTTTCAACGATTCCCGTTGACTCAGAAAGAATTTGGATATGGGACTAGTACCGTTGGAAAGCTTATCTCCTTAGCTTTCCAACCATGTGTAGAATGTCAAAAACGGAGTCCGTATGCGTCCTGGGCGACGATTTTAGTGCGGACTGGTCCTGGACTCCGAAACGGACTCGAACTAGATTGGGCCTCCACCTTGGCTTGGGCGCCCATGCTGTTCTTCTCCCGTGTTCCTAAGTAGCAATACATCATGATTATTCAGTAGCATCCCATCCTCATCAAAGTATAAAGGAACACTAAGGAACAAGCTCACCTCATGATTTAGATGACGTGCACGAGCTCGTGTCAATGGACCTATTGTTGGAGGAATACTCGGTGTGTGTGTATCCGAAAGAGTGATGTCCTCATCATCCTCCCCCTCTTGAATTGGAGTCGTCCTCGACGCAATATCATCTTCTTCTCCCAAGTAAGGCTTTAAATCTGAAATGTTAAATGTGGGACTAACCCCATAATCTGCAGGCAACTCAAGCTTATATGCATTATCATTGATCTTTTTCACAATTTTAAAAGGACCATCAGCTCGAGGTAGCAATTTAGACTTTCTCAAATCAGAAAACCTATCTTTGCGCAAATGTAACCACACAAGATCACCAATTTCAAAAGTAATATGTTTCCGACCTTGGCTACCATAAGTTCTATACTTCTCATTCATCTTTTCAATATTTTTCTTAGTCAACTCATGCATTTTCAGAATCAAATCAGCACGTGTCTTAGCATCAAAATTCAATTTCTCGGATGTTGGTAAAGGAAGTAAATCAATAGGGGCACGGGGGTTAAAACCATACACTACCTGAAACGGACTTACCTTGGTGGTGGAGTGAACTGATCTGTTGTAAGCGAACTCAATATGGGGTAGACACTCTTCCCACATCCTCAAATTTTTCTTCAAAACAGCCTGCAACATGGTGGATAATGTGCGGTTCACAACCTCCGTTTGTCCGTCGGTTTGAGGGTGACATGTCGTCGAAAACAACAGCTTTGTCCCAAGTTTATTCCAAAGTGTCCTCCAAAAGTGGCTCAAAAATTTTGCATCACGATCCGAAACAATGGTGTTAGGCACTCCATGCAAGCGAATGATTTCCCTGAAAAACAAATCAGCTATGTTTGTAGCATCATCGCTCTTGTGACAAGGTATAAAATGTGCCATTTTTGAAAAATGATCCACAACAACAAATATACTATCCCTCCCCCTCTTGGTCCTAGGCAATCCTAAAACAAAATCTATAGAAATATCCTACCAAGGCACACTAGGAACAGGAAGAGGCATATAAAGTCCATGTGGATTCAAGCGAGACTTAGCTTTATTGCAAGTAGTGCAGCGTGCCACGTAGCGCTCGATGTCGCGCCTCATCTTAGGCCAAAAGAAGTGTGTAGCCAGTACATCCTCGGTCTTCTTCACTCCAAAATGTCCCATCAAACCACCTCTATGCGCTTCCTGCAAGAACAATAGGCGAATAGAGCTAGCTGGGATGCATAGCCTGTTAGCACGGTATAGTAATCCATCATTTAGCACATATTTATTCCAAGTTCTTCCTTCTTTACAATGTTCGAAAGCATCTTTAAAGTCCAAATCAGTAGTATATAATCCTTTAATTGTTTCTAAACCAAAAATCTTATGATCGAGTTGGGACAACATGGTATAACGTCTAGATAACGCATCTGCAATGACATTGTCTTTACCTTTCTTGTGTTTAATGATATAAGGAAAAGACTCTATAAATTCAACCCATTTAGCATGACGTTTGTTCAGTTTGGCTTGGCTTCTAATATGTTTCAAAGCTTCATGATCAGAATGAATAATAAACTCCTTGGGCCAAAGATAATGTTGCCATGTTTCTAAAACTCGCACTAAAGCATACAACTACTTATCATAAGTCGAATAATGAAGAGATGGCCCATTCAATTTCTCACTAAAATAAGCAACAGGTTTACCTCCTTGTAGTAGCACTCCTCCAATTCCAATGCCGCTAGCATCACATTCTAACTCAAAAGTCTTACCAAAGTCCGGAAGTTGGAGTAGAGGTGCATGCGTAAGCTTATCTTTCAGCGTATTAAAAGCTTGTTCTTGTGCTGGCCCCCATTGGAACGGAACGCCCTTCTTTGTCAACTCATTGAGTGGGGCAGTAATGGTGCTGAAATCTCTCACAAAACGCCGATAGAACCCTGCAAGGCTATGAAAGCTTCTCACCTGTGTGATAGTCCCAGGGGTCGCCAGCTCTTGATGGCTTCAATTTTAGCTTCATCCACTTCAATTCCCTGTGGAGTAACAACATAGCCAAGAAAAGCAACTCTATTCGTGCAAAAGGTGCACTTGTCAAGGTTAGCAAACAAATGTGCCTCTCTCAAAGCAGTAAAAACAGCACGTAGATGATCAATGTGTTCTTCATATGACTTGCTATAGATCAAAATATCATCAAAGTACACCACCACAAATATTCCTATGAAAGCATGTAAAACCTCATTCATCAATCTCATGAAAGTGCTAGGTGCATTAGTTAAACCAAAAGGCATCACTAACCACTCATATAGACCGAACTTAGTTTTGAAAGCAGTTTTCCATTCATCTCCCAATTTCATTCTTATTTGGTGGTAACCACTACGCAAGTCAATTTTCGTGAAAATAATAGAACCACTCAACTCATCAAGCATGTCGTCTAGCCTAGGAATAGGGTGACGATACCTTATTGTGATATTATTAATTGCTCTACAATCAACACACATGCGCCATGTACCATCTTTCTTAGGAACCAAAAGAACAGGAACAGCACAAGGACTAAGGCTCTCTCGTACGTACCCACGGTCCAAAAGGTCTTGGACTTGTCGCTGAATTTCCTTAGTCTCCTCCGGATTGGTCCTATATGCAGCGCGGTTTGGCAAAGTCGCTCCCGGGATCAAATCTATTTGGTGCTCTATCCCTCTCAATGGTGGTAGCCCCGGGGGTATCTCAGCTGGAAAGACATCCTTATAATCCTGCAAAAGGTTAGTGACAGCAGCAGGCAAAGAGCTAGGTATATCATCAATTGAAAATAAAACCTCTTTGCATACGAAAGCATAGCACAAAGTATCATTATCTTGAATTTCAGCAAGGTCAGATTTAGTAGCAAGCATAACACCACCCTTTAACTTAATGCCTTCGGACCTAGGTGTGTTCTTCTCTTTCTTAGGTGGAAAAAACAGATTGAGCTATTTGCTGATTTTCAGATTCCAAAACACGTTCTTTCTTTTCTTTTTCAGCTAAAGCTTTATCACATTGCACAATTTCATCCGGTGTCAAAGGAAGCAAAGAGATTTTCTTTCCCTTGTGCATGAGAGAGTATTTATTACTTCTGCCATGGTGTGTAGCATCGGTATCAAATTCCCAAGGACGGCCTAACAAAAGTGAACATGCTTGCATAGGCACTACATCAAAATCAGCATAATCATGGTAGGAACCAATAGAAAAATGTACTCTCGCAGATTGTGTTACCTTAACCTTACCGCTGTTATTGAACCACTGAATGTAGTATGGATGAGGATGTGCACGTGTTGGCAAGGAAAGATTCTTCACAAGATCGGAGCTCAAGAGGTTGTTGCAACTCCCGCCATCAATTATGGCACGAACACGTGCATCTTTGACAATGAGGAATGTCTGGAACAGATTATGGCGTTGTAGCTGCTCCGTTTGCCCCATTTGAGAACTCAACACTCGCTTCACAATGAAGGTGCGTGCTGCATAACTCTCCGTGGCAGCGGTACCACTAATCTCCTCCCCCTCACTATCCATATCATGATTAGCTGCAAGATTAGCTTCAAATGCATATTCTTCCTCGACATCACTATGACTAACATATCCACCATCTGCTGTTGCGGAGTATGCTCACTAGCTTGGGCAATCCTTCATGACGTGGCCAATACCTTGGCAGCGATGGCACACAATGCCCGTTGTACGACCAGTGGTAGCTGCACCTGACGAAGAGCGTGGCATTGGATCATGCGAAACTGTAGATTTACTCACCTCACGTGATGGTTGTGGTGCTCCTGCTGAACGCCCCCGAGTGTTGGAGGAGGGGGCAGTAGATCGTGTAGATGTAGAAGGGAATGTTGTTGCTTGTCCTGGTTGTACTCGTGAGGTAGATGCACTCCCAAAATTGTTCCGCCATTTCTGCACCTGTTGTCGACCCTGCAGTTCTTTTTCTGCCAAGATAGCAAAATGGAACAACCTATTGGTAGTATTGTAATCTTTATAATCAACAAGGTCCTGAATTTCACGTCTCAACCCGGAGTAAAAACGAATCATGGTATCCTCATCATCCTCTTGTATACTACAACGAAGCATAGCAATTTGAAGCTCTTGATAGTAATCATGCACAGATTTAGAACCTTGATTTAAGCGCTGCAATTTCTTTTTCAATTCACATGTATAATCAGGAGGAATAAATCTATTGCGCATGGCACGCTTTAGTCTAGGCCATGATTCAGGTTCTAAGCCACTAGAAACTAGACCATTCCACCAAATAATAGCATAATTCGTGAACTCACAAGTGGCTAGTCTAACTCTATGTATTTCAGGAACCATATGAGAACTATACTTTTGATCAACTGTCATTTCCCAATTCAAATAAGCATCAGCATCATATGCACCATCAAAAGGAGGCATTGAAAACTTAATCTTAGAATAAGGATCATCGCGACCGTTGCGATTAACATTATTACCTCCATTACCTTGACGACGTTGTTGTTGGCCACGACGTAATTGTTCAGCATGAGGACGTTGCTCAGCACGCGCATCTTGCCCAACAAAAACCTCACCATCTTCTTGGTCACCATCATTAGTATCATCATCATCATCATGTGAATGGTCATCATCCTGTGGTGGCTGTCGCAACTCAAGGTCGTTGACTCGCGTGACGAGGTTAGCAATGCTTGTTCTAATGTCTGTCAATAGCCTAGTATGATCCTGCAAGGCTTGTTGAGTTCTTCCTTGGACACACAATCCTTAAAATCCAACGGAGAGCCATCACCTGACATGGTTAGTAGAAAACAAAGGACAACAAATATTATCCCTATCAACTACTAGGTTGTGGAAGGTGGAATCACACACACTCAAGCGTCTTACCACGCTCTTACAAATGTTCTTACCAATGTAGCAAGGAGGAACAACCATGGAAGCGTGGGATGATTGCAAGAGTGAACCTGTTCGGATCAAAGGAGGTGGAGCTTAAAAGGCACAATATGGTAGCAAGGATTAGCAATAATTGTAATCAGATGAGCAAAGCTAAATAAGTGTCCAAAGTATGAATCACAGTTGCTGGTCTATCACGTGTCCCTAGTCCTAGCACAACAGCTGAAACAAAGCTAAAAAGGATGATCAGAGAAAGACACAGCAAACAGCACAATTATCTGGGTGTTCTCTATGTGCTCCTCTTTTTTGTCTTTTAGCACTAGTAGGAATCACGAATATTTTTTTTCGTATTTTTCTGATATTTTTTTCTGAACTAGAAGCACACAAGCAACAACCACAGAAATTTTCAGCTCAAACGGATGCAAGATGTGGCCTATAGAAAATCAAGCACGTTCTCTGAAAAGCGTGCGGAAACTTCGCGGCTCGAATACTCAATCTTCTGAGCCGAATTTGGGAAAAAAATTTCGATGGAACCTGACAAATTGGGGGAGCAACGGATGTAACTTTTTCTGTAGATGTCCGTGAAAAAAAATTTGCCTGATTCCGAGTCCGTATGAGAAAGTTATGGCCGTTTTACTGAACCCCTGTCGAGTTAGGGTTTTTTTTCAAGCAACTCTTGCAGAAATTGACCTCTTTAAGGTATTGCAAGCAATAGGATCGCGAGATGAACAAGGATGGCAGCGGTGGCAGGGCAATTGATACAAGGTGGCTTGCGACCTATCTAGGGTTGGCGTGGCGGAAAGTAACACAAGGCGGCTCGCGGTGGCAAATCGAGTAATGTGGTGGCTCGACTTGTTGGTGGGGATGGTGGCGATGGGATAGCGGCGTGATCAAAACAGCACGGAGCGTTGACTAAAAACCAAGAACACGACTCTAAAACCAGCAACAAGACTCGACCACGGACACAAACTCAACAACGCGCAACTGAAAACAAAAATTGCAAAGGCACAAAGGGTTCTAGGGTAGCGGAAATTGACAGAATTTTTTTGGCTTTTTCTGGACTCTAGGTAATGAAAAACAGACTAATCTAAAGGGGAAGACGAAATTACCTAACGGGCAACCTGAAAATCTGATACCAGTTGATGAGTAATGTTGGCCTGATCTTCCGATAGGTAGCGATAAGTCGGTGGGTGGAGAACTCGACGTTGATGATCCAAAGGCTTCAACCCGAACAGATCATCTCCCTTGCAATCACTACACCACAGCTCCGATGGTTATCAACCGTGTCGCGCGGTTGATCTCGCCAAGAAGGCTCAATCCCTGCAAGCGTACCGAGAACACAAGCAAGAACGTGGAAGATGCAATCTGAAATATTACGAATTGAATTCAAGCACTCGAAGTCGGGGTTCCACAAACACTTGCGGCGGCCTAGTCGGTCCGGAACAAGAGCGAAAATCTCACAACTGTGTGTAGATCAATATCTAAGCAAAACCCAACCCTAATTAGGGTGGTGGCTACTGTATATAAAAGACTAGGGTCGGCCAAGGACCCCTGGACGCGTCCCTAATGGACTCCAACACGTTACACGGCCCAACGGCCCAAAAGATGGTGGCGCAGCACCCTGATAGATTCTGGACGTCCACTTGTTTCGACGATTTCCGTTGACTCAGAAAGGATTTGGATATGGGACCAGTACCGTTGGAAAGCTTATCTCCTTAGCTTTCCAACCATGTGTAGAATGTCAAAAACGGAGTCCGTATGCGTCCTGGGCGACGATTTTAGTGCGGACTGGTCCTGGACTCCGAAACGGACTCGAACTGGATTGGGCCTCCACCTTGGCTTGGGCGCCCATGCTGTTCTTCTCCCGTGTTCCTAAGTAGCAATACATCACGATTATTCAGTAGCATCCCATCCTCATCAAAGTATAAAGGAACACTAAGGAACGAGCTCACCTCATGATTTAGTTGACGTGCACGAGCTCGTGTCAATGGACATATTGTTGGAGGAATACTCGGTGTGTGTGTATCCGAAAGAGTGATATCCTCATCAGCAGATATCTTCATAGAAGACAATATATGTCAATTATTGTAATAGTTTAACGTTTATTCTATAAAAGTATTGCTTTTGTTACTTCACCTGTGACTTCCTTATGTGTGTTGAACATCCTGGGCACACATAAGCCACATCTGGTTTTAGCCGTTAAAACCGGGTGTGACAATTATGTCTAGAGGTAGTTTGCCTCACCGGATGATCCGATGATAAAGAATGTACATGCCGGAGCAATTCTGTCAAAAGGAGTCAAAGTGGATTGCACTCACTGGAAGGTCCGGCGATCAAAAGAGATGTACACCGGACTAAGAATCCAAGCGCAGAAGATCAAAGATCTACTCACCGGATAGTCCGCTGATGAAGTGATACACACCAGAGGCTTCACCGGAGCATTTAACAGAAGGTGTGGAAAATTGAGAAACGGAGAAGTTCAACACACCGGAAGGTCCGGCGTTGAAGACAATGAATCTGAAGCAATTTACACAGAGAGGTTGTCGAAGATGAGAAGGCTTAAGTGTACTCATCGGATAGTCTGGTGATGGATTGAAGATTATATCAGACAATCCAGTGTTCAAAAGAACTTTGATTGGAGTTTCAACGGCTAGTTTCTGTGAATGTACACACTGGATGATCCGGTGCTTGTACCTCTGTTAACGTCGGATCATCCGGTGTTCACAGAATATGTGAGTCGTTGGGATAACGGCTAGTCCACGGGGTTGAGGCTATAAATACCCCTCCACTTATTCATTTGAAGGGGCTGGAGTCCAAACAAACCCTTGTACACCTAAGAAGACATCCAAGCCATCCAAGAGCATAAAGTGTTCATCCAAGGCAACTAAGCACACCATTAGTGAGTGATTAGTACTTATAGTCCTAGAGACAAGAGTTGCAAAGTGCTGCAACCTAGAGTGTGGATAAAAGAGTGATCCAAAAGTGTACCAACAGGTACACCGGCACCTTGGAGTCTTGGTGACTCGCCGGTAACTTGTTGACCCTCCGACTTGGTGTGGAGCGGCGGCGAGAGGATTGTGTAGGGACGTGGAGGCCCTTGTCTTTGTAGCTAAAGCTCCGAAGTGAAGACGGCGTACAAATGACCGGAAGAGAGGTTAGTGGTGAGACCTCGCCTTAGTGGCTTGGTGGCTCATCATACTTGAGACCTTGTCTTGGTGACTTGGTATCTCAAGAGTCGTGACAGGAAGAGACTTGGCGACCGGGAGCATATCCTTTGTAGAGCTCCAACATGGACTAGGGGTGGCTTGTGTGCCACCGATATCATGGGATAAGAATCCCTTGTGTCGAGTTTATCTCTCTACCTCATTTACGTTTCCGTATTTACATACTTGCAATTTACCTTGCAATCCTTATGAGCGGTAGAAGTAGACACACTAGATAAGCCTAGAGCACATTTAGATAGAAATTGATATAGGCTTATCTTGTGAAAGTTTTGTAGCCAATAGTTTTTAAGTGTCCTAATTCACCCCCCTCTTAGGACGTATCGATTCCCTTCAGCTACTTGAAAAGCCGTCAACTGACCATAGGTTTGGTCCGGTGGGGCTAAAGGTACTGGAACATATGGTTGCGTTGAAGCCATTGATCACCATTGAGAGGTGAATGCTGAAGGGTTTAGCCCATGGGCCCGACCCTAGGTCTGCTGAAACTGCCACACGCTACTGGTGCGACGTGATGCACTACCCTGGTAGGACTGAAGGGTTGCTTCCTAGGCTTTCCTTCGTGGCAACAACATGCGGATATTGCTTAGTTGTATGACTAGCATTTTCTCCATGCAACTCACAGTACAATGTGCTTGGATCACGTGGTGCCCATCCTCCTTGGCCACCATGACCTCCACGGCCTCTACCACTTCGGCTGCCATGGGCTCCCCAACCTTGAGCTTCGACAACCTCTTGCAATACACCATCAGGTCCGAATCCTATCCGGTTGACTTCTTTTTTGCTTCGAGTTGTATCTGAAGGCCTCATTTTTCTCTGAGTGCTTCGGTCTATCTTTCAGCGGGGTAGTGTTTGTTTCTGAGGGATAGGACTTTGATGTTTTTGACACTGCCATTTCTCTCTTCCTTCGATGATGGTCCACCCCAGACCTTGTATATTCCTCCATTTTGTTGAAGAGTTCATGGACACTCTGCGGCCTCTTTCGTATCAACTTTCCTACGAGCAGCCCTCCTCTTATGCCCTTGATAGCAACATCAATGATTGTGTCCTCGTTCGATCCTTCACTTGACAGTGCACATGTACAAAGTGGCGCATGTAGTCTTTTAGTGACTTTGTCGACTGCTGTATTACTGTGAAGAGGTCACTAGCTGTGACCTTCTTAGCCCGATAGCCTTGGAAATTGCAGAAAAGGGCATCGTGCAACTGCTCCCATGAGTAGATGGACCCGGGAGGTAAGGCAAAGTACCAGGATCTAGCTATCCCTTTTACTACCAACACAAAGGTCTTTGCCAACATTGTATCATCTCCACCAGCAGATTCAACTGCTGCCTTGATGTGCATGACGAATTCCCTCAGGTCTGATTCTCCATCAAACATCACAACCCTCGGCATTTTGAAACCCAAAGGCCATGGCTGATTTTGCAAGCCGGTGGAGAGCGATGAGTCTGGATCGCTTGAGCATGGCCTATGCCGAAGATCCGACACAAACCATGTTGTAAATGCCGACTAAGGGTGATAATGTTCCGCTTCTCTTTGCCCTCTCGCCGCAGTATGTTCATTTGCTCTTGCATTTATAGCTTGTACCCAACCATTCTTTGTCACTATGTACAATAATAGCCCTCTAACTGACACATTCCTAGCATATTCATAGGTATTTTGGTACTATCCTAAGCACATTTATCCTATTTATAATCATGCCCTTCTCGGTCTTCAGTTGCCAGGGATGGTCCTCCCTTCACCTGGGGTCCCGAAGGTCTATAGCCGATTGCACCTTCGGCACACTTTCGATCGACTTTCTTGTGCCACCTTGCGATGGTCCTTGATCAGCTTCTGAAGGCCCGCCGAATGCTTCGCCTGCGGTGACACCTTCAGCGCCCTTTCGGTCATTCCAACACGTGAAGCTCAACAAAGATTATCGTTCACCTTCTAAAGGCTCGATAGAGGCTTCACTGTTCCTGGCACCCATACATACTCTGGTGAGGCTGAGCGTCCGCAAGGTACCTGTAGAGTCCGAAGGGTTCCTGCAACATCACAAATCCACAACAGCTGTACTCTTGTCAAAAAATAGTGTTCCAGAGGCCTTCGACCCTGCATCCGAAGGGGCCCGTGAGACCATCCCCCAACACCCACCAATCATATCCCTTCCTGAACCATCTCATCCCACAGTCCTCACACCTTCTCCACCTCTCCGCCATCGCAGTACCCAGCCATCCTAATGTTGTAAGTGCACACGTTGTGCTTGTAGGAATACTTGCCAATTTCCTGGAGCACAGTCTTGAATTTATGGCACTTGAGCTCGTGGCAGAAGGCGTGGAGGAGGAAGTTGAAGGTGTGAATAGTCGGCATGAGCTGGCAGTTGGTTCTTGACTTGGATGTGTATAGATTTTATTGTACATGTAGAGGGCCACGGCGGCGGATAGGAGGGAGAGGAGGAGGGAGGCGACGGTGGAAGGGAGGGGTCGGGCACCAGCGGCGAGGACCAGTGTGTGTATGGTGTCACTAGTGTGTGTTGATGTGAGTGGGTCATGTACAATCTTATAGTACCTCTCAATAGAATTTAAGGACAAATTTGTTAATTTTTTTCAATTTATGCCGTTGAAATGGTGTGAAAAAACGGTACTAGATAATTTATACCTATCTTTTTCGTCTTGGACACTTGCTTGTGGTAAATGTTTTGTTTGGTTCTCCAATTTTCATATTGAGATGTCTACTTGATATCCATGTCAAGTAGCCTGTCATGAAATGACACATAACCATGTCTGATAGAGAGTGCCTTTGGTACAGCTGTATTGTCACATCAAATTGGTAGAATATATTGTTACGTAGAATTCATGCTTCAGCAATCTCCACCGGCTGTCTCAAGATCTACCAAATTAGCTATGCAGTTGCAAAAAAAGGTAGCTCACGGGGCCGAAAAATGAAACAATCCGGTTTAGTTTGGGTTCTGAATCCCAGGGTGCCAAAAATTATAGGACCAGCTGGAAACTAGCCATTCACTGTAACATAATTGATCATCTGCGTCAGGTCATCGTGCTGGCTAGGTCAAAATGGTACTGATGAAGTATCAGTGACGGTTCATAACATCCCGCACTCGATCAATGATTGAGCCGGGTTGAACCGACACTATACTCAGTATTAGTGTCGGCTCTTGGTACAAACCGGTATTGATACTTCAGTGCCAGCTATTAACCATAATCTAACATTGATATTTTTTATCAGTGCTAGTTCATAACTTGTCAAAACATCCCACATCTCACCTCGGTACCTCCTCGCAAGATAACTTCCCAAGTCATTCCACCTTCCTCCCCCCACTAGCACAAGGCATGCAGCAACCTCCTCCCTCACAGAAGCACCTAGGGCTTTTCCCCTATCCCCGCTCACTCCTCTAATCCACTCTCTCTCCATCATCTTGCCCTCATCGGCCCTTTCCACCAAAGTGTCAAGCTCCACTAGATTAGGTAGCATGTGTCAGCCAAATCTGAAGGAGCTTGCAGTCTCTCCATCCCATCACCGCAGCCATCGCCCTCAAGTTCCATCAGCGGCAACCTCACCATGGCATAATCAACCCTGGCAGCATGTTCTTCAGATCTGGGAATGGCAAGCATAAGGGAGGGGCGCCTGGATCTGAAGGAAATCCCTGTCCTCCCCCACCAATCAACGCAACCATATACCTCCAGTCGACGGTGCCTTCTTGAGGTATCATCTCCTGCCCTCCTTCATCACATGTGGTCTTAGTTAGTTACTGATTTGCGAGCTTCCCATCAGGCTTATCCCTAATCACTAAATGCTATTTGCATCCCTTATTGATTTATGTTAATTTCATTCATATTTCGGTTTCTCTTTGATCTCTAATTTTTTATTTTGTTCAACAAATCATAGAGTGGTCATGGTGGCCTTGCAGAGGGGATCGATGTATTGGCTCTGGTTTTCTATTATGGCATTGCAGAGGAGCAATAAAATCATGCAGATCCACAATCCCTAACTTCCTTTGATTCATACTATTTTTCTTAATTCAGAGATGGAGCGAAGTTTCTCTAGAAACCATAGAGCTGGAAACAACTCCCAGCCAAATGATAAGTACTATGTTGAAAATTATGTGCATTTTCATATCATGTTTATTTTCTGTACATGACCATTGTGAATAATTACTGAAGTTATTATTATAACCTTTTCTACAGACTTGGTTCTAGTACATACATGGTTCAACAATTTTTTTCACAAAGGTTCATAAAACATTTAGAGACTAGAGATTAAGCAACAAACAAATCTACAAATAAATCTTTGTTTCCTCACAGCTCCAGTTTTCATGCTTATAAATTACTCCACAAACACCCATTTTATTGTTGCATATGTTTAATTGAGCAATTGTCTTGACATGATTGGATCTAGATAACATGGAAAGCTACTTATTTATCCATGGCCTCATCTCGATTGTAGTAATCACTTAGACACAAATTCGTTTCTTATGTAGTGGAGCAGGAATTGGGGCTTATGCAACCTGTGCAAAACTAGTTACAGCGTTGCAAGTGTGAACTGGTATGAGTTCCATGCTTTCTATTATATGCAGATATGCAATCCCCTCCTTGATGTTGTGCAACCTAAAAGTTTAGTTTCTAGTCCACAGAATATGCTCCACTTGAATGTAGATTACACACCTATAATCTTAGTTTGTCATTTGAAATTTGGAGTTGAGAATTAAATATTAAGAGATCTGTTACCAAATTTGATCAAGCAATGAGTTTGTGCAATGTTTCATTTTGTCAATAGCCAAATGATTCTTACTTGTGGCATTTATGACACTTTTTTAATATAACACTACTGTTGACACAAGAAGATATCTTGCATGAAAAAGTGCGACGATGGCTCACTCACAGGAGTGGCTCAAGCTTGGAGAAGAAGTAGAGAGGGAGGAACATCAAATATGTTGATGGCAAAAAGGATTTGTCCCTTGGCCATGCCAAGGGTCTGTATTTGTAGGGCTATCTAGGGTATAGGTATACAGGTATGCCCTTACAGTGATACAAATATCACAATACATCATGGGCCTAGAGCCGATTGAATCACACAGCATGGGTCTAGGTGGGATACCTTTGCCGCTAATTTAGAAGATATTATCTACTATGGCGATACAGTGATGCAAGTGGCCCTAAATGCTAATAAAAAAACTTTTCTTATTCATCTTTTTCTATCTTCCGATTCATCTCCACTATACCCCTCATCTTCCAATTCCTTCCATTCAACCAAGGAATTCTCCATAATATTTTGCAAATCCAAATCTGCTAATTATTCCCTATAGCACCTGCTCCTGTCGCAATTTCTCGATTTCGAAATGTTGCAAAGCCTGGAGTAGAAGAAAAAGGAGAAATGTCATGGGGCATGGTAAGATTCAGCCTCTTGCCCAGCGGAACACTGCAACCTCACGACCATCGGGTCACCTGTTGCTAGCTTTTCCTCTTGCCAGGCGTCCCGTCCTCTTCCCAAGGTATTCCTCTTGGAAGGTTATGAGGGTTTAGCAGTGACCGGTATTGTAGCCACCTCCGACCCCATGAAAGATGCAATGGTATTATTCTGGTAGTGTCGGAGCCTGTGGTCGGTGCCCCTGGCACCAGCGAAATCTGCACGTATAGGAGCCTGTGGTCCCCCTGAAACTTCCTTCCACCCACGGGGGACGAGGAGGTTGCCGGTGACCAAGCTCTCGGAGGACACTGGCTCGATGGAGGTGCTAGGGATGTCTCCACTGGAAGCATCTGAGGGCTAGGCCTAGGCATGGGTGCCCTTAGTCTCAAGCGCCCAAAACCATTGGAGGGCATCCTGTCTTACAGCGGCCTCGGTGACAACATCCTAGGGTACGGCGATGTCCTCACCGCGCCACTGTTGGAAAGCTTCTGCATCAGTTCGGGCGTCCGTGCCAACCCAGGCTATCGGGTCAACAACGGCCGGAGGGCTGCCACTCTGCCCAGCTGTGAAGCGGGCAGGGGCACATAGGGTGCCCAGTCGCAACTGCCATCATACTCCTGCATGGGTGTAGTGATAGAAGCAGATACTTGCGCTAGCGCCTTGGTGGTTCTTGGTGGTGTCCTACCTCCCCTTGTACTTCTATGTTCAGATCCCCACGGACGGCGCGCTGTTGGCGCAAGAAGATATCTTGCACAAAGAAGTGCGGTGAGGGCTCACTCACACGACTGGCTTAAGCTTGGAGAGGAAGTGGAGAGGGAGAAATACCAAATATGTTGATGGTAAAAGGATCGGTCCCTTGGCCTGATGGCCAAAGGTTTATATTTATAGTGCTATCCAGGGTACAGATATACAGATATGCCCTTACAGCGATACAAATATCGCAATACGTCCTGGGCCTAAAGCACATTGAATCACACAGCACGGCTCTAGGTGGGATACCTTTGCCTCTAATTTAGAAGATATTATCTACTATGGTGATACAGTGATGCAAGTGGCCCTAAAGGTGTGGTATTCTGTCAATCGCCTATTGTGACGCCGCACTACCAAGTGTCAGGATGGCCTCCACTTGCATCGCATCAAATGTATGTCACCTCCTTGCAGGTGGAGGATGGCTGGTGGACCCATTCTAGTTAATCTTTTTCCAAGGTCGGATGGCCCCTTCTCGTGGACTCTGGGGAGCCCACCCAGGCTCCAGGAGGCTATGGCTCTGGGAGATGGGGGTCTTTGAGAGTCTGTCACTCTAGGAGACGGGGGCCTTCGGGACGCTGGGGCTCCAGGAAGCTGTGGCTCTAGGAGACTAGGGCTTTTGAGAGGTTGTGGCTCTGGGAGACTGGGGCTTCAAGAGGCTAGGGCTCTGAGAGGCTGTGGCTTTGGGAGACTAGGGCTCCGGGAGGCTGTGGCTCTAGGGCGTCAAGGGTCCTTAGAGATGACCCTAACCTTCCTGGGTGGATGGCTTCTTCTCTTGTCTCAGGGGAGAGGGGCCTGCGGCCTCTGAAAGTCAGGCTTCCTCATTTGGATCTAGAGCCCAAGGGCTCTAGAGGAGCTCCTAGTGATGACCTTTTAGCAATATCTGTGGGCTGGGGTATTTCCCCCAAAAACTACACTGTTCTCATAGCTAACATATGAGTATGGGCTAATCCTATAATCCAATCTCTATTGTTACTCTAGCATCCTCGCAATGTGGAACTCTGCTTTGCTGCCGAATTGTGTTTTTGCTAGTTCATGACGATTGCATATATAATGTTGTTTAGTTTAGTTCATGATAATAGACATATATAATGGATGAATGTGTGTTGGATCTCACAAGTAACAATTAAAATTTTAGTACTTCAAATCTATTTTGTTCACTTTGTAGTTGAATACCTACAAGTAACAATTATCTTTGTAGCTTCTAGTATTTACAAAGTAACTTTTGTCATTATAGGTCCAAAGGGTCGGTTGAATATTTTCTTAAAGTTGGATATCGCCTGAGGCAAGAAGACAAATATTTGATAGATGGATAGCAGTAGATAGAATTTCTATTTTGTAGATGGCTGATTGTTTCTAGGACTTTTGATTTTGAGCTATATATGCTCATTTTGTTGTATGACATATGTATATATGACATATGTTCTTTGTAATATACTAAGAATTCATGTTACCAATGTAATGAACTGAAATATATATGCATGTCTCATTTTTTGTTTTGTATATATGATAGTAAGGCTGATGGGTTGTGCATGAATAATTGGGCCAAGCCAGGCCATGGCACCAGCATGGCTAGAAATGCGCATGCGTTGTAGAATGCGCATGCGTTGTAGAATGCACAAGAGGGGCCATTAGTGTCGGCTTGTCCCACAAACCGGTACTGATAGTTTGAGTATTAGTGTCGGTTCCATGTTATGGACCGGCATTGATACTCATTATTAGTAACGGTTCATAAACTGGCACTGAAAATCACGGACTAGTAGTGCTGAGTAATCAGTGCCGGTTTAAAAACCACCACTGATAGAGTTTTTTAGCCGGCACTGACGACCCTTTCTGTAGTAGTGATTGGCCATAATCCAAGTCAACAATATTTTCAGTTCACTCATTGTTTCAAAAGAAAGTTTGTCATGTTTTTTGTTCCTCTTCATTCCTACGTGAACTAGACAGATCTATGTTTAGGGACCATGAACGATGATGCTCTAATAGGAGGGTGAATTAGGATCCCTAAAACCTAATTGACTATCTAAATTTGCTCTAGTTTATCTAGTGAGGCTACTCTAATGCAATAAAGTTTAGTACCCTATGTTGCAATCCTAGCATCTACACATGTAATTCTAGGAAAGATAAATACGGAAATTAAACGATGCAATAATTATGTGTGAAATGTAAATGATTTAGAAAGCACAAACTCAGCACAATAACTTTTTCCTGTGGTTTCAGTGAGGTGCCGCTCAACTTTCGTCCATGTTGAAGGTCTCGCAAGGGCCAAGCTACGTGGCTCTAGCCGTTAAAGATCTTCACACAATTGTGGGTCTCCTACTAGTGCACCTGAATGATCACCACCATCATCACTAAGTTAGTGCTTCGCCGCTCCGCCATGGACAACTCCTCCCGTTCACAAAGTTTGAATGCACAAGTTTGAAGAAAACATACTATACATATCATATTTGCAGAAAAACAGTTTTTATCCAACAAACTTAAAGAGGAAATGATACCTAAGCTAGTGCACTTAAGAACATTAAATAAAAGCATTATTTCAAGTAGACTATTAATTAAGTGAATACTTGTAGTGCGGTTAACCACCAACACTACTCAATTTGACCACCTGAAGACCCCGACTAACTAGTAATGGTTACACTACCTCCCTATCAACAATGGAAGTTGAGCATCACTGGAACGGATCCACAAGTCAAACACCGACTCCCAGGTAAATAAGTACAAGTTGTTCCAATGAATTAAATAAGGTTACACGTGTCTACTAATTGTGTGAAATTATAAACCCACTCTTGGTCATGAGCACAGCTCTTTAAATAGTTTTATATTCTGCAAATGGTGCACCACTTCACCTATAATTCGTGATTAACTCTCTTACCAGCATCCTTTGATTCTTTACACATACCAGTGATGTGCATTATCTATCACTACAAAGCTTTTCGCCTACTTTATCTTGATATTGGCGCAAGTATCTCCACAACATGATCGGTACCCCCACAGTCATCTGGCTAGACCCGTTGGGGAGGGGCATGGGCTACACGCACTCTCATACTAAGCATAAACTAGTAACCCCAGCATTTACCAAAGTATGCCATCTACGATGCCCAGGTAACAGGTGAACCCCCAAGAATGGAACCACAAGTTGCACACTGCCCTTCATGAAAGCCAAAGTCAAATTATATATATTACTATGCTAGGCCCATGGCCCATTTACGATTGTGGTTTACTGTTTTAGTTTGGCCACAAAAATATCATTCCTTAACTTGAATTAAGCCTGCGTGGATCAACAAGGTGAGGTACGTAACCCATACTTGTGCAATGTGCTATATGCGTAATTCTTAAGAAGCAAGTTATAGCTGTTAATTACGGCACCAATGTGCCCTATTTTGAGACTCCACTAAACGGTGTACCCCGTATATTTAGCTACTCAACCACAGTGATGTATCCCGTCTGTCGGGACCGGTCTAAGGAAAGCCTAATTCCTTGACATATTTTGTGCCAAGAATCAATCTCAATATATGTATACTTCATTGATGATAATATAACACATTGTCATTAGATTAACATAAGAATTTATTATTACAAAAAGGACCTTCAAGGGTTAAAACGCAACAAAACTGCACAGCTAGTGTGATCTTCTTTATTCTAGTGTCGCCCAGAAGCAATCAATGGGGAGCACCGCCTTAGAAAGCACTGTCTTCAGGAAAATCCTCAAATTCGTCTCTGGTTGAGCATTTTGGTTGTAGCAAGTATGAGTATATCTCGTACTCTGCAAGTTATGGTAAAAATACACATGAAGACATTTACAAGAATAAAGCTAACATGGGTTTATTTGCATCAAAGTGAATTTAAATAAATACTTAATAGAGCCAGTAATTAAATTAATAAACAATAAATAACCTCAAGAATTAATGCTCTTGACCTAACCAATTTCCAACAACCTCAACCATGGTACCCATTACCAAGTTGACCACCTCAAACATGATTTCCGTAACCATGAATGACCAACTAAACCACGTGCTTGTTTATTCTAATCATGTGTAGTATTTCTCATCACTCATAACTGTGAGCACGACTTATTAATCAGTTTTACACTTTGTAGAGATTGTGCACTTTACCCACAAGTCAAGATTTCCCATTTACCCAGTTAGCTAAACATTTTCGAGGTGTGTGGCTATGAATCACTACAAGGACGTTACAAATTCCTTCTAACATGTGTCTACCCGCTAAGGTTTCACTACCGTGTGAATAACACCTCAACAACAGAAGCCCCTCTTACGCCATACGGATCTAGGGAAAATACCATTGTGTTCCCCGTTCCACCAACTAGTCTACACTATATTAGGAGAAAACTAATTAGTTAGTCAGACCACGTCCATACTAGGCATGTGGTTGTATTGTAAAACTTGGTCTGATCGCATCATGAACCTGTCCTTAATCAATTGACCGATACTACCACCAACCTGCACCATGCAACCCATACCATCCTCTTTCTCAATTTCCTAGTCTATGTTGCTAAAAATCATTAACACCAATTTTATCTCAAGTTGCATAACACCATCATCCTATTTCATTGGAGAATAATAATTATCAAAACCTCCCAAACAATGCTAAGCATATCTACCCCTTTCCATAACCCATCAACTAAGGCGACAAGGAAAATATGTAATTATAAGGTAGATCCAATTTTTGGGGATTCCTCACAAATTATTAGCATGCAACTTGAGAAAACAAAACATTTATAAACATAGGAATAAAATACATCAAGGATAGCTTGCCTTCTTCTTGGTGCTTAGCGAGTTCTTCAAACTCCTGGTCTTGAAATCATGCAAACTCATCCTCTAGGATGTTGGCATCTAAGCGCAAAATAAAATAAGGCAAATAAACATCAAGAACCAAAAATACTCAAAAATAGATTAAATAATTAATTTATGATTTTGGGTGAATTTTTTGGTGAAGGAAACAATTAGATAGGAGTTACAATGGTGAAGATATGGCCTTGGAAATATGAAATAAAGGAGTGGATTTTTTTTGGCTTTCAAGAGGGAATTTTTCTAGGATTTTTTGGGGAATTTCTAGAATTTTTGGTATTTATTGGGAATTAAAATAATTTATTAGGAATTAAAGAAACACTACAAAGAATTAAAATAGATTATTACATTTTATTTTACTAAATAAAACCTATTTACTAATTTACCATAATTATTAAGAAGTTTTTAGAATTAAACTATTGAAGAAAAGCCTATTAAAAGATTTATCAAATTCTCTAAATTTTTCTAGTGAAAAAGGTCTTTATTGTGTCAGCCTAATGTCAAGAAGATTATTTTAAGAAAAAAGAAAAAGGAGAGCTAACTGGGCACTGACTAGGCGACCACGTCAGATTAGGGGTGATGTGGCAGCACACGTGGTGGGCTGAGTCGGATCAAGGTTCATTAAATCTTGGGCGTCTATCGGAGGTATGACGACTACAATTTAAAGGCATGAACCAGTATGTGGGGTTCTAATCCTATCTATATGGAGGCGATCGAACAACAGAGATTAAGTTTACCTTAGGTCCGACAACTGGTGGCACCAGCGACAACATCCCGTGGCGGCACTCTCTCAAAGATGGTGAAAAACCTCATCGCAGAGCTTAGGCTTTGATGGTGAGCAGAGAAAAAGGGCCCTGGGATGTCGGTGATTGCGTTTGGAGGCTTGGTCACTGTCGGGGTGTCTTGCAACAGCTTGGCGATGGTGAGGAGCTATGGCGATGGTTTGAGCTCGTCAGGAGCACTCTCGGGCGGTGCTCAGGCTACAGGGCATTGGGCAAAAGAACACGAAGGTTGGTTGGGTGCTCATAGATCCTCATAAAATACTTCGCTATGAAACTTCAACTTAAAATTGGTGACGAGATGCCTCATACTCTCCCTATGTTTTGCATATCCAAAGACATCATCAATTTCCTTATAAATCCTCTTCCCTGCATCAGAGTAGATTGCCAAGCCAGGTGAGCTCCCAATAGCTTCTTTCAGATTCTCCATGAACCAAACCCAGTTCTCACTTGTCTCAGAGTCAATAACATCCCAAGCCACAAGATACAACCAGTTGTGACCATCAATAGCATATGCTGTTGTAAGTTGCCCTCTATATATACATGTCAAGTGAATGCTATCAATTTCTATATAAGGCCTATACCCATCAAGAAAACCTTGTATGCCAGGCTTTAATGCTACAAACATGCTTGTGAACCTTCTTTTCCCCTTGAATATCATGTGATCTATGATAATTAAACTACCTGGATACCTCTTTTCTATCTTTGCCTTCCAACCATATAACTTGCCAAAACTTCCTTCTTATTCACCATACAAGTTCTTCATTGCTAGCTCCCTCCCTGTCCAAAGTCGACTATAGTTGATGTCAATTTTGTAGGTTTCTTTTATCTTCTTATGCAATTCTTTTGTGCCAACTATTGGGTTGTCCTTCAACCATTCTGCAATCCTCTCAGCAATCCAGAACTTGGTTGCATGCTTCATCTTTTTTACTTCTCCTGGAACTAGAACACTCATGCTTCTCAATGTGAACCTTAACTTGCAAAATAGATGACCAAAAATAGGCAGAATAGATAAGTAAGAACCAAGGAACAAAATATAACATCAGACTGAAAAAATTCATATACACACCTGCATAGTAACCTTATCCTCCAAGCTTGAGGCATGTATCCTCCAAGGGCATCCTTTTTTTATCACATTTAGCTCTGAATTTATGAGGTTCACTTTTCTCAGTTATGTACTCAAATTCATGCTTTATAACATATTGTGACATATCCAATCTAAACTCAGTTATGGATGAGCATGTTGTAACCACTAACATTGGTGGATCATTTCTGTCATAAGCTACTTCAGGAATTACAACCTGATGTTGTTCATCCTCCACAACCCATTCTTCATCATTAATGATGTCCTCCTCAACATCCTCTCCCACCATAGGCACATAGTCATCATTAACTTCAATAGCAGACTCATCACTCTCGGAACTCTCAATTTCAAACCCATCAGTTAAGTATTGTATCTCCTCATTTACACCTACATGCTCGGAATGCTCAAATGGATTTGTAAGGTATGTGTCAATGGAATTTGATTGGCGGCTGTTGCTAGGCTAACTCTAGTGTGCCTTGAGGGAATTGAGGACGATGGAGTACATGACACAAAAGCATCCCCGGCATCATTTGGATCATTGACAGTGAAAACTACATCACCCATTTTAGTTTGACGAAAACAATTTACTACCACTTAAAAAGTAGCAAAAGAGTCCCGTGCGGAACTCATGTGTCCCGCACCCACCAAATGAGTCCCGCCACCCATCTGGTGAGTCCCATGTTTTTTTGTTTTTTTTTGTTTTTTTTTTGCTTTTTAGATTTTCTCAGTGAAGTTTTTATGGCTCCCATTGTAACGTATGGGCACGTAACTAGTTAAACATCATAGTTAAGTCTTCATCATTGGTGACTCAAATTGGACATCCCTTAACACTATCGATGTAATACATAGATACAGTTTCATTAAAACCCTAAGGACACTTGCCATAAACATCATCCATGAAATCTGAAATTAGTTGTGTCAGAATCAATTGTCCATTCCACTAAATACCCAGAAAATCCCTCCCTATTCTTTGTTCGGGTGAATTTCAATATAAGCAAGTATGTGGAGGCTGCATCCATCCTATAGAAAGCCAACCCATATTTTAATGGCCTATGAACAAATCATATAGAATAAAAGGTGTGAAATCATACCTATCAAGCATCCAGGAAGGTGCAAACACTTAGCCATCCTCGTTGTGGGGTCGTCCTTGAAATGTTTGTTTGAAAGGCAAATGTTAATTAGACAAGCTGAGAACTGTGTAACCAAAGCATTTCTCATCTTTGTTGGTTATTTAGTCCAGTCCCAAAAGGATAGGATAGTGTATGCCAGGAAATGTGCTGAAAATAGCTTAATGAGCATATTCTTTTTCTTTGGTGTATGGCTCTTTTACCTTCCAGATTGCCAGTAGGAGTTTAGAATTGTAAACCAAGTTACAAAAAGGAATGTACTTCTCTTTTTCACCCTAGAAGGTATAAGAAGACTTTAAAACTTCAAATAAACTACAAATATTATGATCACAAATATTACTATAATTTAGAAAAAAAAAGTGATCTACACCATTATTTCCTTCTTCATTTTCTTGGTGTGCAGCCAGCTACCGCTCTATGGCATTCATTCAACTACTGGAGATGATCCTTTCTACTGGATGTGTGTTATCCTTGCATCAAACTGTGGAATTGTAAATGCATCAAACCGCTTGGAGAAGTGAAATTCTTCTATTGTTTATAGCCTGCTCCTTACTGGAACAAGAAAGGAGATAAACACGAGAGACTCATGGACTACTTCACTAGGATCACAATTACCAACCATGGCAGCAAGCATCAGCACCAGAAAGGAGATAAACACGAGAGACTCATGGACTAGTTCACCAGGCCAAGGGTGAACCGAGAACCAAAGAAGTGTAGCTCAGGGAACTGAGATTACAGTGGAAAAAATCAGCATATGGGTCAAGTAACTGTATGCAATTTCTGACACGCAAGAATAGACAAGCAAAAGCCAACACGTATCTGCATACAAATCTGTGTTACTTGGCCATGGGCGCCATCACCATGGGCACCATCTCCGTATCCGCAGCTACCATCTCTCTCTCCGTGGATGCCATCCCCATGGCCCCCCTCGCCGCAGGCACTGCCACCGCGAGCTAGGGTTCACATGTGTTCTATCTTATCCGGTGGAGCAGGCTGTCTCGATTGAAATGGTTCACGGGTAGGTTTGGGAGTTAGAGTATTGTTCAACTGAGTGCAAGATTACCATTTTCATAATTTTTGACAAGTTAATTAACGATAACATCACGATAGTAGCCTGAGTGAAAGTTTTTCGGATTGGCAGTGGTCCGGCGATCAGAAGATCTACACATTGGACAATGCTCAATGAGATGTAGCTTGGTTGCCTCAAGTTACACACCGAATAGTCTGGTGATAGAGTTCAAGATAATGCCAAAACATCCTGTGTTCACAATGAGTCTAAGTGTGGTTTCAACGGCTAGTTCCTATTGTTGTACACATCGGATGGTCCGATGTTTGTACTGTTGTTGACACCGGATCATCCGATGTTCACAGTCTTTTTTGACCATTGGAGCAACAACTACTTCACTTTGACCATTGGAGTAATAGCTACTTCACAGGTTTGAGGTCATAAATACCCCCCACTCGGTCATTTGAGTGTGCTGGAGTTGAGAGAAAGCTCATTTACACTTGAAAAGACATCCAAGCCACCAAAGCACTAAAAGTGATCATCCAAGGCAATTTAGCACAAGATTAAGGGAGTGATTAGTGCTATTAGGCCTAGAGAGAGTTGTTGCTAAGTGTTGCTACCTAAAGAGGGGATCAAAGAGTGATCCTACATTGTACCAAGTGGTACACTAGTACGTTGGAGTTTTGGTGGCTCGTGAGCATAATGAGCCTTGGTGGCTCAAGCTTGTTGACCATTCAACTTGGTGTTGAGTAGTGATAAGACGTTTGTACAGGAACACAGAGACCCTTGTCTTGGTGGCTCAAACTCTGAAGTGAAGACAATGGCAAGTGACTGGAAGAGAGGCTTATGGAGAGGCCTTACCTTGGTGACTTGGTGGCTCAACCTACTTGAAGCCTAGGTGACTCATGGGTCGTGACCAGGTGCCGTCTAGGAGCTATAGCTTAGGTGGCTGCTCCAACGTAGACTAGATGTGATGTTTATGCTATTGATACTACGGGATAAAGATGTTCTCTCTACCATATTTACGTTTCCAAATTTACATTGCATGTTTACCTTTCTAGAGTAGTTTGCTAGGATTGGCTATAAGTTGCAAACCTTTTTGAACGGTAGAGTAGACACATTAGATGAATCTAGAGAACATTTAGATAGAAATTGTTATAGATTTATCTTGTGAAGTTCTTGGAGCTGATTAGTTCTAGGTATCCTAATTCAACCCCATCTTAGGACATCACCGATACCAACAAACTATCCAAATTCCCTTTCAACAAATACTAACTGAACATGAGCATCACAAGACGTCCTAGCAGTAGCATTTTCTTTTAAAGTGTCATGTGATTAGTGAGCACCTCGTGCTCCTTAGTTACTGCAAACTATATGCTTCTGATATATAGTTTTATCTCCTCTCTGCCTTGTGTAGCTCTTTCTAATACTAAACCCAATCTTATTGGTATAGGAGTTGTACATCTCATATACATCGTCCTCTGATTCAAAACTCGTTCCAACTTGAGGAACAAGGTTGATTATGTTTATGCTTCACTTGTGGTATAATAGGACAAAAATTAAAATGGTCTAACTACAATATGAAAATTTATGTTAGGATCAACTTTGTTAGCACTAGTTACCTCATTAGGTGATTCTAGTGCAGTGGCTTCTAAAACTAACATGGCTTGGCAAGAAATACTGGCTTGGCAATTATGCTATTCTTTTGTTGAACACATCTGATTCCTCGTCCTGCTCGAGCTCATGTAGAACACATCTGGTTTATCCTTGCTGACCTAGAAGACATAATGCAGTATCGAGATGTTGCCACCACATGCAGCCTCGGCAATCTCGATGGCATTGGCATGCTCGGCGGGGACAAGCATCACCACATCAATGGCGGAAACCTAGGCAATCTTGGCTGCGTCAACCTGCTCAGCGAGGACGATTGTCATCTCATCAGTGTTGGCAGCCTCGGCGATCTTGATGGTGCTAGTGTGCTCGGCTGAGACAATCGTCATCTCATCAGCGGCGGTAGCCTCAGCTATCCGAGTGACGTCGACGTGCTCCATGGGCAGCAACCTCATCGGTAGTTCAATCTTGCATGCGCTGGGCAGCCAGGAAACCTTGGTAGTGCACTACATTTGACCTGGGAGGCCCCTCAACTTGGCTCATGATATGCTCGTCTACATGTGACAATGTGTAGTATAAAACTACCGAATCTGGATATCCTAGGGTTTCCTACATTCTCAAGGCATATCTCTATTCCTGAGAAGGGAATCCCTAGACGCATGAAAACTGCATGCATATACCTAGAATATCTTATAAACAGGGATGTTTATCTCCAAGAATGAGAATGAATGACTCCAGAGACCGTACAATGCTCCCTATATATACGGATTCAAGGCACCCTGCGGAGGACAAATCCATTGAAGTCATTCAAGCTTGCATGGCCTCTGAACCCTTGAGCCTTTTGCAGTTTAGATCTATATTAGCAACTCTCCCTAACTACTTGCAAAGGAGCCCCCTAACTAGGTTTAGATCCATCTAGACTATCCAAAAACCCCCTTTAAATAGTCTAAGAGATGAATACAAGACCAATATGATATATGACTATTATCCTAAAAGGGTTTGAACCTATATAAAACTCTGTGTGATATATGATTTGTCTCCTGAAAATATCCTCTACTTTTTCTATAAATTCATAAGATTGTTGGTTCACTAATCATCGATAACATGGAAACTTTTTTTTCAGTTTGGCTGCATGCACTTGTGGTTGTGCTCGCTGGGCTCGTGTTACAAACAAAGCTCGCTCACTTGGCACATGCTCGTGACATGGCTCGCTCAGGTCAGGCTAACGGATTCAGGTTTGACTTGGACCCGTTAGGGTTAGGATTTCCCAAATTAGAAACACGGAAAAAGGATTTTCCTTCAAGAACTATTTCTAGATAAATTCAAGATGCAAATTTAAATCGGGAAAATATCCAAATGCCTCCAAAAATTTCGAGAAGCATCCTGGAGATAGTTTGGGACACAGGGAATCCAAATAAAATATCTAGAGCTCACAAGACAAGTTCTATATGCTCCAAATAATTATTTGGTTAATTTCTAAAAAAGGAAATGCGCTCGAAAAAATTCAAAAAAATCCCAGAAAGTCCCAAATAAATCCTAATGCAAAAAAGTTTAAAATTTCCCTAATTTGTAGATTTATAGTTAGCATCAATAATCTCTCCAATCGAATTTACCTGAGCATGGTTGGCACTGCCTTACATTAAATCTAAAAGTTTATCAATTTTGTCTTCGAGGTTTGACCCTTCAATGGTGTTCTCCCTTCTTGATGGTCTTTGCTGCTCTCTTGTTGTGTCATTAAGGAGTAATTTTTAGAGATGTCTTTTAGCAACGTATGTGCTTCCGCTATGGTCTTGTTAATGAATGCTCATGAGGCTGCAACATCTAAATGTTCTAGATTCTTAATTCTCTAAATGTTTGCAAAATCATCCAATTCTCTAAATCATGGTTAGGACACTCACGATTCCCATGTAGCACTAAGACTTCAATTATTTTCTTATCTAAAAGAAATAATTTAATTATAGAGATAAGCTATCTTTGTAGGAATCCCTATAAAAAACTATTTTTAGAAGCGGTTGATAACTCGTTTTTACAGGCGTTTAGCGCATCCGTCTGTAATCAAAGACCTATGAAAATAGACGATTTCCACAGATGTAAAAGAGCCATCTGTGAAAATCTATTACCACAGACGATTCACTTAAGAAACATCCTGTAAAAATAGGTTTCCACAGACGGTTCCTTAAGCGGACCGTATGTAGAAACCGATTTTCACAGGCAGTTTCTTAAACAAAATACATGTAGACATCAATTTTCACAGACGGATTCTTAGGCGGACCGCCTGTAATAATTGGTCCTGAATCAACATTTTTTATTCGAAAAAAACAATTTTTTTAACCGACCATGCACCCCCACGATTGCGACGTCGCAAGTCACAAGTCACGCAATTTTTCACGCAAAATACGCATACGTGCGGTTCTTAGCACTCGAACTCAGGAACCCTCAACTTGCGCGAACCTTCTTACCATCCCACTAGAGAACTGCTAGTGATACTAACACCATATGCAATCCTTTTGATATCTTCATTCCGAAACTTTAAACCATTATTTGAGCATCTAAATGACTTCAAATGAAAAACTTTTCGACTATAAAGTTGTAGATCTCATCGAGGGCTACAATTTTCATATAGATTTTATGCTCATCTAACTTAGTATGAAAAAAATATGAATTTTTTAAGATACGTTGTCACTCATTTCTACAGGCGGTTCCTGAAATAAGCAATTAAGAGCAACCATAGTAAATACATATGATTCATTATTTAGGCTGCACATCCTAATAATATGATAAATTCAGGATTCTACCATGGTCCTACCATGGTGATACTACCATAATCCTACTATATTGTTGGATAAATAAGCACTTTTCAGTTAATTTAATCCATAGATAAATCATGAACACAAATTGATAAACTTGCATAATCATGTAGCAATAGTATATTCTAGACATGTATGTAACACGGTGTAAAGACAGGTGATGCCCTAAGGAGGGGGTGAATTAAAGATTCAAAAGGTAATCGATAGAAAATCAACAATATAAACCTAAATAAATTTCTATCTAAATATGCTCTGGATTTATTTATTATAGCTACTCTACCTTAACAAAGTTTTGAACCCTAGGTTCTAATCCTACAAACTACATATGATAATTCTAGGAAAGGTAAGTATGGAATTTAAATATTGGAATAAATAAGTGTGGAATGAAAATGAATTGAAGAGTGCAAACTCAGTATGACGGATTTTTCATGTGGCATCGGTGAGTTTCCCCTCACCACTCGTCCACATTGGAGCCCCTTGCATGGGTAAAGCTCCACGGTCAGATAATTCTATTGCTCTTGCCATTAGAACTCCCCCATATGCCAGCAGATCTCCTATTAGGCGCACCTGGATGCCCACAACCATCTTCACTAAGGTAGTGCTTCATCGCTATGCCATGGGCCATTCCTCCCGCTCACAATTCTTGTAGCCGCTGCACAAACTCGGTTGGAAGGTCTCGCAAAGCTCACCACCACCAAGTCGTCCAGGTGTAGGCAAACACTAAGGTTAACAAGTGCAGATCAATCACCCAATTGGTCCAACCCTAGGCTAATCCCTAATTTACCCCACCTCTTAGGACATCACAGGTCCTTACATCACTACAGATTTTTGTTATGAATCGACAATAATGATCTGGTACTATATTATTGAGCCTCACATCGCCTTGTCCAAGCCTAAGCCGAGCAATTCTCCTCGGTGCTCGTTGTTTGGAGGCGATTTTTGCTACCGGTGGCCATCAAAGGCAATTAGGTGGCCATCAAAGGCAATTAGGTGCTTGGTGGTATCAAAAGTTGGAGGAATCCACATGCTCAAGGTACTTTAAGGTTAGAAACTTGTTGTACCATTGATTTGTAGCTAAATTTGCCTTTTAATTTGTTCTAGGTTTTGTGGTTGGTGTTTTTTCATGATGATCCATATTTAAGAAGCTAGAGGTCCAATTGACCATTAATTTTAGCAATATATTGCTGTCACATCGATGTAGTCATATGAATATTTTTTAATTAAATCTAGCTCTAATTTAAGGTTTAGATCTAGTTCAGTTATAGTTTATGTGGATGAGTTCGAATGTGAAAGTTTTTTTAGATTGTTCATAATTCATGAAGCTAATGCCCTGGTCATATTATTTTGTTATAGAGTGCTTGTTAGTTCCGCCATCCTCGATCCATTGGGACTCAGGTTAATCTCTCCAAGGTAAGGAAGCCCTAGCTCGCTTTCTCAGACCAAACAAAGTGAGACCTAAGTGTCCTTAGCTGATCGTTGATTGTTTGGCTCACTTTGGTATAAAAAATATTGTTCTATGGTATGGCATAGTTCCTTCGTTGCATGTTACTACGTCCTTGTTTTTTCTTTGGAACAGACTATGTGTTCTGTTGGTTAGTGGCCCATTGGGCCGCGTCTCCGGTTTCATGAGAGATCAACATTTGAGATAAAAATAGTGAACCTGATAGTTTTAATAGAATCTGGACTGTTTTGTATTTCTGTTTTAGGAATTTGGGATTGGATCTCGAGGGCAAATCTAGAAAGCTGCAATTTGTTTTCTTTTTTAGGAATGAAAGCTGCAAATTGAGGCGACTTGAAGGTATTCCCCTCATCCTCTGTCCCTTCTCTCTCTCAGTGTCGTCATGATTTGTTATTCCTCAACATCCAACAACCTCACCGTCGGTGATCCACCATAGATTTCAGTCATTGAGAGGCGCCAACCTCCTTATCCTCTGTCCCATCTTTTTGTTGGCACTGGACTCGCGAGGAGTTGAGATCCATTCAGACAAGGATTGATTTCTCCTCCTTTTGGTATGTAACCCTAGCTTGCTTCGATGGATTGTTCTAAGGAACCTTTTCTTTGCTGTGAATGTGAGCAATCAATCCTAAATCTTTTTTTTTCTCTGCATTTAGTATGCTTTGGATTCGTTTTCTATACTTTGCTATTCGAATTTAAACTAATCAAACCTCATACATCCATTATTTGGATTAGGTTCTTCTTCTTCATTGCACAAGATCAATGTACCTATAGTGAAGTGGGGGTACAATTTATTTTATAAAAGAATTGGCTACTGTGGATCTGACTAAAGTTAATCTATGATGGAGAAGTTGGTCTGTGTCACTTCAGTCAAAAATACATAATATTTTGGATATGACATGATTTGTCTTAAAAAATGCTTTATAATCTTATAATTTTTTGTATTCTATATACATATTCTAAAAGAAAATAGTAATCAAAGTATCTATGCATATGATTGTTTTCCAAATAAAATTTAAAATTTTTAATAAAATATATTTAAAATATCATCTATTTATGACCGGAAGAGTACTAAAAACATTAGATAGTAGAAATTGCGCTCGGCTCTCACCTCCACCATGCGTACTTATATTCCGATCTCGGGCCTTGTGGGGTTCACTTGTATCCTTCGCTATCCAACGGCGGGCGTTGTCAGTCTCGGCTTTTGCCTTCCGCACGCGTCGCCCATGGCAACGGTACGTCAACGCTCCCGTCGCTTACCTCGGGCCCTCGGGGTGGTAGATCTGCTACTGTGGGTTGCTCCGCCGGCCACGGCTGCCAGAGCTCGCCGGGCGGTAGATCCGCCCCTGCCCCCAACGTTGAGTCCACGGTCCACCCCTGGATCTTAGTGCGGTCCTGTGACTAGATAGGATCCAAAGTGTACCTGCCCCTTCACAAATCGTAATCATGTGAGAGTCTGCGAATATCCGAGTAACTAGTTGCTTGCAGGAAAACTTTGCGGATCAGTTTTCTAAAGCTATGCGTGTGAGAGTGAGAATATGTGTATGATCTCTGTTATCAAATTGTGTTTTCTTTTGCACAAGCTTGGAGTTCTAGCTTGAGACTTGTCTTATTTTCATAAGAAAGAAACTATAGAGAATAGTGCCTGGAAGATTCTTGTGCAAGATTCCAGTGAGGTTCCTTTGTGCATCTGCGCTCAGTTCCTTGTTCTGATGTTCATTGATGGTGACCGAGCTTGTGATGGTGTTCTCCGGTTCTTTTAGTACAAACGCTTGAGCTGACATTCTGAGCTCATTGCTCCTGAAGGTGGATTGAATTGTATTTGTTTAAAATGAGATGATTTGAGCATCGTTGGGAGATTTGGTTTTTCTGTTGTACCGTCTATGAACATCCATTTTAGGTTGCCTTTGTTCCTTACATACCTCGGTCCTGCAGGTTGCTCTAGACAGAAACCATAGTACTGTCTTGGAACATTTTTTTAGGCTTCTCATGCTCTGTCATGATAGCACCAACATTGGACATTTACTATATGCTTTGGCAAAGTGTCAGAAATTGTTTGTATGAGATATGTGACACTGTTTACAGAAGTGTCTGTGTTATCCAGTTAATTGATCAAAATGAAGGCTTCACTGGTGGCTAAGAATGTAAAATTTGAAGTATGCCTAGTAGAGGGGAAAGCATTTTAAGAATTCATCTGCACTAATCATCATTTTATCAATGTGGCTGCACAACCATGTTGCTTCACGAGGTACTAGCAGGCTGAAGTGAACTCGTGACTTATGTCTAATGTATTATGATCTTGCAGATGTCACATGTTTTTTCTAGTCCCTGAGAGTAATTAACATTCAATTAGTCAATCATGGAAGAACAGCAGGTCAAGCCATCCGATCTTCTGCCTACTACTTTGGACAACCAGGATTCAGCTGCAACCCCTCCTGTTACCACTGCTGATCTTGTTCCTCTGGCTGCTTCAATTGATTCTTCCAGTCAGGTTGCCAGTGCAGATCCTGCTGCTATTTCTGCGCCAACTGCTGCTCCAGCAAAAGATGCTGCAGGACGCGAGGCGCCAGCATCCATGTTTTCTACATCTGGTTTGTCCTCCTGGGCTAAGAACCTGAAAATTCCTCAGCCTTCACCAGGTCAAGAATCGCCAACAGGAAAGAATACCTTCTCTCGTTTTACGAGTGGCCTTGGATTGCGTTTGTCTCCAAAAGCTGCACAGCAAGATGAGAGTGCTGAAGGAAGCACCTCGCCAACAACAGCACAGTCTGGTGTTTTTGGTTCTTTGACAAAAGGCATTGTGGATTCCTCTAAAAATGCTGTAAAGGCAGTGCAAGTCAAAGCTCGACACATGGTCTCACAGAATAAAAGAAGATATCAGGTACTATAATTTCTGCAGTGGCATCTAAAATTTGAGCAAAATTTGACATCGTCAAATACTTTCAGTTATCGTAGAGTAACATGATCAGGCCAAAAGCATTCATCCATCACCTTCTCTGAAAGAATTCACAGTTTTGTTGAGTTTTCATCACTTTATGAAATCTGATCAGAGCATTGTCTTGGAAAAACTTGATGCATAATGTGCCTTTCTGTCAACATCCATCCATATCAACAATTGTCTTTGCATATACAATAATCTATTTGCTCATATCTAACTTGCAGACACCGGTCACATTTATCAAATTGTCACATTTTGTGTTTCTATCCATGTTCTAAATGTCCCTAGGCGCTAGGCAGGTGGTGGGTTGGTGCTTAGCACCTAGGCAGGCTAGCCGGTGTCCTTTTAGAACAGCAGTTTCTGTGTGAGTGGTGATCTTGTTCCGTACCTTATGATGATAGTAAATCATCAGTTTTATGTGCTTTGATATAAACAACAAGGACAATGGGAGATTCTATGTTGGGAGAAGGGAGAACTTGTGAACTTCCAGGAACAATAATCATCGTTTTGATGTTGTCTATTGACCTTTTCTTATAAATCACGTGGGGGTTGATTGTTGTTATCAACACTTGATTAATAATTCTATATCAAATCATTTGGAATGATGATCCCTTAATTGATTGATTTTTCTAGATTTAATATAAAGGGAAAGCTCTATTGATTTGATTCTGCGGCCTATGCAGGAAGGGGGATTTGATTTAGATATGACATATATTACAGAGAACATAATTGCTATGGGTTTTCCTGCTGGTGATTTGAGCTCAGGGCTTTTCGGATATTTTGAGGTCAGTGTACTGACAAGACTCAAAGTTTTCCTATAGCTTGTTACTTTTTATTTGTCCCGTGAAAAAAAGGCAAAGGAATATTTTTATTGCAGGGTTTGTACCGCAATCACATGGAGGAAGTCATCAGGTTCTTTGAAATGCACCATAAGGTATTTTTGCTCTTTATTGAGTTTCTTAACATAGATGCTTCCCAGGTAACCCATTTCAGATTGGTTGTAATAGTCCATCACACACATACTGTTTTATTTGACTACCATATTCTGCAGGACGTAATATGGTTTACATTTCACCTTCCCTTAGCTGTTGCTTCATTGTTCAGTATTGGCATTCATTTTGAAAATAAAAAAATGAATTTGGTTTGACATTTATTTGATTCATATTTGATCCGTTTTCACACCTACCGAGCATTTAACGGCTTATTTGTATTAAAGAAGCATGAACTGAGGGCCCCGGAGAGGAGCACGCCCACCTAGGCTCGAACCCGGGTGCTGACTTTTTTTGAAGTGGGGGTCTCCTCCGTTATCCCTAAAAAAAGGGGAAAAAAACCAAGAACCGTTTCATGGGATCTCATCTTCTCTGCCATGGTTATTATATATATTAACTATGTCATAATTATTTAAAATATGCTTGTTTTTTCATTGCATGAGCACTATATGATCATTTGGGAAGGTGCTTGTTTATTTTTTTTTCCCACAACATGGCACTAAATTATATGGTTATCTGTTTTAATGTGTGTAATGCATGCGCTTCATTCTGTATATATTTTTTTTATTCATTTTCAAGACGCCATTTCCCCATTTGCACTTCATTCTGTATATTCTTTTTAAATTCATTTTCAAGACACCTTTCCCCCAGTTTGTACCACTGTAGAGTTTTTTTTTCCTTCTGAAAAAGAAAGTTAGTGCGCTTAAGAGCATTGGTTTTTCTAGTTACTTTCCAGTATTAAATACAATTAGACAACACTGGACTTAAATTATAAAAATGAACTCGCTTTTGTAGGCTTATCTTCTTGTAGAGTACTTAGAAATGTCAGTAAGGACTGTTGAACAATTCATGCATTTTAGCCTCATAATTTAATTATTAATTTACAGGGGAAGTATAAGGTGTACAACCTTTGTTCTGAGAGGCTATATGATGCATCTCTTTTTGAAGGAAAGGTATGGGTTGCTTACTATTTTGTATGTCCCCTGTTCTGTCTATTCATATTTGTCATACACACATACTGCATGACACGCTCATCTACTAACAAACAAAGATACTAAAAATCATGGTACATCTGCTGATGTATAAAATGTTCCCATCTTTGTCTCAGTTTTCTTAACATAGTTTGGTATTTCGACAATCAATTGTTGATGTTTTTGAAAGATCTTCTAATGGTTTCAAGTCAAGTTTGAAATTCAACACTTCTGTTGTACTTGATCATCATGTGGAATCTTAAGCATTGTAGCATGATGATTTTCTTGGTCTATTTTATTGGATATATTCAAATTTTATGTGCATATTTTAGGTGGCGTGCTTCCCATTCGATGATCATAACTGTCCTCCAATACAACTTGTCATATCATTTTGCCGTAGTGCCTACTCATGGTTGAAGGAGGATATAGAAAATGTCGTGGTTGTCCATTGCAAAGCTGGGAAGGCAAGAACAGGATTGATGATCTCAAGCCTTCTACTGTTCCTAAAGGTAAAGTTAGCATGCACTAAATGTCAATTGGAATAATACCTGCAACAAAATCGTTAACAAATTTCTTAGATTTGAGTTTCTTTTCTTTTCTTTTTGTAACGGACAGTTCTTTCCTACTGCCGAGGAGTCCATTGAATACTATAATCAGAAAAGATGCGTAGATGGAAAAGGGCTTATTCTCCCAAGTCAGATTGTGAGTGACCCTCATTATTATACAAATTTATTCATATAACCTAGTCTCTATTGTTCTGAATATATAAATTACAGAGATATGCGAAGTATTTCGAGCGCATCTTAACCTACTTCAATGGTGAAAATCAGCCACCCCGCAGGTCTTTATACTTTTTCAACCATGGTGTCGATGTGATATGCATGTATATTGTGCTTTAGTAATTAAGCATGTGATTACACTTTCCAGGTGTATGCTTAGGGGATTTCGTCTTCATAGATGCCCATATTGGATTAGGCCATCAATTACAGTCACTAATCACAATGGTGTGTTTCTTCATTTCATTTGAACTGAAATTGCCATGCGGCACGCTACAGTAATTTAGTAATAGACTTCCTGCTGTGTTTGATATCTTCTCTTGCATCGAGTAATAAATCTGTTATGCAGGTGTTCTTTTTTCTACGAAAAAGCATCCAAGAACAAAAGAACTTATGGTAGGCATCTTCATTTCATAAATAATTATTGTTCATGTTCAGTAGCTTTGCTAACTTTTGTGCTCACGAACTTTTAGTTTAATAGTTTCTTCTTCATTTAGTTTGCTATTAGAATATTTGAGTAGATCACTCAAATTATGGATCTGCCTATTTTGATGCCTGTTTTGCATAGTTTGTAATGATGCCCACATATTGACGGCTATGTTCTTATGTATCAATGCTAAATAAAGGAATATCTGGTTTTGGAGTGATATCCTCTTTAAATAGTAGCTAGTTCCATCTGCTACAACTTGAAGCAATCCAAGGGACCAAAATAACTAGTACCAATGTGTTGTTGTATCTTTACATGGCTATGAATGGAGAATAGATATAAAAGGACAAATACTGCATTATTTTCTGTATTCCTCTGGACATAAATAACAAAGAAGCTATTCCCTGAATGAAGCTTCTCCTTCCTGATTCTCAAACACCAAAAATATTATTCTTCTGTGCCCTTACAGTATGAATAAAGACGTGGAAATTTATATCTACTACTATAGATATTTGTTGTCAATTTATTTGATATATCCATTCTTTTATGCTGAATTTTTGGAATTTATTCCTCTGTAATCTCCATGGAAAACTAAATTTATTACCATGCTTTCAGCCAGAAGATTTCTGGTTTAGTTCACCAAAGAAGGGGATTATGGTTTTTGCATTGCCTGGTGAACCTGGCTTAGCAGAGGTAGCTGGTGATTTCAAGATCACTTTCCATGACCGACAGGGAGATTTTTACTGGTGAGCTCCATGTAATAATGATATTGTATTATTTCCCAGAAAGACCTGTGCTTCTATTGCTAAATGGATTCATTTTCGGTTTATTGGCATGAGTTGTCAGTTGCATGTACATGTATATATTATTTCGATTGGATGGCACCAAAATTTTATATTGGAAACTGGAAAAAACATTATCTTGATATATAGTTCCAATTCGCCCCCTATCCCTTTCAGCTGGCTAAATACAACAATGATGGAGAATAGGGTGACTTTGAATCCAACTGATCTTGATGATTTTGACAAGGTAAATGCTACTTCATTGCTGATTGTATCCATATTACTTTGTGAAGAACGAGTTTTGAACTTTTTAACAATATGTGTTGCTAAGTCCCTAGTTCTAATGTGTCCACACGTTTGTTCTTATGATGTTGGAATCAGATGCTTGACGCTTGTTTGTTTAAACGTCTTAAGGTTGATAGTTCAGATGTTCACCTTACCTTCTAGTTGATGCCTGTGGTCTTATTTGTAATTTACACTGTACTTTCAAGTTAACTTTTGCTCCAGGCATTGCCATACTGAATATTGTGTAGTTGCGAGGTCAAGGAAGCTGAATTTGTAACTGAGTGCATGTTTTTCTTTGTCCGTTGGTAAACATTTTATTTTCAGTAGGCGAAGTAACAGGCATATTACCATTTACCAATGATTAGTTATTTACCTAAGGATTCCTTATCTCCATTTTCTGTTATTAGTTGCTGAGTCAGCACAAAAAAGTATGTTTACCTTTTTTCTTTTTGAGACTTCAGACTGACATACTATATTATTTTATCCAGAGGAAACTGCCATCACCAGGGTTCCATGTTGAGGTTGTTCTGGTAGATTATGATGGCTCGCAACCACCAAAACCAAAACCAGCTGCTGGACATGATAACAAATCTGGTGCCGATTCTTCGTCTAGTACGGTTGCAAAAGAAAATAATCTTGCACCTGCAGAATCCAACAAGGGAGCTGGAAGCCATGATAAAGATGAAGTTTTCTCTGACAGTGATGGGGGAGATGGATCATCCAAGGGCAGGAGGGAGAAGGACGCCAGCCGTGCTCAAGGCAGTGCAAATGCTGCTAAGCCCTCTGAAACAAGCGCTGTGCAAAAGGAGGCATCAGCTGCTGCTAGCAGAATCGAGAAAGTAGCTATAACTAGCGAACAAGGAGCTGCAAAGGCACCTGATGCTACAGCTCTCAAAACTGAAGTTAGCAGCAAGAGCAGCTCCACCACAGCACCACCCCCAGCTGTAGAATCTTCCAGCATGAGCGAATTTAAGGCGATTGCTGCGGATGCCTCGGTGTTCTCATTTGGAGATGAAGATGACTACGAAAGTGAATAGCCACTTTTTATGGGTGACTGGTTCGCATTGTACAGTTTGGTGCCTCTAGAACCATCACAGAATGTCAGTTCAAGCAACCGGGTAGAGAAGATGCACAAAGTTCATTCATTCTTGCATTTTTGTTTTCACTGTAGAATTTTCATCAATCTGTGATGTTGTACCCAGACGAACTTGTAACCAACCAGGACTGGAACTTTGTTGATACCTCCTATTTGTTTACAGAAAGACTTTGTATAACTTTTACGAGGCAAATACTGTTGTCAGAGTTAAGTCTCCATAGTGGGTGCATGGAGGGGTGAAACATGATGCAGCATACACCATCGTGTTTTTCGGCAGACGAACAGGAATGGGCAGCTGCCAAAATGCAAAAACACTGGAAATGGTGTGCGCAACCTGGCACAGGCACTTTTCCTATAAATTTTGTGGTGTGGTTATGCGTCTTTTCTCTGGCACATTTATCTTTTACCTGTGAACTATTTATGATATGACCAACCCAAAGCTAGGTGTGAACATGACTCTTTTTGTTGCAAACACTAGTGGCCAGCTTAAAGATCACCAAGGTTGAATTTTGTCAAAGTCTTGCACACTACTTCTGAAAAGCATCTATTTCCATGTATATACAAGGATAATGACGGCACCGAGGTAAGGAATCGAGGAACGAAATGAACGAGAGAGAACTCATGGAGAGCCTTTCAAGTTTCTACATAACAACAATAGGAGGAGACGGACCGAACAAGGGGCAGAGCATCTCTCCATTTCGTTTGACAATGTAGTTTATCTCCGTTCAACTTGGGACTGGAGGTATTCCCGCAACAATGTCCATCTTTATTCGTGTTTTTTTTTAGAAATCTTAATTCCTTGAGAACTTATATACAACTAGGTCTTCGTATACATCAATTGTAGCTCCTGAGTTGTACTTAGAAGGGAGCAACTAATTTGTTCCAAAATTCAAATATGAATTTCTTAGTAAGGGTGATTAGCATATTTGCCACTGGCTTCTTTCAACTATACAAATTTGCCACCGTAGAAAAGACGAAATACATATATCCACTGGAGAAACTTGTAACCCATCTCACATGCTGTTGTACTACATGTTTGACTTACACCATTTTCTAAACACATTTAATAATCTAATTCCCCTAACATACCTGTTGAAGCCGCCTGGTCGTCCACCATCTATATCTCGTGGCTCCTCTTGCTGCAACTCCTCAATCGCCAGCTCGCTTGCCTCGCGCCACTCAGCGGGCAATTAGCATTTGTTAAGAGTGGCAAATAGTAATTTTTCCTTCCCTCTTTGGTCGTCTGCTCATCCCAGCACGGCCACCCCCACCGGCTGCTGACTCGCGCCAATTTTTCGTTTCTCGCGTGCCTGGTGTTTTGCATCGCTACAATTTTGCAATCTCAATATGTAAACACAAATTCACACGAAATTTAATAATACCTGCCGTGAGATCAATCCGTTCATTGACGTGCGTTTCGTACTGGGGATTTATTCCTCAAAATCTGCAGGTGTTCGATGATTAAAAATAATTTCCGAGCCCTCCAGTCCGGCGTAGCGCTACAGAAAGGATTACGACGTGCTCGTCGTCTTCGGGATTCTCGGTAGTCTCGGTGATCTCCAGAAGGACGCCTCCTCCTCCAAAGCTGTGTAGGGGTAGGTCTGGGTGTGTGTGCGCGTAGGGTGGGTGGGTGGGTGGGTGGGTGTGTGAGTGAGTGAGTGAGTGTGCGTGCGCGCATGTAGTCAGGTGTACCACCTTCCCAGTAGGGGGAGTGAAATCAAAAAAAAAAAAAAAAAAAAAAATCCGTTCATTGACGTATCCAACTGAGATGTGTTCCAGTGGCAACTACAGTTTGGGCTTTTTGAATAGCTAATCTTATATTTGAGGTCAGGTCGGTAGCTAATATGTACCTATACTAACGTGGATTAAAATTTCGCAGAAATTTCGGTAAAATTTTGTGAATTTTAGAGAGGAATGAAATATGTAATTCCAAATTTTTCTTTTATCGATGTGTGGGATCCATATAGCAAAGGACGGAAAATGACTAAAAATGGGGCAAAATTTCATGAATTTCGGTCTTCTCGCTGGTGAACGAAAAAAATGTAAAACAAAACTGAAATCCTAGTACTAATCAAAGACTCGGAGAAAATTCTCACATTAATCAGAGAAAAAGAAGAACATCTGGTCATCCGTATGTTGTAAGGTTAGGTTATAATGGTTTGGATCAAACGATAGTCATATACTTCAAGTTATATGGGTTTAGGTTCAACCTCCATACGGATCCTACTAGAAACTAGAACGTAGATTGTGTCCGGCTATGACTGTAAACGCTGTAACCGACTAAATTAGGTCAAGAATGGGGATCAAGATGAGAAGGCATGCTTTCATTTAAAAGTATATTAATATTTCTATTCACAACTACAAAGAAGATCATCATTACCGGTTTAAAGATAGCCACTCGGCAGCTTACTTGAAGCCGCCCCATCTGTTTAGATTTGGCTATATTCATGAAAATTTTTATGGTATCTTCATGCACAACAGACTTCAGTGGAGGTGGTGGAGGATGGAAATGAGTCATGACACTGGCGTTCACAAACTTTTTGGTTTCCTTAGCAGTGAGTGAATAGACATCCTTAGGTTCCATCAACTTCTTAGATGCCACTGATTTCTTAGATGATATCGTCTGCTTGGATGTTGCAGAACCTGATCTTGTTTTCCAAGTTGATGGCTGCCTTATTGATGGTATTGGGTTCTTGAGTAGTGGACTTCTTCAAAGCGATGGCTAAGGAGGTGGACTTCTTTTGGGAGATAGCTGAGGAGAGGGAGATCTTCGAGGCGATGGTGGCCCGGGGCGTAATGGAGAGTAGATATTCTCGGTAGCTGTCCCTGGTGGAAATACTATGTAGGCCTTCTCCCACGTGATGAATGTGTGCTCGCTCTCTCCTATAGTGTTCGCCCCTTCCTCTAAGGAGTAGTCCACCTCAACATGACGGTACTAATCAACTGTCTCATTTACTTCAACCATGGTGTAGCCCTCCAATATCGGACGTCCGTGCAAACGTTCATGGGAGACATAGGGATAAACCACGCCAGAAGCTATCTGGATGGTAATGTTCCTAGCACTAATGTGCAGTTCACACGGTGTCCGTGCTGTAATGAGATCCTCGGGATAAGCGATGGGGTTAGCCCCCCGAACTCCTGTTGATGCATAGCTACTCCGACAAGCACAGGGATTGGAGCGCGCAACATTAGGAGACGCCTTGGGCTGTTCCTGATCTCTCACAATGGTGTCCCGTTCACGTATGAAGGCTTGTTGTACCGCTTGTACTATCTTTTCGTCTGTATGTTCGCTCTCATGTTGTAGCACTTGTTCAAGCATTTACATCTTCCTAGCTTGTTCCACCTCTCGTTCTGCATTTTGCTCTGCTTGGGATCTCTTTCGACTCTTGTAATTATTGATGTCGCCTGGGAATCCATATTTCCAACCCATCACCTCAACACCTTGTGTGCGACCACCGTGCTCCTTATTTTCCAGAGCCAAGGTGAGCTCGTCCCTATCCCTGTCTGGCTTCAAAGAGCCTTGTGCAGACTACTCATGGGCTTTCGTATGCTTTTTTGCAATAGTTCGTATCACTTCCTGGTCTTTGGAGGTCGTAAAGCATAAGCTTCCATCAGACAAGTAAGAAGCACCCCTCCCAAGAAGGAAGTGCATCAATCGATCACTCTAGCCCTCCGTCTCAGGCGTGACACTTCTCTCTCGTAGTTGATCTAAGATTTTAAAAAGAGATAGAGTTGGATTTGAATGGGCGTTTTGATAGATTCCGACTCAAAATGAGGTACAACCATCCCTCCTTATAATATAAAGGTCCATGGCTGATTGAAGATGACTAACATCGAATCGAATCAATACAATTTACTTTTATCTCTCTTTTTATCCTTTTTGCCCTAATCCTATCTTTTCCAACCCTAATTGCTCTTCGTTCTTGATCTCTACAACCAAGAACAAGCTGCAGGCTATCTATGCTCTGACGGGGTCCCTCCTGAGCGTGGGTGACAACGAAGGCCCAATGGCATGGTGCCACACCAACGGTGGTGACTGTCGGGTGATCAAAATCATAACTTCTGATCGGGAGGCCAAAGCTTCCGGTTCGTCCAGGAAGGTTTCAGTTCAATTTGCATATGAGGTGCTCACAGTGTTTGGCGTGACAACCTTTTGTGTCAACACACTTTTGGCGACTCCGCTAGGGATCGATGTTTTTCGGCTATCTCTTAGTCGAATTCTAAAACCCTAGGCATGTCTACTTTGGAAATTGACAAAGATAACATCATCATGGCATCCTATGATGAGTTTCTGGAAGAAGCGTGTATGGCGATCGAAGCCGACTTGGAACAACATCATCAACATATGCTCTCGCGCTATGTGAAGACTCAGCAAGGTATGTTCAATAAAGAAGATTCTCCACCGCCTACTGGTCAAACCCCTAAGGTACCGACCAATGTAAGTGTTCAACCATCTCCCTCACATAAAGAAGTTCCTAGTATGATTGATCAATCTGTTGGTGCAACCATGCTAATATTGTTCAAAAGATGGTTGATGATACATTGGCTGAAAGATTTGGCCTTTAGTTTACAAATTCATGATGAACGAAATTTGAAGAAACCTCTTGCTAGTAATGTTAGTGCTCGAATTATTCCTACTATTTTTCATATATTTCCTAGTGGTTCTTATGCGCATTTGAGTAATCCTCACGTGGGCCGAACTAACATGGGTAGTGTTGCACCTAATCATGTTTCTTCTTATGCTATTAAAAATGATGTGACACAAAACCCATATCAAACACCATATGTTAGGCCCTATGCTTCAATTTCGGCTCAAGCTAATAGAGCCAAAAGTTATCCCAATGTGCAAATACCTTTTTTATCAAATTGTAGCATATAGTGCTCCGCCTATACCACCACAAGGATAGGGAATCTCTTATGGGCCGATACTTGAACAAAACTTTACTACACTACCTCATATCACTTCTTATGTGCCGAATGTGCTTACACCACCACTTGAGCCAATAGCTAACCCTAATCAGATCGTGGCTGATTACACCAAAATCATGCGAGAACAAGTAGCCAATGTGCTAAGAGATCAATTCGGCTTAGAAGTTAAGAGATCAAGATTGTGGTAACCACTTCAACTATCGGGGGGGGGGGGGGGTATGTCAATGCTAAACCAAAGATGATAAACCAAAAAGCCTAGAGGTTGGAAAGTGGAAGGTTAATGAAGCAAAGGGATGTAGTTGAAAATTTCAAGCCTACTTTGAAGCAACTTTTGTCCAAGTATGAGAAAGATAGGGCTGTCCAGACCCATGTGAATCGGCCAAATAATCTCAAACGGTCAAGATCACCTTTGAAGTGAGAAGTTCATGATCATCATCAACCAAAGGAGTACTGTGTTGTTGCTATTTACCCACCACTTGGGATGGTGCCATGGCCATGGATGCCTCCTCCAATGTCTTTTCCTCCTTGCCAAACTTGGGGCTATGACGGTATGTGGATGCCTCCTCCTCCTCCTATGCAATTTCCTCTATTTTATCCGGGATAGATACCACCACGTGCGCCAATTTTTTATGGAATATCACATGTGTCCACGACCGATTGGGGCATAAAGATCGATCTAGTGATGTTTAACATGCTAAAAATGTGAAGAAAGTATACCGAGTCAAGGAGGGTAGAGTTTCTATTGAAAATTTAGATTCTAATGTTGATGAAAAGAGGACCACGGTTGCTGCTATTATTGAGATTGGATCAATAAAAGTAGTGGCCGAAGAGCTTGGTAAATGACCAATTGTTATTAACAATAAATCGGTCAAGTCTGAAAATGTACCTACGGTTATCCATGTCGTTCCAAAGGCTAATAATTATAAAGCAAGTAGCAGCAAGCTTTTTCTAAATATCAACAGCCGAGGTGGTGTTCCTCTGGCTTATCTCACAAAAAATAGAAGATTGCAGCGACTTCGCAAACAAGAATTGATGGAACAACAAGCTAAAAAATTGTGGGATGACACTTTCAATGAAGTTAAGCTATGCAACTCATGAACCAAGTATGGAAACCAAAGTTATATACAGTGATAGCTCCTACAACAGTCCCTATACCAACAACAGCACCGATGCCTATGCAAGAAGACAAGGAAAATGAGGAATTAATTTATTATGGTGATTCGTCAATGCACAATAATGATGTTTCACCAATCGAATGTATGGATGTCAATATGGATTTCATGTTACCTTCAGAATTTCAAGCCGTGGATGAAGGTAAATTGGCTCAATTGAATGTGGGGCCAAAAGTGGCTATTTTTGAGAAGCAAAAGGAGACGGATTGGCATTTGAAGCCCTTATATGTAAAATGTCACTTTAATGGGAAACTAATTTCTAGAATGCTTGTTGATGGTGGAGTTTTGGGGAATGGGCAGGCTACGCTAGCCTAAAACAAAAAATTTCTACTGCATTTACCCAGGAAATCATGCTAGCAGGAGATCATAGATCATACCACTCAACGCGCAGTGCAGTTGAAGAAGAGCTGGAGTAGACTTATCCAATGTCATGTGCGTTAAACTCCTTGAGTAGCTTCTCGATCAGATCCGCGGCCAAACCCACATAGGTGGTCACGCTCCTCGACCAACTTCGAGTAGGTGGTTGTGCTTCTCAACCAACTCCGAGCAGGTGGTCGTGCTTCTCTACCAACTTCGAACAGGTAGTAGTGCTCCTCGACCAACTATGAGCAGGTGGTCGTGCTGCTCGACCAACTTCGAGTAGGTGGTCGTGCTCCTCGACCAATTCCCAATAGGTGGCTGTGCTCCTCGACACGGTTGGCGACCAGTCTCGAACATGTCATGCTCAACTCATCGAGAAGATTAGCGCCACAATAGCAGTAGCGCCTCTACGGTATCCACACGTACTGGGCAGAAACACCGAGCGCTGATGTGCTAGCACCGCACACGTGGCTAGGTTTTTGGAAGATCTTCTGGAAGGCTATGGCTAGGGTTTCGAAGTGGCTTAACCTCAGCACGCCTTACCCATGCCTCTCGTTATATAGAGATCACCAATGGGCTCCCACGTAGCTTCCTTTAGAACTCTAACTTCTCATGGATCACAATCCAATCAAAACCCATATACGAATCCAATTCGCATGTTTTGTTCCAACCCATTAAGTATGTGACCCGTTAGATTCATATACAAACGGCTACTACTCGGAAACCCTTTCCAAACCGAAATTAATAGCGGTCCCTAGCAGGACTTGTTGACTCCCAAGTATACATAAAAGATCATATTAGAACCTTGATATACACATGCACCGATCCCTTCGTCTCATGATACCAGTCAAGCTCAAGACGAGATACGTGCCACCCTTATGATAGCTCGACCATTCACTCGATCAAGTAGTGGATTCATCATAATTAACTCTATAATCATATTGGTACGGCCATGCACTTTCTCAATCCAACTACCTCGAGGGGCTCAGAGATATTTCTCCCGTTATCAAGGAGGAGCAAATTCCATCTTGATCGCTCATACCCCATGACATGTTTTAGGACAAACCCGAAAACTACCTTTATGACTACCCAGTTACGAAATAATGTTGGCAGCCTCAATGTATGCCACTATAGATTCTGGGAATCAATGACGATCTCAGGTCTAAGGATCTTGCAGGTACACCATTTGAGATAACAACTGATGGCATATCATAAATAACAATCCCAGCAATATCTCAAAGTGGGTCTATCCAACATCACATTTTCTAACATAAATGTCCACATTATTGACCTGGTATCTCTATACCTATGATCCATAAAACGTGATCATCAATCAATACATGTGCTGGTCTTATGTATCATCACAATGATATGCGACCAGGAATCGACTAAGAATAACATCATGATATAAACAAAAATTTTCATGAACAAGTCACATACTTGCCAATCAATGTTAATGATAGTTATTTTTGGAATAACATATTATTTGGTAGTACATGAACATAGACGTGTGATATAATCATCTCTATGATTGCCTCTAGGGCATATCAACTTCATAGAGCTGTAGTAAATTTGATTACACTGTTATAAGGCAATCAGAGGGGTTGAATGATTGCAGAAACCAAATTCAAGAATTAATTGATTTTAATTTAGTGATTCAATTAAAACATCATGTTTCTTAATTTTTTTGTTATGTTTCTCTAAGCGTGTACCAAGATGAACAACAGCATTAGATAGATCATCATAAGTAGGAAATACCTTGTTACCGTCATTGTCAAATTCATCCTTGGTGTGGCTTTCTTTGTTGCTTGCCATGAGACACAACCCAGTCAAATCACGCAATGTCTTGTTCTTGGATGTTGCCTTGTTCAAGCGCCTAAAGAACTCGATGCACAACCTTACGGTTGAGAAAGTTCTTCTTGTTGTCATTGAACAAGCGCTTCTTGTTATCCTCCTCCTCTTTTGATGCCATTTCTACAAGTTTATGACAATTTGAATGAATATGGTTGAGATCACCATATTCATAGCATCTTTGAGTACCTCCACTTCCTCTCTTCCTCATACATACATCCTACAATACTTTAGAAAAATGAGTAGAGAGTAGTGCTAAATCTTCTTCAGGAATCAACTCAAGCTGATCATCGGTTAATGAAGATATAGAAGATAAATAAAAACTTGATGAGGAAGATTCAATATGAGACATGTTGGGTTGAGAGACCAAAGCAATTAATTTATTAACATTCTTTCTACCAAAGACATCTAGTTCATGAGTTTTTAATTTAGAATAAAGAACATCTAATGTAAGTGTACTCATGACAGTATATTCTATAAAGCTCCTAGAAATTGACATGCACTCTCAACATCAGTATATGTAACATTAACAGCACACAAATTGCTAAGAATTTTATTAAAGCGAGCAAAGAAATCATAAAGAGACTCACCGTGTTTCATCTTAAATTTCATATATTCTTTCTCATATAAATCTCGACGTACCTCTTTAATGGTATATGAACATTTCTGATAATCACAGCGTGTTTTCCATACCCCAAACGCCTATTTGAGATGTATCACGCGGTCGAAATCACTTCTTCCCAAGCCTTGGATGATCAAATTCCTTGCCTTGCTGTTCGCCTTGATGCCCGATATGTTCTACATAGTCACCGTATTGTTCTCTAGAACCATGTATGGCTTGTAGACCTTTTTCCAAATTTCAAAACCTTGTGCTTGAATGTAGGCCTCCATCTTCACCTTCCAGAACTGAAAATCAACTCCATCGAAAATACCAGGTATTGTGGAATACTTATCTGAAGCTATATTTCTAATTACCGATTAAGATCAATTAGAAAAGGATTAAAGCTTTGATACCAATTGTAAGATAAATTACACTCTAATAAGACAATCAGGGGGTGAATGATTGGGGAAATCAAATTCAAGAATTAATTCACCCAAATCAAAAATCAATTTAAACTCGGTATTCCACTCGAAACAGATTGTACATGCTCTAGTAAAAACAATATAGAGAACGTGGTCCTGTGGGTCGAGCAGTAAGTTACCCGCATGACCACCGCCGACCTCGTGATGACTGGTGTTGTTCCGGCCTGGGCCCTAAGGGCCGATGATCTCTTCGACACTAGGACCTATCATGTTTAGCTTCCGGAGCCTTGGAGCCGGTGTCGCAAGGATCCTCTACAAGACTATGACTCTCTGTAGGATCGAATACATGAATACCCAATCAGAGGGAGATTGTGGAAACCAAATTCAAAGATTAGCTCACCCAAATCGAAACTCGAATTATACTCGGTATTCCACTCGAAACAGAATGTACACACTCTAGTAAAAACGATGTACAAAAAGATCTGCTGATTGGAATGCACTCAAATTTGGTCAGCAGAAACTAGATTCGAATATGGAACTAACCCAATAAGTATCGAGTAAATCGGATATGTGGATCAAAGAAGACTGTGTCAAACAATATCGAGTAGATCAAAACTTAGTCGAGTTAACAAAAAGCTACTCGAGAACAAACCAAATACACTTGAAATTTTCTTAGATCAAACACTAGATATTCTAGCAAGGTTTTGGATGGATTAAACCAAGATGAAACTTGATAAAAGCATGAAAAACCAAACATACAGAATATAGAACATAGAGAAAATTCCGAATCAGTAACTCATCAACTTACGAAACTTGATTTTTATTGCATAGATGAGTTTAAAAGATGCCTCTCCAAAGCATCCAACAAGGATTTCCACGAAATACCAAAACAACTCTCTCTCGAGTTTCTCTATCTCTCTACTGTATTGTGCGCGCTTGCTACCCAATACAACAGACCTCTCTATTTATAAGGTAGCCATATGCACAAACGTGACCAAATTGAACTACAACTCCCCTATCATATTCAATCTGGTCTATATCCTCCTCTAATCATAAGAGGATAAACAACTTCCGCTAATTAAGATAATTAGCCAACAACTCTTACGTAATCATACATGCACATCTCCCATGCATACATGCATATACGTAACCAACTCAGAGTCCGTCTCCGACACTAACTCTTATCTCAAGTCCAGCCACCACATGACTCCCTCGTACCTGCTCCGACTTGAACACGAATTAGTCTTCACGTCCTCTCATGATCAGATCACCTCCAGCGTCCATCGTGAAACCTTGTCTCCATATGCATTGTTCTCTCAGCTCGAACGTCCTGCATGACATCCTCGATCACCACGACCTCAGTTCCTCCTGAACCTAGTCGCCAAACCTCAGTTCATCCTTGAACTTAGTTCGTCGATCTGTCATCGACCACGTTCGCCTTCGAGCAACACCTGCACATAAATCAAACAACAATTAAGTATGAGCACAAGTCTTTCCCAACTTAACTCAAGATAAGTTCACGCAACACCACGCAAACTCCAAGCAAAACCAACATAAGCATACCCAACTAATAATAGCGCATCAAACCAACAATGCTATCCAAGCATATCTTAGCAACTCATGAACATCAACCAAATGTCATTATGCTAAATCACTTTGCTCTGCCAATTTCATCAATCAAAACAATTTTTCATCACATGATCTCACAATCTCCCCCTTGATGAAAACATTGGCAACCCTCATGTGAACATTGGCAACCTTTTAACAGACATGATGTGATTTTAAAATCAAATGCAAAGTGAAATCAAAAGATCAACAAAAATCCTTTGAAAAAAATTATCTCCCCCTTTGAAACAAAAAAATCCTTTGAAGCAAAAAATGAAAATGAGCAACTTTATCTCCCCCTTTGGCAATGATTTCATCAAAAATTTAAAAGAGAGAATCAAATCTTGTTATTTCAAATATTTCAATGAGCATCAGAATTCATCCACATATATAACAAATACTCAACCAAGCCACACTATCAAGAATACTTGCACCAACCCATCTACACATGTAAAAATATAGTGTGAGCATAAATTATCAAGTATAATTAATGATTTATTGGCATGTCATGGTCTCCCAATCTCAATCACTCGAATCCTCAATTTATATGCTATCAAAAACATGAATATCAAAAGTATGTCATTGTTTTGATTAAAAAAATATAACAAGATGCCAATTTTGATGTCAACAACTTCTCATATTCTTTTGCAAGGAATTATATGCACCTTCAGCCTTATTCTATCCAACCATGTCAAGCCTGTGTAAAAACGACAATCAGAAGCTTAAGACAGATTTTGGTCATACATGACTTCTTCCAAGTTCATATCAAAGTGCAAAGATAAACAATCTCGAAAAAAGTGCAACAATGCATACTTCCTTGATCTTTTGTCTATCAACTATTATTCAGTTCCTTTTCATTTCTTTGATTCTTTCACATATAGCATTTTTATCAAAGATCAAAACAATCAAGAGAGTTTAACCGTGACAAGATTTAATTCACGTTTTCATTCAATTTAAAAAGTCATGACAAAATCTACACAGTTACACATGTAGATATGAAAGTGCAAAAACTCCTATGTAGCACAAGCACTGGCTTCAAAAGTCATATATGTATCAGATATGATGCTCATCATATTTTACTGTTTTCTTATTATTATAAACTTTGATAAGTTCCAAAGATATAAAAACTCACCCTCAAAACAATCCCATAGGGTGAATAACACCAAGTTCTCCTCGAAGAAAAGTAAACTGAGAAGAATCCAAAGGTTTTGTGAAAATGTCTGCCAATTAGTGTTCAGTATTCACATGAAGAAGTTCAATGTTTCCTTTTTGAACATTGTCTCTAAGAAAATGAAATCTAATATCAATGTGTTCAGTCCGAGAACGTTGCACAGGATTTTTAGCAATACTTATAGCACTAGTGTTATCACAGAAAAGTGGGACACTCTCTAAATTAACCTCATAATCTTTAAGTGTAGCAACTGTCCAAAAAATTTGTGAACAACAACTAGCAGCAGCTACATATTCAGATTCAGTAGTAGATTGTGCAACAGAGGACTGTTTTCTATATGACCACGCAACAAGAGAATTACCCAAGAAATGACATGTACCAGATGTACTTTTCCTATCAATTCTACAACCTCCAAAATCAGCATCAGAAAAAGCTCTTAAGCTAATAGATGAAGAAGCAGAAAGCCAAATGCCAAAATCTTGAGTTCCATTAAGATACCTTAGAATTCATTTGATAGCTTGTAGATGTAAAGCAAGTGGAGAAGCTTGAAATCATGCACACAAGTGTACAACAAATTGTATGTCTGGTCTTGAAGCAGTGAGATACAAAAGTGATCCAATCATACTTCTATATTCTTTTCGATCAACTAACTCACCATCTTCATCAGGATCTAGTGTCATTGTTGCTCCAATAGGTATCATGATCAGCTTGTTGTTTTCCATCTCAAAACGTCGTAGCGGGTCTCGTGTATATTTACTTTGATGAACAAAAGTATTTTCTTTGGTTTGTTTGACTTGAAGTCCCAAAAAGTACGTTAGTTCACCCATCATACTCATCTCAAATTCCCTGCTCATCATTTCTGGAAACTAGGACAACAAAGCATGAGAAGAACAACCAAAGATGATATCATCTAGATAAGTCTGAACAAATAGTTGATCATTACCATGCTTGAGCAAAAACAACGTCTTGTCCACTTTTCCCATTTCAAAACCCTTTTCAAGCAAAAAGGTTTTAAGCCTATCATACCATGCTCTAGGGGCTTGTTTTAAACCATATAAAGCTTTAGACAACTTGTATACCTAATCTGGATATTTAGGATTTTCAAAACTAGGTGGTTGCTTAACATAAATCTCTTCATTTATGTAGCTATTCAAAAAAGCACTTTTGACATCCATTTGATATAATCTAAAGCCTTTAGATGCAACAAAAGCTAAACTAATTCTAATGGCTTCTAGTCTAGCAACCGGAGCAAAAGTTTCCTCAAAATCTAGCCCTTCTACTTGGGTAAAACCTTGAGCTACAAGTCTAGCTTTGTTTCTAACAACAACACCATCCTCACTTTGTTTATTTTTAAAAACCCATTTAGTACTGATAAATGTATGACCCGAAGGAGGTGCGACAAGCTTCCATACTTTGTTGCATTCAAAATTTTCAAGTTCCTCTTGTATGGCATTGATCCAAGATTCGTTAGTTAATGCATGTGAAATATCTTTGGGTTCAAAAGTAGCAACAAAAGCTGAATGAGCATGAGAATTAGAATCAATAAAACTGGACCGTGTGACTCGCTCATGCAAATCTCCAATCATCTAATCAGGTGGATGACTCTGCTGATTGTGCAAAGGAGCTATCACTCGAGAAGCAATCTTTTCTTCTCCTTCAACACGCACAGATGATGTAGTAGCTTGAGCATGTCCAACAGTAGCTGAAGTGATCGAGGGTATCAAGGGATGTACAGCTGGTTGTATCATCGGAATTAAAATCTCATCCTCATCGACCTCATCATCATCCACAAAAATGCTCTCGAGCTCCCCATGAATATGTGTACATATACCTGCATCACTTGATCTTAGTTCCAGGACTAGCCTCATCAAAAGTAACCTCACATGTTTTAACAATTTTGTTAGACTCCAAAACAAGCACTTGATAGCCACGAGTATGAGTAGGATATCCAAGAAAAATACCATCTATTGATCTGGACTCAAACTTATCCAAATTTCTAGATTTTAGCACAAAGCACTTGCAGCCAAAAACTCTGAAGTGAGATACACTAGGCCTATGTCCAAACCCCAACTCATATGAAGTTTTATCCAATTTAGATCTCAAGAAATACGGTTTGAAACATAACAAGTAGTAGATATAGCTGCAGCCCAAAATTTTCTAGGAGTAGAAAATTCATCTAACATGGTCCTAGCCATCTCGACCAGAATTCTATTCTTTCTTTCAACTGCACCATTTTGTTGAGGAACTTTAGGTGATGAAAATTGATGTTCAATACCTTCCTCAGCACCAAAGAGATCAAAAGAAGAATTATTAAATTATGTTCTATTATCACTTCCAATCGCTCTCAAAGATCCTGAGAGATTAACAGATAGTTTAAGAACTAAACTTCTAAAATAACCAAAAGATTCATCCTTAGATACCATAAAGTAAACCCAAGAATATCTAGAGTAGTCATCAACAATAACAAGAACATACCATTTACCTCCAAAAGATTGTACTCTAGAAGGACCAACAGTATCAAGGTGTAAAAATTGATCGGGTGCATTTGTCATAACCATGGTTATAGGTGGATGTGAACCTGAATGCATTTTACCATGTATACAAGAAGAGCAAACTAACTCTCTATCACCCTTAAGCTTAGGCAAGCCATGAATAAGATCTAAACCACTAACTCGAGTGAGATGATCTATACCAACATGACCAAGTCTACGATGCCAAAAGAATAAATCTTTAGAAATATTAGCAACAAGACATCTAAGCTTAGAAGAAGGTGATGCATCAAAATCAGCCTTAAAAACTCTTCCAAAACGTGAGATTCTAAAAACCAGATCACCTGATGCATCTAATATTTTACATTTATTTTTCTCAAAGCGCACCTCAAGTCTTCATCAATCATTTGTGAGACAGAAATCAAGTTAAATTTCAAGTTCTCGACTAAAGCAATATCCTTGAACATAAACTTGTCATTTACCTGCACTGTACCTTTTGCAACAATTGAGGTAGAAGAAGCATCTCCAAAAGTAACACTTTCAACACGAGATGCACGTACAAGGGAGGAGAACCAATTTTTATCACCGGACATGTGGCGTGAGCATCCGAAATCGACTAGCCAAATGTTCTCCTTCCTCGCTCGAGAAGCCTATAAGTAAACAGAAGATGTCGATGGCTCAGTATTGGGGTTAGTAATAAAGCTTTTAGGAATCCAGTACTGAGTCACTCGACCAACGACACGAGTAGACAAAGCACGAGTAACCCGAGTAGACTTATCTCGAGAAGCTCGAGTGAGTTCAACTCGAGTTATGCGAGTAGTAAAAGGTAATGATTGTTTCACCTGAGGCACAAAATGAGGTGCGACAACCTCACGAGGGATAAAACATGCCTTTCGCAAATTCGACCTAGCCTTAGACTTTTCTTTCTTTTGTTGTTTAGCTAGTCTAAAACAAAAATCTACTAAATGTCCATCTCTACCAGAATAGTGCAAGTGTACTTAACCCGATGCATGGATTTTGAAGAAGAAGCAACATTTGCATTCATTGTAGAGGATAAAAATCCAACAGATTTAAAAACAACTTTCTTAGGTTCAAATTCAGCAAAAGTTTTAAATTTGCCACAACCAAGAGTTCTAACAATAGTGGGTGCATTTATCTTAGAATGAGCATAGGGATCAAAACTTAAACCTTGTTTACATATACTTGATTTAGATGAATCTAAAATCATGTTCAGATTTTTCTTTCCCTTAGAAAAATGTTCTAAAGTTCCTTTCAAGTAATCAACCTGTTTAGAAAGAGCTAGACACTTATCGCAAGCAACACTCATGGGTTTCTTTTGTTTACGACAGTTTGAACATTAAAGAACCTCATGAGTAATCATGTCATTAGCTATTTGAGAAACTATTGTATTAGCATCATGCAACTTTAATTCAAGAATTGAGCAATTAGAATAGGAATTTGAATCATGCAAATCAGATGTTGAACAACTTGCATTTTTTACATGTTTGCAATTCAATACAACAAGTTTCTCATTTTTCTCAATGTCTTCTCTAAGTTTCTCAAGAGTAGAAGCAGGAACATCTCTAAGAGAGTGAGCTCAGAATAAATTAAGTCATATGACTTGCAAGTATCATCATCAGGAAAGTCTTAAATCTTGCAATTTCAGAATTAAGCAATTCAATTAAAACATCATGTTTCTTAATTTTCTTGTTACGTTTCTCTAAGAGTGTACCAAGACGAACAACAGCATTAGATAGATCATCATAAGTAGGTAATACTCGTTACCATCACTGTCAAGTTCCCGGTTGAGCTTTCTTTGTTGTTTGCCATGAGACACAAACCAGTCAAATCACGCAATGTCTTGCTCTTAGATGTTGTGTCCTCCTCACTGCTTTCTAAATCAACATCACTCAAGTTGAATTGTTCGAGTGCTAAAAGAACTAGATGTACAACCTTGCGATTGAGAAAGCTCTTTTTCTTCTTGTTATTGAACAATCACTTCTTTTTCTCTTTCTCCTCTTTTGATGCTTTATCTGCAAGCTTAGGACAATTGGAACCAATATGGTTGAGATCACCACATTCATAGCATCTTTGAGGTCCTCCACTTCCTTTCTTCCTCATACGCATATTCTGTAATGCTTTAGAGAACTGAGTAGAAAGTAGTGCTAAATTTTCTTCAGGAATCAACTCAAGCTAATCATCGGTTAATTAAGATATAGAAGATAATGAAAAACTTGATGAAGAAGATTCAATGTGAGACATGCTGGGTTGAGAGACCAAAGCAATTGATTTATTAACGTTCTTCCTAGCAAAAACATCGAGCTCATGAGTTTCCAATTTAGAATAAAGTACATCTGATGTAAGTGAACTCATGACAGTATATTCTCTAATAGATGTAACTTTTGTCTCCCATACTGACATATCTAAAGCTCTTATTCATTGACGTGCATTTTTAGCATCAGTATATATAATATTAACAACAAGCAAATTATTAAGAATTTTATTAAACCGAGCAGAGAAATCATCTAGTGACTCACCAGGCTTCATCTCAAAATGCATGTAATCTTTCTTAAATAAATCTTGACGTACTTCTTTAATAGTAGATGAACCTTCATAATAATCACGAGAGTGCTTTCCATACCTCATACGCCAATTTGAGATGTATTACTCAATCGAAGTCGCTCCTTCCCAAGCCTTGGATGATCAGATTCCTTGCCTTGTTGTTCGCCTTGACATGAGACATGTTATGTGCCATCACTTCATTATTCTCAGGGACCACATATGGCTTGTAGACATTTTCCCAATTTGCAAAGCCCTGTGCTTGAATGTAGGCCTCCATCTTTGCCTTCCAGAACTGAGAATCAACTCCATCGAAAACACAAGGTTTTGTGAAATACCTATCTGAAGCCACGTTTCTAATTACCGATTAAGATCAATTATAAAGGATTAAGCTCTGATACCAATTGTAGGATCAAATACATGCAAAATACTCAATCAGAGGGGGTGAATGATTGCAGAAACCAAATTCAAAGATTAGCTCACCCAAATCGAAACCCAATTTATACTCGGTATTCCACTCGAAATAGAATGTAAAATGATGTACAGAAAAATCTGTTGGTCAGATTGCTCTCAAATTTGGTCAGTATAAACTAGATTCAAATATGAAACTAACCCAACAAGGATCGAGTAATAACTTAGTCGAGTTGACAAAAAGCTACTCGAGAACAAACCAAATCCACTCGAAATTTTCTTAGATCAAACACTAGATATTCCAGCAAGGTTTTGAACGGATTAAACCAAGATAAAACTGGATAAAAGCATGAGATTAATTGAAAACCAAAAATCAAACATGCAAAATATAGACCATAGAGAAAATTCTGAATCAGCAACTCATCAACTTACGAAACTTGATTTTCATTGCATAGATGAGTTTACAAGATGCATCTCCAAAGCATCCAATAAGGATTTCCATGAAATCCCAAAACAACTCTCTCTCGAGTTTCTCTATCTCTCTGCTGGGTTGTGCGCGCTTGCTACCCAATACAACAGACCTCTCTATTTATAGGGTAGCCATATGCACAAACATGACCGAAGCGAACTACAATTCCCTTGTCGTATTCAATCTAGTCTCTATCCTCCTCTAATCACAATAGGACAAACAACTTCTACTAATTAAGCTAATTAGCCAACACATCTTACGCAATCATGCATGCACATCTCTTATGCATACATGCATATACGTAACCAACTCAGAGTTCGTCTCCGACACTAACTCTTGTCTCAAGTCCAGCCACCACACGACTCCATCGTGCCTTCTCCAAGAACGGATTCTTCGTGAGCATCTTCATCTGTGCCGCCGCTTGCCACGCCGCTGGCGAGCCAAAACCCGATTAGATCCGTCGCCTTCCCCTCGATGCCGCCGTACTCTCTTCCTCTGCCGGCCAAACCATCACAAAACATGAGATCCAAAATACATGGCCTAGATTAGACCTAAAACGTACCGGTCCACTTTAATCCTAGTCAGCCTCCATGCCGTGTCAGCCAGCCATGTCATCGCCACCTGTGCGCCACCCTAGCAGATCTTGCTGATATGTCAGCCCAGTCAAACCCAGTCACCAGCCACGCAATAATAGGGTTTTTCAGTACAAAAATAAATCTAATAATTTCCAAAAATTGGTAATTCTGCAAATAGACCCTAAAATTTTCTGTAATTAAAAAAGAGCCCTATCTTTTTGCACTTATGTACCTAAACTTTTCCAAAATTACATATAGGTCCCTCTATTTTTACAAAAAGGTCCCTATACTTTTTGTTAATTACAAATTTATCCTTTTCTTTTATGAAATAAACCCTTATCTTGTTTTTAGTGTATCTTTTTCGTCGTAACTCCGTTTTAAGCGATTCTTGCGCCGTTAGATTCGTTTCTCTAAGCTCTATCTTTCTAGGTACGTTTTGCCTTATTGTTCTTTTCTTATATGCTCTTCTTAGTGTGTTTGCTTGTATGTTTTGCTGGTAATTGTGTGATTAGTTGACAACACCCCCGATCAATTTGAGGAACGTCAAGATCAGGAGCAAGAGTACACTAAGCAGCAGCAAGGAGAAGGCAAGTGTCCTTGATCATCTTGAACCCATATTTTAAATGTTTTGTTTTACAAAATTACATACAATGTCTGTCAATATGATTGGTAATCACCTATGTTAGGGCTTCCCTAGATTTTCCTTTATCATCCCTTGGAACCTAGATGGTTTATGGTTAGATGTCTTTTATGGGTAGAAGTGCTTAGCCATACTTTTGGTATACTGGAAAGTGTCATAATCCTGACTAATAAACTTATACAATAATGGTGGTTAAATTGTTAATGGTCTAGCAACATGGAACCTTAGGCCTTGAGCAAAGTGGTTTTGATGGTTGTCATAGTTATGATGTTGGTTTAGTGTTTGCTCCAGTAAACTAAGTAAGGACCAGTTCATGGAGAGATAACCCAAGAAGTAATGTACCTACCATGAGGCTGATATAGGTAAGGCGTGACATACTAGTTAGAGACTATCCAGTGTGTGTTATGTCAGCACAAAAGGGGGCTTCTGGGTAGGAGTTGGACTCGCGTAAACCCTCGCGGTGAAACCTAGTGGGTAGATGCATACTGGATTAGTTTTTGGTTAGTGGAAAATGTCATTTAGTGATTTCTTGACGGCACACCACTGGCGTGTGTTAAGTGTCTTGCAAACACGACAATATGGAATTTACTGACTCGTGGGAAAAGCTAGACAACCTCTGAATAGTGTTAAAAACTATTATAACAGTCGTGTCCACGGTTATGGGAGACTTGAATCCTCACATTATTATGGATTACGATTATGGATTATGATTATGGATTGTGGTTATGGGTTTTGTTGTGGTTTTGGTTACAGTACAGGGAGTATTAGATATGATGAGTCCATGGCTCTTTCGGATACGATCAATACTGCCAATAATCCTCAAATCATACAAGGTCCAGTTACAAGAGTACGTGCACGACAATTAGACCACCAAGTGAACTCACTTCTCGTTGTTCATGTTTCCTTGGATGGATTACTACTAAATTCTTGTGATATTTTATTGCTTGGGAACGTATGAGAAGCACTAAAACCTTACCAGGACGTCACCCCTCGAAGGCCAAGTCTACTAGGACTCGAGGCTAAGCTTTAGTCAAAACCGTGGTCGTGGTCAAGTCTCAAGATAGCACGTTAGTAAAACGAGCATAACTCTCTCATACGAAGTCCGTTTTAGGCATTCTTGGACTTGCTGGAAAGCTTATGTCAATAGGGATAATTTATCTTTCATTGTTTTCTATCTTCGACTAACCATTGCAGGAGAAGCATCGGATACAAAAGAGTGTGTTTTGAGGGAAGAACTCACAATGTTGTAGGATGATCATCAACAAACTATTAATGACGACATTGACAAGAAGCTTGCGGGAACCAATACTGCATTGCAGCGACTCAATCAAAGTGTTGCAATGCTCAATACACGCTTTGATCGATTGGTTAATCCGCCACCGAACAATGATCGAGTGGATCCACATGGTGCAGCCTATGAACAAGAGGAGTCCGTTGCGGATGATGAAATTTTGAGACAAGAACGTGACGCCTTTGATGAACGACAAAGGAACTAATTGAACTTTAACCGTCAAGGTATGAGAGGTAATAATTTTCAGCAACATAACCCACGTATTAATGGTGATCCATTTGCTAAGATTAAGTTTACTATACAATCTTTTGAGAGTGCTTATGATGTTGAAAGGTATTTAGATTAGGATATGACGGTAAAATAGAAGTTTAATGCTCATTTAGCTCCTGAAGTGCATAGAGTTAGGCAAGCCACTAGTCAATTTAAAAATTTTGAAATCATCTGGTGGAATAGGGTATGCATTGACAGATTAGCGCCTACTACATGGAATGCTTTAAAGGTTGCTATGCGTAACAGATTTGTTCCACCCTTTTTTAAACGTGATTTGCGTAAGAAATTGCAGCACTTAAACCAAGGTGATAGATTCGTAGAAGAATATTATCAAGAGCTTCAAATTAGTATGTTGCGTTGTGATATTATTGAGGATGAAGAGACTGCAATGGCACGCTTTTATGGAGGGTTAAGGTGTGAAATCAAGACATAGTTGATTACAAAGAATACGATAGTGTTCCTAGATTGTTCCAGCCTACGTGTTTGGCTGAAAAAGAATTGCAGGGACAACAACAGAGGCTAATGAGCAATTTTGGAAGCATGACTACTTTTAAATCAACATCGGGACAAGTCAAAAGAGCCCTACATTCAGCTTCATGGTTTGCTACCCCCTTCTCGAGTAGGGCATGTTCAGGAGTACCTACGACACTGTCACACACTCCCGAGGTAAGCAAATCCGTAAGTACGCAGGGTCCAACGAAGAGCTATTCTTCGGTTGCCTCGACTGGTCGCACGACTAGGATTATTTACCACCGATGTAAGGGAATGGGCAAGTCAAAAGAGCCCTACGTTCAGCTTCACGGTTTGCTACCCCCTTCTCGAGTAGGGCATGTTCAGGAGTACCTACGACACTGTCACACACTCCCGAGGTAAGCAAATCCGTAAGTGCGCAGGGTCCAACGAAGAGCTCTTCTTCGGTTGCCTCGACTGGTCGCACGACTATGATTATTTACCACCGATGTAAGGGAATGGGCCATGACATGAAGGATTGGCCAATGTAGCACGCGTACATTGTAACAGAAGATGGTGGATATGTAAGTGCTAGTGGTGTTGAGGATGAATATGCTGTTACAGCTAACCATGAAGGTGAGGAGGATGGACATGAGACAGATATCGACCATGAGAAAGTGTTCGATGCTACTGCCACAGAGGATTATCGAACCCTCATTGTGCAGCGAGTGTTAAACACTCAAATAGAGCAAGCGGAACAGCTACAACGCCACAATTTGTTTCAGATGTTCCTCATAGTCAAGGATTATCGTGTTCGAGTCATTTTTTATGGAGGAAGCTGCAACAACTTGGTAAGTTCAGATATGATCAAGAAGCTTGCCTTGCCGAGAAGAAACCATCCTCACCCTTATTATATTCAATGGTTCAACAACAGTGGTAAGGTAAAGGTAATGCAAACAGCTAGGGTGCATTTTTCTATTGGATCATACCATGATTGTGCTGATTTCGATGTAGTGCCTATGCAAGCATGTTCACTTTTGTTAGGACAACCATGGGAGTTTGATACTGATGCAACACATCATGGCAGAAGTAATAAGTATACTCTTATGCATAATGGAAAAAATAACTTTTCTGCTTTTAACCCCTGCTAAAATTGTGAAATATGAACAAAAGATAGCTGAAAATAAGAGAAAAGAGTTTGAGAATGAATCTGAAAATCAGCAAGTAGCGGAAAAAGTTTTTCCACCCAAAAAGGAGAAAGCAACAACAACTTCTAAGTCCGATGGAATTAGACTAAAAGGGTGTGTTATGTTTGCTACTAAATCTGATCTTGCTGAAATTTATGCTAATAAGCTGTCATGCTATGCTTTGATATGCAAAGAGGCCTTAGTTTCACTCGAGAATATATCTAGCTCTTTGCCTCCTGTTGTTGCTAACCTTTTGCAGTTTGTGGATGTATTTCCAGCTGAAGTACCCCTAGGATTACCACCTATTTGAGGGATTGAACATCAAATTGATTTGATTCCGGGAGCAACTTTGCCAAACTGTGCTTCATATAGGACCAACCCGGAAGAGACTAAGGAAACTCAGCGACAAGTCCAAGACCTTTTGGATCGCAGGTACGTACGAGAAATCTTAGTCCTTGTGTTGTTCCTGTTCTTTTGGTTCTTAAGAAAGGCGGTAGTTGGCGTATGTATGTTGATTGTAGAGCCATTAATAATATTACTATAAGATATCATCACCCTATCCCTAGGTTAGATGATATGCTTGATGAGTTGAATGGTTCTATAATTTTCACTAAAATTAACTTGCAAAGTGGATACCACCAAATTAGGATGAAACTTGGAGATGAATGGAAAACTGCGTTTAAAACTAAGTTTGGCTTGTATGAGTGGTTAGTAATGCCTTTTGGATTAACTAATGCACCTAGTACTTTCATGCAATTGATGAATGAAGTTTTACATGTTTTCATTGGAAGATTTGTGGCGGTATACTTTGATGATATATTGATTTATAGCTAGTCACATGAGTCACACTTTGATCACCTACTTGCTATTTTTAATGCTTTGAGAGATGTACGTTTGTTCAGCAACCTCAAAAAGTACATCTTTTGCACGGATCGAGTCTCTTTTCTTGGCTATGTTGTCACTCCACAGGGAAAAGAAGTGGATGAAGTAAACATTGAAGGCATAAAGAGCTGGCCAACCCTAATACTGTTCCTCAAGTGATAAGCTTTCATGCTCTTGCGGGTTTCTATCGGCGCTTTGTGCCGGATTTCAGCACCATTGCTGCTCCATTGAATAAATTGATGAACAAAGGAGTGGTTTTCAAATAGGGACCTACACAAGAAAAAGCATTCAAGTTGTTGAAAGAGAAACTTACCCATGCTCCTTTATTCCAACTCCCTGATTTTGGTAAAACCTTTGAGCTAGAGTGTGATGCTAGCGGGATTGGAATTGGAGGTGTATTAATTCAAGAAGGTAAACTCGTTGCTTATTTCGGCAAGAAATTAAGTGGACCAAGTCTGAATTATTGTACCTATGATAAAGATTTTTGTTTTGAGACCATTAAGGACTTATGTGCTGCTGATTTGGATTTTAAAGAAGTGCTTCAATATTGTAAAGAGGAGAAAACATGAAATAAATATGTGCTGAATGAAGGATTGTTCTATCGTGCTAACAAGCTATGCATTCCAGCTAGCTCCGTTCGTCTTTTGTTGTTACAGGAGGCACATGGAGGAGGATTGATGGCACATTTTGGAACAAAGAAGACTGAAGATGTGCTGTTCGTCCACTTCTTTTCGCCAAAGATGAGATGAGATATCGAACGCTACATGTCCCGAAGCACCACTTGCAATAAAGCTAAGTCTCGTTTGAATCCAAACAGTCTTTACATGCCTCTTCCAGTTTCTAATGCACCATGGTAGGATATTTCTATGGATTTTGTTTTAGAACTGCCTAGGACAATGAGGGGGAGGGATAGCATATTTGTAGTTGTGGATTGATTTTCTAAAATGGCACATTTTATACTTTGTCACAAGAGCGATGATGCTACAAACATAGCTAATTTATTTTTTAGGGAAATCATTCGACTACATGGAATGCCTAATACTATCATCTCAGATCGTGACACAAAGTTTTTGAGCCACTTTTGGATATCACTTTGGAATAAATTGGGGATGAAGCTGTTGTTTTCTACTACGTGTCATCCCCAGGACGATGGTCAAATAGAGGTTGTCAACCGTACATTATCGACCATGTTACGGGCTGTTCTAAAGAAAAATTTGAGGATGTGGGAAGAGTGTTTACCGCATATTGAATTTGCTTACAATAGGCCAGCACACTCCACCATCAAGGTAAGTCCGTTCCAGGTAGTGTATGGATTTAATCCCTGTGCTCCTATTGATTTACTACCTTTGCCTACTTTTGAAAGACTTAATTTGTATGCTAAGAAACATGCTGAATTTATTCTTAAGTTGCATGAAACAACTAAAAAGAATATAGAGAGTATGACTAAAAAGTATAGGATTGCTGGAAGTAAAGGTAGGAAGGAAATAAAATTTGAACCGGGTGATTTCGTTTGGTTGCATTTGAGGAAGGATAGGTTTTCAAAACTAAGAAAGTCAAAGCTGATGTCTAGAGTTGATGGACCATTTAACATAATTGAGAAAATCGATGACAATGCATATAAATTGGACCTACCTATAGGTTTTGGGGTTAGTCCCACGATTAACATTTCAGATTTGAAGCCATATTTGGGAGAAGAAGATGAGCTTGAGTCGAGGACGACTCCAATTCAAGAGGGGGAGGATAATGAGCTCATGGTTCCTTCGGATAAGATCAATACCGCTAATAATCCTCAAATTATACAAGGTCCAATTACAAGAGCACATGCACGACAATTAGACCACCAGGTGAACTCATTTCTCGCTGTTTATGTTTCCTTGGATGAATTACTACTAAATTCTTGTGATATTTTATTGCTTATGAACGTAGGAGAAGCACTAAAACCTTACCCGGATGTCACCCTTCGAAGGCCAAGTCTACTCGGACTCGAGGCTGAGCTCTAGTCAAAGTCATGGTCGTGGTCGAGTCACAAGACAGCATGTCAGTAAAACGGGCATAACTCTCTCATACGAAGTCTGTTTTAGGGGTTCTTGGACTTGCTGGAAAGCTTATGTCGAACCCTTTCCAATGGATCTATGCTCGACTAAATATTCCTTATAGTTTAGTCAGAGTCAAAAGAATAAGGTGTTGCATCACCGTTCTGGACCCTATCAGGTTTTGTAATCGTGTGGAGGTCGGAGTCCAGGTTATGCATGCCTCTTTCCATGGTTGCACAACCCTAGGTTGACCCCCTCATGTCCCCTTATAAATATACGGTAGCCGTCATAGGTTAGGCTCAGGATTAGCTTAGATTATTCTATTTTAGACAGTTTCACCGTTTATCAGTTCGTTGAACCCCAAACTTGAGTACTTCATTGGTAATTAGCAATATTTAGATTGTATCTACCTCTTCTTGCTTGTATTCTCGATTCGCTTGCAGAAAAAGCCTTCTTGGTGAGGTCAACCGTGTCTTTGCACGGCTGATAACCACGGAGTAGTGGTGTAGTGGTTGCGAGGGTTCTCGATCTATTCTGTTCGGAGCCTTTGGATCATCAACGTTGAACCTCCACCAATCGACTTATCATATTACCTTTCGGAAGATCACGCAAATGCGAATCAACATGGTGATGGTATGCAAGGTGGGGAGCCTTGTATGTTGGGTGTTGGACTGTATGGGTTACATTCACTTAATAATTGCTTAATGCTTTTGAGTCTAAATATCTTTTCATTACTCGCATTTACGCAAATATACCATGTGTTAGCCTATTCTTATTGTAAGCCTACATATGATTAATTTCCCACACTTGCGGAGTACTCCATGTTACAAGAATGTTTGTCTAAGTCTAGAGCTTCGTGCTTCTTCCGTCGTCGTCGTCCGGAGTTCGTCAGATGTGCCCCGACCGGTCTCCGTCCGATGTGTTCTAAAAACTCCTCTTCTCCGGGGAGCCCGCCCCTCTTTTATACCCGGTCGGGGCGGGTGGCATGCCCAGAAAGGATTGGCACAAGTTTCAAGGCGCCATAAATGGAAAGCAACCATCATGGGCTATAGCTTGAGGTGACGGGGAGAGTTGAAAACGCGTCCCGTCCGGTCTTCGTTGTCATCATTCTGCTTTTCAGCGGGTGCAGCAGGGAGGGCCCACTGGGCAGCCACCGAGCAGCCCCGCATGCCCGCCCGGTCAGAGCGAGCCTGACACAGTAGGGCGGCAAGCGTTGCGCCTCGAGCCCTGTGATGTTATCCCGAGGCGCGCCGGATGATGTGCGATGGGACCTACGCATTAAATGTCCCCACGCCTCCCTGCCAGACCGTGGCAGGGACTGACAACAAGCGTGGGGGGAGTGGTTGGAAGTGACAGGCCACGCACCCTCTTAAATGCAGCATCGGGCCTCTCACCAGTTGACACCTCACCGGTGAGCCCCTGTGGGGACCATCGGCGAAGGACGTCTCAAGCCCTCGGGGAACTGTGAGTGCTCGGGGACTACTGTTCACAGCCCCGAGCATTCTCTCCCGGATATGCCCTCTCTTGGTCCTCGGGGAACTCGGGTGCTAGGGAACCACTATTCACAGCCCCGAGCACCCTCTCCCGGAACTTGACTGCTCAGGTCCATGAAGAACTCGGGTGCTCGGGGACCACTATTCATAGCCCCGAGCACCCTCTCCCGGGACTAACTTCTCCTGTCATCAGGGAACTCGGGTGCTCGGGGACCACTGTTCATGGCCCCGAGCACCCTCTCCCGGGACTTGGTCTTCTCGGATCATCGGGGAACTCGGGTACTCGGGGACCACTGTTCATGGACTCGAGCACCCTCTCCTGGGACTAACTTCTCCTATCATCGGGGAACTCGGGTGCTCGAGGGCCACTGTTCATGGCCCCGAGCATCCTCTCCCGGGTCTTGGTCTTCTTGGACCTCGGGGAGATAATCCCCGAGGGAGGGCACCACGTGGCATTCTGCTGTCCTGGCCTCGGGACTCGGGGACCCCCGGTTCCCATGTCACCGACAGTTCCCTAGTCAGTGTCTGTGGAGTGCTTGGTCATCGATGCTTTCATCCCACTGCCATCGATTAGATGCTGTTGTTTAGTTATTATAGTTGTTTAGGTGAAGTCTTTTTTAAGAAGTAAATGATTGTAAGTTAAAGTATTGTTTTTGTCACTTCACCTATGACGTCCTTATGTGTGTTAAACTTCCTAGGCACACATAAGCTGCACTTAGTTTTGTCCGTTAAAACCGGGTGTGACAGAGGTCGTTTCAGAGCCACACTGACTGTATGACCACACGCCTAGATAGAATGGTTGTTCTAAGGTTTCCCTAGTTCGTCTAAACCCATCGGAGCTTTTCCTTAGTTCTCATACTTCTCTCTTGCTATCCATAAGGTTATTTCTTATATCCCATCTCCTTTCTTTTTAGATGGTTCGCCAGCTGCTATCCGCCCGCAAGTCAACCGGAGGACGTCCACCCATTCTTCAACGTGTTCCAACCGAAGAGGAGATTGAGGATCCCACTTTCTGTAATATGGACCCCATTCCCGACGTCTATGAGAGTGATGGTCTTCACGTTGAACACCTTCCTCGCTTACTGTGGGGAATACTTTCTGGACTTAGACATACACAGAAGCCAGTCTACAAGGGAGTTAAGAAGCAACACTCTGGATATGTAGAATGGAAGGTTGAAGTCACTATCTATGATTACGAGCGAAGCCAAGATGAAGGTCTAGATGTTCGTCAAGTTGTGGGCATTCACTCAGCAATGGCCCCAAGATCAACCTTCATCACCGGTGTTCGAGATGCAGCTCGTCAAGCCATATCCTGTGTTCGAGATCAATACAACAACAAGATGGTCGACTCTCCTTTTGCATATTGTCCCTGGAGAACTCGTTAAAGTAATAAACCATTCGTGAAGCATCCCTTTGGGGAAAACCCCAAGGTACGTGAACAAGTTGCACTCACTATGGCTTTGGAAGATGAACTAGACTACGCCTTATGGGAGTTTGGAGATGTTCGCCAGCGCCTTGCTTTTGTCACTACACTTCTTGAGGACGAACATGATGCCAACCAAAAAGAATATAAAGATGAAGAAGAAGACCTGTCTATCCACTCACCCCCGCACAAGAGGATCTGTCTCAACGCCCCCGTCATAGATGAAGATGGATCGGTCGATTCCTCCCCGTCAGGATCCCACACTAGAGAGGAGTCCAAATAGTATAGTCCTTTAGTAGATCGTCTTAGCGTCGTTAGAGTCAAGCGTCGATGTAATCGTTAAGGATAATAATAATGCTAGTGTGAGAATTGTTATGGTGCAAAGTGTGTGATTTGGATCTTTTGTTTGAGTGTCGATGTGAGCCGCGAAATGCTTTGGCACCTTGTCCAGAGGTGCATCTTTATTACCTATATAATATAATATAGTTAGGTTTCCTTAGTTAAATCCTTTCCAGTCTTGTTTATCTACTCATGTCCCTCTTTCCAACCCTAATCAGATGGTTAACACAAGGAGGAGCACTAATACCTACGAGGAGAACAATAGCAACCAGAATCCACCCCCGCTCCCTCCAATGACCTTGGAACAACGGATGGCTATGCAGACTCAGATCTTGCAAGCTTTAGCCCCAACCATGGTACAGATGCAGCAGCAACAACTAAATCATGTTCCTCAACCGCATCAACCATCAAGACTTGGAGAATTCAAGAGAACTCAACCCCTAGTCTTCAGTCATGCAATAGAACCTATGGATGCAGATGATTGGTTGAACGACATTGAGAGGAAGCTACAAGTTGCACAGTGCAATGATAGAGAGATGGTTCTTTATGCTTTGCACCAATTCGCCGGTCAATCCTTGGACTGGTGGGAAGCATATTGCTCCGTACATGAGAATTCAATAGCTATTACCTGGATGGAGTTCAAATCCAGTTTTCGTACTCATCGCATGTCATCAGGAGATGTCCATATGAAGAAGAAGGAATTCATGAGCTTGAAGCAAGGACCAATGACTGTAAGGGACTATATGACCAAGTTTACTCAGTTGTCGAGGTATGCTCCAAATGAAGTGGATACAGATGAGAAGAAGCAAGAATGCTTTCTGGAAGGTTTGAATGATGCCATAGAGTATACCGTACTTCCTCAAGAGTTCCCCAATTTCCAAGCAATGGTGAACAAAGCTTTGCTGGTTGAACACAAGCACCGTCAGCTGGATGAGAAGAAAAGGAAGATGTCTTTCCAAAGACAAGGAGGCAACACATATTCTCGTGTGGCAACTCAAACATCTCTGCAAGGCCCTATGTTCTGTTCCAACAATCATTACAGGACTCAGTCACAAGTCCCTGTTCAGCGCTCCAACTATCAGACACCCCGTTCAACTCCACCAGCTACTCCTCAAGTCAAGAACAGCCCAGCTACTCCTGGCCCAAACAAAGGATGTTTCTACTGTGGAGAGGAAGGGCATTATGTGAATAAATGTCTTAAGAAAATGCAGGATCAGGCCAAAACCAATAGCACACTAAGGTTAACTCTAGCCCCATCTCAGTCACACAGTGGAAGTCAGAACCCTGGTCAGAACAATCGTGGAAAACAGAATTACGTTCATGGGAAGGTCAACCATGTCACAGCAGAAGAAGCTCGTGATGCTTAGGATGTGATGTACGGTATGTTCCTCATCAATTCTCGACCGACATCTGTTTTGTTTGATTCTGGAGCTTCACATTCTTTCATAACTACTCAGTATGTTGCAAAGCATGGTTTGCCTATGGTTATGATGAAGAATAATATCCTTATTAGCTCTCCTATAGGAGGATTGAGGGCAAAGTATATGTGTCCTGGGATGAAACTTAAAATAAGGGGTAGACTTTCCAGCAAATCTTATAGTCTTGGAATCTAAGGGCATAGATGTTATTCTTGGAATGGATTGGTTAGCCAAGTACGATGAAGTAATAGAGTGTGCCAGAAGAGCAGCTCACCTAACAAATGGAGATGGAACCAAAGTCGAGTTCGTAGCTACCATACTAGCAGCAGAGGATTGTTCTCTCAACCTATTGGAAGATGCACCCATTGATCAGATCAGAGTAGTTTGCGAGTTTCCTGATGTCTTCCCCAATGAATTTCCAAGTATGCCTCCAGATCGAGATATTGAGTTTGTTATTGAATCGGTACCCGGTACGGCCCCCATATCCAAAAGACCATATAGAATGTCCGCTAATGATCTAGCTGAGTTAAAGAAGAAAATTCAAGAGCGGTTAGATAAAGGTTTTATCAGACCAAGTGTGTCACCTTGGGGAGCCCCAATTCTTTTCGTAGATAAGAAAGATGGTACCCGATGAATGTGTGTAGATTATAGAGTACTCAATGATGTGACCATTAAGAACAAGTATATGTTACCCCGGATTGAGGATTTGTTTGATCAGATGAGAGGAACCCGAGTGTTCTCCAAGATTGATCTAAGGTCTGGATACTATCAATTAAAGATTCGATTGTCAGATGTGCCCAAGACCGCCATCAGTACTCGGTATGGATTATATGAGTATACCGTCATATCTTTTGGATTGACCAATGCACCAGCCTATTTCATGAACCTTATGAACAAAGTATTTATGGACTACTTGGATAAATTTCTGGTAGTATTCATTGATAACATTTTGGTTTTCTCTAAGAATGAGGAAGAACATGAAGAGCATTTGAGAATAATGTTACAGACACTCAGAGAGCATCAGTTGTAGCCAAGCTTAGCAAGTGTGATTTTTGGTTAGATCGAGTTGCTTTCCTTGGACATATCATAACTGCTGGAGGTGTAGCAGTAGATCCAAGTAAATTGCAGGATGTGTTGAATTGGTTACCACCTACCAATGTGTCGGAGATCAGGAGTGTCCTTGGATTAGCAGGATATTAACACTGCTTTATAGAAAGGTTCTCTAAGATAGCTCAGCCTCTTACCTCTTTGCTTCAGAAAAATGTGGTTTTTAAGTGGAGCCCGGCTTGTCAAGCAAGTTTCGAAGAGTTGAAGAAGAGATTGACTAGAGCCCCAGTGTTAGTTCTACCAGACATTAGCAAGAACTTCGATATCTACTGTGATGCTTCGTGATAAGGACTAGGATGTGTTCTCATGCAAGAATATCAAGTCGTAGCCTATGCGTCAAAGCAGTTAAAGAAGCATGAGGAGCACTACCCTATGAATGACCTGGAGTTAGCAGCTCTGGTTCATGCATTGATGATTTGGAGACACTATCTCATTGGAAAACGATGTGAGATATATACAGATCACAAGAGTTTAAAGTATATCTTCACCCAATTGGATTTAAACCTTCGTCAGCAAAGATGGCTAGAGTTAATCAAGGACTACGATGTGGGAATTTACTACCATCCAGGAAAGGCTAATGTATTAGCCGATGCTTTGAGCCAGAAGAGTTACTGTAACTCGGTGATGGTTCAAGATAGTCAACCTGGGTTATGAAAAGAGTTTGAGAAGCTCAACCTTGGATTTGTGGCGAATATGGAAACAACCACTATGGAAGTAGATTGCATTCTTGAACAAGATATTTGTAAGGGTCAATTGGAGGATGAGAAGCTCAAGGAAATTAGGCAGCTTATCAAGGATGATAAAGCTCCAGACTTCACAGAGGATAGTCAAGGTACTTTGTGGTTCAAAAAGAGAATCTGTGTGCCTAACTAGAAGGATATTAAAGGGTTAATTCTAAGAGAAGCTCATGATTCAGCATATTCTATTCACCCCGGAAGTACAAAGATGTATCAAGATCTCAAGGATCGCTACTGGTGGTATGGAATGAAGAGAGATGTTGCAGAATACATAGCCAAGTGTGATACTTGACAGAAGGTCAAAGCAGAATATCAGAGACCAGTGGGATTCCTACAACCCTTGAAGATACCTGAATGGAAATAGGAGGAAATTGGTATGGATTTCATTGTCAGTTTACCCCGTATGCAAGGAGGATATGATTCAATATGGGTTATAGTTGATCGCCTAACTAAAGTCGCTCACTTCATTCCGGTTAAGACTACATATAGTGGGGCTAGACTAGCAGAGTTGTATATGTCAAGGATAGTATGTTTGCACAAAGGGCCAAAGAAGATTGTCTCGGATAGAGGTACACAATTTACATCCAAGTTTTGGCAGAACCTCATGAGTCTATGGATACAAAGCTGAACTTCAGTTCCGCCTATCACCCTCAAAACAGATGGTCAAACTAAGAGAGTCAATCAGATACTTGAGGATATGCTAAGAGCTTGTGCTCTAAAGTACGATAAAAGTTGGGATAAGAGTCTATCGTATGCAGAGTTCTCATACAACAATACTTATCAGGCAAGTCTTCAAATGTCTCAGTTTGAAGCACTGTATGGAAGAAAGTGTAGAACACCGCTGTTCTATAATGAGACCGGAGAAAGTCAAGTTTTTGGTCCAAAAGTTATACGAAATGCAGAAAAGCAACTTCAAATAATTTGAGAGAGTCTAAGGATTGCACAATCGAGGCAGAAAAGTTATGCTGATAATAGGCGAACAGAATTGGTTTTTAAAATTAGAGATTTCGTCTATCTCAAGGTTTCGCCCATAAGAGGTCTTCGTAGATTTAAGGTCAAAGAGAAGTTATCACCAAGATTCATTGGACCTTTCAAAATACTAGATAAAAGAGAAGAAGTAGCTTATCAGTTGGAGTTACCGCCTCAGATGGCAGATGTGCATGATGCCTTTCATGAGTCTCAGTTGAAGAAGTGTCTTCGAGTGCCCAAAGAATAGTTGCCAATGCAAGAACTAGATGTTCAAGAAGATCTCTCCTATACAGAGTATCCCATGAAGATTCTTGAGAGATCAGAAAGAGTGACCAAAACCAAAGTAATACAAATGTGTAAAGTCCAATGGAGTCACCACTCGGAAGATGAAGCAACTTGGGGAAGAGAAGAAGACCTGAAGACAGAGTTTCCTCATCTTTTCTCCAATATGTCCGAATCTCGAGGGCGAGATTCATTAAAGTGGGGTAGGTTTGTAACGCCTAATTTTCAATTTTGCCAATTTATAAAATTTTCTAGAATTTAATTTAAGTTTAAATCTTAGAAAAGGGCAAAACCTATTTTCACAAAAAGAGAATCTAATTTGATGTAGGAAATATTTGTTTGAGTGCACTCATGTTGAAATAGGCATGCAGGGTTTCCTTTGTTTTATTTGGTTTTTATTTGTGGCTTTTGATTTGAATTTGCTGACTTTGATTTGAATTCAAAAGCTTTTGAAAATGATTTGGAAAAAAAAAAGGTTAAAACTCTTCCCCGAGCCGCCTTCTCCTTTTTTCAGCCCATTTCCCCGCGTTGGCCCCCTTCTCCCGCCCTCTTCCCGCCTGGGCCGCACCCTCGCACGGAGCCGACTCAGCACGGCAGCAGCAGCAGTCCAGCACCGTGCCGCCCACTGCTAAAGACGCCTTCCTGGTCCCTGCCTTCACCTGAGCCATCGACAGGTGAGCCCCACCTGTCGGGTTCTTTGTTTCCGAATTGGACAACACCGCGTCGCCGAGTCCAATTCGATCTCTACCACCGCCAGGGATTCCTAGCCCTCCCTGACTCGTTTTGGCCGCCTATATAGGTCCACCTCCACCCCGATTTTTCCCCAAGACAAACCCAATGAATCTCCAAGCTCCATCGTCACCACCGCCACCGTCTTGGCCAAACTCACTGCCTCGCCTTTCTAGAGCCGTCAAGCCTCACCCGAAGCCACCAAAAGAACCGCCTGCCTATGCTGAAACTTGTTCCGACCCTCGTCGTCGCCAATTGATCGCCGGAGCGCCCTCACTGACAAAGATCCAAGCTCTCCGCCGCCCCTCACCGCCACTAGCCCTCAATAAGCCCCAAAACGGATTCCCCATGAGCATCTTCATCTGTGCCGCTGCTCGCCATCGCTGCTGGCAAGCCAGAACCCGATTCTGGTGGGTTTCCGCCGCTGCCTTCCCCTCGGTGCCACCGTACTCTCTTCCCCGGCCGGCCAAACCATCACGAACCATTAGATCTAAAATACATGGCCCAAATTAGATCTAAAACATACTGGTTCGACAGCCAACCAAAGCATGCCATGAGTCCACTTTAATCCCAGTCAGCCTCCATGCCCTGTCAGCCAGCCATGTCATCGCCACGTGTGCATCACCCTAAGCTGATCTTACTAATATGTCAGCCCAGTCATACCCAATTAGTAGCCACACAATAAATAGGGTTTTTTAGTACAAAAATAAATCTAATAATTCCCAAAATTTGGTAATTTTGCAAATAGACCCTAAACTTTTTTTAATTACAAAAAGAGCCCTATCTTTTTAGACTTAGGTCCCTGTACTTTTCCAAAATTACATATAGGTCCCTTTATTTTACAAAAAGGTCCCTAGACTTTATGTTAATTACAAATTAGTCCTTTTCTGTTATAAAGTAAACCCTAATCTTGTTTTTAGTGTATCTTTTTCGTCATAGCTCTATTTTAAGCGATTCTTGCGCTGTTAGATTCGTTTCTCTGAGCTCTATCTTTCTAGATAGGTTTTCTCTTATTGTTTTTTTATTTTGTGCTCTGTTCTTAGTGTGTTTGTTTATGTGCTTTGCCGGTAATTGTGTGATTAGTCGACAACTCCCTAGATCAATTTGGGGAATATCAAGAATAGGAGCAAGGGTACACTGAGCAGCAGCAAGGAGAAGGCAAGTGTCCGTGATCATCTTGAACCTATGTTTTAAATATTTTGTTTTACAAAATTCCATGCAGTGTTTGTCAATATGATGGGTAGTCACCTATGTTAGGGTTTCTCTAGATTTTCCCTTATCATCCCTTGGAACCTAGATGGTTTATGGTTAGGTGTATTTTATGGGTAGAAGTGCTTAGCCATGCTTTTGGGATACTGGAAAGTGTCATAATATTGACTAATGAACTTATGCAACAATGGTGGTTAAATTATTAATGTTCTAGCAACATGGAACCTTAGGCCTTGAGTAAAGTGGTTTTGATGGTTGTCATGGTTATGATGTTGGTTTAGTGTTTGCTCCAATAACCTAAGTAATGACCGGTTTGTGGAGTGATAACCTAAGAAGTAATGTACCAACCATGAGGCTGATATGGGTAAGACGTGACATACTAGTTAGAGTCTATCTAGTGTGTATTGTGTCAGCACAAAAGGGGGCTTCTGGGTAGGAGTTGGACTCGCGTAAACCCTAGTGGTGAAACATAGTGGGTAGATGCATACTAGATTAGTATCTGATTAGTGGAAAATATCATTTAGTGATTTCTTGGCGGCACACCACTGGCGTGTGTTAAGTTGTCTTGCAAACACAGCAACATGGAATTCACTGACTCGTGGGGAAAGCTGGACAACCTATGAATAGTGTTAAAAACTGTTATAATAGTCATACCCACGGTTATGGGAGACTTGGATCCTCACATGATTATAGATTATGATTATGGATTATGATTATGGATTATGGTTATGGGTTTTGTTGTGGTTTTGGTTATAGTACAAGGAGTACTATATGGTTATGGTATGCAAGGTGGGGAGCCTTGTATGCTGGGTGTTAGACTGTATGGGTTACATTCACTTAATAATTGCTTAATGCTTTTGATTCCAAATATCTTTTCACTACTCGCATTTACGCAAATATACCATGTATTAGTCTATTCTTGTTGTAAGCCTACATCTCATTATTTTTCCACACTTGCTGAGTACTCCATGTGCTCACCCTTGCTATCTCCCACAATACACATGCTGCTTAGTGGAGGACTTTCAAGACTTTCAAGACGACGACCTGGTGTTCTAGGAGTGTGTTCCCTAGTCGGTGCCTGTGGAGTGCTTGGTCCCCGATGCTTTCGTCCCGCTTCCGTTGATTAGATGTTGTCATTTAGTTATTATAGTTGTTTAGGTAAAGTCTTTTTGTAAGAAGTAAATGATTGTAAGTTAAAGTATTATTTTTGTTACTTCACCTATGACGTCCTTATGTGTGTTAAACTCCCTGCGCACACATAAGTTGCACTTGGTTTTGTCTGTTAAAACCGGGTGTGACAGAAGGCAGCTCTGTAAAAGGAAAAGGCAGCTCATATCTGCGAATCCAAAACTAGACAACGAAGAGGACTCATCAAAGCTGACGGGGGGCCTAGAGTACACATTCGTCCACCCTTCCGCACCTTGCTTAAAGACACAGTCCCAGCCCGCCTGAAGGGGCCGAATGCGCAACATGATGAACTCCTCCACGAGGTCACGCATGCTCATCTTTCCAGCCACCTTGTGGAGGAGGGCCAGTCACGAAGTAAACTGGTCATACGTGATGTCTGGCTCTAGCACCTCGACATACATGATATCCCAGTTTGTGGAGCGAAGGGGGGATCCGAGGCCGACGTTATAGTAAAACCATCGCTACGACCAACCGGTGTACCATCGGCCCTTAATGGCCTTCCTGGAAAGGCATCATAGTACTGCGACCATATCTGAAAATTGATGCTACCAAGCTGAGGGCCTTCTTCACCCTATCCTCCTTGATCATCTTTGGCTCGCAGCTGGCGAAGTTGAGGGCTACGAAGAAATCCGCCCTCCTTTCACACCCCTCCTCCTGCATGGCCCACTCGAAGGTGGCTAGGTGGGCGATGGCATTGACATGGAGTTGCGGAAGCTCCGGGTAGAAGTGGCAGAGCACCTCCTCGAGCAACGTCACCGACGAAAGGCCTAGGCCCGCTTCGAAGAAGGCCTCGAACACCATGACCTTGTGGGCTAGATGCTCCGGGACTTCTTCTTCCAGTGGAGATCGAGTGACGGCTCTAAAGGGAATCTTCCCCTCCCTAACCATCTGGTTGAGCTCCTCATCATGAATGGTAGATACACCCAGCACGGTGGTCTACTGGGGATGCGTTCTGCTGGTGCGACAGAGCTCCACTCCCAGCGGCAGCCCCAGCGATGACGGAGGAATCGACGCCATCTAAAGGCCCACCGCCACGGTCGCATCGGCGGCTTCACTTTCCGCCTGAGTTCCGGCTCCACCCGGGGCACTTGAGCTAGCCATGCGGATCGCAGGAAAGTGGTGAAAGGCGATGGATGGTAAGAAAGACGGAAGGACAACGATCGATGGACGCACGCACAAAGACAAGAACGGCTGGAGGCAAAGGCAGATAAGAATGAGGTGCAAAGTGAGATCACTGCTCGGAATAATCCCTCTCCTTATAAAGATAAGGGAGAGATTACTTCCCCTAAGGAAATGAGTGCACGCCCTATCCCTTCGCCTGCCAGGCTACGGTCAAGGGGGAGCAGACCCACCCACCACAAACCCCAACAAACAAGATGCCATGTGTCCCACTTCTGCCTGACAAGGCATAATCATGCCTTTTTCATAGGGCGCATTCAATGCCCCTTATCACCAGCGTCACCGAACGGTCGGTTCAATCAAGTGGACTGAATCTTCCAAGGCAAGGCAAGCAATACTATGAGCCATAAGCCATCAGCAGCGAAGCTAGGGACCGCAGGAGGCCCTGCTCCGAAAGAACCACCGGTCCGACCAATCCACTGGCCACCCTCGCGAGGGCTACTGTTTGAGGTCATTGTTAAGGACCCCCGATGGCCCCTTGGCTCAGCTAGCCTATGCCTATGTACCTAAGCCCCTGAAGGCCGCTTTTGGACCTTCGAGGTTCGGGGAAGCCTCAGCGTCCCGGAGCCATGCCTCCCATAGCCCCAGCCTCCAAAGCTTGGGCAGGCTTCCCGAAGACTACGGGTGAGTCATCATGCCTCAAGAAAGATCTGCCGGAGGGGGAACGCCGGTTATCGTTCCGCTGCAACGATGTGACCGGCATTTCGTACCAAGGCTAGTAGATGCCATCCTGACATGATGACGCAAGCTGAGGACGCCTGACACACGGTACAGCGCGATGCTGGGTCTCATTTGGCGACTGGCCCTGCACCAACCCCGAGGTTGGTTCAGCCCCTGCATTTGCCGTGGTATATATTATCTCCTGTATAAGGTAAAAAGTAGTTTTACCTGGACCTACGCCATGTATTTCGATCGGTCCTAGATCTTTGTTAATGGTGATAACTTGTATGCTACGCCAGAGGTAGCCCTATAAATACAGGGCCATGGCCATCAGGCCAAGGACCAATCTTTTCTACTATCAATACATTTTCACTGCCCCTTCCTCTCAAACTTCATCTCCAAGCTTGAGTCTCCTCCTTAGAAGAAACTCTCATCGTACTTGTAAGCGCAAGATAATCTCTTGTGCCAACACCTTGCTAGAGTCGATTGCAATCCTCTTGAGCGATAGAGTAGACACACTAGATAAACTTAGAGCATATTTAGATAGAAATTGAGATAAATTTATCTTGTGAAATTTTTGGAGCCATTACTTTCTAAGTATCATAATCCCCCCTTACGATGTCACCGTTCCTCACAATTGGTATCAGAGCCTCGTACTCTTGATAGCTTTAATCATCTAGAGTTGTGATGTTCAAGGTTGGGATGGATATTGGTAGTGCTCCACACTTTGATGGTACTAATTTCCCCTGTTGAAATATTCTGATGATATGTTTTTTGCAAGATAAAGGTCTAGATGTTTGGAGAGTCACCGAGGAGGGGATGAGACATCATCTCACAAACAAGGAGAAACAATCCGATGCTATGGCAAAGAGTATCCTTTTATCATCTCTTAGCATCAATGCATTCAATAGAGTACATTCTCTCACTAATGCATATGATATTTGGACTAATCTCATTGAAATACATAAAAGCACAAAGGATATGCACAATGAGAAATATCATGTGCTTGTTACTAAGCTCAATAGCATCAAATAATTTATCCATAAAAGTGCTAATGATATATACTCTCGATTGAATATTCTTGTCAATGATATCAATGAGCTAGTTTTGACGCAAATTTAAGATGCTCAGGTGATGAGAAGAACACGTCAAGCACTTCTTCCAAAGTACAAGCTAATCATCTACAACAACTACGTCATCAGCAAGATGACTCCAAGCCAGGTACTAGGTAAGATAACCACCCATGAGATGACCATAAATATGGGGGTTGAAGCTTCTACCTCATCTGACACCAAGAATCTTATCCTCACAAGCAAGAAAGCACAATGTTCACACATGAAGGCAAATATGAAGAGACAAGAGCAAGAGTCAAGCTCAAGATGATGATGATGTTGATGATGAAGAGATCAATGAAGAAGATGAGCAAAACACCTCAAGTGATTGATCCCAAGATGGTTAAGCTCTTCTCACAAGTGGAGAAGAGTATCAAGAGGATAAATACCAAGATTGATCATCCAATCTCCTTGAAAGACTTGGTCAAAATAATTGATCATATCAAGAAGATAAGAAGATCAAGAACAAGAGAGAGACAAGAGGAAGAAGCAAAGCATTTGCAAGCATGAGAAGATGGGTAAGTAAAGATGAAGATTTAAGCTCAAGCGATGAGAGCCTCACCATCCACTCCTCCAAGAGAAACTCTTTCTCAAGGTCATCATCATGCAAGTCGTTGTCGCGTAAGTCATCATACAAGTATCTTATGACTAAAGGTATAGAAAGCAATATAAGTGATGATGAATCCGATGATGATTCACCCTCTCAAGAAGAACTTCTTGATTTTATCAAGGAGCAAAAAAGGGCCTTAAAAAATAATCTAAAGAAATAAAGAAATCCAATGCCCTTAATGATATCTATGCTACCTTTGTATCTAATTATGAACAATTATTGAGAAATTTTGAATTGCTAAACAAAGAGCATAAATAGCTTAAGGCAAAATTTGAGTGCATTGGATCTCAATATAAGGCCCTTTTGTAGCAATCTACCTCTCTATTTAATTTCAAATCTAAGGTAGATGCTTCCACTTATTGTGATGATTTAATTGATTTATCTAGCTCACTCATTTGCAATGAGACATGTATTGAGAATATTGTTGTAGAACTATCTAATAAACTCATTGCACAATAGAATGATGTGCTCAAATAAGAAGTGAAAAAGCTCAAGAAGGACTTGGCAATATTAAAGGGCAAGAACCATGCACAATCAACTCAAGATAACAATACTACCATAGTGAAAAAGCTTACGGAGAGATCCACTGTGACATGTTTCAAGTGCCATCAAAAAGGTTACAATTACTTTCAATAAAAGCAAGTCAAGAAGGAGATCAAAGAGAAGAATAATATGATAAACCTCTCCAACAAGACCTTCAACATCTACACCAAACCCAACTACAAGACCAAAATCAAGAGGAATCACTACAAGCTCAAGAAGAAGAATAATAGCAAAGTGGTTGCACACATGGTTAAGAGAAAGGACTGGGGGTGGAAACAACCCATTTGGGTGCCCAAGGAATTTCACTAGTTGGCTCGAGGATGGAGACTTGGCTCACAAGATGAAGTGAAGATTCAAGTAAAGAAGTCAAATGCATTGATGAGGATCATGATCATCATATACCCAAATCCTCATCCAAAGGTGAAAGGTACTAAATGCAAAATCTTTTCAATTTGTGATCAACAAGCCCCGGAGGGCTATACACACTGGAGCATTTTTATCAGAAGAAACCGGAAAAGTTTCCATACACCGGAAGGTTCGGCGCTCGGAGTTGAAGACACCGGATGCTTACACTGGAGCATTTATTGTAGAGATGGTGTAACAATGTAAGACCGAAGATCAACTTGCCAGAAGGTCCGACGATGACAATATGCACACCAAAGGCTTCACCAAAGCATTTAATAGAGTGTGTGAAAAATCCCAAAAAGATGATGTTGTACACACCGGAAGGTCCGGCGATGAAGATTGTGAACATTGGAGCTTTTGCATAGAGAAGAAGTGGCGCGGTCCGACTTAGGTCAACACACTGGATAGTTCAGTGATTGAGTGAAGGTTACATCAGAACATCTGATGTTTAGAAGAGTTGATGAGTACAAACTGTCTACACCGGACCATCCGGTGTTCACAGTAAAGTTAAGTTGTTAGAGAAACGGCTAGTCTATGGGAATGAGGGTATAAATACCCCTCCACTCATTCATTTGAAGCTACTGGAGTCCAAAGAACCTCATAAACACCTGAGAAGACATCCAAGCCATCCAAGTACTTAACTCACTAGAGAGTAATTAGTGCTTATAGACCTAGAGAGAAGTGTTGCTAGGTGCTGCAACCTAGAGAGTGGATCAAGAAGTGATCCAAGCATGTACCGAGATGTACACCAACGCCTTGGAGTCTTGGTGACTCACCGGTAACTTGTTGAACCTCTAACTTGGTGTGGAGTGGCAGCAAGGAGATTGTACGGGGATACGGAGGCCCTTATCTTTGTGACTAAAGCTCCGAAGTGAAGACGGTGTACAAGTGACTGGAAGAAAGGTTAGTGGTGACACCTCGCCTTGGTGGCTTGATGGCTCTTCATGCTTGAGGCCTGGTCTTGGTAACTTGATAGTTCAAGAGCCGTGACCAGAAGAGACTTGGCGACCAGGAGCATATTCTTTGTGGAGCTCCAATGTGGACCAGGGGTGGCTTCTGTGTTACCGATATCACAGGATAAAAATCTCATCCTGAATTTGTCTCTCTACCTTATTTGCATTTCCGTATTTACATACTTGTAATTTACCTTGCTAGAGTAGGTTGCAATCCTCTTGAGCCGTAAGGTAGATACACTAGATAAACCTAGAGCATATTTAGATAAAAATTGAAATAGGTTTATCTTGTGAAGTTTTTTGAGCCATTAGTTTCTAAGTGTCCTAATTCACCCCCCTAGGACGTCACCATTCCTCACAGACCCACCTGAGGATCCCTGTCCGGATCAAGTTTAGAACCTTCGAATTGACCACACAAAATCCGGAACTTATGGGTTCAATCCAGAACTTTCAAACCTCGATAGAGAACCCCAAACAGGAAGTTTCCAGCCAACCTGGAACTTTCGTGTTCACCCGGAACTTCCGGGTTGAAGCATTAGTTAGCCATAGAGGACCTTCGGTCGTATTTTATCCGGAACATCCAGCCAACCCGGAACTTCTGGGTTAACCCGGAACTTTCGGGTTTGCTAAGTTAAAACGACCATAACTTTTTACTCCGACGTCCAATTTTGATGGTCTTGGACTCTATGAAAAGCTTATTCAAAGGGCTACCTATCCCAATTGAAATCATGATCCAAGACCACCTAATGTATGTGTTATGATTAGTTTCTCTCAAGTTAGCACTTCGATAGGTCCTGTTTGAGCTTCAAGATATATACAAAACTATCAACATTACATCCCTCATAATAATACGGCATTCCTATACTCAAATTTAAATAGAAAATCTATACTAATAGGAACACCCTCATGTCATCTTCTTTCTTGACCTTGAGGGGCGCCAACGTCAAAGTCATTATGTCATTGGGACTATTCACCTGATCTAGACTCATTAAGCACATTAGTCCCATATAATTTATACCTTTGCCTTGAGCAATGTCCATTTTAGATTTTGGCTTGATGTTCATCAACTCATGAAGTTTAACCTCTTATATCTTCAAGCCACTTGATGCCCTCCAACATATGAAGTTCAATGTTTGTTCTTCACTTTATGTCTTCTTGCATTCATCATGTGATTGATACAAATCACCCATAACTTCTCATGCCCTTGCACGGTCCATTGGCGCAAATCCTTCACTTGCCCTTCACCATCGCATTGGTCCTTTCCAACACTACAAACGAAATAAAAAGGTGTCAAGCCTTTTGCTTACCCTTCACCACTAGATGGTACGTCACAGCCAAGTATTGTTGGCCATTCACCGTCTTGTCATAGAAAACCGTTTTTGTGTCTGGCATCTTCAGTTTCTTCACTTTGTCATTTTTATTCATCACTCGATCTCCAGAAGTTCAATGAATTTCTCTTGCTTCCCATGCACCAAGCGTGGAAGAGTTCTCTTTTCACATCATCTTAATATAGTTCACCACCAAGGCACAAACCGCAAGCATCAAACATATAAGTTATCCACTAAACTTGTCTTGACCTTACTCTTCCAACTTGGCATATTGAATACCATAATTCAACTCATGCATTCTTATGGAACTTAACCCTAACTCACTCTTAAGCACAAAGCACACGAGTTAGTCTATAAAACACAATTGACAATCTCATACATTTAGTCACTTAATCTCCACAAGTGACTTTGTCTTCATGCTTCTTGTCAACCTTCTTGAGCTTCTCCTTTATCTCATGAGCATCACCTAGAGGTCAATTACCTGGATGCATTTCTTTAATCTCACAGCATTATTCAACAAATCCATGCTTTATCACTTATGCATCTCCTATGGATCAATCTACTAACAATTCTTAACATAATTATTAGTCCATAGGTATTGTTATTAATTACTAAAATCACACTTAAGGGCTAGATGCACTTTCGTCGATCCATTAGAAGAGGTTGATATAGGTGATGGTAATATTCCAAGGCTAATGTTTGTAAACTAAAACATGGAAGCCGATTACAAGGCTAAAGTAATCGAGTTGCTTAAAGAATACATTCATTGTTTTGCTTGGGAATATCATAAGATGTTGAGACTTGACCGAGAGTTGGTGGAACATCGGTTGCCTATTAAAGCGGGATTTAGGCCTTATAAGCATCCACCTAGGAAATTCAATCCTAACATGTACAATCGGATTAAAGAAGAAATAGACCGGTTGTTGAAGGCTGGATCTATAATACCTTGCAGGCATGCGGATTGGATTCTAACATCGTCCTAGTTGAGAAGAAGAGTAGCAGTAAGTTACGAGTTTGCATTAATTTTAGAGATTTAAATAAAGCTACTCCTAAAGATGAATATCCTATGTCTATAGCCGACATGTTAAATAATGATGTTTTAGGATATAGAATAATTAGTTTTCTTATGTCTAAAATGGTTTTTTGTTGTCCTAGTTTTGTTGGTTTATTTCAGTGGGTGGTTATGACATTTGGGTTGAAAAATACCGGTGCTACTTATCAAAGGGCTATGAATTTAATATTTCATGATTTTCTTGGTGTGCTTGGTGTTGTGATTGGTGTTTTTTTGGTACAAAGAAATTGATAGTAAAGAACACGCAATTACTTACTAGAGCTGACGTCTCTTGGAAACGGACATAGGGTATGCCTTTATTGAAAAATTATGCTTATTGTTATATTATACTTGCACAAAGTTAAGGCATTTATTGCTATCTAGTACTTGTGTAGTAGCATGTCAAGATGATTGGTTAAATATATATTGTAAAAGCCAATTTTAAGTGGTAGAATAGGTAAATGGGCTTATACACTTATAGAATATGATTTGGTTCATGAATCTTTAAAATATATGAAAGGCCAAATCATAGCTAAATTTATTGTTAACCATCAGATTGATGATATGCATGATTTAGGAGTCAGCTATATATCTATTAAACTATGAAAGCTTTATTTTGATAATTCAACTTATGGGGTTGGACAAGGTGTTGGTCTTGGTCTTATTTTTGTATCACTAGAGATGTTGTTTTTTTATTCATCTTATCGTGTAGAATATTTTTTACTAATAATCAAGCTAAATATGAAGCTCTTTTATTATGATTAGAAATTTTAAACTCCATTGGTGTAAAGAATATAGAGGCTTTTGGTGATTGGAAGTTTATATATATATTATTGGTTGCTTTTGTTTTGTTGCTAGGTGTGCAGTAAGTTTCCGATAATTATCAATATTTCGACGGATCACTAAATAGCTATCTTGATAAGTATCTAGATATTATTGCTATTTTGAATGATTTTGCTAATAAGTATGTGTCTAGAGATGATAATTTCAGAGCTAATAATTTAGCACAGCAAGCATCTGGTTATCAAGTTAATAGAAATAAATTCTTTGTGATTGAAAGACTGATATTTGAAAGTGTTGACCGTTGTATTGCCGAACGTGAATTTTTTGGCTCGATTGTGTCTTCTTCATCAGAAGAAAATGTTGAAGATGCTGGATTTAAAGATTGGAGGAGATCTCTTATTGATTATTTGAAGGACCTAAGCAAGAGTGTTGATAGAAAAATTCAGTGGTAAGTTTTCAAATATATATGATGATTTATATCATCGAACGGTGGATGGTGTGCTTCTCAAGTGCTTGGATTTGGATCGAGCAAAAGTTGCTATGGGTGAGGTGCATGAAGGCATATGTGGCACACATAAATTAGCACATAAGATGAAGTGGTTGTTAAAAAGAGCTGAATTTTATTGGCCTACTATGATTAATGATTGCTTTAGATATTATAAAGGATGTGAGCCATATCAAAAATTTGATGATATTCAATTAGTTCCTGCTACTATGATGTATCCTATTATCAAACTATGGTCATTTCGAGGTTGGGGTTTGTATTTCATCGGCCAAATGCATCCTCCATCATCTAAAGATCATTGTTTTATCTTGGTTGCTACGGATTACTTCACTAAATGGGTTGAAGCTATTTCTCTCAAGAACATGACATAAATGGGTTGAAGCTATTTCTCTCAAGAACATGACATATAAGGAGGTAATTGACTTTATTTTGGAGCATATTGTTCATAGATTTAGCATTCTGCAAACTTTAACTATGGATCAAGGTACTTCATTCATATCACATCAAGTACATGAATTTGTCGAGTCATTAAAAATTAAGTTTCTTAATTCATCTCTATATTATGCTCAGGCCAATAGTTAGGCTGAGTCTAGTAATAAAATTTTTATTAAGCTTTTTCAAGAAAAAAATAGAGAAACATCCTAGAAGGTGGCATGAGGTTCTATCAGAGACTTTGTGGGAATATCATATATCTAGATATGGTGCCACTAAAGTAACGTTGTATTAACTTATTTATGGATAATAAGTTGTTTTAGCTATTGAAATAAATCTTAATCTTTAAGGTTGGCCGAGAGGAATAACCTATCAGCTGCAGATTATTATGATCTAATGATAGATATGATTGATGAAGTGATGGATGAACGGTTGAATGCTTTGGGGAAAATTGAAAGGGACAAATTAAGGGTAGCCAAAGTTTACAATAAGAAGATAAAAGCAGAGTCAATTTAAAATGGAGATCTTGTGTGAAAGACTATTTTGCCTATTAGATTGAAAGACAATAAGTTTGGTAAATGGTCTCCAAGTTGGGAAGATTCATATAAAGTTATAAGTATCATTCCTGAAAATTGTTATTAACTAGAAGATTTGCAAAAGGAGAAATTGCCTAAATCTCTTAACGGACGATACTTAAAGAAATTCTATCCTAATGTGTGATAAGATGCTTGAGTAAATATGGTCGATGTATTCGTTACCATCGTCCTAAGGATTCATGGCCGATGTTTTGATCATCACCCTAAGAAAGGTAGAAGAGGAGATGATATGTTTTTTGGCACGCAAGCTTTACTTAAAAAAAGGCATGTGTTGATGATCAAAATTGACATAGTGAAGAATTTCGGAGCTGAGAAATTCAATGGGTCAAAATATCCAATCTTGGATCATAACTTCCGGTTAAGTTTTTACTGGAATATTCGGTTTTGGATCGGAACTTCTGGTTAAATATTTTTGTCCAACCCGATAACCGTATTCTGGAAAAGAATTGGATATTCTGGTATGGTCAAAACTTCCAGGTTAATTATTCTAGTTCAAATTAAGAACCTCATTTCGGGGGGAATCGGATATTCCGGCATGACTGGAACTTCCGATCGGAACCGGAATTTCCGGTCCGAGTTGGATCTGAGATTTTAGAAAGAGATAGGGTCGGATTTGAATAGGAGCATTGATAGAATCTGACTTAAAACGGGATAAGACCATCCCTCTTTATAAATATAAAGGGTCATGGTTGATTGAAGATGACCAACATCCAATCGAATCAATATAATTTACTTTTGTCTCTCTTTTTTATCCTTTTTACTCTAATCCTATCTTTTTCAGTCCTAATCCTATCTTTTTCAACCCTAATTGCTCTTTGTTCTTGACCTCTGTAACCAAGAATAAGCCGTCGACCATCTACGCTCTGACGGGTTCCTCCCAAACGTAGGTGACAACGAAGACTAACGGCGTGGTGCCACAGCAATGGTGCTACTCGTCGGTGACCAAAACTGGAACTTCTGATCGGGAGGCCAAAACTTCCAATTTATTAAGAAGGTTACAATTCAATTTACACACAAGATATTCAATGTATTTAGCGTGACAACTTCTCGTGTCAACCAGAACCATCAATATTTGTACGGAGCAATATAGTGCAACGTCAGTGTCTGTCATTCATCAAAATCAGAAGAGAAAATATGCTTCTGATGAGAATATAAAAACGCTTTATAGCTTTATATACGTATCAGCAAAATGTCTCGAAGCGAAGCTGGAAAACTGACACTCGGTAAGGCCGATTGGTTCCCCCGTATCCAAGGGGGCAAAAAGGAGAAAAACAGCTAATTTGGACTTCAAAGTCCGTCCGAGTATGGTTTCCTGGCGTACGACATCCGGAACATAGAAAGGAAATAAAAAACACTCGATTTAGCCGGTTCTCATCTCATACCAGACCTGGGGCAAATTTGAACCAGAGGAAAAAGCATGAGAACCTAGATGATGGAAATTATGAAATATGAAAGGAAAAAACTTAGCCTCGGGTGAAACTTTAGGACTAGATTTGCTATTCTCCATAGAAAGGAAATAAAAAATACTCATGTTCAAATATATATTTTATTATAACATGCTATAAGTTTAAAGGATGTACGTGCATTTTTTAAAATAGCTTTTTTATTAGAATTTAACACGCTTGTGATGGACTTTTCAAAAGAGGGCGAGAAAAAGCTTGTGGTCGCTGTGACCTCATCCTTACTCGCATGCTTCAGTAATCTGTAGCACCAAAGCGCATACTGCAGGCTTCTCACTGTTTCCCCCTTCTATCCTTGTTCTTGAATCTTGTCTTTTTAGATTTTTTTTTATTTCTAGATTTGTAACACTTACCTATGATTCACTTCAATACGTGACAAAAAGCAGATGAAGTATTTGATAAAAAAATCAATATATTTGTCTACCCCTTAAATGCAATTGTGTAATCAATTTTATAAAAAATCATAAGTAAGTTATACTTAGATTAATGAGCAATTTAAGAAATAGATTAAGACAATATATTTATCTGCCTCGAGCAACAAATTAGAATCATTCAAAGACAATATCAGATATAGCTACTATATATTTTTAATAAAAAAAATAAAAATAATTTGTAAACAATTTTGTTGTAAGTAAATTTCAGAAAAAAAATTGGTTCAAACTCACAAGTAATTTTGTATACTTTTAAAAATAAAATATGTGTCACTAAAGTATGTATATCTAATTTTTAGATATTTTAAAAGAAAACAGTTTTGCTGGGCGTGCGCGCTTGCAGGATGAAGTCACGGCTGCGTGCGAATGTGAGGATGGCCGGCACGGACCTCAAAGTCTGTGAATGATGAGTTGAGCACCTGCCACGAGTAACTCCGAGGATGGCGCCATGGCGGGGAGACAGAACTGAGGCTACCTTTGCTTGCAGCTGAATTCTTCACGGAGCCCGGTGTGCTTTTAGACTGAAAAGCTAACTCGGCACTGAAAAATTAGCTAACGCTTAGGGGTCTCTTAATCCTCCAACATGATTGTTCTTTAATATTAATTAGGTGTCTATATAAAAAAAGCTGATGCAATAAGCTATTTAAAGAAGTGAGATAAAAATTGTTTTTTATATGAGAAACTAGTTTTTTGAGTAATTCTAGATGATTGTAAAATAATAAATTGTTTTGGAAGACTCTAAGAAATAAACAATACTACATTAAAAGTATATTTTTGAACTCTAATTTCTTAGAATCCCTCCTCTAAAATATCACGGCTTAGCTCGTGCCCTCGCATTCCAGCAGGGCACGCCATGCACATGCGGTTCTGAGAGAAAAAAAAAAAGGCATCTACAGAGTAGATCAGTGTTGCATTTTTTTTTCCTCGCAAACAAAAGCGAGGGCTAGCTGCTGATGTCTTGTACGTCAACTTGCAATGCCCAACGTTGTTCTGAAAAGTTTGTTCCCAAAACACATACATAGATCACTTTTGGACACATTGCTAAAACACATGCCTTTTAAAAAAAAACTCAACCACCGGAGAAAATATCTCCCTAGCTTTGCCAAGAGAAGAGAGTATCAAACTCTTTACAAATGTATTGACATGAACTACAAGCACCCTGATTCAAACCCGAGGGAGCGAGGTTCTATCTAGACAATTTAATGATGTTGTGTTATATATACAGCTAGTGGTCGTCTCTCTCGAAAATTTCTAAACTCTGAAAAAATCTAATTATGTTTTTATTTCTTTTTCATTTTTTCCGTATATACGTTCATACAACCTCCAATCATAAATAATTAATGTTTTAATCAAGATTTGGTCGAACTTTAAAATTTTAACCATCAATAATTTCTATTATATTTAGTTTAGAAATATAAAAATTATATGTGTAGATTTACCTTAAAAATAATTTCTTAATATTATATTTTTGTTAGATATTATAACTATATTATAATAAAAAACAGTGATCAAAGATGCACACCGAAGACCATAAAAAAAAAAATTATGTATTTTTGATTGGAGGGAGTATATAGTCAGCACTGAGGATTGGATCTTACACAAAATCACGTAAACTTGTTGACCAAAGTGAGAAACTAAGGAAACCAAACACGCTTAATTCTTGCCCATTGAATTTGTTGGGCAAAATGAAGCCAGAGAACCAAATATTTCCTAAATTTTGTTACTGTGACGAAATGAGAGGTTGTGCACAGAAAATAGAGAGCAACCGCTCAATGCTTACTTTTGGATGCTCTGAAAACGAAATTTGAAGTAGCTATTCAAACGGCTTCACAGTATTATCTGGCACATGAGGTAAGTTAATGTCAAAGGATCTTACCTGTTTTTACCCAGGGTTTAATTTATGGTCAGTAACTACTCAATCTACAAATACGGTACAGATCGAATTTCACTAACCACCGGCGGGCGATCTTCAGATGCAAACGCATTTATAAACCTTGATTTTACCTATATCACCATTGCTTTTCATTAAAAAAAAAGAAAGGTAGGATAGGGAGGCGAGAAAGCAGGAGACCGTAGGGGATGCGTCTGCCGGTGGGCCACCACCTCGTACGGCAGCGCCTCCCATTGGCGGCAGCGCGTGCGCCACTGTCTTATCCGTTCCCGGATGTTCAAACCTGAGCGCCTTCCCTTTCTGCGTCTTTTCTCGCAGGATAGGCAGGTACTGCTATGGACAGCTAGCTATAACACCATCTATATTAGATTTTTATTTACGTGAAGGAGAAAGCAATGAGTAGAGGTAAAAGTTAAAATATTAATTACTCTCTCCTATTAAAAATATATGATGTTTTTTATTTTTTATGTTTTTCGACGTGCAATTTTAACCATAGTTTTCTATTATATTAGAATATGGTTATAATATTTAATATAAATATAATATTATAAACTTATTTTTCAAAACAAATCTAAACGTATGATTTTTATATTTTTAAACTAAATATTTTAAAAGTTAATAGTTAAAATTTTAAAAGCTTGATCGGATTTTGATCAAAACGTAAGTATTTATGACCGAAGGGAGTAGTGGATAATCTAATTATTTAATTCATTGATCTTGTAATCTATTGCATGCGTTTCTGTACTAATTTTATAGTCAAGTGATATATTTAAGCTATTGGGGACATTATCTATAATATTATCTATTAGTGATATTTATAACTCTATAAATACTTGACTTTTTGACATGATTCGGTCAAGCTTTTAAAACTTTGACCATCAATAACTTTTAAAATATTTATTTTAGAAATATGAAAATCATATGTGTAGATTTGTCTTGAAGAATAATCTCATAAATTTATTAGATTTTATAAATATATTTTAATAGAAAATAGTGGTCAAAGTTACACATTAGAAACCGGCGTCATGTCCAAAACATTAAGCATTTTTAACCGGAGGAGTAACTATCCATATTGTTAGAGATACTCTTATGTCTTTTTACCAACTTGAGATCTAACTATTGAATAACATTAATTCACCATACTGATGCATGCAGAGATAGGCGTGCACTGAATGACTGAAACTTTTTCTCTCGACTCATCTGAATGCCTCTGCTTAGCTTCTTCAATTTGTATGACATACAGATTTCCACCTAACGAAGAATGTTGTGGCATTCGAGTATATATAGTAGAGAATGTTTGAGACGACCATGTGGTTAGGCATGCATGAGCACTCAACTTGGGATGGGTTCGGTTCGTTTCACGGGGCAATATAACGATCCTTAAATATGCAAGAGCCAAGAAGGGAGAAGATATACCGATGCACGGAGAGATGCGCTTTGCTTGCTGTCAAAGGGAGGATCGATGACTGACTGCATGCACGGATGCATCGTCCCTTTTCACTCTGCTATACCTGGCTATCTCTTGCTTGGTTTTCCTCCAAACAGCAGGCAGCTCGGCCCTAAAAAGAGTCGCTTGCATGTATAGTTGCATGCATCATGCTGACTCGTGCCGTCCTGAATGCGTGCAAACATACATACATGCACCCTCGCGTGGTTCTCCGAGTTGCCCACTTGGCATGGATGGATCCACACACAACCCGATGCCTGTGCACTCATGCCTTTGCTTGTTTTCAGTGACGACTGCAACTGCTTCGATCTCCTCAGTTTGTGCAGTAGCATTTCTTCCTTTTGAGAGTTTTCAGTGTCTCATAGTTGGAGACGATCGGTGCTTCTGTACGCATATATTCACTTCCCATGACTAGTTATATGTAATAGTTATGCTCGAAACGATGTAATACTTTTTTCTGAACCATGAAACGATGTAATGCTAACTACATATTTGTGTGAGCATGATTTGGTAGGCGGGTGCTCAGAGCATGCAGAGACTGTTGTTGGTAGCCATGGGGCTTGAGCTGCGCATGCATGCATGGTTCAACGGTCCAGCCACACCATAATAAAAGGGCACGCAGTGAAAGCATGTGATCGTTGTAAATGTTGGCAGTGCTGTTGTTAGCTAGGGGCCGGAAAGGAGGACAGTAACTTGATAGCTGCTCTTATGAGTATGTTAAATCAAATCAGCACTCAACGCTGCAATGCGCGGGCCAAATGAATTACTAGTGATTCCCAACGGTCTGGTGAGTCTCAGCCTCATCACCTTATTTTGAGTTTGCTCCTCAAATCATCTCGCCTAAATTTACTCTGAAATTAAGCGGTTGAGGAAAGATGAGCAATATATATACACATATTTGAGTTCTAGCACCCAAGTATATGTCATCCTGCTCAAAGCTATGGTATGGTCTCAAGTTATTTGTTTCCCCTCAAAATTCGCTGGTACTCATATTTGAATGATGGAATTTCATGATAACACTCGATCATTCTTCATGACCTCGTGTGTGTTTCTTCCCGAAATAGCATAGTTTATTTTGGAAAGATTTAGACCTCAGTTACTCCCACGGATCAAGAAAACAATCCAAGAAGCTCAATGATAGAAGTAAATTAGCTGATTCTCACTCGATAATTGGAGCCGGAGCTAAGGGGGTGCATATGTACGCAGTACGCACACAACACTGTCAGAGAACTGTACCGGCCGGCCTCCTCCTTCTGCTGCTGGCCATGTGGAGCCCACACTGTGCAGTGGGGTCAGCGGCTAAACTAGACGCCTGCCAATGTTGTCTGCTCCGGGAGGGGCAGCTCATGCAACGGATGTATCCTAGCCAGTGCATACCACTGGTCTTGCTTAGCATGCGAAAAGGGCCGGCCGGGTGAAATATTCTCCCGCGGCATCATTGCATTTTTGCAATTGCGTTGTGTTGGTGGCCAAGTTTATAAACCCCTCCATACCTCACTCCCCAGTTCCAGAAGCTGGGAATCTTTGCTCTCTTCTTTCTCTTGCTTGTCTTATGCAGCTGCAAGTAGTAGTATGATCCCCTGACTGAAGAGGAAGACTAAAGCCTGAAGCAGAACAAGAGAGAGAACAAGAGAAAGGACAAGCGCTTTCTTTTGAGCCGGTGGATATTGGGCAGCAGGTTCAGGTCAGTTGCCTCTTGCAGTGTTCTGTAACCGCGCATCATTATGAGGTTGTATTTGCTTCATTACTTGTGTGATTAGAATGCCCATCCAGCCAGCCAGCCTTGAGGTCCTCTAGCTTGTTGGCATCTCTCGATTTCCTTGTTATTATGACCTGATTGTTTGTTGTTGGAATCCTAGAAACACATCTTTTCCGGTCCATGTTATTGATCTGTGCATTTTTACACCTTTCTGCAGGATACTCAACCGGTTGGTCTCACTAGCTTGAGAACAAAGACTGTTAAAGAACAGAGGATGATGCAGATGGAGAAACTTGTGAATCACTGCGACATGGAGCTCATGAAGATGGCCATGCTCAAACATGAAGAGACCTTCAGGCAGCAGGTACACTGAAACGCAAGAACACGCTCAATTGATCCACTCTGACTAACTTTTCCTCATTAATTTGCCATTTCTTTTGCGAAATCGATCGAAAAGGTCCATGAGCTGCACCGGTTATACCGCGTCCAGAAGCAGCTCATGACCGGGCCAAGCTGCCGGCGCCAGAGGCGCAAGAAGCCCCGGCGCGCGCTGGACCTGCACCTACCTGCCGACGAGTACATCGTCATCGGAGCTGACAACGCGACGCCACCATCGAGGGAACACGAGCTGGAGCTGACGCTGGCCATCGGCGGCGGCACTAACGCCAGCCGGAGGAAGCGGCCGGACGAGGGCACCCCCTTGGCGTCGCACTGCTCCGGCGGGAGCCCGACGTCGTCGTCGTCGTCATCGATCGGCACCAGCGGATCACCACCGTACCAGTTCCATCTACAGGACGGGACAGTGATGAAGCAGCAGCAGCAGGCGCCATGGCTCGTGCAATACCTCAGCCTTAGGACGGCATGAGATGATTGATCAGATTTAACGTGGCCTTCGTAGGATAGCAAGGTTGTGTTGCGACTTGTAGGAGAGGATGCAGGTAGTAAGGTAGTGTTTGGTTTGTGGGAGGGGATGAGACGGAGCGAATCTATCTGTTTTTGAGTTGTTTGGATAGAGAGCAGTAGGATGGAATAGTTTGAAATCTCAATATTCTTTAAATATTCGAACGGAATTGTTCCAAAAAGAATAGTGGAACGCAACCGTCCCATTTCGAATATGACACTGACGGTAAGCCCGATGTACTAAAATAGACTCGTTCTATCACACCCACTAAACAAACATCAATATATAAATAGAATCATTTTATCCTCAAATATATCAAATATATGAATAAAATCATCTCATCCTATCTTACTCTCTAACCAAACACTACCTAAATAGCCTGGTGACTGGGGTGTCAGGGGACTAGCTTCTCAGTTAATCTCGCTTGGCAAATTGCTAATTCACGAGTACTTGCAGGTTAATTCTGAGTGCTGTTAATCACGCCTGATCCAGCTCATGATTTACATGTGCGTGGAAAAGCGGCTGTGGTGGCAAAAAGGCGCACAGAGTAACCACAGGCTGCGTGAGTCAGAGAGCGACAGTCATACTCATATGCTCCACAAAATCACATCAGATTTTACGTAAAATAAGCTCCACAATTTGGCACAATTCCTAAGTGTAGCTTGTAAAAATGGACAAATTAACTTCATAACTATAGTTGTCGCTAAAGTTTGTATGCTGTTATACATTATTCGGAATTAGTTTTCTCTAGGACCGACAAGACGCTAGCCATTATTATTAGTTAGGTCCACCCTTGTCTCTCTTTCTTACGATTCATCTTTTCACCAAACGTTCAGAGCAGAAGCAAAGAGTAGAGCATGCATCCAAAAAAAAGTTGACTTAAGGAAAAGTAACTGTGACAGTTTAAAGTTTCAAAGAGGCTTATCTAACTACAAGCCATTGCAGTTATGGAGAAGACTACAAGGTAAAACAAAGAAAAACATAGTGACTGGGACTGTGTACATCTCTGTATATTATCAAACACAAAAGCTAAGCAAAATAGAATGCACAAAAGTTGCATGCAAAGATGTCTGTAGGTCCGAAGGAAAAATTGAGAAACGGACCAGGCAGACAGAAAAGGTATTCATCCCTATCATTGATGAGGCATTTGCAAGAAAAAGTATCATGCCAGAAGCAACCAGATAAAATCCAATGTATACGCAGAATCTATGGCCGGATTGACAACGAAACCATCTATATGTATCAACCACAGCAATGACTAGTGACTGTAGCCATTACATTGAGTCTTATCTCCTAAACAGTAGATTTCAGTTATAATTGTTCGTAAACCATAGTTGAGGCTTAGCATATGCATCAGAGATACCATCTAGTAACTGCTGTGCTGATGAGCTTAAGACAACATCAAACTTTGCAGACAAAGTAAAACTACAAAAAAGAGTAATTAGGATTATCTAACACACGATAGTCAACAGTAATTATATAAAAGTTGTATGCAATCAATTGTCAAGGTAAAGATATCTGAAGGACGACTTAGGAATTGCACAAAACATACAGGCATTTGATTTGCAGCTGATTCATCACTATCTGTCATGAAGCAACAAAAGAGAAACATTATGCAAGAACCTCTATGGGAGAACAAACCGTTCAACATCTATGTACCACATTAGGGAGTACTGACTGTAGCTTTTCAATTGGGCCTTATAATCTTATCCCCTAAACAGTCGGTTTCAGTTATAATTGTTCCTAACCACTGTTTTGCAGCTAAGACAATATAGCAGCAAAATAATAACAACTATATGCTATTACAAGAAAGCGAGAAGGGATGAAATAGTAGTAGAGGCTACGGCATACCTATAGGGGATACCATCAAGTAACCTGTTGACATTGTCAAGCTTTGCAGCATTGGGACAGGTCAAGGTGCCCTGGATCCTGATCTTCGCAAACAATTGTCAGTTGTCTCCAGCAGGGAAGGAGTTAAGGCCTTGCATTTTCCTTTTCCTCCGAGCTGGAGCAGAGTACAGAAAGTACATTGGATACTTGTCCCAATTCTGTGAAGTCATAGCTCACTGGTAGTCTGGTAGCACACATCTTCTGTTCATCCTCTGCTTTTCTCCAAGCGGCCTGGAAAGCATTAGAAACATTTTAGATGTCAACCTGAAACGCAGGACTTTTTTTTGACATTTCAGATAAATGGGTCGGTTTAATAGATTACCTTATCCCTCTCAATCTTGGAGACATGGGGCTTCATCAAGTTCCCTAGACCCATTCCTCCCCACGCATCCAGAAGCTCCTTCTCTCTTACTCTTCTGCGTTCTTTGATAGGGTTTAAGCCACTAACCGATTTTTCTTCGGCAGCAGAAGCTAGCTTGGCCTGCTCAAGTTTCGTTGGACGCTTGACAAAGATGTCAGCCAAACTTCCTGCTGCTCCACCCATATATTGTGTGTGATTCTTCTTTAGCAAGATCATATCACCCTTCTTTTCATGCTCAATCTTCTCCTTTTCCAGTCCGTAGATGTGTTTTACTAAGATATGATCTAAACTGTCAGAAGCCAAGGTATTGTCACACTGCCGCTGCTTATTATCATGCACATTGGTTGCTCCTTCTGCCAATGCATTTCTCTTTCCATATTCCATCTTCTCCCTTCTAGTCGACTTACATGCTTTACCAAGACTTGATCTAAACTCTCAGATGATGTGGTATTGTTGACATGCTTTCGCTGATCATGTGGCACGTTGGTCCATCCCTCTCCTGATGCATTCCTCTTCTCGTATTCAATCTTTTCCCTTTCAAATCTTGACACATGCTTGACCAAGATATCATCTAAGCTGCCTGTCACAGTTGCACTTTGACCATGCTTCTGAGAATGTTTCTGCATATTGGTTTGCCCTTTGAGTGCTTCCCTGTTTTCCTTCTGCAATCTATGAATTGGCTTAACAAAGATCTTATCCAGGCCAACATCTAATGTGTTACCATCTTTAGTACAGAAGGATTTAAGGGCTTCCAGCTTAGCAGCTTCAATTTGAGTTAATCTTCGACCACCCTGTTTGCCCTTTGTGCCAGAGGGTGGTAGCTTATGCGAATATGATTTTTTTTTTCTCTTTATCGTCTTGCACATAATCAGAAAAATCTTGGATGTGATTGCTGTTTTCACCTGATCTCCTGGAATCACAACTTCCCTTTAAATCACTGCTATTTTCAGCTTCTGACTGAGGGTTGTTAAACTCAGATTCTTTGTTTCTGGACTGCACATCTATCTTAACACTCACTTCGACATCCTTGCAGCCTCCTTCCAAAAGATTTGATTCTTTTGCTTCCTGAAGTTCTATTTCGAGTTTCGAAAGATGCTTCACCAAGAACTTGTCCAGACTAGGTAATTCAGAAGTGACTTCTTTCTTTTGTCCTTGGACATCAATGAAGCTCGCTGCAGTAGAATACCTTCTTGATTGTGATCTGAGTGTCCCAGCACCAATGTTGTTTACAGCCTCTGTTTGATGATATTTGCCCCTATCACTTTGAAGGGCTGCATTTAGGCCAGATGTGGCCACAATGACTGCTAGGGAGGCAAGCTTATCTTCATGAAGAGCTTTTAGCCTTTCAAGCATCAACATCTGTGGATCCTTGAACTTCTGTGGTGTTGAAATCAGAATAAACGCTGCTTGTAACAAAGTTTTGTTTATTGAGTTTCAAATTACTTGTATCTCCATCGCTACAGTCGCCCAGCTGCTGTCTAGCTTCAGAATTCACATCAATATCTGTCAAATCAGGATTGTGGCTGATTTTCCATAACAGCTCCTTAAACTCCTCTTTCTTTGATGAATCTGGAAAGTTTGCGAGTTGAAGAAATGCCTTTTTAACTGCAGCAGCAACCTCCATATCAACCTGGAAAGCAGTCTGAAAGGATGCGGTAACTTTGTGGGTTGATTGTCCTCCCGTATGTGATGACGACACCACCTCATACTGCCGATTTGGACAATCTGGTCTGTCATACATCATCACTCCCATTGCTCTAGCTTCCTCGAATGCTTCAGTCGCATGTAGCATGGCCTTTTCCATAAGCTCTTCAGCGTATTTGTTTTCAATCCTGAAGTGAAATAGAATACAAAAATGCATCAAGGACAATCAACATAATAAAAGAGTGATGTGCCGAGGTCCAGCATAAGAGTATGAGGGAATCAAATAATAGTAATATCACCTGGCTGCTCGAAGAATTCTGCACCATGACGCTTCAACCATAGCAGCTTTGCGCACTTCCATCGCCTTTCTGGCTGCCTCTCTAGCTGCGATCTTCTCCTTTGCCATCCTAGAATAGTAGGGATTGGCATTTCCAAGAGTCTCATGAAGAGACGCAGTCATTCCATCAGTCTCCTGCAGAAGACAGAAAGGCAGAGCTTTAATCCTTCATGATACTGAATTTCTAAATCTCATTCCCATTCTCTCTTTTTCTTTCTTTCTTTTTCCTTGCCTTACCCTAGACAAAGAATATTGAGGTAGCAATGGATTTTCAATAGGAATTTCGTGGTCACGCAATGCATCAAATGGCATATTTTAAACCTTTAAACATGCAATACATTAGAGGCATTATAAAAATCTTAAAATTCCATGCTCAAGCAATTCACCAGAGAGAAGCATCATTTTGCACTGTTTATCAAGTACCTGAAGACGCTTTATCTTTCTCTTCATGTATGATTCGGTCTTCTTCCGAGGGGTCCAATTGATAGGGGAACCACTTCTGCGATACCTGTATTCTTGAAATAAATGTCGACGTATTCACAGATTTCAAAACTGAACCTCCTCCAAAATCGCTTGACCCTGGACTCTGCATGAAACAAATGCAGAAATAGGTTTTAACTAAGTTCATCACAAAAGGAAGGGCTCACATGAGAGAAATGGAGCAGTTGAAAAATATGATTGTAATCCTTAGTTGGGTTTTATTCAAGCTTCATAAACAGAACTTAGATTTTCATCCACAAAACATACAATATAGAAATCTCTAATTTACAGGAGTAAGACTAATACACAAACAGTTGCATATAGAGAAAACATCACCATTAGTTGCTTCATATCAATAGATTTATCCAATTTAAATGCTCTCCATGTACATTGATATACTTAAGAACATAAGCATCTTCTTCAATGCACACCATTAGGGGCTCAGCTTTCTTTCACCTCAAAATTTCTCTTTACCAAAAGTATTAAAGAAAAATATTCCTAAACTGTAGTCATGTTTCAGGATGGGGAAACTGGACGATAGCTAGGTAACCACATAATTATTTTAGAAAGAACTAGTGATTGCATGAACCACCAAGATTGCGAGATTTGCATGGTAAGATTAGAAGCCACTTGGATTATAAACCATGCAAATCTCGCAATCACTGGATCTTAATAAGAAGAAAATTAATTCTCCTTTACAGGTTATTTATACACGTACGCGGTTGCTTCGTACATGGGTTGTGTTGCAGCAGCAAGAGCACCAACATATGGTGGCGTCGGCATGTACTCTTATAGAGTGGACGGTCAAAAAGATTTTTACCCTATTTGGATGGCAGCCTAGACTTTGGATTGATGCTCCGTCATAGACCGCGAGCTGGATCTTTTGTTTAATCTATTTTTGTTTTAGTCTTCTTCTTTTTTCTCCTCTTTGTGTTGTGTTCATTCAAGCTATACAGAAGCCGAAAATGAATTCTTATTTGTTTGTATCACCATAATGTAACAATAAGAGTCAATAAAGCTTCCTTTATCGAAAAAATGAACCACCAACAGAACTCATACCTCTATATGGTGCACATAAATTTGCGCATGAACTTGAATTTTTTGAGAGCATGCGCATCAGCTTGAATTGAGATCAAAAGAGAATTATGCATTCACACGAACCTGATACTTGAACCAGCCCTAAATTAGTGTTGCTACAAAGTACAAACTACATTACGAGAAATCACATCAACGGGATATCACTCAGCATACTGAAAGCAGTTTCACAGAATTGCGAAATCACAATGACGAGATATCAGTTAACGTACCGCTGGAAGTTTAACGAAATTAAGGCCTAAAGGATTGACTGAAAATGGTCTAAATTATACATCAAATCACTCGTAGTGCTATTGCTCCACCATGTTGTAAACGCGCTCCTGCATGATTGGACGAGGTCACCAAGGAAGGGGGAAGCAGAACTAGGGTTTTGACGAGACATTTGACTCTAGCGATCACAAGCAACTAAATGCAGAGAAATCGGATGGATTCGCCAAACAAATTCGACTAGTACATCGCTCAAAATAGTGGCACAACCCGCCCGATTTTCCCGTACGGATCCAACATTCTAAACAGGAGCCACCTGCGACACTCGCATTCACAGACAAAGCATCAGATTCGATTTTCCCGCTAACAACCGCGCAAGGCCCCTCAACCGAACCCCCGCGAACCAAAAGAAAGGCGAAATCGCCGGCAGCGCAAGGTAGAAGAAAAGGGATCGAGCGAGCGAACCTTGCGGGCGCTCCCGCCGCCGCGGTTGGGGGAGCTCCTCCTGCGGGGAGCGAGCGTCGCCGCTCCCACCGTCGCCGTCGGCTGCGCTGGGAGGAGGAGAGGACGAGGAGGGAGGTGAAGCGGCCATGGCGAGCGGCGCGGCCGGACCGGAGTGGAGGCGAGGAGGGTGGGGATCGGGCGAGAAGTAGCCGTTACGGCGGGGAGTAGTTATGAACTATGGTATCACGTCGGATTTAAGATAAAGTGTCGTATCTTTTTATTTTGGTCATGTTTGTTTTGAATCGTAAAAGTTGAGAGTTGAATCATGATTAAAATTAAAAACTGAAATAAACAGCTGAATTGTAAAAGTTGGATTATGACCATAATATAAAAGCTGAAACAAACAGCTCGTTGTAAAAACTGGATTGTTACAATCCAACATTCAGATTGTAACAATACAGCAATCTAGCTTTCACCAGATTGTAATAATCCACGATCCAGCTTTTACAATCCAGCTCTTTACAATCCACAATCTATAAGCTGATTTTCACAATCTATAGCTGAAACAAACAGCCTCTTACTGGTTACATATACATACTTGGCATGTAAGATGGTCGCACGTGAGAAGTAGACTTACGAGAGAGTGGGGTGCGGCAGCGTGCAAGAGCACAAGCGGGAGCGTACGGCAGGCGGGTTCACGTAGGAACGGTCGCGGAAGCACGCGGCAGGCGGGTCCACGTAGGAACGGTCACGAAAGCGCGCGATAGGCAAGTCCACATAAGAGTGGTCATGGAAGCGCGCGTGGCAAGCTGGTCCACATGTGAACAGGCGCGGGAGCACAGCAGGCGGGCCCACGCAAGAGCAGGCATGCAACGCAGGCCCATACGGGGGAGCGGAGCGAAACACAAATATCAAAAATACCTAAAGCAAAACACATACGAACGAAACAGAAATCACTACATATTTTTTAAATAATAAAAAGAGAAGTGGTAGTGTAACGAAAGAAATAACTGTTACGGATAAGATGAGATCGGGCGGTGGGCAACAAGAGCAGATGCTACCTACGGTACCATGTTGAATTTGGGTCAACTTATCGCATCTCTTAGGTTGAGAGGAGTGATGGAGTAAATGAATGTTTGTTTCGTGTGTTATAATTTTTTCTCAAACTTATATAAGGTTAGGTAATTATTTTTATTTTATTTTTTGTCATTAACAAGTGAAACTTACCTGGTAAAAAAATCATCTTGTCACAATAGTGTCTAAAATCAAATATACATCTAGCTTAGTCAAACTTACCTAACTTGTCGAATAGTAATATGTGGCTATTAATCAAAAATGTCGAAAATCCTATAAATACAAATTAGATTTGAGTTCAATTTTTTCCCATTTTATTTTTTAACCCTTTATTTTTCGTATTAAAAGTTGCAGCTTAATATTGGCTTCATTGCTTGACGTTTGATACGCTGAAAGAGATGATTGAGTATGGTTTGGATCATCCATAACGAGCCTATTTTACCAGTTATGAGGCTGATGTTAGTGAATTTTTTGTTACTTTCTTTCGAAACTTATTTTCAAAACTGAATTTCACTTGTCAAATAGTAAACTTTGGCTTGACAGGGCCCCGAGGGAGCTCAACACACTTGCTTTCAAAAATAAGAGTTGTCTATCACACTCCCGTAGAGTAGCACGGCAACACACTATGCTCGTTATGACATGCCCATGTAGCCACGGTGGAATGGCCCCATTTTCTATAAGTAAAGTATGCACGCGCACACTTCAAAACGGATTAGACAATAAAACAATGTTTAATCTTGGTGGCATGATCTCTGGCCATCATTCACCAAATAAAGCCATAACACCATTTTACATGCAATGCAAATTTGTGTTTGGTTGCCAAACACACGACCTGTCTCCCCTTCCTTTTCTAGGTACCACGTGTTTTCCCAGTCTCTGCTCAGCCTTGTTCTTTTTTTCTCACGTAGCACTCCTCTATCGTTGTGTTGCTTTCACCATCGCGGCGGCCGGTGGCGCCATGGTTGCCTCATCTTACCTATGTACCAATGCTTACTTGTCTCCGCCTCCTCTCCCCCTCCTCATTAACCACGCTGTCATGGTTTCTCAAGGAGGAAGAAGAAAAATAGCCTTTTTTATAGCATCTTCAATACATGTTTAGCAACAACTTTAGTTAATACTCTGTTAGCAACTTCAGTGAACATTCAGTAGCAATTTACGCGGAAAGCTATGTAGATTCTTCAGTGAATATTTGGTTACAACTTTAAGGAATGTTTGGTAGAAACTTATGTAGAGATTGTGCAGCAACTTAAATTTAAGTGTCAAAATTTGCTATGGCTTGTATATGGTAACAACTTCAGTAAATATTTGGTAGCAACTTTGTAGAAATTGTGTATCAGCTTATGTAGTAACTTAAAAAAATACAACATAATGGCAACATCTTATATGTAGGATCGATTACTCACTATATATAAGAGGAGGGATGAATGATTGTCCTTTTTGACGTCCCCATGTCCTCCCATGTGGTGTGGCGGCATGGGATGTCAAAAGGAAAGGGATAGAGTTTTCAAGCTTTTGGCGCAGTAGGCCTCCCAAAGGGAGGCCTGCGCGACAGGCTATTAGCTCAGTGGTAGAGCGCGCCCCTGATAATTGCGTTGTTGTGCCTGGGCTGTGAGGGCTCTCAGGCTCTCAGTAATATGGATAGTTTAATGTGCTCATCAGCACCTGACCCAAAGATGTGGATCATCCAAGCCACATTAGCATGGTGTACTCCTCCTGTTTGAATCAGAGTTTGAAACCAAACAAACTTCTCCTCAGGAGGATAGATGGAGCAATTCAGGTGAGATCCCATGTAAATCTAACTTTATATTCACTTGTGGGATCCGGGTGGTCCAGGGGGGCACCACGACTCCTCTCTTCTCGAGAATCCAGACATCCTTTATCAGTGTATGGAGAGCTATCTCTCGAGCATAGGTTGAGGTTCGTCCTCAATGGGAAAATGGATCACCTAACAACGCATTTCACAGACCAAGAACTATGAGATCACCCCTTTTATTCTGGGGTGACGGAGGGATCGTACCATTTGAGCCTTTTTTTCATGCTTTTCCTGGCGGTCTGGAGAAAGCAGTAATCAATAGGACTTCCCTAATCCTCCCTTCCTGAAAGGAAGAACATGAAATTATTTTCCCTTTTTGCAGGGCGGAATGCTTGGTATAAATAAGCCACTTCTTGGTCTTTGACCCCCTAAGTCACTACGAGCGCCCCCGATCAATGTAATAGGATGTGGCTATTTATCTATCTCTTGACTCGTAATGGGAGATGGGAGCAGAGCAGGTTTGAAAAAGGATCTTAGAGTGTCTAGGGTTGGACCATGAGGGTCTCTTAACCCCTTCCTTTCTCTACCCATCGGAGTTATTTCCCAAGGACTTGCCAGGGTAAGGGAGAGAAGGGGGAAGAAGCACACTTGAAGAGCACAGTACAACAGGGAGTTGTATGCTGTGTTCGGGAAGGATGAATCGCTCCCGAAAAGGAGTCTATTGATTCTCTCTCAATTGGTTGGATCATAGGGGCAATGATTTACTTCACAGGCGAGGTCTCTATTTCAAGTCCAGGATGGCCCAGCTGTGCCAGGGAAAAGAATAGAAGAAGCATCTGACTCTTTCATGCATACTCCACTTAGCTCGTGGAGGGATATAGTTCAGTTGGTAGAGCTCTGCTCTTGCAATTGGGTCATTGCGATTATGGGTTGGTTGTATATATGTCCAGGCGATAATGATAGTATCTTGTACCTGAACTGGTGGCTCACTTTTTCTAAGTAATGGGGAACGTGACTGAAACATACCACTGAAAGACTTTACTGAGATAAAAAGATGGTCTATCAAAAAGGTAGAGGAGGTAGGATGGGCAGTTGGTCAGATCTAGTATGAATCGTACATGGACGATAGTTGGAGTCGGTGACTCTCCTAGGCTTCCCTCATTTGGGGTCCCTAGGGAAGAGGATCAAGTTGGCCCTTGCGAATAGCTTGATGCACTATCTCCCTTCAATCCTTTGAGCAAAATGTGGCAAAAGGAAGGAAAATCCATGGACCGACCCCATTTTCTCCACCCCGTAGGAACTACGAGATCACCACAAGGACGCCTTTGGCATCCAGGGGTCATGGACCGACCATAGATCCTATTCAATAAGTGGAACACATTAGGGATCCACTCTCTGGTTGGACAGTAAGGGTCGAAGAAGGGCAATCACTCATTCTTAAAACCAGTATTCTTAAGTTAAGATCAAAGAGTCAAGAAGAAAAAGGGGAGAGCTCCCCGTTCCTGGTTCTCCTGTAGCTGGATTCCCTAGAACCACAAGAATCCTTAGAATGGGATTCCAACTCAGTACCTTTTGTTTTGAGATTTTGAGAAGAGCTACTCTTTGGAGAGAACAGTATGATGAAAGTTGTAAGCTGTGTTCAGGGGAGAGTTATTACTTATCATTGGCCTTTATGGTATAACCTGTTGGGGAAGCCAGAGAGGCGGTGGTTTACCCTGTGGCGGATGTCAGCGATTCGAGTCTGCTTATCTCCAGCCGTGAACTTAGCGGATACTATGATAGCACCGAATTTTGCCAATTCGGCAGTTCAATCTATGATTTTGTATTCATGGACATTGATAAGATTCTTCCATTTAGTAGCACCTTAGGATGGCATAGCCTTAACGTTAATGGCGAGGCTCAAAAGAGGAAAGGCTTGCGATGGATACCTAGGCACCTGGAGATGAGGAAGGGCGTAGAAAGCGACAAAAATGCTTCGGGGAATTAAAAATAAGCATAGATCTGGAGATTCCCAAATAGGTCAACCCTTTGAATTGTTTGTTGAATTCATGAGCAGGCAAGAGACGACCTGGCAAACTAAAACATCTTAGTAGCCAGAGGAAAAGAAAGCAAAAGCGATTCCCATAGTAGCGGCGAGCGAAATGGGAGAAGCCTAAACTGTGAAAATGAGATTTTGGGAGAGAAATACAAGCGTTGTGCTACTAGCTGAAGCGGTTGAGTGCCGCACCCTAGATGCTAAAGTCCAATAGTCGAAAGCATCACTAGCTTACGCTTTGACCCGAGTAGCATGGGGCATGTGGAATCCCGTGTGAATCAGCAAGGACCACCTTGCAATGCTAAATACTCCTGGGTGACCGATTGCGAAGTAGTACCATAAGGGAAAGGTGAAAAGAACCCCAAGTGGGTAGTGAAATAGAACGTGAAACCATGTTGAGCTCCCAAGCAGTGGGAGGGGAAAGTGATCTCTCACCACGTGCCTGTTGAAGAATGAGCTAGTGACTCATAGGCAGTGGCTTAGTTAAGGGAATGGAACCCTCCGGAGCCATAGCGAAAGCGAGTCTTCATAGGGCGATTGTCACTGCTTATGGACCCGAACCTAGGTGATCTATCCATGACCAGGATGAAGCTTGGATAAAACTAAGCAAAGATCTGAACCGACTGATGTTGAAGAATCAGCCGATGAGCTGTGGTCTACCTGGTTCTCCCCGAAATGCATTGAGGCGCAGCATTTGACTGGACATCTAGGGGTAAAGCATTGTTTCGGTGCAAGTTGTGCGAGTGGTACCATATTGAGGCAAATTCTGAATACTAGATATGACCCAAAAATAATAGGAGTCAAGGTCGGCCAGTGAGACGATGGGGGATAAGCTTCATCGTCGAGAGGGAAACAGCCCAGATCACCAGCTAAGGCTCCTAAATGACCACTCAATGATAAAGGAGATGAGGGTGAAAAGACAGCCAAGAGGCTTGCCTAGAAGCAGCCACCCTTTAAAGAATGCATAATAGCTCACTGATCGATCTCCCATGCACTGAAGATAAATGGGGCTGAGCGATCTGCCGAAGCTGTGGGATGTCAAAATGCATCGGTAGGGGAGCGTTCTGCCTTAGAGGGAAGCAACCGCGAAAATAGGGGTCGACGAAGCGTTAGCGAGAATGTCGGCTTGAGTAACGAAAATATTGGTGAGAATCCAATGCCCCGAAAACCCAAGGTTTCCTCTGCAAGGTTCGTCCACATAGGGTGGATCAAGGCCTAAGATCAGGCCGAAAGGCGTAGTCGATGGACAACAGGTCAATATTCCTGTACTACCCCTTGTTGGTATGGAAACCAAAATCAAATTCAAAGGTTATTAATTCACCCTAATAAAAAAATCTAACTTCACCTCGTATTCCACTATAGACAAACTGCAGACACATTAAAAAAATGATATAGATCTTAATTAGCTTCGATCAACTTAAAATTTTAACAGTAAAAAGTAGACAATGTTATGCAATTAACCCTACAAGAATCATGTCAATCAAATATCTAGATCAAAAGTTATGAACCTAGAAAGTAGACTATAACAGATGGTGATGAGAATTGATTAAATCATAATTTTGTGATTAAGCAATAATTATGAAGGATTAACCAATAAATAATTTTCATAACATTAACTTGATGCCCTAGGGAGGGTTTAGATGGATCAAACCAAGACAAATCATGTTAAACCAAGGAATCCATCGAAAACCAAAATATGCATACAAAACGAAGAACAGAGAGAAAGAACAAAATCGCCAACTCATCAACTTGCGGAACATGATCTTCATTTCATAGATAAGTTTATAAATGTCTCTAAAAAAATCCTTTCAATGATTACCACAAAATCCTAAACCTAGACGGGCTCCTTCCCCCTCTCTAGATGGGTTCCTCTCTCCATATCAAAATCTGCCTTCCCTAGCATCTCTAGCTTTCTAGAATCAATCTCTAAGTCTCCTCTAGGTCTTGATACCTCTACGGGCCATAACCCCTTTTTTATAACCTCACAAACCAATCACGACTTGGAATTAAGAGGTACAAGTTGAAACCGACTCAAATAGTCTCATGTGGTCAAACCGTGCCTCCTAGCTGTTAGAATACTAGCTCCCAATGGTTAGACCACCAGCCTTACATAGGTTGTTTTGATCTCACGGTCAGATCGACCACCCAATGGTCAGACTGCGCCACCTGGTGGTCAGACCGCCACTGTCAGTGACATGGGAACCAGGGGTCCCCGAGTTCCGAGGCCAGGATAGCAGATTGCCACGTGGCACCTTCCCTCGGGGACTTTTCCTCGAGGTCCGAGAAGCCCAAGTTCCGGGAGAGGGTGCTCGGGGCCATGAACAGTGGTCCCCGAGTACCCGAGAAGTACAAGTTTCGGGAGAGGGTGCTCGGGGCCATGAACAGTGGTCCCCGAGTACCCGAGTTCCCCGATGACCCGAGAAGTACAAGTTCCAGGAGAGGGTGCTCGGGGCCATGAACAGTGGTCCCCGAGTACCCGAGTTCCCCGATGACCCGAGAAGTACAAGTTCCAGGAGAGGGTGCTCGGGGCCATGAACAGTGGTTCCCGAGTACCCGAGTTCCCCAATGACCCGAGAAGTACAAGTTCCGGGAGAGGGTGCTTGGGGCCATGGACAGTGGTCCCCGAGTACCCGAGTTCTCCGATGACCCGAGCAGTACAAGTTCCGAGAGAGGGCGCTCGGGGCCATGAATAGTGGTCCCCGAGTACCCGAGTTCCCCGATGACTCAAGAAGACCAAGTTCTGGGAGAGGGTGCTCGGGGCCATGAATAGTGGTCTCCGAGTACCCGAGTTCTCCGATGACCCGAGCAGACACAGTTTCGGGAGAGGGCGCTCGGGGCCATGAACAGTAGTCCCCGAGTACCCGAGTTCCCCGATGACCAAGAAAAGGAATATCCGGGAGAGAGTGCTTGGGGGTGTGAACAGTAGTTCCCGAGCACTCACAGTTCCCAGAGGACCTGAAAAGTCCTTCGCCTGTGGTCCCCACAAGGGCTCAATGGTGAGGTGTCAATTGGTGAGAGGCCCGATGCCGCATTTAAAAGAGCGCGTGGCCTGTCACTTCCAACCACTCCCCCACGCCTGCTGTCAGCCCCTGCCACTCCCTGGCAGGGAGGCGTGGGGATATTTAATACAGCGGGTCCCATCACGCGTCATTCGGCGTGCCTCGGGATAACGTTACAGGGCTCGAGGCATATCGTGTGCCGCTCTGCTGTGTCAGGCTCGCTCTGACCGGGCGGGCACGCGGGGCTACTCGGTGGCTGCCGATGGGCCCTCCCCGCTGCACCCGCTGAAAAGTGGGATGATGACGATAGCACCGGACAGGGGCGCGTTTTCAGCCCCCCCCCCCCGTAACATCAAACTGCAGCCTATGATGGTTGTTTTCTATTTATGGTACCTTGGAACTCACGTCATCCTTTCTGGGCATGCTAACCGCCCCGATGGGGTATAAGAGGGGGGCGGGCTCCCCGGAGAAGAACAACTCTCGAAGAGAGGCTGACCAAGCTATAGAGATCGAGCTTGCTATAGATCAAGTTCTTCAAGAAGGTGAAGAAGAGCTCGCTGAAGATCGATAAGCTAGCGAAGAACAAGACACACGAAGCTCTAGACTTAGACAGAAACCCTTGTAAACACCAGAGATCCTCAGAGAGGCATTCCCTAAGTATTTATAGGATACACACAGGAGTAGGGTATCACGCTCCGTGCGGTCCGAACTTGTCTAAAATCCCCTGAGTATTCATTTCCTCCTACATCCGATCATCCAACCCACCCTCATCTCATTTACTCCCATTTATTTCACGTACGAGGTAGATTCAGAATCATCCCCCCAGCCGAATCTAAAAGGGGGTCCCTCTGGATCCCAGCTTGTGGAGTTTATCCTCCGACAATCACCTTCACCTGGCGATTAGACCAACCACCATGACTAGGTCTGGCCGACACCACTTCTCGAAGTTTGACCGCCCTGCACCTAGTTAGACTGTCATGCAATTGGTCAAACCACTGACTCCACGCATGCCTCCAATGCACGTTGCCTCGGTATGCATTGTTCTCTAGTCTGAACATCCCGCATGACCTCCTTGATAACTAGAACTTTAGTTTTTTTTCCTGAACTTAGTTCTGATCTTGTCATCGATCACGTTCTCCCCCAAGACACACATACACATGAATAAACCACAAAAACACATGCGGGTATAAATTCTTCCCAACTTGACTTAAAATCAATTCATGCGACATCACTCACATGAGTGTATTACATCCATATCAAAACCACAATATTACTATGCTACCATGAGTATATCCAATCAACATATTAGCAAACATACAAAACATCCTATATCATTATGCTAAATCACTTTGATATGCCAATTTCAGCACTAATCCAATTTTGCATGACTCTTGATCTCAAATTATGTGAATATTTTGTAGCAACTTGAGCGAGTATTTTGTAGCAACCTACACGATATATTTAGTAAGAATTTATGTAGAGACTATATACCAACTTATGTGGAAACCGTGTAGCAACCACATTGGATAGTACATGTTAGTGCCTTCAAATTATATTTATTATTTTCTCATTTTGTAGATCTTACCGTAAGAAACATAGTGGTGCAAATAAAATTGAAAACGAACACATAGGGCGCTCATTGGATGAGTGACCTATTGTTATCACCCTTCTAATGGACGATGGTAGTTTAGATGTGCAATATTTTAAATAACCATATATTTTTACAAATATTAAAAATAAAAATATATAAATAAAAAATTCCTAACTAGATCCACACACAAGGACAAGAAATCAACCCACAACAACCACGAGGCACCAAGAACATGACGGACCAGCCCACCTCGCGGATAGTCACGCGCGACTGGTCATCTCTGAAACTTATTGACATATAAACGGAACGACTTGTGTTTTTTTAAGGGACTGTTGTAATGAAAACACAAATACACAAATGTTGGATATGGTAACATTAAATATAAACTCAAGGTATGAAGATATGGATGTGCTATAGGAGCGTCGTTGAATGAATACATCGAGAACGATGTTGTAGTTTGATTTTAGATAGGTTCCAAAAAGAGATTGTGTTATCCGCTAATTTTTCTCCTAATTTATTTATTTATTTTTATTAGTAAAACATATTCTATATCCGTAGTCGGTAGCGAGATAGGGAGATTGCAGGACGAGTGTGTATGATAAAAATAGGTAAATTATTTAAATTATAGATGATTTTATTAGATGGAAATAAAGCAGGAGGAAGATGTTATGCATGAATCAACTTTTGTTTTATATAACAGAGAACAACGAGTTTGTTACCTATAATATGGATGGATGATCCTAACCAAAAGGTGGGCCGGCCCGGAGAACTCAATGGTGGATCAAAGTTTAAAGAAATATTGGAACAAAGCAACGCGGAGTGATGTGCTAGTCCAGCAGGACTGCACGGCGGGGAATTTTTTTATTTTTATATTGTTTTAATTAAAAATTTAAATAAATGGATTCCTCGTGGCAAGAATTGCAAAAGTATGCGCCTACCGCCCCCTGATAGAGCTGTAGCCCTCTTAAAGGGCGATAAGAATTCCTAACCACTCCTGAGAGGGCGGGTGGCCTAACCACCCCTGAGAGGGTAGCAAGGGTCCTAACCGCCCTCTCAGAGAGCAGGTAGGGGCTTCCCGCCTGTGCGCCCCCCTTACCACCCCCTGAGAGGGCAGTTAGGCCTCTTGCCGCCCTCTCAGGTGGCGGTAAGGATGCAACCCCGCCCCCCCCCCCCTCTTCCCTTCTCTATAAAAGGGTGAAAAATAAGGATAAATTCTCATTTTAATCCAAAAAAAGAGAAAACTCTGAATAAGAGAGAAAAAGGGAAGAAAGGAGAGGAGAGGAAGAGAGCGCGGTGAAGCCCTGTTATTTTTGATCGGAGGATTTGAAGAGCACTTTCCGGTAATTTCTTTTGTACTTATATTGTTGTCAATAAGTAAAGTAGCGCTGTATAATATAGGGTTTAGACATGTATGATCTAGGTTTTAGGATTTAGAAAAATGTTGTATTTAGTAGAATATTGTCAATATTAATTACGACATGGTAGGATAGCAATTAAATACATAGTAGTATTTGTAGTATGGTAGTTTCGAATATATAGATTGTACAGAGTAATAATTGTAGGTTAGTTTGGTTAGGGTAGCATTGTGTGATATAGGGTTTAGCACTGTATGACCTAGGATTTAGCTGTATGACCTAGGGTTTAGGGTTTAGAAAATGCTATAGTAGAATATTTTCAATATTAATTACGACATGGTAGGATAGTCATTAAATACATAGTAGTATTTTTCTATGGTAGTTTCGAATATGTAGATTGTATAGAGTAATATTGTAGGTTAGTTTGGTTATGGTAGCACTGTATGATATAGGGTTTAGCATTGTATGACCTAGGGTTTAGCGGTATGACCTAGGGTTTAAGGTTTAAAAAATGCTAGTATATTATCAATATTAATTCTGATATGGTAGTATAGCTATTAAATACATAGTAGTATTTTTAGTTAGTAGTTTCGAATATGTAGATTGTACAGAGTAATAATTGTAGGTTGGTTTGGTTTGGGGTATTATTGAAGAACCTATTGTTAGACATTCATCGGTGTCGGTAATTTTTTTAGTTCTGATACTCAGAAATATAGTTTGCCGGTCTTAACATTAGTTATATTTGCGGATGTTTCCAGGGATGGTAGTAAATTATTTTTTTAGATATATTATGGGGATGGTGAAATTAGTTAGGGTCCTAATGGTGTAGATCTGTCTGGGTTTCGTCATGTCATGAAGGGTCTTAGTAAAGCGAATGAGAGGACCATTGTGGGTGTGTGCACGTGGCTGATGCAGTTTTTTCAACTGGATCCGTAGCAACATGATCTTAAGCTAAAAGATGTCCTTAGTCATGCTAGTCAGGGATACTTCGGCGAGCTTGTCCTCGACTGATGTGGAATACAGCCGGAAACGAGTATTGCAGCGTGTTTTCTTTGCATTCGCTGCAACCATCAAAGCATTTTAGTACTGTCGACCCATCATTTGCTTGGACGAGACATTCCTAACTGGGAAGTACAAAGGACAGATATTGCCTGCATTTGGGGTCGACGGTAACAACCAAGTCATGCCACTGGGGTTTGCCTTCGTGGAGAGTGAGAACGGGGACAGCTGGTATTGGTTCCTTGAGCGGGTGAAGCATGCTATTGTTTTGGACCAGCCAGATGTGTGTTTGATTCATGATAGACATGTAGGGTTGTTGCAAGCTTTGTTGGATATGCAATATGGGAGTGTTCGACAGGGTGTTGAAGCAAAGTGGCCCGACTTGAAGAGCAGGTGGTGCATGCGCCATATGGGTGCGAACTTCTACAAACAGTTTAAAAACAAAGAGTTGATGAAGCTTTTCAAAAAATTGTGCAGTCAAAACTAGCAACGGAAGTTCAATGCCCTATGGGCAAGACTGGATGAACTAACTCTGAAACAGACAACTGAGGTTGCAGCCACAGGTGATGAATCGATAGCTCTTGGACCTCTCCCAACAGATACTCCTCAGATAGTAAGGAGATCAGGGTCAACTATTAGGAGCTTTTCACAGTGGATACGTAATGAGCCAAATAAAAAATGGACTTTGCTGTACGACAGTGGTGGGGCAAGGTATGGAATAATGACAACAAATCTTGCTGAGATTTATAACTAGGTCATGTGAGGAATGAGGTCTCTCCCACTCGTTGGAATTGTAGAAGGTATTTTGCATGGGACTTGTAAATACTTTATTGATCGGTACACAGCTGCTTCAAGGGTAATGGAAGATAATCGTATGCTTTATGGACGAATGCTATATGAGTATATGGCGAAGGCCACAAAGAAGACACACATGCATTGCGCTAATCAAGAGGGGACTGCGGAGCACAGGTTTAGTGTCCTGTGCCGGGATAAGGGTTGTAGGGGTGGAAGGCGTGAGCGGCATGTGCAAGAGTGCGTGCTTAGGAGCGGGACATGCATTTGTACTTGCCAGAAGCCACAATTACTTCACATACCTTGTACATACGTCATAGCTGCATGTGCGGAGCACAATATGCTTCCCAGGCAATATGTTTCAAAGTATTTCATGAAGGATCAGATACTGAACACCTGGAATCATGAGCTATATGGTTATGACATTGTTGATACTTTTACAAGTAATCCAGGCTCTTCACGAATCTATGTGCCTGATTTGGAAAAGATGAAGAACGCACCGGGTCGTCGACAAACTCGCTGGATTCGCAACGATATGGATGAATCCAAGGCGGGTCCAACGGTCAAGCGATGCAGCCAGTGCAATTAAACAGGTCACACATACAAGTATTGTCCTAAAAATGCACCTGTTGTGTATGTGAGTATTGCAGTGTGTTCTAGTGTGATTGTATTTAGCGTACCTGGCTGTTATATTTGTACTTCACTCTCTAACATTTTAACCTTACATTTGTAAGTACATGTCGCAATATATTCATGTTACATATAGTTGCAATGTAAATTTCCATTCAATATATATTTTTCTTGTCTACATGTTGCAATATATTAATGTATATGTGGTTTTAATACAGATATGGTGCACCCTTGGACCCCCTAGCTTCTCGACCCTGCAGTGGACAAGAGGCACCGCAGCTTCTTATCCGCCGTGCACCAGACAGAGTTAGGAGTATTCCGACCACATGGCCCTGGAGAGCTACTTACAATCGACGATCGGTGGAAGCACAGGTAAGTCGATACTTTTATACGCATGTGCCGATTCATTTATGTATTTCATCCCCCAGTTTATTTATATTCGCAATAGTGTAGGTTGGCAGCAGCGGACTCCTACCGCTTTATCGTTTGGTAGAGGCCCGATTGACGGAGAACCCCGAGGCAGCGGCGTGTCGATTCTATTTTGACCGCTCGCTCATCGCAACCCTGGTTGTCCGATAGAGGCCTGAGACACATACTTTCCACCTCCCCTGCGGCGAGATGACTCCGACCTTGCAAGACGTAGCTTACCTCTTAGGCTTACCTTGCGCGGGAGCTGTGGTTGGAGTCATCGATATGGATGCTGACTGGATGAACATCATGCATCAGTGCTTTGGCCCGGTTCAGCGGATAGAGGATGCACCCCCCTACATGCCTAAGTTCTTGTCCGATCCACGAGGGCCCATGAAGAAGTGGATTCTACAATTCCAGGTACCATACAATGCAACTTCTCATTTACTTTTTGAGTATCTAGTTCTGTTCCTTATTATCACTTGCTATACTTGGAGCCGGCGTAATATGAACAAGGGTTCCCGATCTTCCGAAAGGTTCTGGTAACTCTCGATTTGGTGGAAACGAGACACAAGTCGATCCGGCTTCCGAACAACACGATCCGAAACCCCGCAATCGCAGCACCACGTCTCCTCTGGTTATCAACCGGTGTTGCACGGTTGACCTCGCCAAGAAGGCTAAAATCCTTGCCTGCGAATCGAAGAACACAAGCAAGAACAAGGAAGAATGCAACCAAATTGCAGATGAATGATTAATCTCACGAGTTGGGGTCTCACAAACCGACGAAACGGCGAAACTGTTCTTGACAGAATAATCTAAGCAAAACTCAACCCTAATTAGGGCGGCGGCTACTGTATATAAAGGATTAGGGTCGGCCAAGGACCCCTAGACGCGTCCCTAATGGACTCCAACACGATACATGGCCCAACGGACCAAAAACGGTGACGCAGCACCGGGACAGATTCTGGACGCTAACTTGTTTCGACGTTTCCCGTTGACTCAGAAGGAATTTGGACCTCAAACCAACGCCATTGGTTTCCTTATGAAATTATCTTTCCAACCATATGTGAATCGTCGAAAACGGAGTCCGGATGCGTCCTGGGCGTCCGTTTTATTGCTCGCTGGTCCTGGAGGCCGAGGCTGATTCGGACTCGAGTTGTACTGGACCTCCTGCTGTTGTTGGACGTCCTAGCTGCTCCTCCACGCCTCCAAGCCTTCCTCTATGTGTTTCCTTGTCCTCTCCATGATTCCTAAACAACACATAATCATTAGGTAGTAATCTATTCTCAAAATTATATAAAGAGTTGCTTAGGAACGAGCTCACCTCTAAATTTAATTGTCGTGCGCGAGCTCTTGTGATTGGACCTTGAAAGTTCAATGGAGGATCATTGTATGTATCCGAGGGAGTGATGTCCTCATCATCCTCCCCCTCTTGAATTGGAGTCGTCCTCGACTCAAGCTCATCATCGGCTCCCAAGTAAGGTTTCAAATCTGCAATGTTAAAAGAATGACTAACCCCGAACTCGGGTGGCAACTCAAGTTTATATGCATTATCATTTATTTTCTCAATTATCTTATAAGGACCAGCAGCTCTTGGCATTAATTTAGACTTACGCAGCTCTGGAAACCTATCTTTTCTTAAATGTAACCACACTAAATCACCCGGTTCAAGTTTGACTTCTTTCCTACCTTCACTACCAGCAATTCTATACTTTTCATTCATCTTTTCGATATTTATTTTAGTTGTTTCATGCAACTTACGAATAAAATCAGCACGTGCACTAGCATCACTATGTGTTCTTTCAGTGGTAGGTAAAGGCAAAAGATCAATAGGAGCGCGAGGGGTAAAACCATACACTACCTGAAAAGGACTTACCTTGGTGGTAGAATGTGTTGCCCGATTATAAGCAAACTCCACGTGGGGCAAACATTCTTCCCACATCTTCAAATTTTTCTTCAAAATAGCTCTCAACATGGTACCCAAAGTGCGGTTTACTACCTCCGTTTGGCCATCAGTTTGTGGGTGGCAAGTAGTAGAAAACAATAGTTTTGTACCCAACTTATTCCATAGAGTGCGCCAAAAGTGACTCAAAAATTTAGCGTCGCGATCTGAAACAATAGTAGAAGGCATACCATGCAAGCGAACAATCTCTTTGAAAAAGAGGTCAGCAATATAAACGGCATCATCACTTTTATGACAAGGTATAAAATGTGCCATCTTAGAAAAACGATCCACAACAACAAAAATGCTATCCCTCCCCCTCTTAGTCCTAGGCAATCCCAAAACAAAGTCCATCGAAATATCTGCCCAAGGAATAGAAGGAACAGGAAGAGGCATATACAAACCATGTGGATTCAAGCGAGACTTAGCCTTTTGACATGTGGTACAGCGTGCCACGAACCGCTCAACATCTCTCCTCATCTTTGGCCAAAAGAAATGTGTGGCCAACATATCCTCTGTCTTCTTAGCACCAAAATGCCCCATCAATCCTCCTCCATGTGCTTCCTGCAACAACAAAAGACGAACGGAACCAACTGGAATGCATAGACGGTTAGCTCTAAACACAAATCCATCATTGATCACAAACTTGTTCCATGTACGTCCCTCTTTACAGTTCAGCAATACATCTTTAAAATCAGGATCAAGCACATATTGTTCTTTTATTGAGTCAAGTCCAAAAATTCTATAATCAAGTTGGGACAACAAAGCATATCGTCTAGACAAAGCATCAGCAATTATATTATCCTTCCCTTTCTTGTGTTTGATAACATAAGGAAAAGATTCAATAAATTCAACCCACTTAGCATGTCTACGATTCAGATTATTTTGAGAACGAAGATACTTAAGCGATTCATGATCTGAATGTATAACAAATTCTTTAGGCCACAAATAATGACGCCACGTCTCTAAAGAACGTACAAGTGCATACAATTCCTTATCATACGTAGAGTAATTAAGAACAGGGCCATGCAATTTTTCGCTAAAGTATGCAACGGGCTTACCTTCTTGCATCAAAACACCTCCAATGCCAACTCCACTAGCATCACATTCTAGCTCAAAGGTCTTACCAAAATTTGGAAGTTGCAGCAATGGCGCGTGCGTAAGCTTGTCCTTCAAAGTGTCAAAGGACTCCTCTTGTGCCTTACCCCAATGGAACACCACACCTTTCTTTGTCAACTCGTGTAAGGGGGCAGCAATGGCGCTGAAATCCTTCACGAAACGACGATAAAAACCTGCAAGTCCAAGAAAACTTCTCACCTGTTTGATGTTTTGGGGCACCGGCCAACTCTTTATGGCTTCAATTTTCATCTCATCCACCTCAATTCCCTGTGGAGTAATAACATAGCCAAGAAAAGAGACTCGATCCGTGCAAAAGATGCACTTCTCAAGGTTACCAAATAAACGTGCATCACGTAAAGCATTAAAAACAGCACGTAAGTGATCCATATGTTCATCCAAAGACTTGCTATAAATCAATATGTCATCAAAGTAAACCACCACAAATCGTCCAATAAAAGCTCTTAAAACCTCATTCATCAAACGCATGAAAGTGCTAGGTGCATTAGTTAAACCAAAAGGCATTACTAACCACTCATATAATCCGAATTTAGTTTTGAAAGCTGTTTTCCATTCATCTCCAAGTTTCATTCTAATTTGGTGGTAACCACTACGCAAGTCGATCTTTGTAAAAATTACAGAGCCACACAACTCATCAAGCATATCATCAAGTCTAGGAATAGGATGGCGATATCGAATAGTAATATTATTAATGGCTCTACAATCAACACACATACGCCAAGTACCATCTTTCTTAGGAACCAAAATCACAGGAACAGCACAAGGACTAAGGCTCTCACGTACATACCCGCGGTCCAAAAGCTCTTGGACTTGCTGCTGAATTTCCTTAGTCTCCTCGGGATTGGTTCGATACGCAGCACGATTTGGCAATGTTGCTCCCGGGATCAAATCGATTTGATGCTCTATCCCTCTCATAGGTGGCAGTCCCGGGGGTATCTCAGCTGGAAAAACATCCTCATACTCCTGCAAAAGGTTAGTGGCAGCAGGAGGTATCGAACTAATAACATCATCAAGCGAATACAAAACTCGTTTGCAAACCAAGGTGTAGCAAATATCATTATTAGAAATTTCAGCAAGGTCACTTTTTAGTGCAAGCATAACACCACCCTTCAATTTTATGCCCTCTACCTTAGAATTAGGTGTAGACTTATCCTTTTTAGGTGGGTAAAGAGAATTAGCAACTTGCTGATTTTCAGATTTAGTATCACGCAAATTAGCAGCTCGTTCTTTATCAGCTTGTACAATTTCAGCAGGGGTCATAGGAACCAAAGTAATTTTCTTTCCTTTATGCATAAAAGTATATGTATTACTTCTACCATGGTGTATAGCATCATTATCAAATTCCCAAGGTCGACCCAATAAAAGTGAGCAAGCTTCCATAGGTACCACATCACAGTCAACATAATCAGCATAGGAACCAATGGAAAAAGAAACTCTGCAAGTTTGTGTTACCTTAGCTTTTCCAGCATCATTAAACCACTGAAGATTATATGGATGGGGGTGTTGGCGTGTGGTCAAGCCAAGCTTCTTGACCAAATCTGAACTCACCAAATTATTACAACTACCTCCATCGATGATGACACGTGCTCGCCGATTTTGGATGACGAAGAAAATCTGGAACAAGTTATGGCGTTGCAGCTTCTCTGGTTGTTGTACCTTTGTGCTGAGCGCCCGCTGCACAATGATGCTCCTATAGGTCGCTGTGTCATCACTGCCCAAGATTTCGTTGCTCTCCTCAACAACTGGTTCTTCTTCTTCTTCAATGTCAGAGGCGCTGATGTACCCATCTTCCGTTGCAATGTATGCCCGCTGACTTGGGCAATCCTTCTGCACATGACCGAATCCATGGCAGCGACGGCATTGAATGCCAGAGGTGCGTCCCGTTGATGCAACAGAGGAAGCACTCTTGGAAGGTCCCTGCAAAACAGAATTTTTACCTGAGCCTGAAGGTCGTGTAGTGACCGGATTTGGTGCCGTAGCTGCTTGTTGCTTGCTCGCTGGTGAGGGAGCCCTGTAAGTGGATGGTTTGGACAGCCCAAAGGATGGTCCTGTGCGCGGCGTGTATGTGGTGCTGGCCTTGTACTTGCCCTGCTGCTCACGCCCCTGCAACTCCTTCTCTGCAAGCATAGCAAACTGAAACAACTGGTTGACATTGTTAAATTCTTTATAATCAATAATATCCTGGATTTCACGTCTCAAACCCGAATAAAATCGACAAATAGAATCTTCGTTTCCCTCTACTATGCCACAGCGCATCAAGCCCTTTTGAAGCTCACCATAATAATCCTGCACAGATTTATCTCCCTGTTCTAAGCGCATCAATTTCTTACGCAAGTCTCTATGATAAGATGGGGGAACAAATCTATCACGCATAGCAACCTTAAGCTCTTCCCATGTACGAGGTGTGGCACCATCTGCAGCTAAACCAGTCCACCAAATAATAGCAAAATCTTTAAACTCACTAGTGGCTTGTCTAACTCTATGTTGTTCAGGTACTTGATGGGCACTAAATTTTTGCTCTACTGTCATCTCCCAATCAAGATATCCCTCAGCATCATAATGTCCCGAAAAAGAAGGTATAGTAAATTTAACCTTAGCATAAGGATCTTCAGGAGCTCGATTATACATACCTCGATGGTGGTGGTGATGTGGAACGCCACCCATACCTGTGGTGTTAGTGCGAAGACGACGCCGTAATCTGTTTTGCAATGTCGCCGCTGGATCAACATTAACATCGTCATCATACAACTCATCACCGGTGTTGCTGCCATTCACATCTTCGTTGTGCACATGACGGTTTTCCAAAGCATTTACCCTGTCGGTGAGCTCGGATAACCGTTTGTCCACCCGCTCAACCGCGTTTGCGAGTTTCATCTCAATTATCGCTTCAGTGACAGCCTTGATGACTGTCTCCCTCATCTCCTTCTGAGCATTGTCTACAACAGCTTGTAGCTGCTCTTGGCTGACACACTCCTTGAAGTCCTTTGGCGTTTTATCTCCTTCAACTGACATTGTGGAAACAAACACAACAACAAACAGTGAAGGTTATCCCTAATAATCGTACTACAAAGGTGGAGTGGTGCCTCTCAATCAAGATCAGCAAAGGTAGACACCTTACCAAGCTCTTACCAGGGTTCTTACCAGCAAAGCAAAGGATACCTGGAAGGCGTGCGAGCGATTGCAGGGATGCAAACCAGTGCTGTCCAGAAGAATCTGTGGGGCTTGGAAGGCTCACAAAGAGAACAAATATGTATATGTGGAACACAAAATAGAAACAGATAGTAATGCTGAATTATAGTCCCAAGTACTTGTTCTCGTTGCTGGCCTAAAGTGTTGCAAGTACCAAGTATGTGTGTTAAACAAGGTGGAGAAACAAGTATGATGGATAGCAAGAGCAACAGAAACAAAGAACTAAACAGCACACGCTAACACAGCTCACTTTGCCCTTCTCTATGTGCTCCTCTAGATATTGTTCCTCTTTTGCCCCTCTCTTTTTTCTATTTTTTTGGGCTGTCGTTGTTTTTTTGGGAAAATTCGACTTTTTCTTCTTATTTTTTTGATATTTTTTTTTCACTTAGGAGCACACAAGAGGGAACCACAGAAAATTTGAGCTTAAACAAGTGAAAGACGTGGCCTGTAGAATTTTCTGAAGTTCAGCCGTAAAATGAGAAAAATATTTAAAAATTGAAAACTCAAACTTCGGAGGCGAATTTGGGAATTCTGATTTCGCCGAACCCGGCAAAGCGGGGACGAACGGATCCGAAACGCTGTTTCGATGCGAAAAACTCTATGACTTTTCTGAAAACGGAGTTCGTATGCGAAAGTTATGCCCGATTTGAGAAACGACTCCGAATTAGAGGACAAAACGGGAAGAAAGTGGGGAAAATATGCGACGGAGGCTAGGGTTTGATGGAAACGGTGGGGGAAAACACACGAACTGGACTCTAACACGACCTAACCAGCAACAAGACCTTGACCAGGACACAAACTCAACACGACGAACTCTGAAACTGAAATATGCAAAAGCTAAAGGCGCGGAAGGGTTGTAGGACAGGGAAAAAAAAAACGATATGGCAGTGGACTATGGAACGAAGGCGAAAACACTCGAAACTAAGGGTAGATATGAACCTGACGGTATACCTGAAGCTCTGAATACCACTTAATATGAACAAGGGTTCCCGATCTTCCGAAAGGTTCTGGTAACTCTCGATTTGGTGGAAACGAGACACAAGTCGATCCGGCTTCCGAACAACACGATCCGAAACCCCGCAATCGCAGCACCACGTCTCCTCTGGTTATCAACCGGTGTTGCACGGTTGACCTCGCCAAGAAGGCTAAAATCCTTGCCTGCGAATCGAAGAACACAAGCAAGAACAAGGAAGAATGCAACCAAATTGCAGATGAATGATTAATCTCACGAGTTGGGGTCTCACAAACCGACGAAACGGCGAAACTGTTCTTGACAGAATAATCTAAGCAAAACCCAACCCTAATTAGGGCGGCGGCTACTGTATATAAAGGATTAGGGTCGGCCAAGGACCCCTAGACGCGTCCCTAATGGACTCCAACACGATACATGGCCCAACGGACCAAAAACGGTGACGCAGCACCGGGACAGATTCTGGACGCTAACTTGTTTCGACGTTTCCCGTTGACTCAGAAGGAATTTGGACCTCAAACCAACGCCATTGGTTTCCTTATGAAATTATCTTTCAAACCATATGTGAATCGTCGAAAACGGAGTCCGGATGCGTCCTGGGCGTCCGTTTTATTGCTCGCTGGTCCTGGAGGCCGAGGCTGATTCGGACTCGAGTTGTACTGGACCTCCTGCTGTTGTTGGACGTCCTAGCTGCTCCTCCACGCCTCCAAGCCTTCCTCTATGTGTTTCCTTGTCCTCTCCATGATTCCTAAACAACACATAATCATTAGGTAGTAATCTATTCTCAAAATTATATAAAGAGTTGCTTAGGAACGAGCTCACCTCTAAATTTAATTGTCGTGCGCGAGCTCTTGTGATTGGACCTTGAAAGTTCAATGGAGGATCATTGTATGTATCCGAGGGAGTGATGTCCTCATCACGGCGTACATGCACCAAGAGGCCAACGTGTACTCAGTGTCTAGACATTTGGAGCTCTATCTGCTTTAGCTATTTGGTTGGGTTATGTTCACCAGCAGCCAAGGCCACCTGGTGGCGAGGACCCTTGTTCCGTACACGAGATTGATAGCGGATGTTGTTGGCGAGGAGGTACCACAGTTCAGTTGGGCATCTGTTGTCCTTGCTGCGACATATCGGACACTGTGCGATGCGTGCACGAAGTGACCACTCGAAAACTCTGCCAGAAGTCTAACTTTAGTCACGAAGTGACCACACAACTGAACTTTAACCATTAAACGACATCACCTCTTTCCTGGCATAATCTGTAGAAACGAATTGACCGCACCACTCAACTTTAAGCATGAAACGACAACACATTTGTCCTTGCACATGCTATAGACAAGAAGTGATAACATGGGACAGCTTTTACCAAAAATTAAATGACAACACATGTATCTTGACACATGGAATCTTTGTCCAGCATCAATGCCACAACTTTCTCATTCTTCAAGAGGGAATCCAATGCTCCTGCCGCCCTCTAAGCCCTTCCACCCACTCCTTTCTTCAAGAGGGAATCCAATGCTCCTGCCTTCCCCCACCATAAATAACCCAACCTTCATACATAGATACACAACTCATTTCTCAGTCCTCTCAACTGCAATATCTTCCTCAGCTCCACCAAGCCCACCCAAGAAACATTGGGGGATTTTCATCCCTCAGGGGATCGAACCACTGATGTGCTTCTGTGGTGACCATTGTAGGCTTCGTGAGTCTCAGGACATCTCATACACATGGGATGCGTTTCTTCATGTGTGCCAACTACCAATACGACAAGTCTCAACATGAACCGTATGAATATCCATCGGTATAACAACAAAGATCAGCCACATCTTTCCCGATTTCACACCCTGTTTTACTAATCTCTCATCTTGTTCTATTTGTCCAGTCCCCTCCACCGATCTGTGACTTTATTCAATGGCTCGACATTGAGCAAAATGAAGACCAGAAGCGGTGGGTCAACATGACCATGCGATGGAGGAGGAAGCTTACGCGCGTCGGGAGTACAAATAACAGCAAGAGGAACTACACCTGAAGCGACAGGAAGAAGAGCGCATGAGGAAGGCAACTATCGGAGGGTGAACTCCTCAAGCAGGGATCCGGAGGGACCCCCTTTGAGATTTGGTCGAGGGGATGATTCTGAATCTGTTTGCGAGTGAAATAAGTGGGTGTGAATGCGATGCAGGTGGAATGGAATGATCGGATGCAGAATGCAGTAAATGCACTGGAGGTTTTTAGACAGGTCCGAGCCGCACTGAGCGTAACACCCTACTCCTGTGTGTATGCTATAAATGCTCTGAGAATGTCTCTCAGAGGTGTTGCTAGTTACAAGAATATTTGTTTATCCTAGAGCTTCGGGCTCTTTGTTCTTCAGTGATCTCAGCTTCTGTGCTCCAACTTGTCCTGATGGTTCATCCGTGTCAAATGGTCCCTCCTTAAATACTCGCGGGCGGTAGCGTGACCAGAAAGGTGGGGCACGAGCTCCAAAGCACCATAAATGGAAAGCAACCATCATGGGCTGCTACGCGAAGTGACAGGGAGGGTTGAAAACGTGCCCCCGTCTGGTCTTGTTTGTCATGATGCCGTTCTGCAACGGGTGCCACGAAGAGGGCCCACCGGGCGGCCACTGAATGGCCCGGTGTGCCCGCTCGGTCTTGTACACCTGACACAGCAGGGTGGCAGGCGGGGCACCTTGGGCTTCGCGATGCTATCCTGAGGCGCGCCAGATGTCCCACGATGGGACCCATGCATTAAATGTCCCCACGCCTCCCTGCCAGGTCATGGTAGGGACTGACACCGAGCGTGGCAGGAGCAATTAGAAGTGACAGGTCACGCGCCTCTTAAATGCGGCATCGGGCCTTTCACTGGTTGACACCTCACCGCTGGACCTCTGTGGGGGCCACCGACGAAGGACTTCTTAGGCCGTCGGGGAACCGAGTGCCCGGGGGGCACTGTTCACAGCCCCGAGCACTCTCTCCCAGATGTGCCCTTTCTTTGTCCTCGGGGAACCAAGTGCTCGGGGGCTACTGTTCACGGCCCCGAACACTCTCTCCTGGAATTGGCTGTTCGGGTCCTCGGGGAACCGAGTGCTCAGGGGGCACTGTTCATAGTCCCGAGCACTCTCTCCCGGATATGCCCTTTCTTGGTCCTCGGGGAACCAAGTTCTCAGGGGCTACTGTTCACAGCCCCGAACACTCTCTCTCGGAATTGGCTGTTCGGGTCCTCGGGGAACTCAGTGCTTGGGGGCCACTGTTCACGGCCCCGAGCACTCTCTCCCGGAACTAACTTCCTTGGGTCCTCGGGGTACACGAGTGCTCGGGGGCCACTGTTCGCAGCCCCGAGCACACCCTTCCCAGTACTCGGATTTTTTGGTCGTCGGGGGACTTGAGTGCTCGGGGGCCACTGTTCATGGCCCCGAGCACTCTCTTCCCGACGCTTGGTCTTCTCGGGTCATCGGGGAACTCGGGTACTTGAGGACCACTGTTCATGGCCCCGAGCACCCTCTCCCAGGACTTAGTCTTCTCGTACCTTGAGGAGATGATCCCCGTGGGAGAGCGCCACATGGCAAACTACTGATCTGGCCTCGGGACTCAGGGGCTCCTGGTTCCTGTGTCACCGACAGCAGCCCCCGGGCCCATTGGTAGGCGATGGCCCAGAGACTGCGGATGGGGCTCTCTTCTTCATCGAGGCTGATCCCAGCACCGACGCCACATGGCGTGTCTTTAGGCGCTGGTCTCTCAGGCCCAGGCTTCTGGTACGACCCAGCGGTTAACCGGACAGACGCACGTCCAGCTGACTCCCGAGGCGTGTGATAACGAGGTAGGCGGCGCGTGTGGCAACCGCGCAAATCGAGGGTAGTGCGCCTGACAGCCACGCAGATCGAGGGAGATTCACCTGGCGCTCATGCCGATCGAGGAAATTCGTTTCGCCGAACGTGCCGCGACAGGCGTCGTTTGAAATCCCTAGGATATAAAAGGAAGAGGGGAGCAAACCGTTGCCCCTTTACGCCATCTTTGCGATCAAGCCTTCTTGCCTTCTTCTTCCTTGCGCTCGAGAGCTCTCGCCCTCCATTTGGCCCGCAGCGCACTTTTTTCCCGCACTGCTCCAGCACACTCCCCACCCCAAAACAATAGCGAGGGCAGGAAACAGCCGCTGTTACAAGGGGCCTGACAGCATACTGCCGGAGTCGAGGATTGTCAACGAGGAGGGGGTGGAGAAGGTGCACAAGCTGATGGTGCCCGAAGGCCAGTGGGAGGCATCGGTGGTGACGCCGGTGAGCTTCCCGCCCGTCACGGACCGGCCGGAGCGCATCGTCTCCTTCGTGGCGTCCGGGCTGGTGCCGCCGTTCTCGATATTCTTCCTCCAAATCCTCGACACGTTCAGGATCCAGCTGGCGCACCTGAGTCCGAACTCGGTGGTTATCTTGGCCATCTTCGCGCACTTCTATGAGATGTTTATGGGGGTGCCGCTGTCGGTGGCGCTGTTCTGCCATTTCTTTGTGCTGCGGCCGGCCGGGAAGAAGAGAGGATCCTCCACCACGGATGTCGCCGGCTGCTACAACTTCTGACTGCGGGATGGCTTGGCGCAGCTGTACATCCCGCAGACGCTGCGGAGTAAGTGGGACGACTGGCGGTGCGATTGGGTCTACGTCGACATCAGCCCCCACGACCATCTCGCTTTGTTGGAGGCGGTGGTAGAGCCCCACATGTCGATCTGGGAGTGGCTCCGGCGGAGGACGAGTGGATGCGGCCAGTACTGAACCGAATCGACAACCTGCACCAGGTGGGGTTGACGTTGGTGATGGTGGTGGCGGACTATCTGCGCCGCCGCCTGGTGCCCCTGCCGGAGCAAGCCTGCCCCAGCTGGATGTACACGGGCCCCAACGACATCACTAGGACCCAGATTAGCGAGGACGGGGACCTGGATGAGGGAGCGCTGGCGGGCCTACTGCGGGTGGTGACCGGCGTGGAAGACCTCACCCGGACAGTCCTTCCCCGGGAGCAGGTGGCGCTGCAAGCGACGCTACCCGAGTTCGACGCCCAGGGTTTGGTCGACCGGCCGGGGCGCCGGAACTCTAGGACCATCCAGATTCCCGGGGTAGACGAGGAGACGGGCAGTGCGCGAAGGACCAGCAGCAGGGACACCACGGGTGGCAGGCCGCAGGCGGGCAGTAGGGAGGCCGCGAGCGACCGAACGCAGGCCGGTGGCAGGGGCACCGTGGGCCGCAGGCCGCAGGCCGGCCGTGGGGCTACCGCAAGCAGGAGCCATTAGGCCGGCGGAAGAGGCGCCGCAGGCAGCGGAGCGGCGGCCCCGGGGGTCAAAGGAAAGCGCCCCCGGACGTTCGTGCCCCAGCCTTTGTCCTCATCATTGCCGTCGCCTCCACGGCAGCGGCCGTCGGTGGGCGGCGTGAAGGAGGGGGGCTGGGGTGGCCAGTCGTCCGGTGAGGAATCTGCGACGGAGGTGAGGTCCAAGGCGCGGGAGCCCGAAGACCAAGGCCGGCACAGCAATGCTACAGCGGGCACCCGGGCCGACCCGCCGCCGGAGGCAGGCTCCACGGCGGCCCCTCATCGGCCCAAGGGATAGAGCCCCCCGCCGAAGAGGAGAAGGCGGACCCCAGGCCAAAGCCGTAGGGCTCGTAATTCAGATCCCATAGTCCCGGTGGCAATACCGCGGACCAAAATCGATGTGAGTCTTCTCTATTTCCTGAGCACACTTTGCCCGGATGTAAGTTAGGGGACTAACCTTTTTCTGTTTTCAGGCCGCCCAAAGAAGCTGCTGGAGACCAAAGGCGACCAGAGGCGCCAAGACCGGCTCCTGCCCCTGAGCCGAGTGCGCCTGAGCCGAGCGCGCCGGTCGAGCCAAAGCCGCAGGAGCCGCCCTGCCCTGAGCCAAGGGCAGCGGCTGCGCTCGAGCAGCCGGCGCTGGCCGAGCCCGCCCCGAGCACTTCGAGGGCAAGGCAAATGGCGGTGGCGAGGGTGGCACTGACGTGGCAGCAATCAGGGACCCCGAGCGCCTCTGCAGAGAGGGCTCGCAGGGGACCCATCTCCCGGCCATCGTCCAGCCAGGTCGCAGAACCCCTCCCGGACGTGCTAGGAAGCACCCGGGAGGTGATTGAGCGGCTGGAGGCGGCCGTGGCGGGGGAGCGAGCGCAGCTCGAGATGGACCACACCGCCCTCGTTGAGTAGAGGTGGCGCTTAGAGGAGGTAGGCCGGCTTTTGGAGGCCTGCATCGCCTCAGCCCGCGTAACCCATGAGAGGGCGATGCACACAGTGGCCGAGGAGCAGGAGGCCCTGGAAGAGGTGCACGAGGAGGCTGTCGCTGCGCAGGAGGAGGCTAACCTCTTGGGGGAGACATCGCGGCGGTGTGCCGCGGAGGTCCTTGCGCAAGAGCGGCTGGTTCGTGCTCGGGAGGAGGCTGTCGTGCAGCGCGAGAAGATTATGGAGACCACCCGGGCAGACCTAGCCCGCTGGAACGATGAACTTGAGTGGAGCCGCGCCGAAGTCAACCGTCGGGAGGAGGAGGTTGTGGTCCGTGAGACTGACGTCGAGATCACGGAGACGGCTCAGGACGCCCAGGAGGAGCAGCTTACCCAGCGTGAAGCGGAGGTTGCCACGGCGTCGGCGGCCTTAACTGCTTAGGAGGAGCAGGCCGCTAAATGGGAGGCCGAGCTGGCCGCCCGGGAGCAGGCCCTTGCTGCCCTTGCCGAGCAGGTGAAGCGGGGCCAAGTTGAAGCCCTAGCGACTAGCGGCGTCCTGACCAGCGCGGCCGAGGGGATTAGCCTCGAGGAGCAGCTGCAGATCATGAAGGACGAGCTCGAGACTTTCGTCGCCGAGCGGGCCAACGTCAAGCTGATGATGTGAGACATTCTTCGGCAAGCACGGAGGTCCGTGAGGGTGGCTGAGCTCGGGCGAGTCAACGTGGGTGAGAAGGGGATGGATCAAGAGACCATCGGCCACATCGCCCTCGACTTCGAGGAGATCAGCCGGTGACTGAAGGCTCTTCCCCGGGCTATGCAGGAGTTGGCCTCCCGGGAGGGGCGCGCTCTGGCCCAAGCGGTGGCCGAGCACGTCCTGGCCTGCTACCGAAGCCGGGACCCCAACTTCTCGTTGGAGCCAGCCTGACAGGGGATGGTCGAGGCTGAGGAAGGGGCCGCCCGGGAGGCTGTCCAGGGTGTCACCGCCAAGGTGGCGGCTTGCTTCACGCGGGAGCCACCACCGGTACCGAGCAGTGGCAGCAGCAACGAAGATTCCTCGCTACCTTCAGAGCCCGCCAACCTAGATTAGGCTTTTGTTTTTTGTTTTTTTGACTTGTTGTAAATATGGGAGTGATCCCTCCAAATGGTTCTTCTTTTTTGAATATAATGGAAGCCTTTCTTTGGGATCGCAACTCCAATATTTGTCTTGATGCTTGATGAACTCTTTTCCCTTTTCACTTGATGTCTCGAGGAGTACTTAGCCGGACCGAGCCTGAGCTCCCCCCCCCCCCCGAGAACGAAGTCGCCCAGACCACTCATCGTCCGAGTAGTGAGACCAATCGGCGCGTTCAGCCCCTGAGCCCTCGCGAGTCCGTAGCAGCTAAGTCAAGAGACAAAGGCACGAACTTCCTTGCTTGGGAGATAGGTCGATCCAGCACGGAGCACGCCACGACCAGTGAACACTTTTTCACTTTGCGACCACTCAAACAAGCAGACCGAAGACACGTGCAGGCGGAAATGCGACCAAGAGTCCCCACGGTTTGGTGGTGTCTGGGCTAGGACGGACGGGACCGAGCACCGACAGCCCGCCCCCAGGGTCTAGGCTCCCGACCACTCTCTGCTCAAGCGGTAGGATTACCCGAGAACCCTAGAGGCTCGGTAGTGCCCGGGGTACTGCCAAGCTGGCCGAACACCACGACCACCATGAAGGACTTTGGTCAGACATCGCCGTTCGTACGGTACACCCGACTACTGTCCGTTCTGTCATTCCAGAAAAAGCGAGCACGTGGGCAGGGTTTTGTGCGCGAGGAGACCATTTTGCCAAACAGATTAGAATGCGAGGGTCCCGAGGATAGCTCGAGAACAATAGATTGCTGAATAAGTAAGAATGTAAATTTGTATGACTTTAGCCACTCACCGGACAACTGTCAGCCTTTCGGCCGACCGATCCAGGAGGGGTATGCGCTCTGAGCTCGGGGTGCTCGGGAACTTGGTTCCCTTGGACGGAGCGCCCGAGCACCGGAAAGCATGAGAGGGAGCCAGGGGCCAGGCGGTCCCGACCACTCGTGCCCGAGCGATAGGACTGCCCGAGGACCCCATAGGCTTGAGCAGCGCCCTGGGCACGGAGGCCCTTGCGGTCAAGCTGCTTTTATTCTCGGTTGTTGATCTGTAAGCTTTAGAAAATAGGAAAAGATTCTTTGTTTGCTACGCTTTGTTAGTGCGGTACTCATTATAGACTGCTCTCATTTTTTACCCGAGACCTCTCGAATACCGAAGTATACAGACAGAGGCATAACCCAGAGGTCCCATGGTTCGGTGGCACCCGGGAAGGACTGACCAGATCGAGCACCGAAAGCCCGTCCCTGGGGTCTAGGTTCTCGACCACTCTTTGCTCAAGCGGTAGGGTTACCCGAGAACCCCAGAGGCTCGGTGATGCTCGGGTACTGCCATGGCACCGGACACCACAGCCTACCACAACAGATTTAGGTCAGCGGCAACTGCCTGCGCGCATACCGATCGGGATTCTTTTATCAACAGAAAGAATGAGAGAGCATGTTTTTCTCGCACAATCGAGCATCTCACCAGACAGATTAAACATATGGATTCCAAAGAGAAAATTTGAAATAAAATTTGAAATAAGAACTAGAAAATGAGAATATATATTGACAATTTTGTACAAGGTTGGGTGACTTACATGGTTGGTGGTAGCCCCAGGCCAACTTGGGCGGGGGAGGACCCCCAGCCTGGTTGGCCCGAGTGCAAACATGTCCATCTAAGGATAGAACTTGCACAGATGCTCGATGTTCCACGCGTTTAGGAGCGGCTGCCCATCCTCCACAGCCAGCCGAAATGAGCCTTGTCGCGGGACACCGATCACGGTAAAGGGGCCTTCCCACATAGGGGACAGTTTATTCCTTCCTTCGCGCGATTGGACACATCAGAGAACTAGATCCCTAACCTCGAGTGATCGGGCCCGGATGTGACGCTGATGATAGCGCCACAGACCTTGCTGGTATCTGGCTACTTGGATGGCGGCATGTCGCCCGTGCTCCTCCAAGTAGTCGACGTCGTCGCGCCTTCGCTATTCTTGTTCGCCTTCGGAGTAGGCATGCACCCGAGGGGAGCCAAGAGTGAGCTCGGAGGGGAGGACCGCCTCAGCTCCGTACACAAGGAAGAATGGCGTCTCCCCGGTGGTGCGGCTTGGTGTGATCCGATTGGCCCATAGCACAACAGGTAGCTTGTCGATCCACCCTTTCCCGTGCTTTGCGAGCACATCGTAGGTCCAGGTTTTGAGCCCCTTCAGTATCTCAGCATTAGCACACTCGACCTGCCCGTTGCTCCGAGGATGAGCAACAAAGGCGAAGCAGAGCTTGATGCCGAGGTCCTTGCATAGTCCCTGAACAGGGCACTTGTAAACTGAGTGCCATTGTCGGTGATGATCCTGTTCGGGACGCCGAAGCGACTTGTGATATCGCGGATGAACTAGAGCGCCGTGTTCTTGGTAACCTTGATGACTGGAACCGCCTCCGGCAACTTGGTGAATTTGTCAATGGCGACGTAGAGGTACTCATAGCCCCCGATTGCTCAAGGGAATGGACTCAGGATGTCCAGCCCCCAGACCGCGAAGAGCCATGACAGGGGGATGGTGTGAAGAGCCTGAGCTGGCTGGTGAATCTGCTTTGCGTGGAACTGGCACGCCATGCAGCACCGAACCAACTCGGAAGTGTCCTGGAGTGCTGTAGGCCAGTAGAAACCTTGCTGGAAGGCCTTCCCGACCAGTGTGCGGAATGATGCATGGCCACCGCACTCACCCTCGTGGATCTCAGTGAGAAGCTCACCGCCTTCTGCCCGGGTGATGCATTTCAGGAGGACACCATCCGTGCCGCGCCGGTAGAGACCCCCGTCTACTATGGCATAGCGTTTGGACTACTGTGCAATCCTCTCGGCAGAGGCATCATCCCCGGGGAGGAAATATTCTTTCAATTACCCTCGGATCTCGTCGATCCACGAGGCATCTTGAGAACCACCGGCAAGCGCAACGCACTCACCGGGCGGCGGCACCCTGACGGGGCTCCCCATTGAGGGCGCCGCCTGGATCCCCTCAACTAGGCTCGAGGGTTCCCCTTCATCCTGATTGGTAGGCAGGACGGAAGGCTGTGTGAGCCTTTCTTCAAAGGCTCTAGCAGGGACACGCGTACGGGAAGAAGCCAGGCGAGAGAGGTCATCGGCCAGAGCGTTGTCGCGGCGAGATATGTACCGTAGCTCCAGGCCGTCAAAGTGCCTCTCCAGCCTCCCGACTTCCGCCACGTACACCGCCATTTGAGGATCCATGCACTAGTACTCCTTTGACACTTGGTTGACCACCAGCTGGGAGTCTCCCTTGACCAACAGGCGACAAATCCCAAGGCCCACCGCTGCTCGGAGGGCAACGATGAGGCCCTCATATTCCGCCATGTTATTGGTTGCTCAGAACTGCAGCTGCACGACGTACCGGAGTTCTTCACCGTTGGGGAGGTGAGAACTACTCCGGCCCCCGCGCCTTTCAGCGTGAGGGTTTGTTGAAGTGTATAACCCAGTACCCGGGCGCATCGTGCCCGGGAAATGCGGAAATCTCTTCTCGGTCAATCTCGGGGACGAGCGTCCACTCCGCCACAAAGTCAGAGAGCGCCTGGCTTTTGATCGCCTAGCGGCTGACAAAGTGCAGATCGAACTCCGCCAGCTCCACTACCTACATGACGATGTGTCCAGTGCCTTCTCGGTTCTGGAGGATTGGCCCCAACGGATACGTAGTAACCACCGAGACCTTGTGCGCCTGGAAGTAGTGGCGCAGCTTCCGGGAAGCGACGAGCACAGCATAGAGTAGCTTCTGGGCTTGGGGGTACCTTGTCTTGGCGTCTCGGAGGACTTCACTGATGAAGTACACCGGTCGCTGTACACGGTGGGCCCGGACTGCGGCTTCACCCAAGGGCTTATCACAGCCCCCGAGCTCAGCGGCGTGGTCGGGGCTGGCCGAGTGCTCGGGCTCGACTCCTTGGTCAGGAGGAGCCAAGTGCTCGGGCTCGACTCCCTGCTTGGGAGGAGCCAGGTGCTCGGGCTCGACTCCCTGCTCGAGAGGAGCCGCGAGGACTGGAGACTGCCCGGGGCGGCCAGGAGCTGGGACCCAGCACCTTGCCCCGAGCACTCATCATGCTCCACCACCCGTACAATGCTCACGACCTGAGGTATGGTCGAGACGTAGAGCAATAGAGGTTCGCCCTCGGAGGGGGCCACTAGTACGGGTGGCGAGGTGAGATACTTCTTTAAGTCGCGGAAGGCCTGCTCGGCCTCCGGCGTCCAGTCGAAGCGACCGGTCTTCTTCAGGAGTTTGAAGAGGGGGAGTCCTCGTTCCCTGAGCTTGGAGATAAAGCACCCGAGGGCCGCCATGCAGCCGGCGAGACGCTGGACTTCCTTGAGTCGAGCCGGGGGTCACATCTGCTTGCTGGCCCGGATCTTCTCTGGGTTGGCCTCGATTCCTCGGCTAGAGACCAAGAATCCGAGGAGCTTGCCTGCGGGCACCCCGAAGACACACTTCTCGGGGTTGAGCTTCAAGCGGGTAGTGCGAAGACTGTTGAAAGTCTCGGCCAGATCTTCCACCAAGGTGGCGTGGTCTCGGGATTTAACCACGAGATTGTTGATGTAAGCCTCGACATTGTGGCCAACCTACGAATCAAGGGTAATGCGCACGGTGCACTGGAAAGACGACCCATCGTTGCACAAACCAAATGGCATTGACACATAACAATAAGTCCCCACCGGAGTGGTAAAAGAAGTTTTTTCTTCATCCTCTACGGCCATGCGAATTTGGTGATAACCAGAGTTTGCATCTAAAAAACATAAAAGATTGCACCCTGCGGTTGCATCTACAATCTGATCTATGCGGGGTAAAGGAAAAGGGTCTTTTGGGCAAGCCTTGTTTATGTCGGTGTTGTTGACGCACATGCGGAGCTTGCCGTTGGCCTTTGGGACGATGACTAGGTTTGCCAGCCACTCGGGGTGGAGGACTTCTTGGATGAAGACAGCGTCAATGAGCTTACTTACTTGCTCCCGGATGAACTCCTGGTGCTCAGGCGCCTGCCGCCGGACTTTCTATCTCACCGGCCGTGCGTCCAGCAAGGTGGTGCTCGATCACCTTCCTAGGGATCCCAGGCATATCGGACGGCTGCCATGCAAACATGTCGACGTTAGCCCGGAGGAAGGTGACGAGCGCGATTTCCTATTTGTCGCCCAGGTCACCACCGATTCGGACGACCTGGAAAGCGTCTTCGCCCACCATGACCTCCTTCATAGGAACGGAGGTGTCGGCAGCGAGTCGGGGTTTGGATGAAGAGGGTCCCGGGCCCCCTGGGTAACCTTCAACCTCATCCCGAGCTGAGACCAAGGCCGAGTATAGCTGCTCAGCGCAGGAGACGGCGCTGCCGATCTCGGTGGGCACGGAGATAGGGCCTGCTGGGCCAGCATCTTGACCGTGAGGTACGCATAGTGGGTGACCACCATGAACCGAGCGAGCGCCGGGCGCCCGAGGATGGCGTTGTAGGGGAGGGGGACTTTCACGACATCGACAATGACGTTCTCCGTCCGGAAGTTATCCCGGCTCCCGAATGTTACGGGCAGCTCGACCTGCCCGAGGGGCAGGGTGTGCCCGGGTGTCACCCCGTAGAAGGGGAGCGACAGCTTTAGGCACCTGTAAGGCACCTGCAGCTTCTCGAAGGCCTCCCAAGAAAGGAGGTTCAGGCCTTCACCCCCGTCGATTAGCACTCTGCTGACCTTTACGTTGCAGATGGTGGGGGACACTACCAGGGGTAGTCACCCCACACCTGCAGTACTTGCGGGGTGGTTGGCCAAGCTGAACGTGATCGGGGAGTCCGACCACTTCAGGGGCCTTACGGCCTCCGTGCTCAGGGTCGCCGAGCACACCTCGCGCCGTATGGTTTTTACGCAGCAGCGGGAGGAGGGCGTGTACGCGCCTCCATCGATGAAGGCGACGGTGTGCTGAGGCTCCTGGAAACCGAGCTCTTGATTCTCGGGGACGGCTCTATCGTCGCCGCCCCTGCGGGGCTCTTTGCAGTCCCTCTGGCGCCGCTCGATGAGACCTTTGACTGTGCGGCACTCCGTGAGGTCATGCCACTCGTTCTGGTGGATCTGGCACCACTTCCCTGGCTCGAGCCTCGCAGGAGCGGGGGCCCTTGTGGGAGCAGGAGCCCTCGCAGGGACCGAAGCCCTCGGAGAGGCCGGAGCCCTTGCGGGCACGGGCCTTCTGTCGGCGGCCGCCCGGCGCGCTGGCCGGCGGTCATGCTCCTCGGCCGGCCTATGGGCAGGGCCCTGAGCTGGCGTGACAGAGAGACCCTCGCGCCTCCTTCTCTTTTTCTTTTCCTGCCTGTCAGAGCGGGAAGGACCAGGTTGATCGGTAGCGGGTTGCTCAGGGCGCGGAACGTGCCACGCCTGAGCCTCCGCCGCCTTGGCGCACTTGTCGGCAAACGCGAAGAGTTCCGCGGTGGTCTCGACTCCGTGCATGCCCAGCTTTTTGAGCATCCGCTCGTCGCTGACACCCTGCCAGAACGCGACGATAATGGCGTGGGGGGTTATCCACGGGATGGTGTTGTGCACCTGGCTGAAGCGCTGTATGAAGCGCCGCAACGTCTCCCCCTCCTTTTGTTTGACGGCATAGAGGTCGCATTCCAAGCCGGGGCGCGTGAATGTACCCTGAAAGTTTGCCACAAACTGGTGGCAGAGGTCATCCCAGGAGCCGATGGATCCTAGGGGTAAGTTCATAAGCCAAGAACGGGCAGAGCCCCTCAAGGCTACATGGAAATAATTGGCCATCACCTTTTCACTGCCGCCGGTCGCTTGGACAGCGGTGGTGTAGATTCAGAGGAACTCGACGGGGTCGATGGACCCGTCGTACTTCTCCGGCAGTTCTGGCCGAAACTTGGTGGGCCAGTTGACCCAGCGGAGCTCGCTGGTGAAGGCGCGGCAGCTTGTGCCATACCCTGCTGCGTGGGCAGCGCCCTTGGGCGGTGAACGCCGGTGAGCCGGGGAGCCCCGGCGGTCACGAGCCGGCATGGAGGAGGCCTGGTCCTCAGCTTTGACCTCATGCTGGGACTCCCGTTGGCGCTCAAGAGTGACGCGCACATCTTTGACGGCCCTCCTCTCGTTGAGATGCAAGCGGAGGTCCTGAGCTCCGGTAGTGGCCAGGGGGCAGCACTCCGCTTGGGGGCCCCCTGGCCGGTTCGGCCGCCACCTGAGGATGGACCGACCTTGGTTGCGCCGCGGTGGGAGGTAGCCCAGGAGCTTTTGGCCAACACCTGACGGTGAGCCGTGCCCACCTCCTGGAGCCAGCGGCCTTCTGGGGTTTCCCCTGCTGCCTGGACTAACGAGTGCCTGAGGAGAGCTTGTGACGCAAGCAGCGCGCTCCTAGGACTGGCATCGCCGAAGGCGAGCCTGCACCGTAACGGCGCCTGGCGCTGTCCAGATGCGGACCTCGTGGCAGGGGTTTCTGTCGCTTGCTGAGGGTTAGGCGGTGTGCTTGCAACGGCAGCAGCGGCCTTGCTGGGCCCAGCGCCATGGTCCCCGTGAGAGGGGAGCGTCGTGCGGGCGGACCGGGGCTGCTGCTGAGGAGCAGCAGCGATTGGGGCCTCCTGTGCGAGGGGCTCCATTTCTTCACTGGAGCTGGAGCTGGTGCGTCGGAGACGATGGCCAGCTGCCATTTTTTCTGCAGGAAAATAAAACAAATTCAGGGATGCAACCCCCCTACCTGGCGCGCCAGCTGTCAGAGGGTGAACTCCTCAAGCAAGGATCCGGAGGGACCCCCTTTGAGATTCGGGCGGGGGGATGATTCTGAATCTGTTTGCGGGTGAAATAAGTGGGCGTGAATGCGATGCAGGTGGAATGGAATGATCGGATGCAGAATGCAGTAAATGCACTAGAGGTTTTTAGACAGGTTCGGGCCGCACTGAGCGTAACACCCTACTCTTGTGTGTATGCTATAAATGCTCTGAGAATATCTCTCAGAGGAGTTGCTGGTTATAAGAATATTTGTCTATCCTAGAGCTTCGGGCTATTTGTTCTTCAGTGATCTCAGCTTCTGTGCTCCAAGGCGCCATAAATGGAAAGCAACCATCATGGACTGCTGCGCGAAGTGACGGGGAGGGTTGAAAACGCGCCCCTGTCTGGTCTTGTTCGTCATGATGCCGTTCTGCAATGAGCACCGCGGAGAGGGCCCACCGGGTAGCCATTGAACGGCCCGACGTGCCCGCTCGATCTTGTACACCTGACACAGCAGGGCGGTAGGCGGGGTGCCTTGGGCTTTGCAATGCTATCCCGAGGCACGCCGGATGTCCCGCGATGGGACCCGTGCATTAAATGTCCCCACGCCTCCCTGCCAGGCCATGGCAGGGACTGACACCGAGCGTGGCAGGAGCAGTTGGAAGTGACAGGCCACGCGCCCTCTTAAATGCGGCATCGGGCCTTTCACTGGTTGACACCTCACCGCTGGACCTCTGTGGAGGCCACCGATGAAGGACTTCTTAGGCTGTCGGGAAACCGAGTGCTCAGGGGGCACTGTTCACAGCCCCGAGCACTCTCTCCAGAACCGAGTGCTCGGGGGGGGGGGCACTGTTCACAGCCCCGAGCACTCTCTCCTGGATGTGCCCTTTCTTGGTCCTCGGGGAACCAAGTGCTCGGAGGCTACTGTTCACGGTCCCGAACACTCTCTCCCGGAATTGGCTGTTCGGGTCCTCGGGAAACCGAGTGCTTGGGGGCCACTGTTCACGGCCCCGAGCACTCTCTCCCAGAACTAACTTCCTTGGGTCCTCGGGGTACTCGTGTGCTCGGGGGCCACTGTTTGCAGCCCCGAGCACACCCTTCCCGGTACTCGGCTTTTCTGGTCGTCGGGGGACTTGAGTGCTCGGGGCCGTGAATAGTGACCCCGAGCACTCTCTTCCCGATGCTTGGTCTTCTCAGGTCATCGGGAAACTCGGGTACTCGGGGACCACTGTTCATGGCCCCGAGCACCCTTTCCCAGGACTTAATCTTCTCGTACCTCGCAGAGATGATCCCCGTGGGAGGGCGCCACGTGGCAAACTGCTGATCTAGCCTCGGGATTCGGAGACCCCTGGTTCCTGTGTCACCGACAGCAATGCAGGATCATACCGTGGCTCAGGCTCAGGAAGCTGAGAGCGCAAGGAAGCGAGAGAGGGCCCATCGCGCTAAGGTGGCAAGTCCCGATGTTTTGTGAAAGGGTAAATATCCTAGGTGCACCCAGTAGAGAGTATCTAATGTAATCCGACATGTTTCCACTCTCTAAGGCATGCTATGATTAGGAGCGACGCACTATTAAGTAGGTCTTTGTGTGAACGGTACATGCCACTTTTTTTTCTCGTCGTGTTGTCGTGGTTACACTCTCATGTATTGTTTTTCACCATACGTATAATCTTATGTTTGTCGCCGTTTGCAACCTCATTGCCGTGTAATATGCTACGAGTGCTTCACATATATAATCTGTTCACAAACATTGATTTTTTATTCTCCGAATAATACGTAAACTACTCCAAAATCTCGCTTCCCCAATATGCCGTTTTGACCACTTTCTAACCATTTTAATTCCAAATTTTGCAAAAATCCAATTTTAAATATTGAGCAACGTTTTCTAGTAAATTTTGCAACTAAAAAAAAATATCCTACCTGCCCATTGAGAGGGCAATTGGTAATGTACACGCCATCTCATTAGACGGGAGATCCTACCCGCCCTCTGAGAGAGCGGTTAATTCCCTTGCCGCCCTCTCAGTTTGGGCCACTCGCCCTCTTAGGAGGCAGTAAGGCTTCATAACCATCCTCCAGGGGGCTGCAGGCGTCTACTTTTATAATTATTGCGACGAGAAATCTATTTATTTAATTTTTTAATAAAAAATATAAAAATAAAAAAACTCGCACGGCGGGATTGCATTTAGGTGATATCTCTGCTTCTGTCTTGACCCTGAATATCCGTACCGTTGGTCAAACTGGACCTATCAATCGAAAAACAGCCAGCTGAGCTGAACACACAAACCATCCATCCACACGGCACGGGTAAGACGACGAACAAAAGCAAGATCGAGTGGCATCGGCCAATGCGGTTACAGAGGCCGGCAGCAGCCGCGTATAAATGTGAGCTCTTGGGTTTGGGTCACAGAGCATGCATGCATGCTGATGCAGAGTCTCAACTCTGTACCTCCGGTTCCTAGCAAACCCAAGCACGGCGGCGTTAATTGATCGGATCACCGGTGGCAGATCACTCAACAGCCGCCTCCAAGCACGGTGCTACCTACAACTGAACGCCGTGCTTGCACTTTGCAGCTACCTGGTGACCAGAATTGGTTACTCGTATCAGCTGAGCTGGTCTCACCAGCTAGCTCTTGTCTGTTGGGATAGAGCGGTGTTGTTTGCTATGTACTCTCAAAATACCATTTATTGTATAGCAAATTAGATTTGTATTGAAAATTAAGTTATTTAATGAAGGAGTATATTGGAAAAATTAGACTAAAGTTACTTTAAAAATGTAGAATGACAATTATTTTAAATAGTATAGAAGAGGCTAAAACATCATTTATTTTAAGATGGAGGAAGTACGTGCCTGGATGATTAAGTGACCAATTGTGATGACCCAAGACAAAATTAATAATACACCACCCAACGAAGCCATAGAGATAAGCTGATATTCCCAGTTATCTCTCTTCTTCTTCTTTTTTCTTAAAAAAAAGTAGAGGGGAGGAGGCTATAGACAAGTAGCAGTTGGTAGGAATACTCCTATTTAATCATGTAGTACTAGTAGATATCTATCTTTGCTCGCCGTTAGTAATCAAATGTACGGTTTTATTAGTAGTTGTACTCACCGGCCTAACCATGTGCCTGGCCAGACCCAGACATGGCTAAGAAGCTCGTGAACCTCGCGAATGCCTCGTTGCCCGCGTGGCTAAGGCTCGCGAGAGTAACCGGACAGTTTTGGGTTCAGTTTTGGGTTCGAGTCTGTAGTGGAGTGTTGGTGGCAAACGCCTTATCTGTCCTGGGTTTGAGTTTTATGGAGAATCTAGAGTGTGCATGAGTTCAAGTGGTAGGGTGTTCGTGTGTAATTTCTACTTAAAAAAAGCTCGTGAACCTCTGTTTCTGTACTCTGCTTTTCTTTTTCTTTCTGCAAAAGAAAACAAAGCGGTATATCAAGCACACAAAAAAACTGTCCTGTCTTTGAACCTCTGTTATTTATTTTTTTTGCCACAGAAAACAAAAATATCCATACGACCTGCGGATCAGAACATTATTAGATTCCAAATTATCATGTTTCGCCTTCGTACGTGTCAAGCTCAGCCTTTTCCAGCACCCCTTCGATCCCCATCCACGTAAGCAGCAATTAACCGGAAAAGATTCTTCGTGAATCGATCACAGTATCACACGGCTAGCTAGCTAGCTTCACCTGATTCCGAGCTGCTAGCTAATCACGCCGTAGCTGGCTTGCGTCTGACCGGCAACGGACAATGAACGCCGTGACCTGATGAGACCTCGACGGTTCACCCGCCAACAGCTTGATAGCACATGTTGCGGTGTTACCAACCTCTCGCCTTTTCTCGATTGTTACCTGCGCCTGTTCATAAAAGTATGCTTTTGGATTTAATTTAATTTCTAAATAAATTATAAACAAAAACGGATAAATCATTATTACTATGATGCAAGAACCTAAACAAGATATGTATGCAGCCAGAGAGATAGAAGCTCCTATGATATGATAATTAAGCGAGGCCAGCGAGTAAGCGTGTATGGAGTGTTTTAATTTTTTCGTCCACATATGCTAAGGGATGAATGACATAATTTCTCTTCTCTTAATCAGTTAGTAATGTGAGACTAAATTCACTAATTTTATTTTCTTAATAGGTATTTAAGATTTATTAGGAATTATTTTTAAGATAAAATAAGCTAAGCCTATAACACAGGCTAAGGGTAGGCTAATCACTAGAACCCACGGGCCAGTGGTCGGTCACTCTCATGCAATGCAGAGGACGGTTTGCTTTTTTCCATGTCTGCTATCGCATCCGTGACATCATATAATTCGGACCATCATTGAGACAGGAAATTATTGGCGTACCTGTAAGAGCTTTTTTTTTTTTTTACCGTGGTCTATATCATTAGAGGTGAAAATAGTATAAATTTGATATGACCATCCACACAATTAGATATTTTGATAATTATTATAATACTGTTAGAATTACTCATCATGCTATTGAGGATTACAGCAGCAAATTTGCAGAACATGGTGTGTATCAAAAATAAGCTGACCCAAACATCGCCGCCACCGCACCTTCTTCTCCACGCGGACACTCACTGCCCGCGTCGCTGAGCTGATTCACGCAGTCGACGGACCGCTTATTGAGGTCGTGTGTCCACCGGATTCAAGTCTTGCTCGGCGGGCGTTGCCCGAGCGTGGTGACGATGCTACCGATGTGGGTCGCCGGTGCGCCGATATTGCACCTCTTGGATCTTGGATAATGAGTTCTCCATCGGGCTTTGCATGCTCAGAATTTAGACAAACAAGAACATAAGAATCGTCATAAAAAAATCTCATCATGATTCATGACATGGTAAAGAGAAATAATTCTATCCATAAGCATTCCATGTGGTGCAGTGTAGTTTACTTAGATGAGGTAAAAACAAATCGGTTTTGAGTTCGCCTCTGAGAAGCCTAGCGGTGGAAGAGTTACCGAACAACCCATACACTCACTGCTCCTGCTGCTGTAATGGCAGATTGAGTGCGGGAGGCGCCTCCGTGGCATCCCGCTGCTGCGGCCGGACATAGTACGTCCTCACCGATCCGTCGTGGAGAAGTACTTAGCTTGTCAACCGGTCAGTAGAGCTGCTCGACCTCTGTCGACTGGCCGAATGGTGCTGTCTTGAGCACTGCTATCGTCGGGAGCGTCGTCGTTCTGAGAAGGCAGTACATTGAACCCATGATTTTGCAAGTTATTTTCATATCATTTCTTTTTTTCAAAAATACACTTATACTATATATATTTTTCTTATATACTACCTATACTATCTCCAGATAATTGATAATATTCTAATTGATCAGGACCATCCGATAAAAAATTGATAGTTCAAGTTTCTCACGGATCATGGCCCTGCATTGTGTATTAGGAGTATCTGTCGACTGCATCTTCGTTCTTTGCTCACACATATATGCATGGAATCCGGCACATTATTATATGATCGAGATGGTGATATCGTCACATTACTTCTTTCTTTATCCATATGTAATCCGTGCGGCCGAACTCTAGAAAATTTGATCATCGGTGGCATGTCTAAAACTATCAAGATTAGGCGCCTAAAAACTAGATACGACGCTAAAATTAGTTTCGCAGCATTATAATTTCAGTGCTGCACTAATGTAACGTCCATCCAAAAGTCCCCAAGAATCAAGGCCACTCTCGCGTGCAGAGCACAGCTGCACATGCATGCATGGAAGACGCGACGATGTTGCCTGGTTGGAGGCTTGGAGCCTAGTCAGCGCCTCAGCGGCGACGACGTCCCTGCCCCACACTTGCTTGGAGCTATTAACTGCTCTCCTTTGGAGCTTTGCGGCTATACACACAGGCAGTGGGCCGTGATGGCGACATGCATGCACGAACTAACTGTGCAGCTAGCTCTCTGTCTGCTGCCCGGCATTTTGCTACATGCTATAGATGACCACACGAACTTGAAGAAACTGTGTATACACGGGGCACATTGTACAAATTATCATGCATCTTGGTTCGAAAAGAAATTATCATGAATCTTGGTTGAACAAAAATTAGGTATCATGTATGAGTATGCACACAAACAACAATTGCAAAGTTTCATGGATTTCTTCTTTCTCCCTGTCGATTTCATTATCCCCTTCTTCACTCACCGGCCGGCCATGGATATCTTATCCCTCACACAAAGCCAGTAGTGTACCACCGTGCCGATATCAACCCGTGATAGGAATTCCAGGACCACACTTTAAAACTTCCAAGCCCCAGGCCATAACAGCAATACGGGTTCCGCCGTGCTTGGCTAATAATAGACCATATATGCCAGCGCTGCTAGTTTTTTTCTGTGCGGGGGCCTCTTCCGCCTCTGCTCCTCCAACTTGCAAGTGGGGCGTCCCCATCGTCTCTCAATACTTTCTCTGCGTGCCTGCATGGTACAGTCGTAAAAACTAGAAGTTAGCTTCCGTTTTAATCGCTGGCTAATTTGTCTATATTTGCTAGCCTTCTCCATTGTATATGCGTAATGTAGTAATCAGTGGATTCTGTTCTATATGCACCTCAGGGAAAGGAGTCTAGTTCAGGGTAGTAAGACCTGTGTTATCTCGGCTGTGCATTCTTTTTATCTGATATCAATTTATTCGTTGATTTTCTTACATATTTTATGATTTTTTCATCTACTCCTTCAATACGAATCTCAATGCAAATAAATGGTTCTGATAGCTTATGTTGAGCCATGTGTCCACAAAGGCAAGTGAAAATTTCCCCTCTAGGGTGTGTCATAAGCATGTTGGATTCAATCTTGGCTTCCCTTACGTGTCTTAACTGAAGATCGAGTCTTAAAGGGCTGAGCCCACCCACATGTTTTAATCGGAAGTACAACCAACATTTTGGTTATGATCCCACTTTGTGCTATGCTATATAGATGAGAGGGGGCCAGCATCGATCATGTGAGGTTTTAGCTTATCCCATATGATGGGAGTGTTGCTCGATCTTTCGACATATAATATGGTAAGTTGATTTGGTGGAGTTTCAACGTTGATGATCCAAAGGTTCCAACTAGAATAGATCAAAAACTCTCGCAACCACTACACCACTATTCCGTGGTTTTCAACCATACCAAAACATGGCTAACCTCACTAATAAGGTTTTCCTTGCAAGCGAATCGAGAACACAAGTAAGAACAAGGTAGATACAATCTGAATATTGCTAATTGTGAATGAATTACTCGAATTGGGGTTCCACAAACCGATATATGACAAAACTGTCTAAAACAGAATAATCTAAGTAAAATCTGAGTCTAAACTACGATGACTATTATGTGTGTGTATAGGAGAGACATAAGGAGATCGATCTAGAGTTGTGCAACTGTGAGGAGATGCGTACACAACCTAGACTCCAACCCCGACATGCTTACAAGACACGACAATGTCTAAAACGGTAATGCAACACCTTATTTCAATGACTCTGATTAATTCCTAACGAATCTAAGGCTAAGACCAGATCTATCGGAAAGGTCTTATTATAAGATTTCTAGTAAGTCCAAGAACGTCTCAATTGAATTCCGTATGCAGAAGTTATGCTTGTTTTATTGACGTGCTATTCTGAGACTTCGAACTGAATTTAGAGTCCGATTAGAGAACGACTTCGAGTCCAAGTAGACTTGGCATTCGAGGGATAACGTCTAGGTAAGCTTACGATGCTTCTCCTATATTTTTAAGCAACAAAACATGACAAGAATTTAGTAGTATTCCATCATTTACCAAGAAAGCATGAACAATAAGAAATGAGTTCACCTTATGCGTATCTGAAGAAGTGATATCCTCTCCTTCTTCACAACAAACCATCCTTGGTTTGCATATAGTATTATAGTACCCGTAAATTTCTACACAAAGCAAAATATGCACAAAAAAAAACCTATTGTATCATAAGTTCTTTATCAACAACTATAATTCTCTTTAAAACGATTATACATAATCATAATTTTCCATAATAGACAACACAGGTACAATATATTCATGTATCAATTCTTGCTCTCCTTTTAAAGAAGTGAGATTGCATGGCAACCTGGTATGAATTTGCATTTCTTGACAAAGAAAGGTGAAACAATGGTTGTGGTGTATAGTAGCACTTGATGGGTGTATAGTAGCAGCCAACAATGCTCCTATTCTTGAGAAGTATTCTGCAGGATGCAAATAGAACTAGAAAAACTTGACATGACATTAATAACGCTATTGCAGTCTTTTAAATGTTTACCTTGTGGCATAATAATAGAAGGTTTTAGATTTGAACAAATATAAACTCGATACACCATATATTCTAATCTATCATTGTATTTACTAATAACATGAAAAATATTTTGTGACAAGCATGGCAAGTTAGAATAAAGTTTTAATTTCTTCTCTAAACTATTCAAATCACAAAGGACATCAAATTCAATATATCCTAAAGTTTTTAGAGAAGATAGTAATTTCAACTTTTTTCGCTCACTAGCAAAGCATTGAACATGTTTAATTTTAGAAAACCTATTCATTTGTAAAACATAATTAACACATTTATGCATAAGTTGTGGTTGTGATATAAGTGAATTATTTCCACACAACACTTTTTTATCACAAGGAATGGCAAACAAATCATCTTTTGGTAAAAATAAATCAAGGATTGGTTCCACTAACATTTTCTCTACGTTAGCATTATCGATGGACAATTTCTGCACATCAAAATAAGTCTCACCTTGAGTGGTTATAGCACCTCTTTCATTACCTTTGTTGCCTCAGCTGATATAGGTGCATTAGCATTTGTACCTTTTTGAAACATGCACGGTGCATCAGATGTCTCCTCTTTCTCCTTGTTCTTCTCCTGCAAAAGGTTAGTTTGAACCAAAGGAGTAGATAAAACATTGGTATAAGTAGAGTTCACTTGAAACGAAGCCATCCTCGGCTTTATGGTTGCTTTAGAAGCTCTTTCAACTTGCTGATAAGTAAGAGTCTTATGTGCTTGATTTTTGGCTTCTTCATATATTTTCCTCTCTAGCAATCTTTTCTCACGGTCAACGACAAATAGTTGTGTGTCTATAGGCACAAATCGGAATAATTTCCTTTTCCAATGGAAACAATACTCCATGGTGTGCAACTCTTGTACAACATCTTGTTCCTTGCACAATGACTCTCCCAACAGAAGATGACATGAAATCATAGGAACTAGAATAACATCAAGAGACACCTCGCAAGAGTATGATCCCAACAAAAATAAAACTATGACCTTAGAATTGATCTAGATAACGCGATCGTACCATAACAGCTAGTACGGTTGAGGAAGGGGCATCATCTCTAGCTTCAACTTCTTGACAAGATCGATACTAGCAGCGTTGATCGAGGTCTTGTCATTAATGGAGAATCCAATGGCTTTCTCCTCCACTATGCGACAAGAGTGAAAAAATCGAATATCACAACCATCCTCCTCCATCAGCACGTCATGGTTCAATGCACTACAGCTCTCCTCAGAAGGCATGATCTAAAGCAACTTATCCAGATTATGTTCTTGAATCCTCATGAGTTCCCGCATCTTCTCCTCAAATGTTTTACCTGTCATGGTTAGTAGTAAATAGGAGACAACAAAATATATTATCCCTATCAACTACTAGATGGTGGAAGTGGGACCGCTCACTCTCGAGCATTTTACCACGCTCTTGCAAGTGTTCTTATCAATCACAACAGGTGGCACAACCAGTGGCTGGTTCGTGATACCTTATCGAGTGTAGGTGAAGCGGTTGTAAGGGGAAACTTGTTCTGATCAAGAGGAGGTGGAGCTCGAACAGACAATATTTAGTAGTCAGGAATAGCAATTAATGATTTCAGGTTAGCAAAGATGAATAAAAGTCATCATTACTCACACAGTTGCTACCCCGAACGAGTTCCTAGAACCAGCTCAAGCAAACAAAAAAATAGGATAGATACAAGCACAATGGAAGAAAATTTGCAAACCAAACTGAATTCTTTGTCTTTCTTTTTCTTTTTGATTTTTTGTACTCTTTGTTTGGCTCTCTTTGCTTCTTGCTTTTTTTTTTCTCTTTTTTTTGCACTCTTTGCTTCTTACTTTTTGCTCTCTCTATTTTTTTTTTTTGCAAATGTGACACAAACTCAAAACTATTCTACTACCTTTTATATAGCCAAGGAGTTGAGTGAAACTCTTTACTTCTTGGTTTCTTCTCTCTCTCTCAACTTTGCTTGCTTGTTCTTTTTTGGCTATGGAAGTGCTACTCAGATGTCACGTCCCAAAATACTAATTACATAATTAAGCATGCATGATCATCACTGCATGTAATTATACATATTTGTTTATTGAGTTGAGTTAAAATGTGTTTCAAGTACTTTAGAGATGGTTTAGAGCATTTTAGAGAAGCCCCAAATACTTAGAAAAAGGTGGTGAGTGAAGATAAGGGGACACTTAGAAAAATTCAGCAAAAACCACCCTCACGGTCTGACTGGGCCTCACCGTGATCTGACCACCAGATGTGCAACCACATGGGCTTGCCACGTGGACTTACTGCGGTTTGACCGCCAAAGCGTAGAGGCTCAAGTTAAGTGAATCAATCACTCTCTCTTTCTCTCTCTTGCTCTCTCTCTCTCTCTCTCACTCTCACTCCCTCACTCTCTTCCCCACTCCACCTTAGAGAGAGAATAAGAGCTCCACCTCAACATCCAAGATGATCGGAGATCGACGATGGAAACCTCTCTAAGCTTCCGGAGGATTTCCCTGAGCTTGTCCCCTCTTCTCCCTCGCCGGAGGCACACTCATCCAACCTCAAGCCCGCACGTCACCCCAGAGCTCGATCTCCAAACCAGATCTTCTCCGGAGTGGATTGATCCGCTAGGAAGCTGCCATACACTAAGGTGAGGCGTCCACTACCATTTCCCTGTTATTTCTAAGCTCGATTCGACCCTCGTGTCATTAAGACCTAAGTTCAACCTATCCTAGATCTAATCCATGGGGTATTTGAGTTTAGTTCCGTGAATATTATCCAAATCACTTTAGAAGCACTCCACTAGTCTCATAGAGCATTTTAGTACCCTTCGTCATCGAAGGTTTCACCGAAGTACTCACCCGTGACCCTGCAAAGGCACTACCGGTAAGGTCTGGTAGTCTGACCGCCAGTTAGGGGCGAAGAATCCGAGTTGGAAACCCTATACAGGGTTTAGACCGCCACTAGGGCTGGTTTGACCGCCATACAGCAGTCTGATAGCCAGCATGCCTGTGGTCTACACGCCGGTGGTCTAACTGCTAGTTCAATGTCGGTCTGACTGTCAGCCTTTGAAATCCAGATGGACTTAGGTTAGCTTATTTGGGTTTTCAAACTTCAAAACCCTAATCATTTAACGATCTTTTGTAATTGCTTTCGAAGCATGATGCTCTAGTATTATTCAAGCATGCATCATGTGCACACTTTTCCATCGTTTATTATTTATGCAATGCATTCTTATTCCGTTTAGAGAGCGTTGTGCTGACAATCCAAGCGAGTGAAGGCGATGGTAACCTCTCGGAGTTTTACGAGTGTTGTGCGAGAAGTATTAGACAAACCCTAGAGTAGTAAGGCAAGCATCTAAGCATATTGCACCATTTGATTAACTTATGGAGTCTAAATTGATAAGTTATGCTTTATGTAAGTTTGCATGTACAATTAGTCGATGTCGGGCGTCTATAGGTAAAACCTATATTGATGCACTACCTCTACCTTGAGTTGTTGATTATCCATATCCTTGTAGCTTTGATAATATTATCGATGTCTAACTTAAGAGTCATTCAAAATGCTTAGCAATGCATAGGTCCTCGGTAGAAGCCGAGCAATGGTTCATCCAATGCATAGGTCCTCGGTAGAAGTCGAGCAATGGTTCATCCATTGTTCGCGAGCTTAGGGCTTAAGTATTGTTCACAAATATTGATTATGATATTGATGGTTGGATAAGTGGTGAGGTTGAGACGAGACATGAGCGGTGCTAGGGATATCTTCTACCCCGGAGGAGTTCCTCGGGGTAGTTCAGGAGAGGAGCACGGGCACTATAAATCGTTTAAGCATCGCACGTTGGTGCATTTGGCTCTAACACTTCTCATACTAACCACATGCTGATCTAATAGTAAGGTAAGCCGAATATTGTACGTCGTGCCGACACTTGCCTTGTGACCCTATGACACGTAAGAGAAAAAGAAAAGGAGAAGCAAGGTGGCACGCTACGGGACACGCTCACGGTAACCCCGGTACCATAGGGGCATTGCAAGTGGGTGGTTTTGGGTATGAGAAAGGTTGACACGAGTACCCCATTGGGTGGGTCTGTGTGGTCACTCAAACCGTATGGTCCTCATGTCGTGTGGGTAAAGTTGTATCCTCCTACAGGGTGTAAAAACAATTTGAATTGATGTGCTCTCAGTCATGAGCATGCTCCTGTCTATTTGCATCGATCGTAGAGTCACAAATGTGGGATGGTTGGTATGATTGTTGGGCATGGTTGTCGATGGTCGTTGATTGCATGAGATGTTTCTATTTACATTTATATTCATGTTGTTTTACAAGTTTGGAAAAGTTTGTTTGGTTAAGTATAAGTGCTCACGCATATGTCTTTAGGTTGCTTATGCATATGAATTTACATAATCATGTGGTCTTTTCTTGCTAATAGCTCAATGCATAATCCTTGGAGTCGTGCTATTTATATGTGCCCTATATGGATTAAGTCTTGCGAGTATCTTCGTACTCACACTGCTCTTTCATGTACTTCTGGTGAGGAGGACCTCATTTTTTGCTACTTCACGCCCGTCGATCTTGGTGGGGGGTCCGAGTAGGCAACTACTCTCGAGTGGCGAAGTTTTTGGGGTGAGACCTAAGGGCATGTGGCTCCACTCTTCTTTTGTTGTCTATAGTTTTTTTTTCGCTGCGTAGTTGATCTAATCTTTTTTGTAAATTATTGTAAATGTTTGAATCCTTAAGAACTTATAATCTAATATTAATTATTTGCTCTTTCTTAAGCTTTGTTGTTATGTTATATGTTGAAAAGACATGTGTTCCAATCTTAGACATAAAACACATGTTGAGACTATCGGAATGGTATTCCAGTTAATCATTGAGGTTATGATTAAGCAAATAATTTAAATTTATTTTATTTTTTTAATTTGAGTATAGGTGCGCCGTGCTTTCAAAAGGGATACGTTTAGATTGACTTGAAGTTGTCTTAGTGCTCAAATAACTCTTTTAGACCAAAGATGAGAGACACATGTCACCCCATAAACACCGGATGTTTTAAAAAGTTGTCGGGACCTAGATTCTCCGGGTTGGCCCGGATACTCCGGGTGACCGAAGTCTCCGGACAATGCTCCGGCAGGGGGTTCTCAGTCTGTGGTTGGAGTTCAACTCGGAGTCTCCGGGTTGGCCCGGATACTCCGGGTGACTAGAGTCTCTGGACAATGCTCCGGCAGGGGGTTCTCGGTCTATGGTTGGAGTTCAACCCGAAGTCTCCGGGTTGGCCTAGATACTTCGGGTGACTAGAGTCTCCAAACGATACTCTAGGAAAGAGTCTCAGTTAGAGACTAAAAGTTTCACCTGGAGTCTTCGAGTTGACCCGAATACTCCGGGTTCTGTGTTCATTCGGACCCTCTGGGTTGGGTTATGTATAGTCTCGTGGCTGTGCAATAAGTGCCAACCCTACTCCTTGTCAGTACAAAATGTACTATAACGGCTAGTTTCTAGGGCATTGGATTTAAATACCCCCTCACCCACCTCCTTCATTTACTCTCAAAAGCATTCAAAGCTACTTTAAAGCCCTCCCACTCCTCTAGTGCATTAAATCTTGCAAGGATTTGAGAGTTGGGATTGGAAAAGTGTGATTAAGTTCTAGTGAGCAAAATTCTATTGTTTGAGCACTTGACGTCTTCATCAAGCTGTCAACCCGCATTCTTTACTCTTGGAGCTTGAAGCTCCTAGACGACTAGCATCACCCGGTGAGAATCCAAGCTTGTGAAGTGCCTCGGAAAGTTTGTGAAGGTCATCCTAGCCTCCACATGGAAAGAGGAAAGTTGAGTAAGCCCAGAGCTCGATCTTCGTTGTCGCTCGGTGAGGATAAGGGTTGAGAGAGACCCAACTCTTTGTGATCACCTCAATGGAGACGTAGGATAATTTGATCCGAACTTCAGGAAACAAATCCATGTCTCGTTTGATTTCTTTGTTGTTCTAGTTAGTATTGGGTGTTTTCCCCTGATCTACGTGTTTGTGTGTTTTTAGCTGCAAATGATCCTTTGAAAAGCCTTCATACATCCTTAGGAACATGTGTTAACACATGACATCAAATAGATTTACTTAGAATTTCATAGCCTTTGATTTTCTGTTTCATCCGGACTATCTGGTCAGAACCCGAAACCTCTGGACCCGCAGTATCCGGGTTGACCCAGATTATCCGAACAATTTAATCCACTGCAAAGTTTTAAATTTCAGGGAAATAACTATTCACCCCTCCCTCTAGGCAACATCTCATACATTCAATTTGTATTAGAGCCTAACCTCCTTCAAGGTTTCACCGCTTGGAGGATTGGAAGATGTCAGGATAAAGGGAAAAGAGTCTGATAGGTACGGGAAGTCCAAAGGATGACATTTCTACATCAGGCAACGATAAAGGGAAGGGAGTAGCAACTGAGTTCAATTATGAAAAATTAAATGCATCTAATTCTTTTATATTCGTGCCATCCGAGCGTGCACTGTATTTTGATGGTATACATTATGCCACTTAGAGACACAAAATGAAATTGCATTTAATTTCTTGTCATCAAAGTATTTGGAACATTGTTTGCACATGTTGTGATTTGCTGAATGAAGATTAGGAGCTCACTCCCGAACAAGAGCAAAGCATCCACCGCAATGCACAAGCCGCAAGTGTATTGCTTGGAGCCTTAAGCCCTGAGGAGTTCAATAAGGTGGACGGATTTGAGGAGGCCAAAACAATATGGGACACACTCCAAGTCGCACATGAAGGCACCGCAATCGTGAGAGAGTCCAAGATAGAGTTGCTTGAGGGAAAATTGGGAAGATTTGTGTTGGATGATGGTGAAACCCCTCAAGCAATGTATGATCGTATGATGGTATTGGTGAACAAAATTAGATGGCTTGGAAGTGAAGAGCTAGATAATCACAAGGTGGTGAGAAGATTGCTAAGAGCTTTCGCACCAAGAAACCCCACCTTGGTGACTCTTATCTAAGAAAGAAGAAATTGCAAGTGGCTCACACCAAGTGATGTGCTCGGAAGAATCCTTGCTCATGAGATCATGGAAGAGGAAGCAAATGAAGTCAATAATCTTGTCAAGAAAAGCTCCACCTCCAAGAACAAAGAAGTAGCATTCAAGGCAAGCAAGAGCAAGCAAGTTGAAGAATCAAGCTCGAGTGAAGATGAGAGCTCGGAAGATGAAGAAATAGTCTTCTTTGTGAGAAAGTTCAAGAAATTCATGAAGAATGGTGGCTATAGCAAGTACAAGAGAGATATGCCCAAAACAAGAACATCCAAGAGAACTTGCTATGAGTGTGGTGAAGTTAGCCAAGCATGGATAAGGAAGAAAAGAAGAACAAACCTTTCAAGAAGGACAAGTACAAGACCCACAAGAAAATAAAACTCGGGTCAAGTCCACATTGGCGAAGAGTGGGATTCTAACTCCGACTCCGACTCCGATGATGAAGGAGTCGCCACCATCACCATTTGCTTATTTACATTGACAAAGTCACTTTTTGGTGACATGAGTGACGACGAAACTCCCAAGTGTCTTATGGCTAAAGGACTCAAGGTAAAATCACAATCTAAGCTCCTAGATAGAGACAGTGATAGTGATAATGGTTGTAAAAGCATGCTTAAAGATCTTAGTAAAAATGTCATCTAAAATGAAAGAACTAATGGAAACAATAGAGAGTCAAGAGGAGATTCTTAAGAAGCAAGAGGACTTGCTCATCCTTGAAAATGAGAGAAACCTTGAACTCAAGGAGATCCTTGCTAAATAGAGGGAGAAGGTTGATGAGTTGACCAAGCAATTAAGTTTGGCCAATGAATCCGTTGCTAGTCTTGATAGTAGAAATTTTACACTTCAAGAGAATTTCAAATGTGTGAAAATGAATCTCAACTCTTGAAGTGCGATTTGATGCTCTTAAGAATAGCACTCCCACCTCTAATGATGCAACCTTACTCTCTAGTATTTCCACTAGTAATGGTTACTCTCGTTGTTACAATATTGATATAAATGCTTGTGCTACTAATATTTAATCTTTACAAGCATTGCAAAAAGAAAATGAGAGGCTAAACGCCTTGGTTAAGTATGGGTGCATCAAGACATACAAATCCAAAGATGTACTATACAAGACCATTGAGGCCAAGGATAACAAGCAAAACAGAGGTCTTGGTTTTAACATGCATACAAGCAAGGAAAATAAGCGTGTGATGATAAATGGCAAGGAGTGCCTTAAGTTTGTCAAGGAAAATGGAAAACCACATGCTCACACAACACAAGTCAAGCAACCCAAAGGCCATGCACCTTAAGCAACCTTTTATGCATCTTATGTTTTAAAGAGTAACCATTGTGGTAAAGTGGTTGCTTTATATGTTGGTTCTCGCACAAAGGATTAAGTTGTCAAAAGGAGTGTGTGGGTGCCAAAAATGCTTGTGACTAACGTGAAAGGACCCAAACAAATTTGGGTACCTAAAAAAAGCATAACTTGTTTTGTAGGCATATTCCCCCAGTGGATCAAGTTGGATGCTCGATAGTGGATACACCAATCATATGATCGGAGAGAAGAGCATGTTTTCCTCATTTGAAGAAAATGGAGGACAACATGAAAATATTGTCTTTGGAGATGATGGAAAAGGAGAGGTAATCAGTCTAGGTAAAATTACTTTTTTTAATGATCATTCTATCTCAAATGTCTTGTTAGTTAAATCTCTTAGCTACAATTTGTTGTTCATATCACAACTTTGTGAAATGGGCTACAATTATCTCTTTACTAATGAGGGTGTGAATATCTCTAGAAGGGAAGACTTCTCAATATCTTTCACCAGTCAGTTGATGGGTAAACTTTATCTCGTTGATTATTCAACGGATGAAGTGAGGTCTAAGACTTGCTTGATTTCTAAGTCTAGCATGGGTTGGCTATGGCACCACCGACTAGCCCATGCTGATATGAGAAAATTGTCTAAACTTCTAAAGGGAGAGCACATCCTAGGACTAACAAATGTTTCTTTTGAGAAAGATAGAATTTGTAGAGCATGCCAAGCTGTAACACCCAGTTTTAAATGGACAAAACCGGGCACAACACATGTATGCCAGGATCTATTTTCATACATGTGCTTACATCATCAGTGTTATCATCCTAGTGCCATTATTACAACATCGTATTTAACTTTATTACAAAAGGACCCGTGGGTCTAAAAGAAAACACAGCGGAGAACTAAAAGGTCTTCAGCGCCAGCAGCTCCATCTTCCACAGGCGTTGACCGGGGGCACCACAGCCTAGAACAGCAGCTCCGGGTCGAAGTCGTCGTCGAAGGCTCTAGCTTCATTGACGGCTTTTGAACGGCGGTTGAAAGCAGGGGAGGGGACAACCAGTGTGAGTACAAAGATTGTACTTTGCAAGTGGAGGGAAAACATGTTATGGGGTTTAAGTCAAGGAAAGGCTTGACACTGGTTAATAGCACAAAGCAACTATGACCTGCCTATGACTCCAATAACATGCATTCTATTTACTAAGTGTGAAGACATGATTGTAACCAAAAGATTTTACTCACCGGATTCCATCCGACTATCAAGACTCACCAGATAATTCTATTACCCGGCTACCCAACCATCCATACCAAACCTGATCCCAACTAATCATGAAGAAGTCCAAGCTCACTCTTGTCTGTGAGCATGGCTGATCGACCAGATTGACACTCTGCAGAGTTTGCACAGCTCCACGAGTCGTGATTCCCTTGTTGCTCCATACTTCTAGGGTGTAGAGTCGGGGTCTCACTATAAGGCCTTTACAAAGCTCCCTCTAACCTTCAGGTACTCACTGAGATTTCACCGCTAACAGATAATTACATTGCTACAGAAGCCCCCTCTTGTGCCTCTTATACCCTCCTATGGTGCCCACAAAGCTAGAAGGTGGCTAATTAGTTGGCCAAATCGTACCCATATAGGCCTCGTGGCTGTGCGGTTTAGCCGGGTTACATGCTTCAAGAACCGGTCCTTAGGACCCCACACATATACAAACACAAACATGCCTTAGGCACCACCTCAAACCATCCATGCTGTTGGGGATCCCTATACCTTGTTGCTACAAAATTACCCTTTTCCCAATAGTGTTACATAGTTCATTAGTCAATATTAACATTTAACCAACCATGACTGCACTAGCATAAACTACCCGTTTTAACTCATGATTAAACAATGGCGATAAGGGAATATAGATTCAAAACTAGTAAACCCTAACATAGGATTCATGTTTAGACAAGCATGCATTTTGAAGGATAAAAACTACACCTACAAATCCTAAAATAGAGTAAAAATGCTCAATGACACTTGCCTTCGACGGGGTGTTGCTCAAAATCCTTGAATGATTGGTCTTGAAGGTTGCTGAACTGCTCAGCTCCTAATCGACATACCAGAAAAGCATACACAATACAGACTTCTAAGAATAGTACACCAAATAGTATAGAATCTAAGCAAAATCCCTAGAAAAAGATTCTACATGTCGCTACAAACATTTGGACGTGAAAATCACCCAAATCAGAGCTACGAACAAAAAGTGTTGAGCTTTTGAATTTATAGGGGCTATTCTGCAAATTTTACTTTATTTTCCATAGAAACCCGAATTGTTTTTATATTGAAAAGTTGAATTATGACTCAATAAAGGAATTGCTGAATTGTTTTGCTATTAAAAACTTGCAGAATATGTCCATGAGCCCCGTGGACCACGGCCTTATGGTCGGTCCATAGGTCCATGGTGGACCGAAGCCAAGGGGTTATAGCTGATCTAATTCGGGCCATAGAGAGGAGATCGGACAGCTGGGGTTAAAACAAGCGGCGGCGAGTGGTGTGGGTCAGGGAAACAGCGGCCGACGGCGACAGCGGCGGCGGCGGGCTTGTCGGCGCACACAAAAACGCGCCTCCGGTCAACAAACGTGACAGGAAAAATAGCGCACAAGAGAGAAAACGAGACGGGGATTCTCACCGCGGGCTTGATGGTGGCAGAGGGGTTCTGAAGGTGGCGGCCGATGAGGAAGAAGGGGCGGCGGCCTTGAAGCTCGGTGGGGACAGCGTCCGGTGGCGCGAAGAGCTCCAAAAAGTGACGGGGTGAGCTCCTTGAGGTCCGGCGACACCAACAAAGCAAGAGTTGAGGTCAATAAGGGTTCAGCCGGGGAGAATTTAAGCGACGATGAGCTCCTTACCGTCGGCAATGGCAGAGGCAGCGACCGGGGCAACCGAAGGGGAAAAGGAGTGTTTCGGGTGGGGAACGGAGCAAGGAAGTTGGTGGAGGGCTTATATAGTCGAGAGGGGGAAGGAGATGGCCAGATTCGAGAAGAAACGGCCAGCAGCCTCAAGGGGATAAATGTGGCGGTTTCCATGCAAGGAGAGGGGAAAATAAGGGGGAAACAGTTGGGGAGGAGGTAATGGAGGGAGGGGAACGCGGCCATGCACCTTAATTTCTGATTCACTGCACGGGGAGGCGGCAATTCGAAGCGCTGGCGGGATTTGGGGGCTCGGTGTCGATCGACGAGAGGAGGGAGAAGGCGAGTCATCCGACGGTGGCTCGGCTCGTGGCTCGGAGCCGGGCCCACATGGCAGTGGTAGGACGGGGAGGGGGCCGGCTCGGTGGGCTGGGAAGGCTGGCTCGGCCAACAGGCCAGTGTGGGGAAGGAAGAGGCGGCCCACGCGGGAAGGAGAAAGGGGAGGGGAGATGGGTCGAGGGAGAGAGAATCGGCCCAAAGGCATTTTTCTAATTTTCAAAGCCTTTTTCAAATTGATTTTCAACACATTTTCAAAAGGGAGTTTTAAACGAGAGACAACTAGCGCAATTTTGCAAACTTTTCCACACAATAAAACCTTATTGCATCTACAACAGTATGAATGCAACAAACATTTAACCTTGGCCAAATTAGAAATTAATTTTCTTATTGAACAAAATCGCAACCACCTAATTAATTTCTAGCAAAATTTTAAATTATTGCAAAAATTGAAATTTAGGGTGTTACACAAGCGGGCAAGCAAGTTGGAGCTCCTCACCGTGCCAAGAATGTGATGACGACCACAAGACCATTGAAGCTTCTTCACATGGATTTGTTTGGACTGATCGCCTACATAATCATTGGCAGTAACAAATATAGTTTGGTTATTGTTGATGACTATTCTTGTTTCACTTGGGTATTCTTTTTGCATGATAAAAGTGAAACACAAGCCATATTCAAGAAATTTGTTAGAATAGCTCAAAATTAATTTGATGTGAAGATCAAAAGGGTGAGAAGCGATAATGGTAGCGAATTCAAAAATACTCAAAATGAAAAGTTTCTTGATGAAGAAGGGATCAAGCACAAGTTCTCGGCACCCTACTCCCCTAAAAAAAAATAGGGTTGTCGAGAGGAAGAATAGGACTCTCGTAGAGTCGACAAGAACCATTCTTGATGAGTACATGGTTTCTGATCAATTTTGGGTGGAGGCCGTCAATACCGCATGTCATGTTATTAACTGGTTATATCTCCATAAGATCTTAAAGAAGACCGCTTATGAGTTTCTCACCGGTAACAAACCTAATGTTTCATACTTTAGGGTTTTTGGTAGAAAATGATTTATTCTAAATAAGAAGGAAAAAAGCTCTAAGTTTGCTCCTAAAGTAGATGAAGTTTTTCATCTTGGTTATGGATCAAATTCCTACGCCTATCGTGTTTTCAACAGAACCACCAGATGTGTTAAAATCGCATGTGACATGACATTTAATGAATCTAACGGCTCCCAAGTGGAGCAACTTGATCCTAATATTTTTGGTGATGAAGAAATTCCAAGCGAAGCAATCAAGAATATGGCAATAGGTGAAATCAAACCTCAAGAGCCCCAAAAGCGACAAGTGACCAATAATGATCAAGTTCATTCATCTTCATCAACTCAAGTGGAGCCACCAACATCAAGTCATGATCAAGACCTAGCACATGATGACTCCAAAAAATTGCTTGGTAATGATGAAGTGGATGATATTCAACCCCAATCCTAAGTGTCACATCCAAGAGTCCATCAAAGTATCCAAAGAGATCACCCGGTTGAGAACATCCTCGGTGATATACAAAAGTGGGTAACCACTCGTTCTAGAATTGTAATTTTTTGTGAATATTATTCTTTCGTTTCCTCCTTCGAACCGTTGAAGGTGGTAGATGCACTTAGTGATCCAGATTGGGTGGTGACCATGCAAGAAGAGCTCAATAACTTCAAAAGAAATGAAGTTTGATCATTGGTGGAAAGACCAAATCAAAACGTGATTAGCACCAAATGGGTCTTCTGCAACAAACAAGATGAGAATGGGATCGTGACGAAACAAGGCAAGGTTGGTTGCTCAAAGCTTCGCGTAAATAGAAGGTTTGGATTTTGGTGAGACTTATGCTCATGTAGCTTGGCTTGAGTTAATTTGTATATTACTTTCCTATGCTACTCACCATGATTTCAAATTATATCAAATTGACGTGAAGAGTGCTTTTCTTAATGGACCAGTTTTCGAATTGGTATTTGTGGACCAACCACCAGGATTTGAAGATCCTAAGTATCCTCATCATGTGTATAAACTCCATAAGACACTCTATGGGCTTAAGCAAGCACCTAGAGCATAATATGGATGCCTTATGGATTTTCTTATCAATAAAGGCTTTGAAATAGGCAAAGTCGATGCTACTCTTTTCACAAAAATGTTGATAATAATTTATTTGTGTGCTAAATATATGTCGATGACATTATATTTGGTTCTACTAACAAAATATTTTGTGAAAAGTTTTGTATGTAAAACCAAGTACATCAAATATATGCTCAAGAAGTTCGAAGACAATCAAGACTCCCATGCAAGTCAATGGACATCTCGACCACAACGAAGATGGGAAGGCCGTGGATCAAAAGGTATCTCGCTCTATGATAGGATCCTTGCTTTATATTTGTGAATCTAGACCCAATATTATGCTTAGTGTGCACATGTGTGCAAGATCTCAAGTTGCTCTAAAAGAGTGCCATTTAGTGGCTGTCAAGAGAATTCTTAGATATTTGTTTCATACTCCTTACCTTGGATTATGGTATCCTAAAGGTTCATCCTTTGAACTCATCGACTATTCAGATTCCGATTATACCAGTTGCAAAGTGGTTAGGAAAAGCACATCTGGGACTTGCCAATTCTTGGGTAGGTCCCTGGTGTCTTGGTCATCAAAGAAACAAAATTCTGTAGCCCTATCCACCTCTGAAACCAAGTATGTTGATGCGGGTGCTTGTTGTGCATAACTACTTTGGATAAGGCAAACCTTGAGAGACTATGACTACAACATGACCAAAGTCCCACTTTTGTGTGACAATGAGAGTGTCATAAAAATAGTCAACAATCCCGTACAACACTCAAGAACAAAACATATAGACATCCATCACCATTTCTTTAGAGACCACTCAACCAAAGGGGATATCGATATCCGCTATGTGAAAACTAAAAAATAACTAACCGATATCCCATCAAGCCACTAGATGAGCAAAGGTTTTGTGAGTTAAGAAGTGAGCTAAATATCCTAGATTCTCGCAACGTGGCTTGATATACTATATGCAATTGATTGTTTAGCTTTATAGCTTTAACAGCTAGAGATTTGCAAAAAAATTCTTTTGAATGCTATTTTTTGAAAATATTTGATTCTTTGATCTTATGATCATAATTTGCTAGCTATGTATTATTGCTTGTTGACTGATCACAAGTGGTAAAAATATCTTATATGTCCAACAATCCTTCTCACAAAAACCCTCATCAATTTTTTAGCTCAAAAATCTTTCTGTTAGCTACAGAACCCGGATAGTCCGGCCCAACCCAGAGTATCCAAATTCTAGAGGTCCTCAGCTCCCTGGCCACATCTGTCGAGTTGACAGAACCCGGAGTCTCCAGGTTAACTCAGATACTCTGGATTCTGTCACTCAACCCGAAGGATCCGGGTTTCCCCCTGGGAAGACCCTCTTGGTTCGGAGTTTTACTCGAACTCGGAGTCTCCAGGTCCACCCGGATACTTCGGGTAAGTCAGTCTTTTTCCCTTAACCCGAAGTGTTACCCCTTCACTTCACCTTTTTACCTCTTCCTTCACCCTCTCACTGTGGTGATATCCGCTCCAGCGACTAAGAGATTGTATCGGGAATTCTTTCAAGTTCTTCATCTTTTGAGCCTCTCCTTTGGTCGGATTATCCGGACCTCCCTCCGAATCATCTTTGGAATCATCGGTTGGACCTAAAGGTAACCCTAAAGACCTTATTTTCTGATCTGTCATTGTCCTTCTCTAGACTTGATTTCCTTTGGTAAAGATGATCTATATCCTTCCTAGAGTCTTGCATTTCAATGTTTTGGAAATGCTTTGGACAAAAGACCCAAATCTCATACCTTTCCCCTGGAGTTGGGCTACCTAGCCCCGATACTCCGGGCTATCCAGTTTGGTTCATCTGAGCTATGTTCATCAATTCAAATCTTGTGCAATCTTTCTTGAATCTCAAGCATTCTATTCATATCTATCTCAGGGTATATCAAGATGGGATGTGATAAGTTTGACTCTCAAACTTATCAAAGAAGGATGAAAGCTCAATTTGATCTGCATGCTCAAAGCAACGCTCCTCTGCAACCAGTTGAATTTTGTAGAAATGGGAGTGGCAGTGGTAGCGGTAGTGGCCATGGGCGTGTCCACAAGGCTACTAAAAGGATGTCGGTCTCGTCAGGCAGGATTTAGATTGAAGAACCAGCTCAAACCACCAATGTGCCTCTTGGCACTACCTTGCCTCGAAGGAGAACAAAGAAGGCAGCTAATAGAGAGAAAGGCAAAGCTGTGGCTTCAGGATCAAAAGATCATGGAGAAGTAAGTGATGAGGAACAAGAAGAAAGGGTCTATGTGCAACCTTTAAAGCTTCACCAACCCCTCAGAACATGCACTTTATCTGATGTGCCCAGGAGAATGGTGGATTACATGAAAAGGGTCGGCAGGGGCAAGAAAGAAAGAGTGGAGGATCCCTTTGACTATGAGAAGAGTATGACAGATCATCGCTTTTGGAATGACTTTCAGGCAAATTTTTATGGAAGTGTGATCCTCAAGAAGAAGAAACCCGTCTCCTATGAAATGAATTGATTGGGACTATATGGCTGGCAAGGATGATCCTATCTTCAATGTGGTCATTGTAGCATGTGAAGACAAAAGGATTAAAAAGAATCTTGGGGTTGAAGTATGATTGGAGTGTTGAGGTCATAGCTCAGTTCTATGCCACACTCCACTTTGACCATGAGGAGAACCAAACGGTTCAATGGATGATAGAAGGAGAGAGATATCAAATCAGGTATAGAACATTTGGTCACTTATTTGATTTTGATATTTGTGACTCAAGCAAGACTAATATCCATACTGAGCAGCAACTATCTTCTAATGAATTGGATTTTATGTATGAGAATCAAGGTCTAGTGACTCATGGCACAACCAAAGGCATGAGAGCTTGATACAAATGCCTAAATTTCTTTTTCCGTGCCACTTTAACTCTTAAAAGTTGGGATGCCACTACCGTTCAAGGGATAACCAGAAATCTGCTTGCTAGGATGGCCAATGAAAGTAAACCTTTCAGTGTGGTGGATTTCATATGGGAAGAAATTCATATTGTATCCTACACACCTAGCACGAGTTGTATTTATGCCTCTTACAACATGTACATGATTGAAAAGGTCACAAAGAAGAACTTCTTAAAATAAGTGAAGCATGAGCCCTATAGGGTGAGGTTGATTAGCTCAAGATCCATTCCAGCTATGCCACCTTCTCCTCCTTTGACTGCTCCTAGTGCCACTCAAAGGACTGATCCAATGCATACACCTTCCTCTCATATCACACCATTCTTTATCAAGAGCACACTCAAATCTATTTTCAATGTTTGCACTCATAATGCTGTAAAGATAAAAGAATATAAAGACAAAATAAATGTGAGGTTGAGAAAGTTTGTGGAGAGGCAAAAGACTATTTATGCTAATTTGATGATTGAGCCTTCTTGCTCTCTAGTTGCCTCAGAAGAAGATGTGAGTGAGTTAGAAGTTTTTGAAAATCCTTAGGCTTGATATGATAAATCTCAAGCTGCTGCTAGGGGTACCAGAACGTCTCATGCTCAAGAAATGGAAGAAGAATCCAAAGAAGAGGAAGAAGACTATGGTGGTGCTGAGGAAAGTCCTCAAGATGATGATGATGCTAGTGGAAGTGGGGATGGAAATGAAACTAAGGAGTATGAGGGCAGTGACTAGTTCTCCATCGTTTTTCTCTTTCTTTTTGATACTTGATGCCAAAGGGGGAGAGATATCTCAGTTTATTCATTTTTTGTTTTTCCTTTTTTTCATTTCCGTTCGACATGTAAGCATATTGTAATAACCTCTGATGACTATATGTGGTGTGCTTGATGTCGTACTTTAAATTTGTAAGGACTTAAATCAGTAGTCTGAGATAATGCTATGTGATGTGATGCTTGATGTAATACTAGATGTGATGCCACTGTAATAATCTTAAGATAGACCATGTCATACGCATCACGTTTATCATGTTCACTCACACCTATTGCGCCCCAAATTTATCTAATGCACACATTTAGGGGGATTCAAAATCTTTAATTTAAAATATCTTTTGTAAGCTTTAATAATATTGTCATCAAGCACCAAAAAGGGGAGATTGAAAATGCATCTAGGCCCCCTATGTGGGATTTTTGGATAATTGATGACAAACGATTAAGGGACTAATGAGTTTAATGAGGTTTTGGACAGGTATTAGTCCCTTTGAAGAAGTAAAATGATGTTGGCGTCCCTCAAAAAGAATAGAGAAGCGGCATATAGTTACTCAATATATTTAAATTTATTTTATTTTTGAATTTGAGTATAGCTGCAACGTACTATCAAGATGGATGCGTTTAGATTGACTTGAAGTTGTCTTAGTGCTCAAATAACTCTTTTAGACCAAAGATGAGAGACACATATCACCCCACGAACACCATATGTTTTAAAAAGTTGTCAGGACCCGGAGTCTCCAGGTTGGCCCGAATACTCCGAGTTGGCCCGGATACCCAAGCTCGTGGAGTACCTCGAGAAGTTTGTGAAAGTCATCCTTGCCTCCGCAAGGAAAGAGGAAAGTTGAGTAAGCTTCAAGTTCAATCTTTGTGGTCGCTTAGTGAGGATAAGGGTTGTGTCGGAGGGTGAACTCCTGTCGCAGGGATCCCGAGAGATCCCTTTTTAGAGATTCGGCCGGGGGGATGATCCTGAATAAGTTCGTCGGAGAAATAAATGGAAGTGGAAATAAATGCAACAGCCGGTGGTGGGGGATGATCGACCTAGTGCAAAGGGAAGTAAATGCACCAGAGTTTAGACAGGTTTGGGCCGCACGGGGGCGTAATACCCTATTCCTGTATGGATGCAATAACTTTCCCTGGGGGGGGGATCCCTTAAGGAATATGTCTGGTTACAAGAATATATTGTCTAACTAAGAGCTTGAGGCTCCTTGTTCTAGCTCTGCTCAGGCTTGCTTGCAGTGTTCTTCGTCTAAGTGTGGCACGGTCGATTGCTTGGGCTTGTTCTCTCTTTCGATGCTTCGAGTCGATCTTTTTCCGATGTTGTCTGATTTTCTCTCCTTCCTTCTCTTTCTGTATGCCCATCCTTTTATGCACTCGCCAGCCACGACATACCCCGAACGGGAAAGAAGGGGCACAAGTTCCCAAACGCCACGACTGAGAAAGGCGTCATCATTTTTTCTGGGCGAAGTGACAGGGGCGGTGGAAAAACGCGACGCGCGTCCGATCACTCGTCACTGTGGACGCCCTGGCACCGGGTGCCGTTGAGAGGGCCCACCGAGCAGCCACAGAGGCACCCAGCGTGCCCACCCTGTCTTGTTCCTCTGCCACGGCAGGGTGGCAGGCGGAACACCTTGATCCTGGTAACGTTATCCCGAGATATACCGGATGATACGGGACGGGACCCGTGCAATTAATGGCCCCACGCCTCTCTGCCAAAGCATGGCAGGGACTGACACTGCGGCGGGAGCAGTTGGGGATGTCAGGATGTCAGGCCGGGCACGCCCATTAAATGCAGCCTCGGACCTCTGACTAGTTAACACCTCGTCGGCGGGCCCCTCGGGAGCCCTTCTGGGTCGTCGGGGCACCGAGTGCTCAGGGGTACTGTTCACCTCCCCGAGCACTCTCTCCCGGGCACTCTCGCACGAACATTCAGGGAACCGAGTGCTCGGGGGCTGCCACGTGCAACCCCGAGCGCTCTCTCTCGAGCACTTTTGCGCTGACCCTTCGGGGAACCAAGTGCCCGGGGGCTGCCACGTGCAACCCCGGGCACTCTCTCCCGAGCGCTTTTGCTCGAACCTTCGGGGAACCAAGTGCTCGGGGGCGGCCACGTGCGACCCCGGGCACTCTCTCCCGAGCACTTTTGCACTGACCCTCGGGGAACCGAGCGCTCGGGGGCTGCCGCACGCAGCCCCCCCGAGCACTCTCTCCCGGAACTTAGCTCTTCTGATCATCGGGGGACTAGGGTGCTCGGGGGCGACCGGGCACCCCTCCTCCCCCCCCCCCCCCCCGAGCACTTTCTTCCCGGTGCTTGGACTCTGCGGGTCATCGGGGAAATGGGGTGCTCGGGGACCAGAGGCTGTGGCCCCGAGCACCTTCTCCCGGAACTTAGATTTTCCTCATCCTGCAGGAGGGACCTCGCAGGATGGTAACACGTGGTGGACGGCAGGCCTGGCCTCGGGACTCAGGGATCCCCGGTTCTTGATACACCGACAGTAGCCCCCGGGCCCATTGGCAGGTGATGGCACGGAGACTGCGGATGGGCCCTTCGTCGCGGACAAGGCCAAGGCTAGCGTGGACGCCACACGAAAGGCTTTCAAGAGGTGGCCTTTTAGACCCGGGCCTCGGGTATGGCCCAGCGGGGAGACAAGCGGACGCGTAGTCACACAACTCCCGAAGGGCATGACAATGGTACGGGCGGCACGCGCGGCTGCCACGCAGATCGAGGAAAATACGGCTGGCAGCCGCTGATGCCACTGACGCCGCACGATCGGCGGGAGATTCGCCTGGCAGTTGTGTCGACCGAGGAGGCCGTCCCGCCGAGCGAACCGTTGGCCGGCAACGTTTGAACTATGAAATATAAAAAGGGGGAGGGGATCGATCCGCCCCCCTCTTTACGCCTTCTTGCAATCTTGCTCTTGTCTCCTTCGTGCTCCGGACCCCTTAGAAACCTTTCAGGCGATCGGAGTGCTTTCCCTCCTTTCTCTCCACCACCAAACAACCTCCGCTCCCGTCGAGATGCCGAGAGTTGGAGGAGGCCGTTGTGACAGGACTCCGGACGGCGTGCTGCCGGAGTCTCGTCTGAAGAATGAAGAGGCGGCGGCCAAAATTAGGAAGCTGCTGGTCCCCGAGGGGCAGGAGGGAGCCGTGGTGGTGACGCCGGCGATGACCGTTCCCAGGTGAATCGTTTTGTTCACTTCTTTCGTGGCGGCGGGGTTGGTGCCGCCATTTTCAACCTTCTTCCTCCAAGTTCTTGATACCTACGGCATCCAGCTGGTGCACTTGAGCCCCAACTCCGTCGTGGTGCTGGCGGTCTTCGCGCACCTCTGCGAGATGTTCGTGGGGGTGGTGCCTTCGGCGACGCTTCTCCGGCACTTCTTCATCTTGCGGCCGGCCGGGAAGAAGAGGGGGTACTCCACGGCGGACGTCGTGGGGGTGCTGCAACCTTCGGCTACGAGACGGCTTGGGGGAGCAGTACATCCCCCAGGTGCTGCGCAGCAAGTGGGAGGAATGGCGACGGAACTGGTTCTTCGTTGACGTTGACCCCCATGATCGTCTCGCTCTACTGGAAGCGGCAGCGGAGCCCCGGAGGTCGACGTGGGAGGTGCCACCGCCGGAGGACGCGAGGATGGAGCCGGTGTTCGAGCGCATCAGACTCCTGCGCGACTCCGGGCTGACCTCGGTCATGGTGGTGGTGGACTTCTTGCGCCGTCGCCTGGCGCCCCTGCGGGAGCGGGCCCGGCCGTGCTGGTTCTACACCGGGCCTGAGGATATCACTCGGACCCAAAACGGCGCAAGCTGGGACCTGGGCCCAGCAGAGCTGAGAGGCATGACCCGAGTGGTGACCGGAGTGGAAGACATGAGCCGGGCGGAGCTCCCGTGGCCGGAGATGGCGCTCTGCGCCAACCCCGAGCGCGCGGCGATCATGGCGCAGCTGCCGGAGTTCGATGCCCAGGGGCTCGTGGACCGGCTGAGGAGCCGGAGCCCTGAGGCCCCCGAGCTCCCTGGGTTGGAAGAGTTGGCCAGTGAGGAGGCCACGGATAGCCCGGCGCGGGCTGGTGGCGGGGCCGCTACGGGCAGCAGCCGACGCACCAGAGAAGAGGGCACCGCCGACAGCGTAGTGGCGGCGGTGCCCGGGGATCGGGGGAAGCGCCCCCGAGTCTACATCCCAGTGCCAGATTCCCCGTCGTCACCATCGGCAGCAGCGGCGTTCCCGGTCCTGGTACCGCGTCTTGTGAGGATAGGGCCTGACCCAGCTCCTGGGAACCGCGCGGCGGCCCCACCGAGCTCCCGGCGGAAGAGGAGACGGGAGGATTCCGGGCCTGCACCGCCGGACCCAGACTTCAGGCTCCCGGCGACCAAATGGCAGTACCGAGGGATGACGACCGAGTAAGTTTCATTCTTCGCTCTTTCTTGGGCGCTCTTTTCCCGAACTAGGCTTTGATTTTAACCTTCGTCTACCTCCCGCAGGCCGCCCACGGGCACCGCTGCGATCGAAGGAGCGTCGGCGCCGGCGCCAGAGCCAAGCCCGCTGGTCGTGCCGAGGCAGGCAGACGCAACGATGGCGTGGGCGCCAGCAGACGCGGCGGCCGAGGGGAGGACGGCGGAAGCGGCGGCAGAGGGGAGGACGGCGGAAGCGGCGACCGAGGGGAGGACGGAGCCGTCGCCCGAACCTACGGCGCCGGTGGAACCTACCCCGGGCATGCAGAGCCCGCAGCGGATGGCGGCGGAAGCAGCGACCTTGCTGGGGCCGGCGGATGCAGCGGCCGAGGCAGGAACGCGGCCGTCGCCCGAGCGCCCGGCGCCGGTCCAACCTACCCCGGGCGTGCCGAGCCCGGGGCGGATGATCGTGTGGCAACCCTTGGGGACTTCGAACCCACCGGAGGCGAATCGAGGGGAGACCGGCGCTCCACCGGCGCCCGGCCGGCTGGCCGACCCCTTCCTGGCCGCGATCGAGGGCGTCCAGGTGGTGGTCGGGCGGCTGGGCGCGGCGGTGGACGCAAAGGAGGGGCAGCTCGAAGCAGAGCGCGCCTGGCTGATCTTGGAGAGGGCGTAGCTTGCGAGCGCCCAGGATGAGGCCCGCGCGGCGGCTGCGCGGGAGCAGAAACCCCTGGACGATACCCGCGTGGAGGTTGCGCGGGAACGGGAGATTTTGAAGGCCACCCGCGCCGAAGCCACACGGGAGCGAGAAGACGCCGCCCGCCTGGTTGAGGCGTCGCGGCAGCAGGCTGCCGAGGCCCTTTCCAAGGCGGGGCAGGTGCAAGATTGGGAGGAAGCGGTCGCGGTCTGCGAGAAGGCGGCGGAGGAGCTCCGGGCTGAACTGACCCACCGAGAGGGCGAGGCCGATCAAACGCACGCCGGCCTCCAACGTTGGGAAAAAGACCTCCGAAAGATTGAAGAAGATATCCGCCGGTGGGAGGAGGACCTTTCCCTCTGGGAGGTCAACAATGAGATCACGGCGGCGGATCTGGGCACACGGGAGGACTCGCTGGCCCACCAAGAGGACGTGCTGACTCGCCGGGAGGGGGAGCTGACCCGTCGAGAAGGGGAGGCTGCCGCGGCGGCAGCGGCCGTTGCCACCAGGGAGGAGGAGAACGCAAAACACGAGGTGGAGCTAATCGCCCGTGAGCGCGCCTTGTCCAAACTGGTGGCGCAGACAAAGCAAGCCGCCGGCTCCGCAACCGATGGCGGTTCTTCTGGCCCGGCTGGGGGCCAGGGACTCGAGGCGCAGCTGTGGGCCGCGAAGGAGAAGCTCGAGACTGCCTTTGTCTCGCGGATCAACCTGCAGCAAATGCTGGAGGACATACTCCGGCGGATGCGGTGGGCCGTGGAGAGGGCCGGCCTTGGGCGACTCGTCGCGGACGAGAAGAGTGATAGCCCCGCGCGACAAGTCCTAGGGCTTCAACAAGTCTGCGAGCGCCTGAGGCGCTGCCCTGGGCCGTCCAAGAACTCCCCGCCCGGGAAGGACGCGGCTTGGCCCACGCGGTGGCCGAGCACGTCCTGGCCTGCTACCGGAGCAGAGACCCGAACTTCCCGCTGGAGCCGGTGCGGGAAGGAGTGGTCGAAGCTGAGGGAGAGGCCGCCCGGGAAGCGGTTCGGAGCACCGCTGCCGAGGTGGCGGCTGGCTTCAGGCGGGAAGTGCCGCCACCGCCGGCCCCCGGGGATGGCCCAGACAACTCCGATGCCGACTCTGCCGCCGATTAGGCTTTTTGTAGTAGATTCCTTTTCTTTTGTTTTTGTCTTGGATGGATGTAAATATGGGAGCGATCCCTCAGAAATGCTTGTATTTTCCTTGTGAATATAATGGGAGCTTTTCTTTGGGCTTGCAACTCCAGTGTTCTTGAGTACTTAGTGTTTCTTCCGATGTTTTGCCTTGAAGCCCCGGGGAGTACTCAGTCGGACCGTTCCCGACCTTTTCGTCCTCGAGAACGAAGTCGTCCCGATCGTCGTTCTTGGCGCGTTCAGCCCCCGAGCCCTCGCGAGTCCGCATCGTCTAAGTCAAAAGACAAAGACACGAATTTCCTTGCTCGGGAGATGGATCGATCCAGCACGGAACACGCCATGACTGGTGAATACTTTTTCACCTCGCGACCACTCAGTCAGTAGACCGGAGACGCGCGCGGGCGGAAATGTGACCAAGAGTCCCCATGGTTTGGTGGTGCCCGGGCTTAAGACGGACCGAACCGGGCACTGACAGCCCGCCCCTGAGGCCTAGGCTCCGGACTACTCTAGTGGCTCGAGTGATAGGATTACCCAGGGCACCCAGGGACTCGGTAGTGCTCGGGGTCCTTAAAAGCGGACCGAACACCACGACCACCACGAAGGGCTTCGGTCGGACATTACCGTACATGCGGTACACCTTTCTACGAACCGTTCTGTCATTCCAGGAAAAAGTAGACACACGGTAGGGTTTTGTGCGCGAGGAGATCATCTCACCAGGCAGATTAGAATACGAGGGCCCCCGAGGATGACTCAGGAACAGAGTACTATTGAACGTAAATTCGTCTGAATTTAACCACTCATCGGACAGCTGTCGGCCTTCCGGCCAACCGATCCAGGAGGGGCGTGTGCTTCCGAGCTCGGGGTGCCCTGGGACTTGGTTCCTTCAGTCGAAGCGCCCGAGCGTCCAGGGGCACGCGAGGATCTCGGGGTCGGGTGATCTCGACCACTCATGCCTAAGCGGTAGAACCACCCGAGGACCCTTGGGGCCGACCAGCGGCCTGGGCATCAAGGCCCTTGTGGTCGAGCTGCTCTTGATGGTCGACCTGCGACTTAAGAGAGAATAGGGAATTTCTTTGCTTGGTGCGCTCTGTCAGTGCGGTACTTGTTATAGACTGCTCTCATTTTCTACCTAAGACCTCTCGAATACCCAGACCGGCGGACAAGAGCAGACAGAGACATAACCCAGAGGTCCTATGGTCTGGTGGCGCCCGGGTATGACAGACCAGACCGAGCACCGATAGCCCGCCCCTGGGGCCTGGGCTCCGGACTACTCGAGGAGCTCGAGCGATAGGATTACCCAGATCGCCCAGGAACTCGGTAGTGCCCGGGAGCCTGTCACGACACCGAACACCACAGCCTACCACATCGGACGTAAGTCAGCTGCAACTGCCCGCGTGCATACCGATTGGGATTCTTTTATCAGCGGGGAAAATGAGAGAGCGAACTTTTTTCTCGCACAATCGAGCATCTCACCAGACAGATTAAACATATGGAATCCAGAAAAATGAATTTGACATAACGACTGCACATTGAGATTTACATTAAATTGACAAATTTTACAAGGATGGGCGACTTACCCAATGAGTGGTAACTTGGGCGGGGGGAAGCCCCGGCCTGGTTGACCTAAGCCGCGAGCATGGCCGTCTACGGGTAGAACCTGCGCAGGTGCTCGATGTTCCACGGGTTCAGGAGCGGCTGCCCATCTTCTGCTGCCAGCCTGAAAGAACCTTCTCGCGGGACCCCGATCACGGTGAAGGGACCTTCCCACGTGGGGGACAGCTTATTCTTTCCTTTGCGCGACTGGACGCGTCGGAGAACTAGGTCCCCCACCTCGAGAGACTAGGCCCGGACATGGCGCAGATGATATCACCGCAGACTCTGCTGGTACCAAGCCGCCCGAACAGCGGCACGCCACCGGCACTCTTCCAGGTAGTCAACGTCGTCGTGCCTTTGCTGCTCCTGGTCACCCTCAGAATATGCATGCACCCGAGGGGAGCCTAGAGTGAGCTCGGAGGGGAGGACCGCCTCAGCGCCGTAGACAAGGAAGAATGGAGTCTCCCCGGTGGTGCGGCTTGGCGTAGTCCGATTAGCCCATAGCACGGCGGGCAGCTCGTCCACCCATCCCTTCCCGTGCTTTGCGAGCATGTCATAGGTCCGGGTCTTGAGGCCTTTTAGTATCTCCGCGTTGGCACGCTCGACTTGCCCGTTACTCCGAGGATGAGCGACGGAGGCGAAGCAGAGCTTGATGCCGAGGTCTTCGCAGTAGTCCCGGAACAGGACACTCGTGAACTGGGTGCCGTTGTCGGTGATGATCCGGTTCGGGACACCGAAGCGACTAGTGATGCCACGGATAAACTGGAGCGTCGTGTTCTTGGTCACCTTGATGACATGGACCGCCTTCGTCCACTTGGTGAACTTGTCGATGGTGACGTAGAGGTATTAATAGTCCCCAATTGCTCGGGGGAATGGACCCAGAATGTCCAACCCCCAGACCGCGAAAGGCCATGACAGGGGGATGGTGTGAAGATCCTGAGCTGGCTGGTGAATCTGCTTTGCATGGAACTGGCACGCCCTGCAGCGCCGAACCAGTTCGGAAGCATCCTGGAGAGCTGTAGGCCAGTAGAAACCTTGCCGGAAGGCCTTCCCAACCAGCGTGCGGAACGATGAATGGCCACCACACTCGCCCACGTGGATCTCAGCGAGAAGTTCACCGCCTTCTACCGGGGAGATGCATTTCAGGAGGACACCTCCTGCGCTACGCCGGTAGAGATCCCCATCTACTATGCCATAGCGTCTGGACTGCCGATCAACTCTTTCGGCAGACGCCTCATCCCCGGGAAGGGACTTTTCCTTCAAGTACCCTCGGATGTCGGACATCCACGAGGCATCTTGAGAACATTCAGCGAGTGCAGCACACTCGCCGGACGGCGGCACCCTGACGGGGCTTCCCACTGAGGGCACCACCGGGGTCCCCTGAATTGAGTTCGAGGTTTCCCCTTCGTCCTGTTTGGCAGGCAGGACGGAAGGCCGTGCGAGCCTTTCTTCAAAGACTCCGGCAGGGACGCGCGCACGGGAGGAGGCCAGGCGGGAGAGCTCGTCGGCCAGAGTGTTGTCGCGGCGAGGGATGTACCGCAACTCCAGGCCATCGAAACGCCTCTCCAGCTTCCTGATCGCTGTCACGTACGCCGCCATTTGAGGATCTATGCACTGGTACTCCTTGGATACCTAGTTGACCACCAGTTGGGTGTCCCTTTGACCAGGAGGCGACGAATCCTGAGCCCCACCGCAGCTCGGAGGCCGGCGATGAGACCTTCATATTCCTCCATGTTCTTGGATGTGCGGAACTGCAACTGCACGATGTACCGGAGCTCTTCACCCGTTGGGGAGGTGAGAACCACTCCGGCCCCCGCGCCTTTCAGCGGGAGGGAGCCATCGAAGTGCATGACCCAGTACCCGGGCGCGTCGTGCCCGGGATACGCAGAGATGTCTTCCGGGATGACCTCGGGGACGGGTGTCCATTCTGCTACGAAGTCGGAGAGCGCCTGGCTTTTGATCGCCTGGCAACTGACAAAGTGTAGGTCGAATTCCGCCAGCTCCACCGCCCACTTGACAATACGCCCGGTGCCTTCTCGGTTCCGGAGAATGGGTCCCAGTGGATACGTGGTAACCACCGAGACCTTGTGCGCCTGAAAGTAGTGGCGTAGCTTCCGGGAAGCGATGAGCATGGCGTAGAGCAGCTTCTGAGCCTGGGGATACGTTGCTTTGGCCTCCCGGAGGATTTCACTGATGAAGTACACCGGTCGTTGTACCCGACGGGCCCGGATGGCGGCTTTTCCCGAGGGGCCGCTGCAGCCCCCAGGCTCGGCGGCGTGGTCGGGGCTGGCTGGGTGCTCGGGCTCGACTCCCTGGTCGGGAGGAGCAGAGTGCTCAGACTCGACCCCTTGCTCGGGAGGAGCCAAGTGCTCAGGCTCGACCCCTTGCTCAGGGGGAGCCGCGAGGACGGGTGAGTGTTTGGGGCCACTGGGAGCTGGGACCCAGCACCTGGCCCTGCGCACTCATCATGCTCCACCACCAGCACCATGCTCACGACCTGAGGAGTGGCCGAGACGTAGAGCAGTAGGGGCTCGTCTTCGGAGGGAGCCACCAGCACGGGTGGCGAGGTGAGGTACTTCTTCAAATCGCGGAAGGCTTGCTCGGCCTCCGGCGTCCAGTCGAAACGACCGGTCTTCTTCAGAAGCTCGAAGAGGGGGAGCCCTCGCTCCCCGAGCTTGGAGATGAAGCGCCCGAGGGCCGCCATGCAGCCGGCGAGACGCTGGACCTCTTTGAGTCGAGTCGGGGGTCGCATCTGCTCGATGGCCCGGATCTTCTCTGGATTGGCCTCGATTCCTCGACCGGAAACCAAGAAACCGAGGAGCTTGCACGCCGGCACCCCGAAGACACACTTCTCAGGGTTGAGCTTGAGGCGGGTGGTGCGGAGACTATTGAAAGTCTCGGCAAGGTCCTCAAGCAGGGTGGCACAGTCTCGGGACTTGACCACGAGATCGTCGATGTAGGCCTCGACGTTGCGGCCAACCTGTGAATCAAGGGTAATGCGAATGGCGCGCTGGAAAGAGGATCCAGCATTGCGCAAACCAAAAGGCATTGACATATAACAGTAAGTCCCCACCGGAGTGGTAAAAGCAATTTTTTCTTCGTCCTCTACGGCCATGCGGATCTGGTGATACCCAGAGTTTGCATCTAAAAAACATAAAAGATCGCATCCCGCGGTTGCATCTACAATTTGATCAATGCGAGGCAAGGGAAAAGGATCTTTAGGGCAAGCCTTATTTAGGTCGGTGTAGTCCACACACATACGGAGCTTGCCGTTGGCCTTTGGACGATGACTAGATTTGCCAGCCAATCGAGGTGGAGGACCTCTCGGATAAATCCGGTGTCAAGGAGCTTGCTGACCTGCTCCCGGATGAACTCCTGACGCTCAGGCGCCTGCCGCCGGACCTTCTGCTTCACCTGGCGGGCGTCCGGACGCACCGCCAAGTGATGCTCGATCACCTCCCTAGGGATCCTGGGCATGTCGAACGGTTGCCATGCAAACACGTCTGCGTTGGCCCGGAGGAAGGTGACGAGCGCGCTTTCCTATTCGCTGCCCAGGTCACCGCCGATCCGGACGACCTGGGTAGCGCCTTCGCCCACCACGACCTCCTTCGTAGGAACAGAGGCGTCGGCGGCGAGTCGGGGTTTGGATGAAGAGGGTCCCGGGCCCCCTGTGCAGCCTTCGATTTCGGCCCGTGCTGAAACCAGAGCCATGTACGACTGCTCAGCGCAGGAGATGGCGCCGCCGGAGTTGGCGATCACAGAGATGGGGCCCACTGGGCCCGACATCTTAACCGTGAGATACGCATAATGCGCGGCCATCATGAACTTGGCGAGCGCCGGACGCCCGAGGATGGCGTTGTAGGGGAGGGGAGCTCCGCGACGTCGAAGAGGACGTTCTCCGTGCGGAAGTTGTCCCGATTTCCAAAGGTCACGGGTAGCTCGACCTACCCAAGGGGTAGGGAGTGCCCGGGTGTCACTCCGCAGAATGGGAGCGACGGCCTTAAGCGCCTGGAGGACACCTGCAGCTTTTCGAAGGCCTCCTTGGATAGGAGGTTGAGGCCCGCACCCCCATCGATCAGCACTCTGCCGACCTTAACATTGCAGACGGTGGGGGACACCACCAGGGGTAGTCGCCCTACGGCTGCAGTACTTGTGGGGTGATCAGTCATGCTGAATGTGATCAGGGCGTCCGACCACCTCAGGGGCCTGGCGGCCTCCTCGCTCGGGATTACCGAGCACACCTCGCGCCGCATGACCTTGATGCCACGGCGCGAGGAAGGCGTGTAGCGCCTCCGTCGATGAACGCGACGGCATGCTCGGGCTCCTGGAAGCTGAGCTCGGCGTTGTCGGGGGCGGCCTCAACATCGCCTCCCCCGCGGGACTCATGGCGCTCCCTCTGGCACTGCTCGATGAGGCCTTTGACCGTACGACACTCCGTGAGATCGTGCCATCTGGTCTGGTGTATGGGGCACCATTTGCCTGGCTCGGGCCCCGCGGGAGCGGGGACCCTCGCTGGAGCAGGAGCCAGGCCGGGTGCCGGGGCTCTTGCGGGAGCCGGTGCCCTGGCTGGTGCCGGGGCCCTCGCGAGCACCGGGGCCCGAGGAGGGTCCCTGGCAGGGGCCCTTGCGGGCGCGGGCCGTCTGTCGGTGACCGCCCGGCGTTCTTGCCGGTGGTCGGGCTCTTGGGCCGGCCCACGGGCGGGGCCCTAGGCCAGTTCGACAGGAGCGGCTTCGCGCTTTATTCTCTTCTTCTTTTCCCGCCTATCGGAACGGGAAGAACTTGGCTGGTCGACGGTGGGGCGCGGAGCATGCCACGCCCGGGCCTCCGCCACCTTGGCGCACTTATCGGCCAGTGCGAAGAGCTCCGCAGTGGTCTCGATTTCGTGCGTACCTAGCTTTTCGAGCATCCGCTCGTCACGGATGCCCTGCCGGAAGGTGACGATGACAGCGTGGGGAGCTACCCGCGGGATGGTGTTGCGGACCTGGCTGAAGCGCTGAATAAAGCGCCACAGCGTCTCCCCATCCTGTTGCTTGACGGCGTGGAGGTCGCACTCCAAACCGGGGCACATGAATGTGCCCTAAAAATTAGCCACAAACTGGTGGCAGAGGTCATCCCAGGAGCTAATAGACCCTGGGGGTAAGTTCATGAGCCAAGAACGGGCAGAGCCCCTCAAGGCAACATGAAAATAATTTGCCATCACCTTTTCGCTACCTCCGGCCGCTTGAACGGCCGTAGTGTAGATCTGGAGGAACTCGACGGGGTCGATGGACCCGTCGTACTTCTCCGGCAGCTCGGGGCGGAACTTCGAGGGCCACCTGACCCGACAGAGCTCAGTGGTAAAGGCACGGCAACCGGTGCCGTACCCCGTGGCGCGGGCGGGAGTCCTTGGTGGCAAATGCCGGTGAGCCGGGGACTCCCGGTGATCGTGGGCCGGGAAAGAGGAAGCCTGATCCTCCGCCTCGGCCTCCTGCCGGGTTTCCCGCTGGCGCTCGAGAGTGACGCACGCATCCTCGTGGCCCCTCCGCTCGTTGAGACGCAAGCGGAGGTCCCGGGCTTCGGACACGGCCAGGGGGTGGCGCTCCGCCTGGAGGCCCCCCGGCCTGTGCGAACGTTGCCCGTTGATGAACCGGTTCTAGCAGCGCCACGCTGGGTGGTGGCGCGAGAACTCCCGGCCAGCACCTGGCGGCGAGCAGTGCCGACCAGGGCGACGACGTCTTGGATCCACCGGCCTTCCGGAGTGTTCGGCGTTGCTTGGACGGGCAGATGCCTGAGGAGAGCATGCGCCGCAAGCAGCGCGCTCCCCGGGCTGGCCTCGCTAAAGGCGAGTCTACGCCGAAGTGGCACCCGGCGCTGCCCAAAGGCGAACCTGGCGGCCGGGGTTTCGATCACCTACTGGGGGTCGGAGGCTGCATCGGCAGCGGCGGTGGTGGCCCTGCTGGGTCCAGCGCCCTGGTCCCCTTGGGAGGGAAAAGCCGCGCGTGCGGATAGTGGCTGCTGCTGGAACGCAGCAGCGACTGGGGCCTCCTGGACATCGGGCAGCACTCCGTCACTGGAAGTGGAGCCGGAACGCTGGAGACGGTGCCCATCGGCCATCTTTTCCTGTGGAAGAAAAACAAACGAACAGATTCAGGGATGTTCCCCCCTACCTGGCGCGCCAGCTGTCAGAGGGTGAACTCCTGTCGCAGGGATCCAGAGAGACCCCTTTTTAGAGATTCGGCCGGGGGGATGATCCTGAATAAGTTCGTCGGAGAAATAAATGGAAGTGGAAATAAATGCAACGGCCGGTGGTGGGGGATGATCGACCTAGTGCAAAGGGAAGTAAATGCACCAGAGTTTAGACAAGTTCGAGCTGCACGGGGGGCGTAATACCCTATTCTTGTATGGATGCAATAACTTTCCCTGGGGGGGATCCCTCAAGGAATATGTCTGGTTACAAGAATATATTGTCTAACTAAGAGCTTGAGGCTCCTTGTTCTAGCTCTGCTCAGGCTTGCTTGCAGTGTTCTTCGTCTAAGTGTGGCACGGTCGATTGCTTGGGCTTATTCTCTCCTTCGATGCTTCGAGTCGATCTTTTTTCGATGTTGTCTGATTTTCTCTCCTTCCTTCTCTTTATGTATGCCCATCCTTTTATGCACTCGCCGGCCACGACATACCCCGAACGGGAAAGAAGGGGCACAAGTTCCCAGACGCCACGACTGAGAAAGGCGTCATCATTTTTTCTGAGCGAAGTGACAGGGGCGGTGGAAAAACGCGACGCGCGTCCAGTCACATCACTGTGGACGCCCTGGCGCCGGGCGCCGTTGAGAGGGCCCACTGAGCAGCCACAGAGCCACCCGGCGCGCCCACCCAGTCTTGTTCCTCTGCCACGGCAGGGTGGCAGGCGGAACGCCTTGATTCTGGTAACGTTATCCCGAGATACACCGGATGATACGGGACGGGATCCGTGCAATTAATGGCCCCATGCCTCTCTGCCATAGTATGGCAAGGACTGACACTGCAGCGGGAGCAGTTGGGGATGTGAGGATGTCAGGCCACGCACACCCATTAAATGCGGCCTCGAACCTCTGACTGGTTAACACCTCGTCGGCGGGCCCCTCGGGAGCCCTTCTGGGTCGTCGAGGCACCGAGTGCTCGGGGGTACTGTTCACCTCCCCGAGCACTCTCTCCCGGGCACTCTCGCACGAACCTTTGGGGAACCGAGTGCTTGGGGGCTGCCACGTGCAACCCCGAGTGCTCTCTCCCGAGCACTTTTGCGCTGACCCTTCGGGGAACCAAGTGCCCGGGGGCTGCCACGTGCAACCCCGGGCACTCTCTCCCGAGCGCTTTTGCTCGAACCTTCGGGGAACCAAGTGCTCGGGGGTGGCCACGTGCGACCCCGGGCACTCTCTCCCGAGCACTTTTGCACTGACCCTCGGGGAACCTAGCGCTCAGGAGCTGCCGCACGCAGCCCCCCGAGCGCTCTCTCCCGGAACTTAGCTCTTCTGATCATCGGGGGACTAGGGTGCTCGGGGGCGACCGGGCACCCCCCCCCCCCCCCCGAGCACTTTCTTCCCGGCGCTTGGACTCTGTGGGTCATCGGGGAAATGGGGTGCTCGGGGACCAGATGCTGTGGCCCCGAGCACCTTCTCCCGGAACTTAGATTTTCCTCATCCCGCAGGAGGGACCTCGCAGGATGGTAACACGTGGCGGACGGCGGGCCTGGCCTCGGGACTCAGGGATCCCCGGTTCCTGATACACCGACAGGTTGACAGAGACCCGACTCTTTGTGAGCACCTCAACGGAAACGTAGGAAAGTTTGATCTGAACTTCGGGAAACAAATTCGTGTCTCATTTGATTTCTTTGTTGTTCTAGTTGTTTTTGGGCGTCTCCCCCCCCCCCCCCAGATCTACGTGTTTGTGTGTTTTTAGCTGCAGGTGATCCTTTAAAAAGCCTTCATACATCCTTAGTTACCTGTGGTAACACGTGATATCAAATAGATTTACTTAGAACTTCATAGCCTTCGATGTCTTATTTCATCCGGATTATCTGGGGAGGACTTGGAACCTCTGGACCGGAGTATCCGGGTTGACTCGAATTATCCGAACAATTTAATCTGCAAAGTTTTAAATTTCAAGAAACACCTATTCACCCCACCTCTAGGTGACATCTCATACATTCAACTTTGTCTAGCAAGGCTTGATATGATGAATGTGTGGAGGTCCAAGAGCAGCCAGAAACAGATAGATTCTGACTAGGTTGTAGGAAAAAAGTGAGTAGGTGGTCGAACCCGAGTAGGTGATCGAATCCGATTAGGGGTCGAACCTGAGTGGGTGGTCAAAACTGACTAGGTGGTCAAACCCGAGTAGGTGATCGAATTCGAGTAGGGGGTGGAAGCGAGTGGTGACACAATCTTGGCTATAGCAGACAAGGGCAAGCTGAGATACACGATGACTAAATCAGCAATGACTTGATGCTAGAAACTAGAACATGATGACTAGACCAGCAACAAAGACACCAACGATGGACTCAAACTCAACAACACGAAAACTAAAAACAAAAGTGCAAAAAGGCTCAAAGTGGTTTGGACAACGGAAAAACTAAGATCTAAATCTTTTTGTAGAGCAATTTTTTGGACTCTAGGTAATGGAACACAACTAAACAAAATGGGGTAAATGAGATTACCTAACCGAAGCTCTGATATCACTTGATGAGAGTGTTGTCCGATCTTCCGAAAGGTAATGTGATAAGTCAATTTGGTGGAGTTTCGACATTAATGATCTAAAGGCTGTGACTAAAATAGATCAAGAACTCTCACAACTACTACATTACTACTCTGTGGTTATCAACCGTACCAAAACATGGTTCATCTAGTCAATAAGGTTTTTCCTACAAGCGAATTGAGAACAGAAGCAAGAACATGGCACATGGAATCTGATTATTGCTAGTTACCAATGAAGAACTCGAAGTTGGGGTTCCACGAACTGATATACGATGAAACTGTCTAAAACAGAATAATCCAAGCAAAATCTGAGTCTAAACTATGACAGATACTATATATATACATATATATATGGGGATGTGAAGAGATCAACCTAGGGTTTTACAGCCATGGGGAGAGGCGTACACAACCTGGACCCCTTACAAGGCCTAACAAGGTCCAAAACAGTGATGCAGTACCTTATTTCAATGACTTTGATTAATTTCTAATAAATCTAAGGGTGAGACTAGATCCATTATAAAGTTCTTGTCATAATCGTTCCAGCAAGCCAAAGAACGCCTCAATTGGACTCCGTATGCGGAAGTTATGCCCGTTTTATTGACGAATTATCTTGAGATTCCAAACTGAATTTGGAGTCCGACTAGAGAATGACTTCGAGTCTACGTAGACTTGACTTTCAAGGGATAATGTCCAAGCAAACTTGTGATGCTTCTCCCATGTTCCTAATCAACAAAACATTATATGAATTTAGATGTATTCCATCCTTTACCAAGAAAGCATGAACAACAAGAAACGAGTTCACCTTATGCTTATCTAAAGGAGTGATATTCGCATCACCATACACCTAAACCCTAAGATGATGAGAGGGGCATTGTAAATGGGGTGAAGACCACCGCCGCTACTTTTTCCACAATTGTGTGCCGGTGATCTACCGTCTCATGTTGAGCTACGTCAAGCCGTCGGCTTCTCCCTCACGTCGGCGTCCACTGCATCGACAAATCGAGACCCTAATGGCCTCTCAATCGGGTATAAGTAATGTCACGCTTCCGCGTTAGATTGGTGTTCATTTTTAAGGCTAAGAATTGATGTTTTAGGTAAGTTTTGATCTAAAATTTGGCATAAAAGCCTTATTAGCCTTGATATGAACCCATTAGTTCCAATTGAACTTGGATTAGACTAGTTCACTATTGATTATGTTGAAGTCTCAGTTAATGTTGATGTTTAGAATTAAGCCACCTATTGAAGCTTTTTGGTTATTACTTAGCTTGGATTATTGAAACTAGGTCATTTTTATGCGCAATCATTCATGAATTAGGGCCTTTTTGCTTCGGATTAATGTGTTTAGCCCTAATTAGGCTTGGTTAAGATCAGTTTTAGCTCTAATTGACAACAGATCAATGCAATTAGGCACCTTATGTGTTAATATGTTTATGTATTTTATCTCAGATTATGTGCTTTTGTGGTCAATTTGAGGATTTTTAGCTTGGGATGGGGAGAATTGAACTCGGGATGACCAATTGAGGCTTAGGCAGCATAGAGAAGGAGAGAAGATCCCTCATATAAAACCTTAATCCCCATGATTGCCCCCAATCCAAAACCTCAAATGCCATAATCCCCAAATCCCCGTAACCAGAGATCCCAATCCACAAATCAATAACCCTAATCTAAGGGGAGGCAAAACTTACTCATTGATTGTGATGTTGAAGCTGCTAGAGCCATTTCCCACGTGCGTACATCATCTAGCCCTTAGTCGCGTCGTTGTCATCTTCGAGCGTATGTCACATATTCCTGCCGAAGTACGTCTCTTCTTTGTCACATACGCACGCCACCTTCATGACACCACCACAGACCGGCTCGACAGATTGGCGCGTGACCGTAGTCACATGCGCACACCGACGAGTCGACCCATGGTAGCATCGATTATGTCTCCCTCTCGCCTGCTCTCTCTCTCTCTCTCTCTCTCTCTCTCTCTCTCTCTCTCTCTCTCTCTCTCTCTCTCTCTCTTCTCCTACTCACCGACGGCGTTACCTCGACAGAGCTCTTACGGCAGCCACCTCAGCTCTCTCTCTCTCTCTCACCCCGCGGCCACATCTTTCGGAGGGAGAAGGGAGAAATAGGAAAGGGTTAGGGTTTTCAGCCAATGGCATTTTTATCCTAGGCAAAACTGTCGGACAATCATCGGATCAAATCGGGTGATCGAGATATCTTGCGCAAGTTAATCAGGTTAGCGAGGTGACGTGGGCTGGCACTAGAGAAGTGGGCCATTTGGGAGCACGCAAGTGAGGTGGGCCAGTGCTCGGGTCATTACGCGCGCATCCGCGTGGGCAAGCGACCAAAAAGGCATGTCGGGCCACTTGGCTCGACTAGGCCAAAAGGACGGTTTGGTCATTTTTGGGCCGAACCAAATAAAAGGAATTGGGCTTTTATTTTTCAGTGCATTTCCCTGATGATTAATAAATTTATGATTTAATGCACTAGATTTTTTTATGATTATGGCCCAAATAAATAATATTTAATGTACAACACTTAGAAGGAGAAGTGGATCATGAGCGACTTGATCATAATATGTGTCCAAGAGGAGGAGAGGTTGAGGGTAAATAAAGATTATGTGTATCACGTTAGCAGCAGCAATAAGAGAAAATTCCAAGAGGATTATAAATTTAAGAAGAAGCTCGATCGATAATGTTTTCATGTTCCTTCCATCAGGAGGAATCTTATTTTAGTTTCTTCGTTGGACGATTATGGTTATTAATATAATTTCAGAGATAATAAGTTTATCAGTAAGTTTAAATGCAGAAATTATTAGTCATGCTTCCTTTGAATAAATTTTTGATATCTCTGAATGTTTGTAATGTGAATAATGAGACATATTCGAAACAGTGGCATTGTCATTTTGCCCACGTTTCGAGGGGGAGAATAGAGAGTCTCATTAAGGAAGTGATTCTCCATCCTTTAGATCTCTCTAACTCTACCATAAAGGATGAATTAAAAGTCTATGAGCGATAATGATGAACGAAACTTAGTAGAAATCCTAGACGGAGCCAAAAGAGTAGGATGTGAGTGAGTCTACAAAACAAAGTGTGACTTTAAAGGAAACATTGAAAGGTTCAAAGCAAGACTCAAAGAGAAGGGATTGACAATAATGAAGTAATGTTTAAAAGGATCTCGGTGAATCTTTTACCTTCTTTGAATTGATGTTCACCGAGATAGGTCCAAAGGCATACATGGATAGAGCACTAGAGAAATACAATATGGATAAGTGCTCTGTCTTGCATGCTCCTATTGTTAAGGGCAATAACTTTGGGGCATTTTATTATGCAATATCTGAGGAACCTTTATGAAACAGATCATATGAAGTCGGTTCCTTATGCTTCAGCTGTTAGAAGCTTATGCATCCTGAATTTAGTTTTTGTAACAGGGATGCTTGACAGATGTCAGTCAAATCCATGATCGGACCACTGGAAAACCATTAGAGAAAGTCATTTGCTATTTACAAGGCACGAAGGGTCTGTTTGTTTGGGTTTCTACTTCTGTCTTTTCTACAACCAGAAGCGAGAAGCCCAAACAAACAGGATTGCTGAAAAGTGACTTTTGGAAAAGCTAGAAGCCTGTTTCTGAGGAAATAAACTAGAAGCTAAGAAGCTAACTGAGAGTAGCTTTTCTGAGAAGTGGTGTGCTGAGAAGTTAAAAATTTATTGTAAAAGCCAACATCTAAAATCCAAAAATAGCTTTTCAGAAAATCCAAAACACAGCTTTTAAGAAAAGTCAAAAGTAGAAGCCCAAACAAATAGGCCCTAAATACTACATGCTCGTGTTCAAGAATCCTTTGGCAAGGTATGTGGATACTAATAAACCCATGACATCTCATATCCTCACCCTCGTCATAGGAATTATCTCATGAAAAAGCTCTAAACAAACACTTACGACATTGTCATCGATGCAAATTGAGTTTTTAGTATGTTATGATGCTACCGGGTAGGTTGTATGGCTAGAGAAATTTGTACCCGGATTAAGAGTGAAAGTCAGCATTTTAAAAACACTTACGTAATTTATCTAAGTTGTATGGTACTGCTAAACACATCAACATTAAGTATTGTGTTGTGAAAGATACAAACCAGAATCAAACTATCAGTGTCAAGCATATAAGAAATGAGTCAATGCTTGTGGAGCTGTTCACTAAAGGCTTACCACCCCATATATTTTCGTGATCATATTGTTGGCATAGGACTATTGGAAAGTCTATGATTCTAGATAAAAGGATCATAATGTGGACCAACTCCCATTAAGTATAACAAATATCCATTTTAAGACGGAATAATATACTATAGGTATTTGAGTTTTAGTGATATTTTATTAGCCACTGTAACATTTTGCTCTAGTGTGTTGCTTCATTGAGAATAGGCTTATGATGTTAGCCTTATGATCAAGAGGGTGACTGTTGGATTTGATCTTAGCTTACCTTACATGCTTAATTGAAGACCGAGGCTTAAGGAGCTGAGCTCATCTATGTACTTTGATCGAAAGCAAAACCAACATTTTGGTTGTGGTCCCACTTCGTGTTGTACCTATATAGATGAGAGGGAACCAACATCTCAAGGGCATCGATCCCGTGAGGTTTTAGCCTATCCCATACACCTAAACCCTAAGACGATTAGAGGGGTGCAATAAACTGAGTAAAGACCACGGGGCAACTAACTTTTTGACATCCTTACCAGTGGCATGTTCTTAAATACCATCGTTACCAAAAATTTTTTGACAAAATGCCACTGGGGACCACTGGATTGTTGATTTAATGCCATTATCGCTGACGTTGTGGCATCTTTAAAGGAATATTCTTCTACAAATTGACTCAATTGCCCTTCCTCTTCTTTCTTCCCCCTTTCTTCCTCACCTGCCATTGTGACCACCTCCCAAACGTGCTCGCGCTTCTCCGGCTGAGGGAGGATGCTCGTCGGCCCCCTCGCCCTCCCCCTCCCTGGCAGGAGCGCGCTCGCGGCCAAGGAGCTCGTGCTGCTCCACTCACTCGTTGTTGTGCAGGCACTGTCCAAGCTCCTCGTTTCCGGCCTCTCCCCGCAGCTCCTCACGCTCGCCAAGCTCAACTCTGGCGTAGGCACTAGTGCAACCATGGCCTTTGTCATCAACAGCGTCGAGGACACCGACAGAGCGAGTCATGTGCTCCTCTTCGGGCGCGGCACCAAGGCTTCCCTTGTGGTAGCCGTCCACTGGAGGGAGAAAAGAGGCGCGTCGAGAGAGGGGGCCTCACCGACGGTGGGAGATGGCCGAAGAGGGGGACCGTAAGGGTAGTGGAGGGGAGCTGGATTTGGGCTGCTGAGGAGAGAAAGAGGTGGCCGACCGGGGTGAAGGACACCAGAGAGGAGGGAGAAGGCCGAAGGGAAGGGGAAGGACGAACACGGTGGGGCTCGCCAATGACTCGGAGCCGGGCGGGCTTAGTAGCACGCTGGTGGGGGAGGAGATGGGCTCGGCCGGGGTGAAGAGGTCGGCTGGGGCTAGGGTGCGGCCAACACGGCGGGTGTCGGAGGGTGAACTCCTCAAGCGGGGATCCAGAGGGACCCCCTTTGAGATTCGGCCAGGGGGATGATTCTGAATCCGCTTCGTAGGTGAAATAAATGGGAGTAAATGGGATGCAAGTGGAATGGAACGATCGGATGCAGGAAGTAGTAAATGCTCAGGGGATTTTTAGACAGGTTTGGGCCACACTGAGCGTAACACTCTACTCCTGTGTGTATGCTATAAATGCTCTGAGAATGTCTCTCTGAGGATCTGCTGTGTTACAAGAATATTTGTCTAAGTTTAGAGCTTCGTGCTCCTTGTTCTTTGGTTGATCTGTCTTCTGGTTCGTCCTCTGTTGTCTTGATCTTCACTCGGTCTTCCCCTTCAACTTGAACTGTCTTTCTCCGGGGAGCCCGCCCTGCTTATATACCTGTCGGGGCGGTAGCGTGCCCAGAAAGGATGGTGCGAGTTCCAAAACATCATAAATAGAAAGCAACCATCATGGGCTGCTGCGTAAGGTGATGGGGAGGGTTGAAAACGCGCCCCCGTCTGGTCTTGTTCGTCATCATGCCGCTTTTCAATGGGCGCCGCGGGGAGGGCCCACCGAGCAACCACCAAGCAGCACGACGTGCCCGCCCGGTCAGAGTAGGTCTGACACAGCAGGGCGGCAGGTGGGGTGCCTCAAGCTCTGCGACATTATCCCGAGGCGCGTCGGATGACGCGCGATGGGACCCGTGCATTAAATGTCCCCACGCCTCCCCGCCAGGCCATGGCAGGGACTGTCAACAAGCGTGGGGGGAGCAGTTGGAAGTGACAGATCACGCGCCCTCTTAAATGCAGCATCGGGCCTCTCACCAGTTGACACCTCACCGCTGGGCCTCTGTGGGGACCACCGGCGAATGACTTCTTAGGCCCTCGGGGAACTGTGGGTGCTCGGGGGCTACTGTTTGCAGTCCCAAGCACTCTCTCCCGGATATGCCCTTTCTTGGTCCTCGGGGAACCGAGTGCTCAGGGGCCACTGTTCACGGCCCCGAGCACTCTCTCCCGGAACTGACTGTTTGGGTCCTCGGGGAACCGAGTGCTCAGGGGCCACTGTTTAAGGCCCCGAGCACTCTCTCCCGGAACTGGCTGTTTGGGTCGTCGGGGAACCGAGTGCTCGAGGGCTACTGTTCGTGGCCCCGAGCGCTCTCTCCCGGAACTTGGCTTTTTCGGATCATCATGGAACTTGGGTGCTCGGGGGCCATTGTTCGCAGCCCTGAGCACCCTTTTCTCGGCACTTGATCTTCTCGGATCATCGGGGAACTCGGGTACTCGGGGACCACTGTTCATGACCCCGAGCACCCTCTCTCGGAACTTGGTCTTCTCAAACATCGGGGAGATAACCCCCGAGGGAGGGCGCCACGTGACACTCTGTTGTTCTAGTCTCGGGACTCGGGAACCCCCGGTTCCTATGTCACCGACAGTGGGGCTCATCGACGGTGTTATCGCTGGCCGGGGCTGGGGCACGGCCAACACGGCGACTGCTCTCTGGCCTCCCATGGAAGAAGAAAGACAGACAAGTCATTTTACCCTTCAGGTGGCATTTTGTCAAAAAATTTGGTAACGGTGATATTTAAGAGTGTGCCACTTGTAAGGATAGCAAAAAGTTAATTGCCCCAAAGACCATCGCCGCTACTTCCTCCACAACTACATGCCGATGATCTACCATCTCATGTCGAGCTACGTCAAGCCAGCGGCTTCTCTCTCACGCCGGCATCCACTGCATCGACAAATCAAGTCCTTAATGGCCTCTACTCATTCGGGTATGTAACGTCACGCTTCCGTATTAGATTGGTGTTCATGTTTAAGGCTAAAAATTGATGTTTTAGTAAAGTTTAGATCTAACAAAGTAAAGCAAGCTGGATGTCTTGTCCAAGTTTTCTAATAATCCGGATTCCGTGTAGTGTTGTGAATATTTTTTCCGGTTAGATTCTTCCTCTCCTTCCTTTCTCTCCTCTCGTGATCCGATTTGATATTTGCAGCTAGTTAGGTCCACACGGTTGGTCACGTTCCATCATCACGCTAGGCATATATATAGGAAATAGTTAAAGAATTATTCTGCGATTTTTTAATTTATATGCATGTTGGGAGATGGATTAATTGAGTACTCTAATAGCTCACCATTGTGTACACTTTTTCTTAATTGTGCACGCTCAAGTTACTGATCATCCTCAAGCAAATCCAATCACGTCACGCAGGCAGCTATTCTTGGGTCGACTGACTGCCCAAAAGATTGATCAGTGCTACTGCTACACAATAGTTTTATTTTTACTTTTTTGGTATGTTTTCTTCTAAGATGACTTAGATTTTGTTTTTTTAATGAAGGAATAAAATTATTTAGCCTCTGGATAATAAGATGTATATAGCTGTCTATTATTACACAAAACAAAAGAAATCTGGTAAACCAGGAAGATAAAGCATCTCCAGAGCCAATCCAAAAGAGACATTATTCAAACACAAATTCTATGACTAAACCGTCACCCATTTTTAACAAAGTCATTCATTAAAGTAGTCTTGAGCACTCTGTAAGCATCCCTTATGTATTGTCGTTCATCCATCTTCTGTAGCAAAGCTCATAACCGAGTCCAATAAATCCTCTTGAAAAAGACTTGCATAGGAGTACGCACTTGTGCTCCGTTAAAAATAACATCATTACGACTAAGCCATATAGCCCAACAAACAGCGCTAGCTCCAATCAACAATGGGTACTTAAGTTTTTGGTTAAACGTATGAAGCCAATTTTCAAATATATTTGAAACACTAGACGGGATATTAATACCAAAAGAAACTTGTACCACACGCCAGATTAATTTAGCAATATGACAATCAAAGAATACGTATTGAATTGTTTTATCAAGATTAAAAAACAACATTTGATACTTCCCTGTCAATGACGCTTTGCTAAATTATTTTTAGTTAGAGTAACACCGTTATGAAGAAACCATAGAAAAATCTTAATTTTCAATGGTGTCTTAAGTTTCCAAATGTAATGATTTGAAGGAATGAAAATATTATTAATCAATATTTTATACATAGAATGAACTAAAAATCATCCATATTGATGTGAAGACCATCTATAGATGATCACTTAATTCTATTGGGACTATTTTAAACACAAGATTGTGTGAAGCAGTCAACTTACTATCTATTAACGTATTTCGGAAAGTGGATTAGGTGAATCAGCATTCATAACCTTCGCTATAAAGAAAAAGGAAATTAATGTCTAAGGTTAGATTTTGCCTTTGTCTCGATCATTTTTTTTAAGCACACGTGTGATAGAAAATGCGTGCACATAGCATACTCTATGCCTCTGTGTTGCTAGTACCACATGTCGGCAACGGCAAGTGGCCTGCCTTGATTCCTTGAAAATTCTCCCGGCCAGACCTCACAAACACACGTACTCTGAAAGCCTCACCAAAATCCAGCCAGGGGGCTGCGGCAACAGCTCACTCGATCCGCAAGCAACCCCCCAAAAGTCCCAAATCCCTCTATCCTAGTGCATATGCTGATATGGACATCATCTTTTACTCAATTTGATCTGCTTACCCCGGGCCCCAAGCAATCGCTTAACCACACAAAAACTTCAACTCTTTCAATTTGTCTCCTCCTAGCTAGTTTGCACTCACGGTCACACCCTTCCACTCCCCTCCCTCCCCTACTCACTAGCCAGTGAGTAGTGTCTGTATATATACGTGTACACGTTCTTGTAGCGGCTGGCTAGCTAGCTTCATCATAATATAAGACGCCTTTACCTACACAGCGATGCACAACAAGATGCTGCGGGCGTTAGTGGTGGCGCTCGCGGTGGTTGCCGCCGTCGCGGCGGCGGCGGCAGAGCAGCGAGCGACGTACATAGTCCACATGGCTAAGTCGGCGATGCCCGCAGAGTACGCCGACCACAGCGAGTGGTACGGCGCGTCGCTGCGCTCGGTTTCGGCGGGCGGCGCGGCAAAGATGCTGTACGCGTACGACACGGTCCTGCACGGCTTCTCGGCGCGGCTCACCGCGCAGGAGGCCAGCGACATGGCGTGCATGGAGGGCGTCCTCGCTGTTAACCCGGAGACGAGGTACGAGCTGCACACCACGCGGACGCCTGAGTTCCTAGGCATCGCCGGGGGCGGCCAGGGGCTGTTCCCGCAGTCCGGGACGGCGGGGGACGTCGTCGTTGGGGTGCTCGACACCGGCGTATGGCCCGAGAGCAAGAGCTACGACGACACGGGCCTCGGTGAGGTGCCATCCTGGTGGAAGGGGGAGTGCATGGCCGGAACGGGGTTCAACTCCTCCGCCTGCAACCGGAAGCTCGTCGGCGCGCGCTTCTTTAACCGGGGATATGAGGCGGCGATGGGACCCATGGACACAGACAGGGAGTCGCGCTCACCGCGCGACGATGATGGCCACGGGACACACACGTCCTCCACGGCCGCTGGAGCCGCGGTGTCCGACGCGAGCCTGTTCGGATTTGCGTCCGGCACGGCGCGGGGCATGGCCCCCAAGGCGCGCGTGGCGGTGTACAAGGTGTGCTGGCTCGGAGGCTGCTTCAGCTCGGACATCCTCGCAGGGATGGACGCCGCCGTCGCCGACGGCTGTGGCGTGCTCTCGCTCTCGCTCGGTGGCGGTGCCGCCGACTACTCGCGCGATAGCGTCGCGATCGGTGCGTTCGCCGCGATGCAGCAGAACGTCCTGGTCTCATGCTCGGCAGGAAACTCCGGGCCCGGCAGCTCAACATTATCCAACGTGGCGCCGTGGATCACCACCGTGGGCGCTGGCACCCTCGACCGCGACTTCCCGGCGTACGTCGTGCTCGGTAACGGCAAGAATTACACGGGCGCCTCCCTTTACGCTGGGAAGGCCCTCCCCACCACCCCGCTCCCCATCGTCTACGCGGCCAACGTCTCCAACTCCACCGCCGGCAACCTCTGCATGCCAGGGACCCTCACGCCGGAGAAGGTGGCCGGCAAGATCGTCGTCTGCGACCGCGGCGTCAGCGCGCGCGTCCAGAAGGGCTTTGTCGTGCGCGGCGCCGGAGGTGCTGGCATGGTGCTCGCAAACACCGCCGCCAACGGCCAGGAGCTCGTCGCCGACGCACACCTTCTCCCCGCCGCCGGAGTGGGCGACAGAGAAGGCACCGCGATAAAGTTCTACTTGGCCTCCGACCCGAACCCCACGGCGACGATCGTGATCGCCGGGACGCAAGTGGACGTGCACCCCTCGCCGGTGGTGGCCGCGTTCTCATCTCGCGGGCCAAACATGGTGACGCCGGAGATCCTCAAGCCGGACATCATCGCACCTGGCGTCAACATCCTGGCGGCGTGGACCGGCAAGGCCGGGCCAACGGGGCTTGCCGCCGACACCCGCCAGGTGGGCTTCAACATCATCTCGGGCACGTCGATGTCGTGCCCGCACGTGAGCGGCCTCGCGGCGCTGCTCAGGAGCGCGCACCCGGAGTGGAGTCCCGCGGCCGTGCGCTCGGCCCTCATGACCACCGCCTACGCCACGTACTCCGGCGGGTCGCCCCTCCTGGACGCGGCCACCGGCGCGACCGCCACGCCGTTCGACTACGGCGCCGGTCACGTCGACCCCGAGCGGGCGATGGACCCGGGGCTCGTGTACGACCTCGGCACCCGCGACTACGTCGACTTTCTGTGCGCGCTCAAGTACACCAGCAATATGATCGCCGCCGTGGCGCGGAGCAAGGACTACGCGTGCGCTGAGAACAAGACCTACTCCGTGGGTAACCTCAACTACCCGTCCTTCTCGGTGGCCTACTCCACAGCGAACGGTGACGGCAGCGACTCCACGGCGACCACCGTGACGCACACGCGCACGTTCACCAACGTGGGCGGGCGGGGCACGTACAAGGTGTCCACGTCGGTCGCCGCGGAAGGCGTGACCGTGGCCGTCAAGCCCACCGAGCTGGCGTTCACGTCGGTCGGCGAGAAGAAGAGCTACACGGTGAGCTTCACGTCCAAGTCGCAGCCGTCCGGCACCACCATCTTCGGCCGGCTCGTTTGGTCGGACGGCAAGCACAACGTGGCCAGCCCGATAGCCTTGACGTGGACATGATGGGTGCGGTTTTGGCGCCTAACTGGTGTAACCGTACGTCCAAGTGATGGCCACGTAGGCGTGGTCAAAGGGTCGGAGTGTAAAAATGGAAGAGTTGGAGGGGCTGGAAAGGTGAAGACTAGTGGTTTCGTAAGTGTCAATAAGGTCGATCTTACTAGTGTCTGGATCGTGATTTTGGGGGTGGGGTATGAAATGATGATGATGATGGAAAGGGATTGTGGTCTCATGGGTGGGATGGAATTATTGGAGTCTTGGACCAGATCGCGACGCTATCAGCAATCCAGTGGTGGTGGTTTCGCTGTAACTGATTGCAAGTTGTGGGGGCTATCAGCAATGTTCCCAACAAATGTTTCACATTAAGTTATTCCTTTTCTGCCCTGGCATTACCTGGATCTTATGTTCCCATGATGGTTTGTTTGTTATTGTCATCATAATCACGCAGAAAAAGAACGTAATTATCAAGAAATCATTTTTTGCAAAGAAAATAGAAAACACTTTAGTTGACAAACCTAATAAAGGCACGTGTGAAATATTAGTTATAGTTCAAGGACATAATTAGTATATTTTAAATTTTCATTTCCTTTTCACGAATAGAACAAAGGCGTAATAATCAGTATAGACTTGGCAGTGGAGGTGGAGGCAGGGGAGGGCTGGCAGCCATGGGAAGCAAGGTGCGCAACAATGTGTCGACATGTTGGCGAGTTAACAGCGTGGGGTGCGGTGGTGCTACTAGGAGGCTGCTTCATGGAGAGGGAAAAGTTAGCCTGATTTATGTTTTGGAAAAAAAAGTCTAAGCATTACATCGACATTTTCAACCCGAAAAATCGGGAAGATCTTATGATTTACTTGTTTCTTTCATTGTGGTTCGAGAAAAAGCAAGCTCCCACTTATTTTCAACATATATTTTTCCACCTGCATGAACCATAAATTGAAGAAAAGAAAAGAATAAGACAGAGAAACAGGGACATGGTTCACACACTAGCAAAAGGGAACATGTCTTAACTGTAGAGTAGCTTATGCACTCGGAACTCGTGTCACTCAATTGGGGTGTGTTTAGTTAGGTAAGGTTTTTTAAGTTGTATCGTATAATTAGATTAAAGAAAAACAGATTAAGTAGAGTTATATTTGTTGAAAAAAAGAATGGCTGATTGGTTATATCTGTCTGGATAGATTGAGCTGAGTTTTTGTGTGGTTGATTGAATCTGAAGTCATATGAGCGGATGCAAGAGTCGAGATTATGATTGGTTACTCGTAAAAATATAATTTTATGACACTGATAAGTTAACCTACTAACATAAGCAGATGCAGAGTCTACATCCACAGGATCAAACTGCGAAGTGAAACCTCAGCTAGAATGAGATCGTATATTTGTATCCACTAGATCAGACTGTAACAGTAGATATATGCAACTAAACAAATTTCTTTTTGAGAGTCAGAATAAGAGATGTGAAGAATGAAACACACCCTTGCTCTTTCTCCCTCTTCTTTGGATGCATGAAACCCTTCGCCATTTACTTAAGCTCTCCGCCTTTCTAAAGTAGGCACGTAGCTAAACAGAGGTGTGTAAGCTAAAGGGCGGCAGCATGAGAGGGAAGAAAGAAGATAAAGGCGGCGAGTAAAAGCAGGGCCGCTGATGCCGGTGGCGGCTGATGCTGATTTGTGAAGCGCCTTTATATCATTTGCTAAAGCGGGGGCGTCCTCGTGACACCAGGTGTGTAATGTTTAACAAATAGTGGTAGAGACCGGAGAGTGCAAGGAAAAAATAAAGATGGGCAGGGCGAATAAAGCTTCACGATCTTGTGCCTGGCATCGGCATGGGCCCGTGAGATAGAAAATATGGATGGCGTGGGCTTCTCTACTTCCAGCTAGCTTGGCCCAATGGCGGCACGACTTTTGCTTTCCTTGCTACTGTGGTGGCAACTTTCTTCTTTTTACGGCGTTTTCCGGTTTGTTTGTTGGGCGGAGCGAGAGGTTTGGAGGTTACCTGAAATTGGTTCAATTGGTGATTTTTTTTAATGGACCAGCTGGTGAGGTTGATAAGTGCTTTGGATCAGTGAAAAAAAGAAACATCGATTGCGCAGCTGCCTGTTATTTGCTCCTCTGAGATAGCACAGTTATTGCCACCACTTTTAGAGATCATCATCTGTTTTTAGATGATAGAATAAATATTATCTGTATCACATGATATATATAGCCGTTCATTATTACATACTTAAAGCAAAAAGTACCACACCATAGAGAAGCAAAGAACCTACAGGCAGGGGCAGACCTATCATTTTAGGAGCAGGGGCATGAGCTAGATTGTAGACATTTTTACTATAGCTCCAATGTTACTGTAGCTAGTAGCTCCCGCTTGATTTCTAGGCTGGATCCGCCGGAACCAAAACATAAAAATAGAATTCTCAGGTACCTATGCGATTACTGAACCTTTATCTATGTTTGGTAAAGTTCTTCATCAATGTAGTCTCCCAAAGACGACATATAGCAACGTTCCTCCTTTTTGCAACAAAGTCTAAAAATGAGTCCAATGAGTACTCTGAAATTTACCTGTATAGAAGAGATCACTTTTGCTTTGTCAAAAACCCATATTGCCTAATTTACACCAACCAAGATCAGATTGTTTATTTTGGTTTCACCCGATATGACCACAATCCTAACATACTAGATATGCTAGTTAGAGGTGGAAAGCCAAAAGTTATTTGAATCGCGCACCAAATGAACCTAGCAAACTGACACTCAAAAAAAGGTGTTGTATCGTTTCATTACCATGAAAAAAGCTACACCTAATACAATAACCTCATTGTCTTTTTGCTAGATTATCTTTGGTTAAGATCACTCCAGTTTGCAAGTGTCGACGATTGGTGAACTATCGATCTTACAAACTTATAGAAGTAGTATGGGATATTTCGAGTAGACGAATCACACAGTGCACACATGATCTTATACAGGTCCAGACATCCCTTATGATATATAATAGCTTTACATTTTGCTGGTCTTGTATTTATCTCTGAGACTGTTTACAAGGGAGTGCTTAGCTAATTTAGATAGATCTAAATCTAGTCGAAGGGCTTTCTTGTATGTAGTTAAAAAGAGAAGCTAATACAGATATAAGTTGTAGAAGGCTCAAGAGTGTAGAGCTTCCGCAGGCTTGACTGGTGTTAATAAAGTTATGTTGGGGTTCTCTAACTCTATATATATATGGGGTCATCATACAATGTTAGAGTCCTTTCTTCTTATTCTTAGAGATAAACTTCATTGTTTATGAGATATCCTAGACACCTATAGATAGTTTTCGTGCGTCTAGGGATACCCTTATCAAAGATAAAGATATGCCCCGAGAATGATAAAAAAATCTTAGGGTATCCGGATATGGTAGTTATATACTACCCATTGTTAGCAAGTACCATAAAAACACATTTATCTTTAGGGGGAGTTTGAGCGTCCATATGTAGTGGTTGTGTGGAATGACATCATTATTAATCAATGCCCGATGTATGGATTGGGCAAAAAACTACCCATTCTAATGTAAGGACCATCTAAAAGTATCAGGTTGATCGTTGAGTTGTATATATGGATCTTAGCTATCAACTTCATATCAAGCTATTAACTTATCTCCCATTAGCGCCCTTCGAAAGGACACATTCAATGTATATGAGCTTAACACGTCCGCTGCAGATGCATCTTTCTTTCGAACAACATTATATAAAGTGGTATTGTTCTTTAAGCGTTCTACCCTCGAGCGACACATCTTCCCAAAACGAGTTTGAGTTCCATTTTACAGACTAAAGGAACCTAGATTCAAACTATTGTTTGACATGCATCATGCCAGACCAGAAATGTGAATCACCAGATTTCTTATATACTTGAGAAATCATTTTGGTTTTCAAATACTTGTTTCTAAAAAGATCTTGCCACACACTTTTCTCATTGATTAACTTGAAAAGTCATTTACTAAGTAAGCACTTGTTCTGCACATCAAGGTTTAGAACTTCCAGTTCTCCTTGATCTTTTAGGTGTGCAAATAATGCTCTATTTAGTCAGTCTATATTTCTTCATGTTTGTCACTTTTCCAATAAAAACTAGCACTATAATAGTTTAAATTTTTCAAAATACCCCTGGGCACTTCAAAGAAAGACAATATAAATATTACTAGACTGCCAAGGACCGAGTTGATAAGGACAAGCATGCCTCTAGCTGAAAGCATTTTTTAACAACTCAGTTTTTTCTAAAACATCTCCTCCATTTCTCTCCAATCCCTATTTCTTATCCTTTTGTATGCATATGAATTCTTAAATATCTAAAAGGATAGTTTCCCTATCACATCCAAAAATCATTGAGTAATCATCCTCAAAGTTTTTTGCTTCACCATAACAAAATAGTTCACTTTTATAGAAATTAATTTTGGTGCCCAATAATTGCTCCAATGCACACAGCAAGAGCTTTATATTTTTAGCATGTTCAATGCCATGCTCTATGAAGAGAATTGTATCATCGTCATATTATAAAATCGAGAGATCATCATCATGGGTGGATCGGGGGAGGGGGTTTAGCCTCCTACCTCCTAGGAATACATGAGAGGGTATGGAAGAGGAAGAAGAAGAAGAAGAGAAGAAAAGAAAAGGAAGGAAGAAGAAGAGAAAAAAGAGGAGGGAAAAGATGAATATGAAGAGGGAGAACCTTCTACTTCTCGGTTTTGGATCCGCCACTAACCATCATATACTAAATATGGATCTATCTCTGTTATTTGACCTTCCTTCTTTACTTAAAAATTAAAATTTTTAACATATCTACTATAATATTAAAAAGGATTAGTGATAGAGGGTTTCCCTATCTTAAACCTTTCTTAATCTAAAAAATGGCCGATATCATTATTCACTCTAACACCTACCATTTCTGTACTGACTATTTGTGTACTATGTTTAAAAAACCTTAAATTCTCAACAAAAAGAACGCATGATATATAGCCATCCGGCAACACTATAGTGTCGCAGCACACATAATCATATGTAGTGCAGCCGCTACTCACTTGAGTTAACTAGGTTCCACACGTATGCATTTGCCGACATTGCGTCATAGTGCGTCGAATCCTAGAGAAGAAACACCAAGCCTTTTTTCGCACCTTGACAAATCCCTTCACGCAGGCACTCTCACCGAATGAAATTCGGAAAACAACATTTGTGTGCCCATAGTGATGCGAGTAAAAGCAACATCCGTGAACAAAGTATATGATTGGAGAGATATTAATTTGTGGATTAAGTGACATTGTCATCTTCTTTGAGAACAACGAACGTGACATGATTCTCATAGGATATGGGAATCGTATATTTATAGAGAATCTTTACAGTACATCATGATACTAGATGATGAAAAGTATTATTGTTGTGATCCAATCGTCTATTTTAGTAGGTATTATTGTAATTATCTTGATACCCTTAGGGGTAATTACGTCATTGACTGACCGGACTTCGAATCTTCGCCACCCATCATCGACCGACCGACGGAAGCTGAAAATCCTAATAAATGAAATGAACAGAATAAGTGAAAGTTTATCCGAAGAATAAACTAACATTTTGATCTTTCCTAATTAAATATATAATTTACAAGTTTATCATGATTTTTTTTCCAATCCTACTCTTATGATACCCATGATACTCTTTAATGATACCCATGATACTGATGAGCGATAGAGTATCATTGGACTAATCTAAACCACCGGATGAAAAAAAAATGGACGGCATACACTTATTTAGGTGTACCGTAAAAGTTTAAAGCAGAGATGAAGCCCATAGTGGCATGGCAGCTAGCAAAATCGGCCATAGAACGCTCGTCGAGTCCTTCACCGGTAAGTTCGGCTGAGTCACTCCTGGACAGCTACCAAGTCGGCACCTGAACTGCAAACTAGTACCGGTTCACGTGACAGGAAAATGCAGCAGCCGCGTAATTTGGCTGCAAGTCATATGACTTTTTTTTTAATAGCACTCCCCATCTGTGTGCAGTCTTCTAGGAGATTAGGGGTGAGAGATGGGGCTCGAATCCTACTGGCTCGGCTCCCACCTTGGAGGGTTGCCACCGTGCTCCATACATGTCATAATGAGATAGCTAGTACCGTGTGTTAACTGCATATTAATTCGTTCTCCAATAATCGTCTGTTCAAATGTTCTGAAACCTGGCAGACTTGTTGCTGACCAAGTAGAGAAGCTTGTTCTGAAACCAAGCTTTGCATCAATTATCCACCAAATATTTGCATCATTCGATCCTTTAATTATATCTACTTGAGAATCCAATATATACACGTTCTCCCTGCCGACAACTTTGCATCACTTGTTGCAAAATTCCAGCTTACTCGAGCCTGTCAACTGGTTCGGTCCATCGCATGTATAGATGCCCCGAAAAGGGGTTCAGCGTGTCCTTTCGTCCTGCCGAAAAAATGGCCCGATTCCAAGTGCAATCGAAAATAGAAGTACGATAACCCATGGTTAGAGACTAGAAATTGTGTTCTTTCCAAGATGATACACAATGATTTAGGACAAACACAAGAGCTTTGCATTGAGCTGCTGCAGTACAAAAAAAAAGAGCGGAGGACAGCAACCACGAATTCGGTGCGTGATCCGACCAAATACAGTATTACTGTGTTTCGGCGCCAGCATGTTTTGCAGACAAACGTCAAGGACTACTGGCGCTTGTACCAACATAAAACAGTTCGGAAGTACAAAAGCTCTGGTAACACCTATACCTATACATATATACATATTGTGTGTGGAGTAGAGATGTTGTAGCAGTGACGGATTCAGAAAAAAAAATCGAAAGGGTGTGCCTGTCTAACATGCAGCTTGGACCTAGAAAACTTGTACAAATGAATGTTAGCCCATGTTTTCAGATCTAAATGCTGTATTACAAGAGTCTAAGTATAATAACTTAAATCAAGTTCCATTGCTCCACTCCACGATCGTAAGTTACAGCTACGACTCTGTGTAGAACCTAGCGCAGCTCAACAAACCAAACTTGCCCATGGAGGCGGCGTGCGACTGAGTGAAGCTGCGAAGGAGAGCGAGAGAGCCCAGGGAGGTGGGGAAAATGGCCGGGAAGCAGAACAACGAGAGCATCTCCAATAAAAGCTAGACAAAAATTCAAAACTCTCACCTTGATTTAGCAGCCTGCTATAGATTGGGAGCACCTCCATGAACGTCCCCAGTTTATCTGTTGCTCCTGCAACAACTCCGCCAAGTACTAAGACTATCTCCAACAATATTTTTTTTTATTTCGTTTCCTTTTCGATTCCTTTCCTCATTCCTATTCCTTTTATTTTCTCTCATCTACAACAGCTTCCCCTCAAAGGAATTCGTGAAGGAAAAAAAAGAGAATCTCGTTCTGAAGAGAATGATCTTGAGAATCTCTTCGTGACAGGAAGCGTGAAGGGAAACCATTTGAACGCTAAAAGGAACGAAAATCCCTTTTGTGAAGGAATTCTGGGCTCTGAAGGAAAACCATTGGAGATGATCTAATTGCACCACCGCAATCCTCCCTCACCATCCAACCCAGACACACAAAAGAAAAGAAATCAGGGCCCAATTCAGAAGGCCACTGGCTTAGAGTGGGGGATCTCAGCAAGGTGCAGGTTGTTGCGCAGGGGCTTAGAGATGGCAGATCGACGACGAGGTCCTTCGCGGCAGAGACATGGCCACTGGCTGGAGTGGAGGAAGAAATAGGCATGCACGGGCTCAGACGACGAAGGGAAGACGGTGAGTTGCCAGGTCGGCTTTGAACTAATGGGGTAATGGGGAAGTCCTTTGTGCAGTTCCTCGCTGCAATGAGCACTGAGGAAGGCTTGGTGATGTCTTGCGGAGTCGAGCTCAGGTGAAGGCCTACCGGGACGAAGAAGACGGCACGTGCGGACGCCTTACTTAGGTCTTGTTTGTTTTTTCTTCCGGTTATGTTTGTGCTGCTGTTAAAAATCAGAACAAATGAGATTTTAGAGAAGTGATTTCTAAAGAAACTAGAAATCTATTTCTTAGAAAAATAAATTAAAGCTAAGAAGTAAAAAATAACAGTACTTAGAAGTCAAAAACAACAGTACTTGTTGAGTTGGGATCAGAGAGTTGGGCTGGACCGGATCTGGGATCCAGGGTACTCTATTTTTTTAGTGGGCCGGGTGACCCCTTGGATCCGCTCCTGTGTTTTTGTGCCCTTAGAAACACGAAGGAGCACCTTCTGTTCTTTCACTCAAGTGTTATCCACCGCAACCGGTTCGTTCTTCAGCAATTTATATGCAGAAGGCGGGATTGTCTATCTAATATTCAGCTATTTTTCTTTTGGATTGCAGTCAAAATTTTCAGCCAATAGCAAAGTGACACATAATCCGACACATTTTATTGGAACCAGAAAAATCAACTGATTTATTTTTGCATTTCAGTCACTTTTTGGACCCCAAACAACAAATGAAAAATCGACTGCAATATATTTGAATTGCAGTCAAATTTTTTAGACAACTGAATCTATTTGGTATTGCCTTAAAAAATCATACATTCATTCTGGCCACAAACAAAAGTGAAATAAACTACCAGGAAAATTTCAAAAACAAACAGCGAATCTATTCTTAAATTAACTATAATTTTAGCATAAATGAAAAATAATTTATGAAACTAAGATTACTTGAAAAAATTATACTACCAAAACCTCTTCACCTCCTTAATGACTCTTTAACTTGCCAACTCAAAGGAGAAAAAAAAAACAAAAATTAAATAAAAATGGAAGAGCCACTAATCAGAGAACATGGTGGTAAGACGCCAGAGTGCGCCGCTTGCAACCCGGGTTCGAGCCCTAGAGTGAGTAAGGGTGAAAACACCTGATCTGCAATTATACGAGCTAAGGGTGTAATCAGATCGGATATGGACGGATATAGCTCATCTTGTATCCTATTTTATATTTTTCTCAGAGTCGAAGTTGGATACGGATAGTGCCAGATAATTATTTCTCCATCCAGTATCCTATGCTATATTTTTTCTCGGAGTTGGAGTCAGACCGGATAGTGCCGCAAGCTATCAGTTGGTCAGATAGATAAAAAAATTCAGTTTATTTGCATCCCCACATAACACATTAAATAATATAGAGGTACAATCAAAATGAGGACAAAGAGAGTGATCACTGAGATGTAAAAATAATAACATTCAATATTATCTGTCTATAGATAGTTGATAATTTACCTATATATTATTATATCTTTAAGTAAAATCAAAATAGATTTTCTCGTAATATGTAACATTCAGATACTTCAGACGAATACCAATCATCCTGTATCCTATCTTCGTTTCTTAGATTGGGAGTCAAACACAGATAGCTATTGTTGTATCTCATATTTGTTTCGCAAACCTTCGGTCAGACAGTCCGATGGAAAATATCTACCTATTTTCACCCCTAATACGAGCTCGGTGCTTGTAGCCGCACAGGCATGCACATGGGTGGAACCCCCACAAGAACCATAAGCACCAGGACTTTACCAAATGCTCTCCTCATAGATCATTGATATATGTACAAGAAAACAAAGTCTACACACAGAATTAATATCAACACAACAGGTAGATCTATCTAAAAAGTCTAGCAAAAAACACGAACTATTCATTAAAAAACAAATTTATGTAAGAATTACTATTAGCACAACAGTTCCAATGGTTTCAACTAAAGAACTACACTGCGAATAGTAGTGCTTCTGAATTTTGTACTGTTTCATTTGCTTCAAAATAGGAAGAAGTATAGTGTATGAAAATAAAACTTAAATAACATATTAAAGAACCTGGAAAAGACAAAAAAAGGGGTACAAGTTGTGAAGAGTCCCACTAGTTGAATAAAATGTCACACAAGTAAAGATACGATGCTCCACTAGTTTAAGACACAATGCTCTTCTAGGTAAGATACAATATTTCACTTGTTCATAGGCAATGTTCACTAGTTAAAATACGATGTTCCATTAGTTCATAGGCGGTGTTCACTAGCTAAAACATGATGTTCCACTAGTTTTTTGGTTAGTGTTCCACTAATTAAATTCACATTGAAGATATTTTTTTTGGAATTAGCAAAAATATGTGCCCATTTTGAAAATTACAAAAATATACATCTGTCGCACATTTAGTGGGCGAAACGTACTTATCACCGGTTGAATGGGCGACATGTTTAAAAACATAAAAAAATATCATGTTCTAATGCTATTAAAATTCAAAATACTATTGTAATCAGCATGAAAAATTCTGAAACAAAACTGTGGTGGAGAGGATGTTATCATCTAGCTCTCAAAAAATTTAGACAAAAATATGAGTTGTAACATGCTGAAATTTGTCTTTTTTATTTCTCATTGTATAAGTAATTGTTTGAGTTGATTTTTTTAGTGTTATACCATAATTTGTTTTCATAATTCTTAATGAATATTTCGATAGTATTTTGAATTTTAAGAGCATTATAACGAAGTATTTTTATTTTTAAACTTATCACCCATTCACGGGCAATAAGTTTAAAAATGCTCTATAAAAATTTTGAAAACAATTTATGGTGTAGTAATGTAGCGCTCCACAAAATTTAAACTCAAGCAATTACTTGTACAATGAGAAACAAAAAAGAGACAAATTTCAGCATCTTACCTGTCATATTTTTGTATGAATGTTTTTAGAGCTATATGATAGCATCCTTTATACCACAATTTATTTGTAGAAATTTTTACGACTATTTGATTGTGTTTAGAATTTTGAATGAATTGGAACACAACATTTTTATATTTTTTAAATATATCATCCGTTCAATTCGCGATAAGTATGTGTTGTCCACTGAATGGGTGACATGCACATATTTTTGTGAATTTTCAAAATGAGTGTACATTTTTCTAATTTCGAAAATAAAAATATATAAATAAAAAGGGGCCTGAGCTTGTTTCGTAGCTAGTAAACCAGAACTACATGCCGCCCAACAGGCCCATGAAACGACCAGCTGGGAGAAAGAATGCGGCCCACAACATTCACAACAACCAAACAGCTCAAAGAAGCGCTCAAATCACAGAGCAAATCTGATAGCGCAAAATTTAACTGCAATCACAATAATAAATAGCTAGCTATCGTATAGAAGTTCTTTATGCAGAAACTAAGAACAGAGCGTCCTCCGTTGTCAATGAGTACTGTGTGGTCTTGGTCTTGGGCTGGCCCAAAAAGCCAGTGTACACGGGCTCCAAGTTTGCTTAAGAATCACGGAGTTTTTTTTTTATATTTTTTCATTAAAAATTTAAATAAATAGATTTTTCGTCGTAATAATTAAGAAATAGACGCCTACAACCCCTGAGAGGGTTGCAGCCCTCTGAAAGAGCGATTAAGTCTTCTTACCGCTCTTTGAGAGGGCGGACACGGTTTCCCGCCCACGCCTACCCCTTACAGCCCCCGAGAGAGCAGTTAGGGCCCTTGCTGCCCTCTCAGGGGCAGTAAGGAGGTTGTCCGGGTGGCCTAATCACCCTCTGAGAGGGCGGACACGGTTTCCCGCCCACGCCTACCCCTTACCGCCCCCGAGAGAGCAGTTAGGGCCCTTGCCGCCCTCTCAGGGGTGGTAAGGAGGCCGTCCGCCCACCTCCCCACCTCCTCCCTTCTCTATATAAAAGGGCAAAATTTGAGGGAAAATCCTCATTTTAATCCGAAAAAAGAGAAAACTCTGAAGAGGGAGGAGAGGAGAAGAGAGGAGAGGAGAGGAAGAGAGCGCGACGAAGCCCTGCTGTATTTGATCCGTGGATTTGAAGATCACTTTCCAGTAATTTCTTGTATACTTTTATTGTTGTTAATAAGTACAATAGCACTGTATGACATAGGATTTAGGCATGTATGACCTAGGGTTTAAAAAATACTGTATTTAAGTAGAATATTGTCAATATTAATTACGACATGGTAGGATAGCAATTAAATACAGAATATTATTTGTAGTATGTTTAGTTTTGAATATGTAGATTGTACAGAGTAATAATTGTAGGGTACATTGTGTGACATAGGAATTAACACTGTATGACAAGGGTTTAATGGTATGACCTAGGGTTTAGGGTTTAGAAAATGCTAGTATACTGTCAATATTAATTCCGATATTGTAGGATAGCTATTAAATGTAGATTATATAGAGTAATATTTGTAGGTAAGTTTGGTTAGGGGTATTATTGAAGAATCTATTTTTAAGCATGAATCGGTGTTGGTAAATTTTTTAGTTCCGATACTCAGAAATATAGTTCGTCGGTCTTAACATTGGTTATATTTGCGGATGTTTCAGGGATGACAGATAAATTAATTTTTCAGATATATTATGGTGAGAGTGAAATTAGGTATGGTCCTAACGGTGTAGATCTGTCTAGATTTCGTCATGTCATAAAGGGTCTTAGTAAAGCTAATGAGAGGACCATTGCGGGTGTGTGTAAGTGGTTGATGCGGTTTTTCCAACTGGATCTGCAACAACATGATCTTAAGCTGAAAGCTGTCCTCAGCCATACTAGTCAGTGATACTTTGGCGAGCTGGTTCCGATCGAAACCACATCAACTTGGAGGCAGTATATAGATATATCTTGTGAACGTGGCCTGCCTCTGATTTTGTTAGCTGAGGCGTACCTGAAAGATCAAACAGAGGTAAACTCTGCGGAAGCAGTAGCGGGACCAAGTGAGTCAGTAGAAGATGAATCAGACCCGGTAAATGTCGGGACCAGGGCAGATGTTTGGGATATTCCTGAGATGCAACCAATGAGTGTAGCCGATGAGGAGGAGCATATCCCTAGCATAATTGAAGAGATGGAGTTGGAGGATCAAGAGCTGGAGGAAGCCGTTACCAATAGGGATTCACTGATGCGGAGTACAGCGGGAAATGAGTATTGCAGTGTGCTTTCTTTGCATTCGCTGCAACCATCAAAGCATTTCGGTACTATCGACCCATCATTTGCTTGGATGGGACATTCCTGAGACAGATATTGTCTGCAATTGGGGTTGACGGTAACAACCAAATCCTACCACTGGGGTTTGCCTTCGTGGAGAGTGAGAACGAGGATAGCTAGTATTGGTTCCTTGAGCGGGTGAAACATACTATTGTTCTTGACCGACCAGATGTGTGTCTGATTCATGATAGACATGCAGGGTTGTTACAGGCTTTGTTGGATATGCAAAATGGGAGTGTTCGACTAGGCGCATGAGCAGCCTCGCAGTGCGTATGAGCATTTTCGATCGCAGTTCAACCGGCTTCATCCGGATGACGTGGTATGGCAGCCATACAGCTTCTTGGTCGTCCAAGGCCGTGCGGATTTGGGTTTGTCTCCGTTGTGTACTCGAGACGAGGAGTAATGGCTTACGAAGACACCGCTTGTCTTCGACATCTACGTCGAGGAGTACTCATCGCACCGCATCATGCGACAGTTTGGCAGCCACCAGGCTTTCCCTCTCGTCCACATTTGCACTGTTCCAGTGCACGTCCACAAGTAAATATAAAGAATTCAATAATTCGTAACATTCATCTTACTGTCAATTACATTTAACATGGTTCACTTGGAGGTATACACGCAAGGGCCAGCCGCCTCGCAACCTTTAGGCAGATCGCTTGGCTCCGTACGTCTCAGCATGGGCCCAAGCCCTTCAGGATGTCGTGGAAGAGGCGTGACCCTTCGACAAGCGGAGCTTCGAGGACTACCTCCGGTGGTACGTGCCACGTACATTTACACGGGTCACCTACACCCCAGAGTGTGTCTGGCCCCACGTTGCGTCGACTACAGAGGCATACCCGGTCCATTGGGAAGAAAATGCTGCATTGGCGGTATGTGTAATTTACATCTCATTTCAGTATTCCATACTCACGTAACAATGACTATAAATTGAAATTGTTATTTCTTGTTTGTTTCCACATGCCGATATCATTTATGATATCCATAGGGACACAGCTAGTACCATGGACCACCTCAGGCAAGGGGTGCACCTAAATGCGTCGGATGTAGCGGGGTTCGTCAAGCGGGTTTTCGACAAGATCGCGCGGGCCATGAAGCTTACCTCTTGCCGGTCCACCATAGACGTCGCAGAAGGGCCTCCCAGGTCTAGTGGGGCTCACACCGAGTCGTCCAGGAGGTCTGATGTGCACTGCCGTTCATCGGTGTCAGCACCCACACGACCCCTTTTACCACGCCATGCAAGCCTGGACCCAATAGGTACAGATTTTTTATTCGCACGGCGTTTAAATATTTGTTCCTTACCGGTGCATTGATTTTAAATAAATATTAGGTGCACATACACACGCCTCGATGCAACCACATAGACCGAGCCTTGTGCCTCCACCCTCAGGTACTGGGCGACACTACATCCCCGTATTCATTATATTCAGTAGTATATCTAATATTTTCCACAGGTTATTTCGGTGATGAGGTCGACCCGTCTTCAGCTGCCCCGCGATCGATCCCACCACCACCGTTCGAGCTCTACTACAGCACGCCCGCCTGGCCATCTTCTACTGCATCGGCATACCACACATGTACAATAGTGCATTTTGTACAATTACTTTCATTTCCACATTTTCCATATGTAATACATTTATTTGTTCGTAGGCCCCTCCAGCCAGTACACATGGACGCTAGCGGATCCTTCGCAGTCTTCGTACCCTAGTCAGGAGGATGAGGCTAGGCCGGACCCCGCGTACGACCTCGTGCACGGCTTCTTCGGGGGCACACCAGACTACGATGTCCTCCAGCGGTCCCAGGTACCCAGTGCTCCACTTCGGACACAACACACGTAGGACGAGACCTCAACACCGGTACTCCCTACTAGGCCTACCAGACAGGTCGGTCCACCCGACCCCGTCACCTACTCCAGGGGCCACATGAGGGTCAACCAGCGGCAGCGGCAGCAGGACCATGATGGGGGGAATGACTGACGGCAGCGGGGGAGACAGCAGTAGTATTGTACATTTGTTTTTGTAACTTACATATGCATATTCGATTCGCGATGTATTCTTACATATTCGGACGCATGTAATCTTTATGGTCCACTTACCATGTCGTAACTGCATTTCTTATTCAAATGTGATCGCACGCTAGTTGCATTTCTTAATTCAATATGACCACACGCTACTTTCTATTGTCCTCGACCATGTATGAACCGTTCACGACAGACCTAGAAAAGTATATCTTACAAAGCTACTTATACACGAAGTGACCGCTCGGTAACTCTGTCGGGAGTCTAACTTTACTCACGAAGTGACCACACTACTGAACTGTAACCATTAAACGACATCACCTCTTTCCTGGCGTAATCTGCAGAAATGATATGACCGCTCAACTTTAACCATGAAATGACAACACATGTCTCCTTGCACAGGCTTTAGACAAGAACTGACAACACGGGATAGCTTTTACCAAAAAATTAATGACAACACATGTACCAATACACATGGAATCTCTGTCCAACATCAATGCCACAATTTTCCCATTCTTCAAGATGGAATCCAATGCTCCTGCCACCCTTTAAAGCCCTTCCACCCACTCCTTTCTTCAAGAGGGAATCCAATGCTCCTGCCTTCTCCCACCATAAATAGCCCAACCTCCATACATTGATGCACCACTCATTTCTCAGTTCTCTCAACTGCCAATGTCTTCCTCAGCTCCACTAAACCCACCCAAGAAATATTGGGGGATTTTCATCCCTCAAGGGATCGAACCACCGATGTGTTTTTATAGTGACCGTTGCAGGCTTCGCGAGTCGTGGGACATCTCATACACCTATGGATTGCGCTTCTTCATGTGTGCCAACTACCAATACGACAAGCCTCAACATGGAACATATGAGTATCCACCAGTATAGAAACAAATATCAGCCACATCTTTGCTGATTTCACACCCTGTTTTACTAACCTCTCATCTTGTTCTATTTGTTTAGTCCCCTCCACTGATCTGTGATTTTATTCAATGGCTCGACATTGAGCAAAATGAGGAACATAAGCAGTGGGTCGACATGACCATGAGGTGGAGAAGGGAAGCTTACGCACGTCGGGAGTATGAGCAATAACAAGAGAAACTACGCCTGAAGCGGCAGGAAGAAGAGCACATGAGGAAAGAAACGCACGACTATACCGCGGCTCAGGCTCTGGAGGCTGAGAGGGAAGGAAGCGGGAGAGAGCCCATCGCGCTAAGGCGGTAGGTCCCGATGCCCTGTGAAAGGGAAAATATCCTAGGTGCACTCAGTAGAGAGTGCCTAATATAACCCGACATGTTTCCACTCCCTAAAGCATTTTATGATTAGGAGCGGCACACTAATATGTAGGTCTTTGTGGGAACCGTACATGCCACCTTTTTTTTCTCGTTGTGTCGTCGTGGTTACAGTCTCATATAATATTTTCCACTATATGTTTAATCTTATGTTTGTCGCCGTTCGTAACCTCATACCTGCGTAATATGTTGCGAGTGCTTCACATATACAGTTTTTTCACAAATATTGATTTTTTATCCTCCGAATAATACGTAATCTACTACAAATTCTCGTTTCCCCAATATACTGTTTTCAGTACTCTTCAACCATTTTAATTCCAAATTTTACAAAATACCTATTTCAAAATTTGAGCAAATACACTAAATCTTGCAACTTTTAAAAAATAAAATATCATAACCGCTCCCTAGGAGGGCGGCAAGGCTGCTAACCGCCCTTCCACTAGGCGGCAAGCCCTACCCTCCCGCTCAGAGTGCGGTTAGCAGCCTTGCCGCCCTCTGATAGGGCTGTAGCCCTCTCAAGGGCTGCAGACGCCTATTTGTGTAATTATTGCGACGAGAAATCTATTTATTTAATTTTTTAATAAAAAATATAGAAATAAAAAACTCAGAATCACGAGTGTCACATTTGAGTCTCGTAAGGCCTGGCCTGACTTTAAACTTCCTTATTGAACGAACAAGTCCACTTATATTCAGCCGGACACTTCTCTCGTGTTCCCGACTTCCTTTGGGCCTTGAGCCAGAGTCTCGCACAAGTGTGGGCCTAAGATAATTAAGGAGCCCGTGCTACCTGTGACCGATGTTGGGCTCTCCGGCTAATATTGCGTTGATTTTGATTACATCTCATAACTAGAGCAACACGAATGCCGAATGGTGTATAAGGCTTTGTTTGGCAAGGTTCTATCTTTAAAAATTCTGAGATCTAGAGCTGTAAGTACATAGAGAATATTTAAGTGAATCATTTTATTTTTATTTTAAACTAAAAACATATACTTAATTCATTTTATTTTAACGTGAACCTAAAGCTCTACCAAACATGACATAAATGTAGAGATGTTACCACCGACTTATTGCATAAATTTTACGGTTGAACAAATGAACTTCTTCTTTTTAAATGTTGGCAATCTGTTCATTATTGTTGAACGTCGAGTGTCTCTTCTCCTTTTATTTTTGTTCCTGCCCCTTCTCGAGAGCAGCGTATGCTGGGAGACGACCTGCATGTTCAGGGGTCAGTCAACTCGTGCTGTTCATTACTGATTACGCAAACTAGATTAATCCTTCTTGTCAGGCGGTTCTGAAGTTTCTTCGTTACATGTCGCGACTCAGCTGTCAGGTCGTCTCCTAGTCATTCATTCCTTCGGCTCCCCGTCAGCCGTCCAGTTTGCTGCCTGCAACTGCGTCAGTTAACTAAGCAGCACGCCTCCATTCTGCAACGCACGCACGTCTTCCATCTTCCATGATTCTAGTACTAGGAGCAAGAGCACTGTCAAAGCACAGCTCTGAAAACGGTCACTCTGTTAAACAACAGCTTTTCAGCAACAACTGCTCGGCCACTGTCTCTGCTTCGCAGACAAGGTTCCGCACAAGTCAGCAGGTGTTTCTTACAGCTTAGCTTCGCTTCGCTTCGAGGACCTTTCGCCATTGAGAACTCCTTGGCTTCAACTCCAATTTTTGGGTGCCAGAAAGTTCAGGTTATTCTGCAGAAGTAATTTCCTTTTCTCACTTCTCGTCAACAATTCATGATGCCCCGATATGCTTTGTACGTTGAGTTTCATACACCAACCAACTTACAAGGACGTACGCTTCGATCGAAAAGTATGTGTAGCATTTGCTCGTCTTCCTTGCAAACACACTCACACACCATGATTGGTTGTTAGCTCCAGTGTCTGCTTAAAAAGAACTAAAAATGTTTGCCTACGTGCATGATGCATTTGTGGTCGGTCCTCAGCCTCAGGGGGACACAAAAACAGATGGCTCTCGGAAAGCTGAAAAAATGCTGGATAGATATCATGTAGGTCATCAGCAATGCTGCTTCTGTGCAGACTGAGTTTTTTTTTTCGCCCTTATTTTTCTCCATTTTTGGTAGTGTAGGTCCGGTTGAGACCGTGCGGATGTGCACAAGGAACAACAATGATTTCCCTTGCTTTTCTTGCGCCTGGTAGGAGCATGGCGACTAGGGCTTAGGCTGGTCTTTCTAGCTTTTTAATACTAGCATCCTTTTGTGCACACAAGTAGGCTGCATTGTCAAACTGGTAGCTGTGGTATGGTACCACCGCACTGCATGGCACGTAACTCCCCTGATCGACCTGAGGCAGGGGTGGCGGAGGTGGATCGGCAGGAGCCAAAGCCTCGTCGTGGCTTTGAGCCAGGAAGCGCGAATCACGTTTCTGGGCTGAGTGGCGAAGATGATCCCGATTCTGAAAATGACGGGAGTGAAGCGGAATCGATTACTACGCCAGAGTTTGTTCATCAAGCGAAGGGGGCAGGCTTCACCATGGCGGAGTTGCAGGTGGCGGAAGCTGAGTTATCTTTTTCGTCACCGGGGAAGGTAAGCCCATCTTCCTTGGTTGGGAACAAAATTAAAAGGGCAATTGTTGGTGCGGGCTGCTGCTGTACTTTGCTCGCCTTTATGACTTAGCAGAAATAATATAGTCTTTGATAAAACACTAATTAAATCTTTTATGCAGATACTCTATGAAGGAAGCTCCGCTTCTGGACACTACTGTAGCAGTGTGAGGAGAACAAGGACATGCTGCATCTCGTATTTGAGTCTATTTTTACTAAGCATAGATGGAGATTTAGTAATAGGATTTGTACCTAATTGTTTCCTTCATCCAAACTATGTTGATGCTTGGATTATGCTATTTTATTTACATCACGGTTTGTGTGATACTAGAGGCCTAGAGCTGAAACATTTTAATAAGATAACGGCTATATGCTTCCTTCGAAGCTGAGGCTGAGATTTTTTTCATTATCTTGATGAAATACAATTCCCTCATTAAAAAATAAAATAAAATGAAACGACAAGGGCATGGCTCACTCACTTTGTTCCATCCCGTTTCATATTCAGTATCAAGGATATCCAGTTGATTGATCTAAGTTTTAATTCATAGAATTAGGTAGAATTTGAGCCTGCATAGTTTGAGCCAATTAAGTTTATTTCCAGTTCGCGGTCCAAACCTGAAACTGAACACTGAGTATTCATATGGTCTCTTCTGAACCACGGCCCACATAGGCAATGCAGCGCCAGTTGAACACTGACTTGAAACATACTGACTCTACAACACCATGGTTAACCACTTGTAAAGTCTGTTTGGTTGGCTGTATGTGCTCAGTCTAACTGAGAAGAGATTATGTTTGGTTGCCCGTATGAATATATGTTACATGAGATTGAAATAAAAAATAAGTATTAATATGATGTTTATTTAACATAAATACACCCTATAGTACTTAATTTATCATATTAAATTTTAATCTAATTTAAAAGATATTAATATGAGTTAATGTTCACTAATTATTCATCATTAACGTTAATCTGCTGCATCCCGCCGGCCAGGCCCGGGTGAAACGGCCGAATCCGGCGTTTCCCGCCGGCCTGGCTGGGCAGATGCATTTGCACCGGCGGGTGCAGCGCTTCCGACCGGTGCAGGCATCCAAACAACAGAGCAGAGCGGACGGCTGCATCCGTCGATGCATGCACGAGCGGAGCAGGGAATCCAAACACACCCTTAGAGGCTGCACGGATGAACACGCGGCCCCACAAATAAAACTACTCCTCAGACCAAGGAAGGGCATGCAACACCATTAATGCCAGGGGCAAGATGGCACTACCACCACGGTAATGAAGCTTTAGGGAATGGAGGACACTGCACTACACACCAAGGAAAAAAAATAAAAAAAATATACTAGTAGTACTGCTACTATCAAGGTTGCAAAGGTCATTACAGATTATAAAAAGAGATGAGTCTCACTGTGCTCATCACAGTGTCACTATATATATGACAGCACTTGGGGAGGTTAAATTGCAAAAGAAGTAGCAGCACATGGGAGCCTTGCCATCATAGTAACGAATCATCACTCCCCCCCCCCCCACCCCAGCCCAGCATACTGCAGAGTGCAGACCAAAGTAAAACTCAAGCAGGCCTGGAAAAAACCACATTCATGATGCCACACAGCTGCACTTCAAACGCTCAAAAAGCCTGAATCATTCATTCCTAAGGACATAAAAAACACAGTTCAATCCATGGCACTCAAGATGTTTGAACTTACATCAACCTTTTCATCTCATGACAAATAAAGAGAGATGTGAAGGTAGGATGAGGTTCAGGAACAAAAACTAACTGTAGAGACACTGATAAGTAGTAACAACCATCCAGAGGTTCTACTCGGTAATAAAACACAAGTAACAACCATTCAGATGTTCTACCTTTTTTCTGACAAGTTAGCCTGACCAGAGACCATCACCAAGCAAAGCACACTGAACCGCCACCAATCGGATGCAATGGCAACTAAGTCGCTGTCAGTTGCCGGCGAGGAAATCCTTCTTCCCCGTTGACAACAGTGACCGATTAGTTTCGCTACAAGGGAACGAACGGCAACACCACAATGACCTTTCTCATGTGGTTGGAACGGCACCCAAGTTCTTTCACTAAGCACTGACAAAAAAACTCTGAAGTAGCAAACACGGCTACCTACTACTATATCTCTGGATGAGAGTATGATGCTTCACACAGATCCTCTTGAACCATACACAAGACCTTGTGAGTGTCTCATGCTTCCTATACACAGCAGGTATTTGGATTTACCAAACTCCAAATCCTCATTTCACTTGTTTCTCTCCTACACTAGATTCAACAGTCAGCAGCTGCAATGTAAGAACCCAAACATGAACAGACTGCAGATCACTTGTGATCATCGAGTATGGTTCCGCTCCATGCCATTTTATTGTCTTCAGCCTTCTCCAGTGCAGCAACTTTAGCACGATGGCCAGGGGGAGGACCGACCTTGCTCTTCTCGCCATGAGAAAGCTCCATGGTCTCACCAACAGATCCAGACTTGACATCAGTGGGTGGGATGAAACAGTCCATGGACAGCCCAGGAACATCGAACGCGACCTCCTCGATGCTCCACGCCTCCTCCATTCGAGTCTTTGTGTGGCTCATGGCCACCTCGCCAAACCGGAACAGGGTCACAGCCGAGCGCCCAGAATGCGCAATCATTATACCTTCCACTGGACGGTAGTCCTCAATGAACGAATTGATAGTAGTCTCCCAGTAGACCACATCCCCTCCAGTAGTTGACTGAATTCGGGTCAGATGTGAATCCTCGATGTGCACGAGAAGACCAGTCCTCTGGCTGAAGTACCCAAACATGACATGCCTGATGATCTCTGCAAGGCCCTCACTGCGTGCCTTGAGGGTCTCAGGTTCTGTGCACAGCTTCAGGATGAAGCAGTCCTCCCCGTTCACCTTCCTCTCCCCGATGCACCGTGCACCAGCAAACATGCTGGCCGTAGCCAATGGATCCAGGCCCTAGAAACACATCGTTCGGAGCATTTGAGTAAAACTGAGCTTCTTCTATGGCCGAATTGGCAGAGACAATCAAACAAGCACAAACAGGGACACGGGCAGCACAGTCGTACACTCATACCTGAAGGGCACGGCGAAGAGGGCGAACAGGGCCCTTGGCAGCATGGGCACCAAGCCATGGGGTGTGGCGCCACACGAGCTTGCCATTGCACCCTGCGTGCACCTTGCTCCCACCGACAGCCAGCTCGATGTACCACATCTCAGGAGCCATCTGCCACAGCACGAAGCGGCCGGGCTCGGCGCCGCGTCCAGCATTACGATTCTTGACGACACGGCCGGCGGTCTCGAACTCAGTGGCCACCATGCGCACCTTGCCCATGGTGTAGGCATTGCGCACGGACACCAGAAGCTTGTGCCCTCCAGAGGCCGCAAGGTACTGCTGCAGGATGTACTGTGCCGACAAGGTCTCCTGTGCAGAAGCACATACACAAGCAATTTTTAATTTTACACACTTGTTAACAGTAAATAGCCATGTTTTAGAGCTCACTGACAATATCCCTGAATTAAACACAAACGTCACAGCAGTGAAAATATTTTACACATATCTGTCCTAAAGAGCAGTAAAAGGTCACAAGGCCATAAATATGAACATCTGTAGAGACATCAAGAACTACCATGTTTACAGCTGTAGTCACTACTCACTAGTCACTAGTGAGGAATTTTTACAGTCTACAGGACCATGAATTTAAGAATTAATTAAGTAAACTCGGAAAGACATCCAAGAATACTGGCAGTTCGTCGAACACTCGATTAAGACCAAATCTAGAGCAAGGAAGGGGAAAATATGATGAGGAGCACCACGAATAAGAAGCGCTTACGATGGGAGTATCCTTGACGCTGAGATGAGGGAGCGGCTCGGTGGCGCAGACGTGCGCGGGTGCGAGCGGCGCGCCCATGACGCCGAGGAGCAGTCTGAGGTCGTTCCGCGCCGCGCCGGCGCCGGCGGCCGCGGCTGCCACCGAGGACGGGGCACGCGCGAACTGGCCGCGCACCCACTGCCCCCACCCTTCCTTCCGCGCTCGCGATCCACCTCCTCCGCCGCCGCCGTACTCGCCGTCGCCGGACTCCGGATCGGGCCCCTCCATCAGCGGCGCCAGCATCTCGCCTCCTCCTCCACCACCACCACCACTAACCCCTCCGGTGAACCTCAGCACGGCGGCGAGCTCAACCGCATCCGACCTCCGGCGCGACCTCGCCGGCGACAGCCCGCGCGCCACCTCCTCCCGCAGCGCCGCGAAGAAGCCCTGCCTCCTTTCCATGGGCAGAGGCAAGGAGGGACCTGTTCGCGAATAATAAAATCCACCGGAGTTTTTGGCGAGAGCTCTGTGGCCTAGGAATGAGGAGGGTGAGATGCTGGTTGCGAATTTATACGGAAGTGTGGGGCTGCGATGGAAAAAAAGGTGGGGCAGGCAAGCTGGACGCGGGATGCAGCTAGCGAGGCTGTGTGTGCCGGGAAGTGTGCCGAAAGTCGGCTGCTTCAGGTCACCTCCCAAAGTGTGCTCGCCAACCCCTCCAAGACGGAGCCGCCCTTTAGGGTGTGTTTGGATGCCCGAACGTCCTCAGTCTGGCTCGTATGACTCATGCAGGCTGAGTTGAGACAGGCTGAGGAGATGCAATAGGGTCTGTTTGGTTGGCTGCATGTGTTCAGTCTGGCTGAGAAGAGATTGTGTTTGGTTGCCCGCACGAGTATATGTTACATTAGATTGAAATAAAAAACAAGTATTAATATGATGTTTATTTAACATAAATACACTCTATAATAATTAATTTATCATATGAAACTTTAATCTAATTTAAAAAATATTAATATGAGCTAATATTCACTAATTATTCGTCATTAGTGCTAATCTGCTGCATCCCGCCGGCCAGGCCCGGGAGAAACGGCCGAATCCGGCGTTTCCCGCCAGCCTGGCTGGGCGGATGCATTTGCACCAGCGGGTGCAGCTTTTCCCACTGGTGTAGCCATCCAAACGTCAGTCTCTCTCCGTCTGGCTGCACGCGCGCGTCCTGCATGAGTGGAGCAGCCGAACCAAACACGCCCTTAGGGGTTTGGACTGCGCACTTCTCTTCCTTAAAATGGTTATTTACCATGAATCACAATTAGTCATTACCCTAGTTATTTGCGGGGTACTGTAGCAACTCCAGCTATCCGTACTGCAGTACTGTGGAGAGAGAAAACGGTCCAGCAACTTTGCGGAACTACTGTAGCACCTAACAGTACTGTAGCAACAATGCTCACAGAGATCGCCAGTGGGCCCGGATGCAGAAACCCATGTCTGTACTGTAGCAGTGCTGTCCACAGAGGCTGTCAGTGGGCCCGGAGAGAAAAAAGAGGAGTAGAAGGTAGAAAATAAGGTAGCTGCTGGAGATGAAAAAATAAAGGGTGCTGTAATAGTGATAGGGGATGCTGTAATAGTATTTTTGAGGATAAAAATTTAAGGTAGCTGCTGGAGATGGCTTTAGAAATATGCAGGTATTCGAATACGGGAGAAGTTTGTAGTGAGATTGGCTTAGACGAATAATCAGTAACTTGCAGAGTATGACGTTTTATGTGACAAGAAAATGTGATGTTTAGTCATGTCGAGAGATGATTGATAGATATAATGGATATGCATGTTGTGCGATAAAATAGAAAGTCAGTGATTCTATTGGTTGCATGGCGAGCATATTTAACGTGGATGATTTGAAAGAGACAAAGCTAATATTTGTCGACAATGAATGTGCAAGATGATAATGGGTGGAAAGTACCAGTATTCATGCTGCACGACAAATCAGAATGTCAACGATAGTATTGGTTGAATAACACACATATCTAACATGGATGATTCGAAGGCGATAAAGATAGAAATTGTCGATAGTCAATGTGTTAGATGATGATTGGTGGATATAATCTTTATTCATGCTGCACGACAAGCAGGAAAGTCGATGGTGCTACTGGTTGCATGGCGCACATATGGAACGTGGATGATTTGAAGGTGACAAAGGTAACAATTATCGACAATCATTATGTGGGATAGTGATTAGCGGATACAATCAATATCTATATTGCATGTCAAACCAGAAAGTTAACGATGCTGTTGGTTGCATAGCGTATGTAACTAACATGGATGATTCAAAGGCGACAAATGCATTGTCGATATTCAGTGTGTGAGATGGTGATTGCCGGATAGAATCAATATATTGCACGACAAATCATAAACTTAGCGATGCTGTTGGTTGCATGGCACATGTAACCAATATGGATGATTCAAATGCGATAGAGGTAACAATTATTGACAATCAATGTGTAAGATGGTTACTGGAGGATAGAATCAGTATCTATGTTGCATTACAAACTAGAAAGTTGGCGATGCTATTAATTGTATGGCGCACATAACCAACATGGATGATTCGGAGCCGGTGAAGCTAGCACTTGTCGATAATCAATAGGCCGAGATGATGATTAGCGGATGGAATGGGTACCTATGTTGCATAACGAATCAAAAAGTCATAGATGCTATTGTTTCATGGCAATGTATCTAAGGCTGATGATTCGAACGCGACAAAGGTAAGGATTGTCATCAATCAATGTATTGGGATGGCAATTGGTGAACAAGTTTGATATATATGTTGCACTACGCGATCTTAAGATATTGGCGCGATCTTAAGAGTGATCTTAAGGTGTATATGTCGTCAATCAATGTATTGGAACGACAATTGGTTCAGGCGTCGGTGCGTGCCAGCGACAGTCCATGGCGGGCTCACGGCCTCACCCCGACGGGCCGAGGGCTGCCGCATGTGAGCCGTGGCCCGGCCCAGGCCCGGCGCGCTCACATTTATCGCTGGAGCTAGCGCTGACGGACGCGCGCGCTCACACCATCCCGTCGTCCCGCGCGCGCGGACGCGGACGTGCGACGCCAGCCGCTCCAGCGACGTGCGGTGCGGGGTTGCCAAGTCCGCCCGCGCGCGGTGGGTGGGTTCGGCCGACGATGCGCTACAGCTCTTGCGACGCACACGGCTGGGAGCGCGCGCGCGCTCGCACGAGACAAACCGAAAGGCGGACGCGTGCTCTGTTCCGTTTTAATTTGCGTCACTCCCTTGGTCGCTGTTGGAGTACGTTGGTCTTGACCGTCCAGCCAGCGCTGCCACGTCCGTTGTAGGACGGGTCTAAGCGTTCCAGGTCATGCGACCTTGGAACGGAGCGTGCGCTCGCGTGTAACGGAGTAGAGAAATTTGGGAGGATTTGCATCACAGCAGCTCCATCTCGGAGGATTTGCATCAGAACAGCTCGATCTGGGAGGATTTGCATCACAACTGCTTTTTAGATCAGTTTCTCGATCGCGTGGCATTTGAGTTTCGTACAAGGAGATGCAGTGTCCGGACCCGAACACATGAACTGCGACACACCTTAGAAGGCTAGCTAGAACCCGCGTTTTTTGCACACGCATGGCATGCACCTTGTTTATTCTTCCAAGCCATTGTGGTAGCAGTTGCGTAGGAGGCTGGAATTTGCTTCGGATGACAGTAGTAGATGGCTTCTTAGGACGGAATTGTGATGATTTCTTTTCTATATTTATTAATATTGATATTTGCTTAGCACCAGATAGCCGTATATGCATGGGACAATGAGTGGAATTTGCCCGGTATCACCATCATGTGGCCTGGTCAGTTGTTAATTAATCCCTTTAATCACCATCCTTTTTGTTTAATCCGTACAATTATAGTAATCCTCCCATGTTGGACACGCATGCATCATGAGGTGGGTCATACGTACTAATAGTATAGTAGTACACACGCATAATCTTTGGTCCTTCTTGTGTTCTGGTTCAATTCGAGACGATCTCGTGCAAAGACCGGGTGCTATGGGTTGTTGCACCTTCTCGAGCTACTACGGCCATCGGCTCACCACGATTCCCTTCCGCTTAACAGAGTTCATCTCCCCATCTCTTCGATCTGAAGCTCCAGCACCACAAGGTAGCCTAGTCACCAACTCCACCCTGCTGCTCCTTCTCCGCTTATGATTTGCCTATGTTGCTAGGTGAAGAGGAAAAGCGAGTGATAGCTCGAGATTTTGGGAATAATGGAGGTGGAGCAAAATGAGACATGGCTACTTGGTTAGGGGATTAGCAAGTGCCAAGCTCGAGCATCAGGGAGCTTTGCTGGTAAATGCAAATGCATTTGTTTGTGAGGGAAGAATGGGAGATCGAGGATAGATGCAGCTGACGGGCGAAAACAAGAAAAAGGATGGGAAACCGAGAACCGCTAGGATGTCAATAGCATCGTTACGGACGGTTGAAAAAGCTCACCATTGACGATTATTTGAACCATCTATGAATCCCGTATTCACATTTGTTTATATCGTATTCGTATATGAGGGATGTTTGGATTTGTATTCGTGTTTAGTTTAAAATACGGAAACAAATATGCTAGAGCGACAATGTCAGTCTTGGGTGCATTAAGCTTCTGCCAAAAAAAAAACATTCTTGTCGCAAAAATCGAAAAAAAAAGGAAGATAAAACAGTAGCTTGCCGATATAGCAAGAAAAGAATCGGAACCTTAGACGAGATTGGGATCTACTTTAGAAAAGTACTTTTTGATGACATATTACTAATATGAATTTCTATTTATTTATATTAGTGGTCATTTTTTTGAAATATTAATCGCAAGTATCGGATAGAATGTCGATTTGTAAACGGAGCCATTCCTGCAGACACATCCATATGCATTTCCAGCGCCACTAATGCAGTTTTGGTCTGTCTCGCATACTGATGACTGGCAATGGCTCCCAGAGCTGCGGGTAGACCATATAGTGTATAGTTCTATACATTCAAATCATGGTGTTTCGGATCAGTAGCACTGGAGACCAGGGTGCATGCATGGCATAATTAACTTGGCGACGCCAACCACAATGTGACTGCAAATTAAACTAACAACCAAAAGGGCTGGGACAAATCATGTTGATTGGGCTAGCTATTCATTTGACTATAAGTCCCTATTCACAATTAACTAAGCTGTTTAGACTACTCCTAATGCTTTATATCTTAGCGGATGTATAAGAGGAGAGAGAATAAGACATTAATATAAATAAGCTTCTAATAGCATACATGTCCTTAGTTTTTTAAGGTCTTCTAAGGTAATTAATTGTCTTATAATTGTCTATGATTGCTCAAAGAACTAATGGCTTCAATAAAAAAGAAACTTATTCTCTCTCATCTTTAAATTACTTGTCACATAAAATTTTTATTTATATGAATACCTAAGATATAAGCTAAGGGGAAACATTAAAAGAGACCTTATATAGCTAGGGGCAGTAGTATGATGCAACAGTATCATTGCGTTGCTCCCTTTCTCTCTCTCGAAGAGTTGCTCCCTAGCTTCATGCACGCAGTACCAACCAACCACATTGGCCTCTTCCTTTTCCACTCTTGGATGTGGATTCGATAGGTCACATCGAGCATGCATTCATTAGTATCCTGGCAGAACCTCTTTTATGTCTTATGGTACTAATTTCTGATGGATATGGCTTCATAACGGTGTTTCCATCGAATAATATTCGTATGTATCTTCGATCCATGCATGTAGTAGGCGGTCTGTTCTGTTTTTTGTCACTGTATATATACAGGACACAAATTATGACTGGGACTTGTTATATATACTGGTTGAGTTGACTATTTACTTTCTGCCAATTTTGTGTCCATACTATTTGTATGGGTCTGAATAAGTTCACTACAGAGAAGATTAGTTTTTTTAGAAGAGTATTTAAAGGACCTGCATAGTTATATATATAATTGAATGCTTAAAAAAAAGTTGATCTCCCCACAGTTGAATAAACCCTTCAGATAACCTTAGTGTCGAGATAAAGAATAAGGGGCCATTGTCAAGAGGGCTCATATCGGCAGATACCAACTAGCAGTCGATGTTTTCAAAACTATGTCCTCCTGCGTGACAGGCGGGGCTTGCGCGACCAGTCATCTGGTCGCAGATGGAAACACCGTGATCAGTTCTTACTGGTCGCAAGGACCTAATCAGTCTAATCGTATTTAATGTCATCCATTTATGAGTTTTCCTTCCCTAGGCACCATCTTGGTGGATGAAGTCGTGGGTTGATGCAAAGACTGTGTGGTCTCGTAGCATTTAATGCTATGAGATGACCTGGCAGACGAGCGTGATGGGTTTGCAACGGACGTGATGATGTTTTGCAGATGGGACAGGGCGTGCAGGATAGCCAGGGCAGGCCGGCATGCCTACTCCTGCAATGATGATCTAGGAGTAGCTGTTTTAGTCAGGTATAGGACATCCATCTTATTTGACATTGTTTGCTTGTATATACACGGTACACCTCGTCTTCTGCTATATAAAGGGGATGACCTTTTTTATAAAGGAGGACACTCTGGATAAGTTCATCTAACTCATAAGAAAATACACAGGATGTAGGGCAGAGCTATTATCTAAAGGGAGGATTGAACCTGGATAAACTCTAGTATTCTTGAGTTCCTTTGACACACACCCACCAACAGCTGCCGAAAACATTGATCATGCACCCCATCATTTGGTATACCCTGATACATTATCAGGGATTAACCTTCAACAATTGGCGTGCTAAGTAGGGGGCACGTTTTCACATTTCAGTAAGTGTTGATAACTCGATTGGGGTACTCATGGCCGGATCCATAGTAACCACTGAGTCCCGTTCTGAGGACCTTAGTCGCCGTGAGGTATTCATCATACGATACGACTCAAATGAGCCCGATGTGCTTTAAGTTTAGGATAGAGAAATCGGAGTCCGAAGGCTCTGAGGCTCAATGTGAAGTTTGCATGGCAGACCATGCAGTAGGGGGTAGCAGAGGTCCTCATGTCTCAGGAACCGTTGGTGAGCCCCAGGCCTTGCGCCTAAAGGAAACTAGCCTGACACCGAATAGGGAGGCACTCCGATACAGCCCCTGCATAGGGCGCTGTTGAAGAGATCGATGACGTCCTAAGAGGAGGATTGAATTAGGACACTTAGAACTATTTTAGCTCCAAAAACAACACAAGATAAACCTATATCAATTTCTATCTAAATGTGTTCTAGGTTTATCTAGTGTGTCTAATCTACCGATCAATGCACTTGCAACCTATCTAAGAAGGTAAATTACAAGAATGTAAATACGAGTAAATATGGTAGAGAGAGCAAACTCGGCACCAGGATTTTTTCCTGTGGTATCGATAGTATGAATGCCACCCCTAGATCACATTGGAGCTCCACAAAGGATATGCTCCCGATCGGCACCCAGTCATGGCTCTTGAGCCACCAAGTCACAAAGATAAGGTCTCCATCTAGATGAGACACCGAGCCACCAAGCCACCAAGACAAGATCTCATTACTAGCCTCTCTTCCGGTTCCTTGCTGCCGTGTGGCGAAAATGGCCCTATTATGCCATAATTATGATTTTTGTGATTAATGAGAACATATTCAATGGGACCAACATATTCATCATCACGGAGGTCAATTCAGTCGGGGAGCCCACGAGACCTAAAATTGATCTAGGGCTGTTCAAAACAGCAATCGGGTGTCTAGTGAGGGACTATGTTGCAATCACATATAGAAGTTGGAGAGGCAGATGCGATGACATGTGGGCGGTTTTCGATAACATCAAGGATCTTATGTGGGGCAAGTTGGTGGCAAAGTTTGAATTACCTAAAGGATGCAACATGGCCACAACGAAGTGTCGTACCCTATCAACAATGGCCATTGTGTTTAAGAATTTCAAGGGTAAGCTGTGGAAAAATTATTACTTGGTGGGCCGGACACCGAAATGGGATGATTATCCAATTGTGGAACCATTTTAGAATAATTTTGTAGAGTGCAAGCGGTCAGAGGAAGCATAATGACTAAGTGAGGTATACAAGGCAAACTCCCACAAGAACGTGTACCCTCATAGAACTGGCTCGCGTGGGTACATGAGGAAATACGGCGAGTGGGAAGAGATGGAAGAACAAGTAACCCGCAGTGGTGCCACACCTCAGACGACAGACTAGATTGCACGAGCAAAGCACTATCTGCACGTGAGAGGAAGTGACGCAAAGAATTGCAGATGCCCACTCCTAGTCTTTCCAAGGCTCTTTCAGGCCAGAAAGGGAGAAAGACCAACTAACCTACTTTTTAGCCTTATATATTGATCTGTTCTATAGTAGTATGTGCTCTCCCCTTCTTTGTGTTGCACTAGTTTTAGTTAGGCTTCACAGAGCTAAACGCAAGTGGCCATTTGCCATCACTAACTAATATTTTCACACGGACAATTAGTGGTGACTAAGCCCCTAATGTCAGATTAATAAGATTGATGTATTTGCACAAGATGTTTAGTAGTGCTAGCTAGCTAGTGCTCAGTGTAGGATTGATCTGTTGTCTTTGAACATGGTGTCCCATCCAATTACCTCACTGTAATGTGTACTACCACGCAACAAGGAAAAAGTGTAGGGCCAACTGAAAGATCAAGGACACTAGCATTAGGTCAATTTAAATTTGATGATTAATATCAATATAGTCAATGCAACTAATATTTTTTACTAATATATAAGTCTTAGTCTCATGGATGCTATGTTATGAACTTAGGGTTCTAAACCCCTCAAAAGGATGAACATCAAGGTCAAAAAAGAGCTTCATGAAAATATAAGAACCTATTATTTAGACAAAGGATCATGGTGTTGAGAGAATTACTTGTGCAGATAGGTTCGTTTTCTTTGACCGTACCATGAAGATGGATTTGGATTTAATAGCTTGATCTAGTGTATTTAGGTTAGTTACCTTGTAGGTGATGCACCATAGTTTTGGCTAGCTCTAATAGACCATAATGAAGACCTAAGATATCAAGGAAGAGAAGCCATAAAGATCCGGACTTGAGAAAGATCGAATAGATAAGTCTCCCTAGAAACCTAGTCACTACATGATGTAGTTAGGTACCATACGATACAATAACTATAGATAGTTGGTTTAGAAGGATTTCCAAGCTTCGAAGATGAAGCCATTAGATGATGCGGTGACATCGTTAGATACAGTGGCCCATGTGACGGTGCACCGTATGTCAGTTGCAGACAAGTTGCAAGTCAAAGAAATCTAAGGTTAAGCCATCGCATGATGAGATGACCATGGGATGGTGCAACATACTTCATTTCTAGAAAGTTTTAGGCTTCAGAGAAAGAAGATCACCACATGATGTGTTGAGGCACCATATGATGCAGTGGGGGTCTAACAGGGCTCCAACGGTAAAATTTCAGGCCGTTGAAAGAGGGTCACCCCATGTTACGGTGACTTGGAATTTTACAGATTCCTTTTCAACGGCTAATTTTTAGAGTTGGATCAATAAATACCCCATCCACTGGTTATTTGAGGTTGCTCACTCCCACCATAAGTCATACTCACATATTAGAGAGGGTTTGAATCACTTTGGAGTTGATATTGAAGATCAAGACAACTAGCACACCATTAAGTACTTGATTAGTCTAGAGTCGGATCAAGTAAGTGATACACAATGATTACTCTTGATGTTTGCCTACACCTTGATGGTTTGGCGATGGTGAGTCTTACATGATCCTCCAATCGAGTTTTTGGAGAGGCCGCAAGCATTGTGAGTAGGAGGAGTGGCTCGTGCTAGAGCAGCTAAGCACTACCTCAGTGAATATAGTGGTGAGCATCAGGGTGTGCCTAGTGGGAGACCCACTGGTGTGTGGAGAGCTCTAATGGTAAGAACCGTTGAGTTATTTAACTGAGGAGCTTGGTTCTTGCGAAGGGCTCCAACGTGTAATAGTGGTGAGAGGTCACTCACCAATACTACTGAAAAAGTCATTATGCTGAGTTTACTCTCCATCTCATTTACATTCCACACTTTTATATTGTATAGTTTTATCTTCCGCATTTACCTTTGCGAGAATTGCATGTGTAGTTGCTAGGAATGAAACCATCTAGGGTGCAAAACTTTGTTACAATAGAGTAGTCATGCTAGATAAACTTAGAACATATTTAGATAGAGACTGATCTAAATTTATCTTGTCAATTTGAAATAATTATTTCTTAGAATCCCTAATTCACCCCCTCTTAGGACACTACCGGTCCTTACACCAACATCTAAGCCAAGGTTGCAAGGATCCTACTACATATTTTACTATGATCTTAGGATCCCATGGAATCAGCAAGATACAGAATTTTATGGTATCATGATCCTAGGTATAGGATCAAGTATAATTCTATAGGATTCTATAGGATCCTATAGATAGATAGGATCATACATTTATGGGGCCGTTTAGTAGAGTTCTGATTCTATGGTAAGAGTGATTCTGTGATGAAAGTAGGGTGGAAGTGATTCTGTGGTGGAAGTGATTCTGTGGTGGAAGTGATTCTATTTGTAAAATCGTTTGGTATGCTAGTGGTGGAAGTGATTCCTGAGATAATATTGTGTTGAAATCGAGGAGAATCAGTCGGGAATCAAGTGAAAGCTAGTTTTTTCAGCTCCTACCTCGCTATACAAAACAGAAAGTGATTTCCGCGCAGAATCACTCCCCGACCAGCCCGTTTGGCAGCGCTGGGAGCAATTCCAGCGCGAAATCAGCTCCCAGAGCTCTACCAAACGGGGCCATAGGATCGTGATTCTGACAACAAAATTTGAACACTAAAGTTGCGTAGTATCTATAATTAGTTAAGTTTAATCAATTTAATTCAACAACTTTTGTCTTTCATGTTGTGATATGTGAAATAATGCTATAATTATTGTTTGAGACCTTTTAAATGATCGAGTTGTGATTAAATAATATTTAAAATTGAGACCCAGATTTACAAAAATTAAATAAATTTATCAAAAACAACATTATAAAATTTCATTGTTTATAATATATTTCAATTCTTATATAAAATAAATGTACTTTTCAAAATTGGATAGGATCATGATTCTAGGATTTGATTTTTTTATTCGATCCTGTCAAGAAAAAACTATACTACGTAGGAACCCGGTCCTAAGAACCTTGATCCAAGCAACTCACCAGCAAACTTTTTTGGGTGCATCAAGCTAAGAAAGCGAATTTACCATTTGACGTAACGTTATTTTGGAAACAAATTAGCCTCTCAATTGAAATAATCATTGGGTTATATGATCGTTTGGTTAGACATTAATCAATACGCATGACTAAACAATTACAAGGTAAAAAATAGTAATCACTTCAATCAAAAATATAAGTCACATTCACTACGTTATAAATCCACATTAGTGACGGATCTGAACCTGACCCATCACTAATATATGTAATTAGTGATGGGTCTGAATTTGACCCGTCACTGATTAGTCCACATTACTGATAAGTCTGAACCAGACCTATTACTGATGTATGTTTCAAAAATAACAAATAAAAAATAAGAATTGGAAATGGGTTTTTTAAATGAAAAGTTTGTCATACACCGATGAACTAACCATAGTGTACTTTTCACAGATGAACTGAAGTATATTTCTTACCATTCCATCAATATTCAAATTAAGTTTTCTGTTACTATATGAACACACCAAATCTCAAATTAATCGAAGCATAAGAAAAGACACAGACAATTAAAGTTAATCTGCTAGACAAGTTAACCTGTGAAGGTTCTAATCCAATGGGAATTTTCTAAACATCATGGCACATAATACTGTATCACAGAGTCACTGCCATTTAACACCAGTGGAACACCGGCCCTATAAGCACTCCATTCCCTGAAAAACTCCCACAGATCTCCAAGACAGAAATAAGATCGTGAATCCATAGCACCACCACTCCACATCCTTAGACTTGTCTGCAAGACAACAAAATTATTAGAACCAATTTATAGAACTCGTAATCAGCAGAAAAACAAAATTGTTCTTTCAAGGAAAGTAATCTTTCAACCAAAAACTCCTAGATTTCAGAGTTGATACAAAATCAGAATCTTGAGATAGCAGTGGATACGTGCATGGATAACACTCGCAGTACATGGATGTGCAGATGAAACCACATGACCTAAGTGGCTAAATCGTATGCTAGTTTTAAGTTTCAACAAGCAGAATGCAGTATAAGTGGTTGAATCGTATAAGAACCCTTCTCTGATCTTAAATGCTTTTTTTTTCACATAGTAAAGTGATATTGTGCTATTGTGCTTGTTTAAAGAATTATCAATTTTATAGAATTTAACAGCATGCTTCAAATTTTGTTCCCCCAATCACAACTAAACTTAATATGCTGCTGCAAGTAAACATTGAGCAGCCACAGTGGATCTTACCCCAAGCTCTCACCTAACGAGCCAACGTACATTGACTTCCTCATCAGCTCCATCCGCAGATAATGGAGTTACTCCTGGGCATCATGGCACTCCCGGATCTTGAGCTCGTTCTTCCTCATCAGGTCCTCCAGAAGCCTCCTACACTCTTCCTTCTCCTGCAGTCTGCAGAAGCAAACCGTAATCCTGCTTCAGCTGGCCACAACAATCGGATTTGCTCTGCAGATAACACAACATCGTCTTTCTTCACGCACAGCAAGCACAACAACCACATTATCCAATTTCTTTGAGTTGTTTTGGAGCTATGTACCACTTCTTGTGCGTGCAGCCTTTCTTTTTTTTTTTTTTAATTTTTTTAAGATTTGGGTCCCTATACCTGATCTTCTGTGAAGACCTTATCGGGGAATCATGCAGGACGTGGGATTCGATCCCACTCCGGCTCGGCACCCACCTCGGTGCTTTGCCACCGGGCTCCCTGTCCGTCTGCACGTGCAGCCTTTCTTTCCCGTTTGGATCCACCACGCCGCCGTCCTCACCAGCCATCTCACCGATGCTGCCTTTTGCTATTGTCGGTGGCGGCAAGGGCACGGAGACGGAGAAGAGCTTGACGACCGTGATCATGTGGCGCACGGTGTTCGTCCGGATGTAGTTCGGCTTGTCCTAAAGCGTCCCCTCGCACGGACACCAGATGATGACGAGGATGCGCTGCTAGCGGGGTCGAGCGCCTACTCCGCCGCCTTTAGCATCACTACCTCTAATGCTTCCACGAAGTCTAAGGAGCTCCCTGGTGAATCCCCCGATCAACAATTGAGATCGGCTGGGAGAGATAGAGAGAGAGGTGCGCGCGTCATGTACCCTCGCTGGCACTGCCATAGGGGATGAAGTCACATGTCCGGGACAATTTTACTATCTTCCTGGCAGAGCACGGGCCCGCACGGCCTTTGAAGCCTCCACATCATCGGTGCCGACACTGACGCCTCCTTGCTGCTGAGCCGGAGGGAGGTGGGGGGGATGAGGCAGGGACAGTAGCTTGAAGGGGCTCGGCGATGCAACATCGAGAGGTAGGGGTAGCGGCTGGGCGCAAAAGCGGCGGGGAGGAGTGGAGAGGTGCTGGTGGGGAAACCCTAAGACCCATACCCCTTTTATCTACCGCGTGCGTGCCTTCTGTGCGATGACTCCAAAGGTCGATGCAGCCAGGCCTATGTTCGCTCCTCACATACCCACACATTAGTGACGGCTGATTTTTAACACCCGTCACTAATAACTTTCACATTAGTGATAATAATTATATTATTAGTGATGGCTTATCAAGTGACATATTATTATTGTTATTAGTGACAAATGATTTCTTCACCCATCACTAGTGATCTATCATTAGTGATAGGTCGGATACGTGTCCCAACCTGCGGTGACATAGTGACGCGTCATCATTGGATCTGTTACTAATTGATCATTAGTTACGGGTTCTAGCCTGGGATCACTAATGGGATGCCACTAATATTAATTTCTTAGGTTGTGATTAGCTTTCCAACACTTCACAAAATATTCTACACTTTTGTGGCATTTTTCTATGTCATTTCCCTGTTTTGCCTGACTTAATTGATTGATTGAAGGCTATGCCCCCGTCTAAAATGACCTTCACTAGCTGCTTAGCTTGTATCGCGTAGAAGATTACCAAGCGCTTGACAAATTAAATTGGTCGAGCCCCTGGCCGGTCCATGTACCCCGTACAAGCTAGATATCTACATACAGGCATGTACTCATGAGTTCCTGGAACTTGATATATATATATATATATATATATTCGATTCAAGTTTAATTTGAGATCCTAATAAGCTAAGTTTAAGTCTAGCCATAAGCCTGTTCAGGTAAAGACGATGTCTGTTTACTTTAGCTAAGATTATTTTTTAACCTTATCATGCAACATAAAATTTAATTATTCAACCTTAAAGTCACATAACTATATAAACATATGATTTATATATAGAACTATTAAAAAATCTCGAAGCTCATGAAATACTCGAATTTAACTCGTTTTACACTTAATTTCAGCTTGACTCAAGCTAACAAACTAAACTCAAGTTTAGTTATAGGCTCGAATATATCTTTAACTGAGATAGAACTCGGCTCGAGTTTTTATCAAGATCAAGCTTGACGACGTACTAGCTAGAGCTGAACTTGTTGACAGCCCTGCACCCGACCGCCGGTTCTTTTTCCCCCGGCATGCATGCGCTGCGCGCTGAAATGCTGGTCCCGCGCGTCCAGCCGGCAAGCACGAAGCAGAATTGAATTCAGTGCCTGCCCCAGCAGCTCAGCTAGCTAGCTGTGTGTGCGAGCCGGAAAAGGATCCTCTCACGTTGGGAACAGAAGTCACGGGAAACCGTAAGGGTGACTTTACTTGTGCTATAGTAATAGACAGTAGCGCAACAATCGTGCTACAGTGTTCTTGCTACAATGAAATCGACACGACTAATAGCTACAATATCTTAGCTACAGCAAAAATAAGTCATAGTACTGACTATCGTCTCACCAAAATTACTGTTCCCTTAACTTTTGATCTCCATGTCAGAGGATTGGTTTCTGTGCGAGCCTATAACCCAGGCCAGCGCCGTTACGGCCGTATGAGCCAGATCGGTCGAGCAGTCTGACTGGCCCCACGCGCCTCTATGAACTGACAAAGTTGGGCAATATATATATATATATATATATATATATATATATATATATATATATATATATATATATATATTCATTGACAAAAGGATCACTGAACTAATTAATGTTTTTAGAATGCAATTCAATTGGAAAAATTACAAAAACCAAGTAACTTTATGAGTTTATCAAAATCCCTTATTACTTTCTTTTCTTCGGTCTCCCACTTACAATTTTAGAGGTTTGTCAAAAAATCTCTTATGACAGTTGACCGCAAGATGTGTTATTTATGTGGCTTCCTAGGTTCACTATAGTGGCATAGCGATATTTAACTTCGCTTCCTGCATTTCGTAGACCATTTAAATTAGTCTAGCATTTTATTATCTAGGCTTCCTATTCGTATACTTTTTAATATTCATCAAATTTAAAATACAAAAATCAGAGTGGTAGATCTAATTTATGGTTCAAGTGATTACGAAAAATCATTCTAGAAATCACCATGCCATTTTAAAAATAACACAAACACCATATCATACGGTCAAATAGTGTTATAGGGTATTTGACACCAATAAGAGCTACAAGGGGTTGACGAATAAAAAAACAAGTTGTAGGGGGTTATGACAAACAACTAAAGTTATAGTTGGATTTTTGCAATTTTTCCAATTCATTATCCACCAAAAGGAGCTAGCAATCTCATGTACTCCGCTTCGCCCCTTGAATCACGTGCATATTCTTTTATCGGAGACTATGAGACCCTATTCGGAGACTATGAGACCCTATCTTTAAGGGGATAAACAATAGACAGAAGAAGTCAGCATGTTACAAACAGACTTACAAGCAACCTCAAGCAAAAGCTTGACACATTTGACTAGGACATAATTAATTAGCTAGTGAGATACAAAGGCGACCACAGCTACCTACAATGTGATCCTACATTGAGCTAATTAATAAATTTTAGCTTGGGTCGATGATCCGTCTTAAAATTAACAACTTAATTAGTCGATGAAAAACTACAATAATCAGTATACGTTTAACGCTTTAACCAGCTTTACATTGATTTTTTTCTTATGTTGGTCTTTGACTCTTTGGGAACAAAATAAAGGGCTACTTGAACTAAGATATGGCCTCGCGTGCGTTGCACATAAACGCCCTTTCCGAATTGAACTCTGAACTCCTTGGACGAGCTATATTGGCATGTAGAATACATATAGCCGGAAACCACATCTTAGTATGGTAGCGAGGGATGGGCGTACGACTTCATTAATTAGGATTCAAATCCTAGTGATAATAATTTACACACATGTAAGTATTTTCAACAGTTTAATTTATAGGCATGGGATAGATGCTGCACTCGTAGGTGTATAAATATGGTGTCATATGTAGGTGGTGTATGTTTACATGGGCTATCCTTGTAATCAAAAAATACATATATAGCAACCACACCTGTGAAGTCGACTGGCGGAACAAATGAACCCTTCTTTCCAATTGGAAGTGAGACCTAGCTCCTTTAGTCAGAGTTCGGACAAGTACCCTGGAACATATTTAGCACAATCCTAGCCGACGGATCTGCCATGGCAAACAGTCACAGTGCAAGTGATTCAAAATAAAATTAGGGGATACTGTACTGAAAATGAGAAGGCAAACAGGAGATAGTGTTGCAGCCTCCCACACGCTGGTGGGATACACTCTCTGGTATGGCGGAGATTGTGCATCAAGGCGGGCCAGGTGGGATCCTAGTGGGTTTCACACCCGGCAGGAGCGGGACTAAATTTTCATCAATGGGAGTTGTAGGTCCAGGCTCTGATTGTGAGTCGGGTCAGGGGCAAGGATTGATTTTCGCACATGAGCCCCCGATGGGTACTCCCAACTGCTGTCGCCACTCGCCCGCTTGTGCATATATGCTCGCCTCCCAGCTGCCGCCGCCACTCGCCCGCTCGCCTCTCAGTCATCACCACCTCCTGCCACTGCTCGCCCGTCGCCACCCGCCCGCCCTATGTTCACCGCCACCCACGCCGGCGTGCCCGTCTCAGGCTCCCAACCACTACCGTGCCCACGGGTCCCCACGAGGGTTTTGGGTCCTCACCGGGTTCAGGACCAAGGGTATATTTTCACCCATTAGATGAATCGGATCTGACTTGAGTTTTTCAATTTAGGTTTCGAGTTTGATACGTTCTTAATGCATCCAACCTAATCTGCCCCATTGGAAGGCCTTCTCTCTGAAGGATATGATAACCTCCCAAAATTCTGCATCCTAAGCCTGCTCTATGTTTCCCATGAATGGATCGAGCTGTAGATGGACATCACTAAAGGAGTGTACCAAACCGGATGTGGCACATGGAGAAGTTAAAATTGGTAAGACTAAAACCGAGGTAAAAGTGATCAATCATGCATGCGTGGTTCTTCCGTTCCTCCCACCCCCCTCACCCCATAACAAAGATCGAGCAAAAAAACGATGGGTCCGGACACACAGGACCGATTAACTTTGCAGCACATGCACGATTTTGACCGGCAGAAATGGCTTGCATGCATGGCAAGCTTAACGACCAGGACCAGACCATGCATATGTACTCCGTACACAATCAAGTGGTGTGGGGTGGGGATGGCTACAGTCTCTACGTACGCTACTGCGCATGCATGCATCGATCGCGTCTGATGATTCGCCACGAGCCTGTACTCTTGCTCATGATTGACCACAAGGCCCAAGGGAGATCTAGCAAGCAGCGACATGCATGCATGCCGTACGTATTCATTGCATGCACTTTGTGTGTGGTCCATCACTTATATATACAGGATCGAGATGAATTGATATCTTATCAATTTTTTACATGGTTTTTTATTTTTTCACCTAACGTGTTTTAAAACAATACGAGGAAGAAAAAACTCAAGAGAAACTCGTTACACCAAAAGATTGTCTATGAAAGCATGACTTTCATAGATGGAATTGAATACTAGGTTTCATTAAAAACCAATGCATATGTTATCGCACACAAAGGCCTGCAATTTGAGAAAGAAAACTTAAATCTAAGGAGGTAATCACCGGATGAAGATACTCTTCAAGTTGATAATTTAGAGGCTAATTCAAGATCATTTCTGAATGTGAATTTTATATCTCTATCAACAAGAAGAACCACTTCAACATGGTAAAAAATTTCAGCTCTAAAACCAAAACGAAAATCACAATGAAAACTGAAAAACTCGCAACGAAATAAGAGAGCCAATAAAGAGAAACTAGAAGAAGATGAATACAAGTATAAGAGGCAACATGAACTTCATTACTTACAAATGATAATCCTATTTTTGAAAGATTACAAAGTATTTTACATAAAAAACTATCATATAATAAATAGGATAAGTATTCCTCTCACCCTTCTAAAATCCTAGCTTACAACTCTCAAATGGCTCAACCAACCCTCTCCTCTATGTATAGCTTAGCTTCTTTGATCCCTAACTTTCTTAGATTGTTCCAAAAATACCACTATCTTCCAATACATTTGTACTTACTACAGAGGACATTTTTATCTATCTTTTTTCTTATCCATCAAACGCCTGTGACGTCTTTGTGACTTAGCTTCGTCTCGACGTAAGCTTCGCGATGATGCCACGTGCATTTCACACTTTCCCACGGTTTTGAGAGCAAACTGCAAAACCATCTTACACAATTTTCAAAGCATGACTCAACGCTACTTGCTTACACCATAAGAAAGAGATCCGATGCCGATGCGTATACTCCATCTTGCGATCTTAACCATTGGCAAGTTTCTCCCGCTCTCGATCCCTTGGGCCGCCTTGTCACTTGCGCCGGTATCCCTTTCGCTTAACTTTGTCAACACACCCTCTTATCCACCTTCTCACGCTTTGCTTGATCTCCACATATACAACTAGGATCACTCTTGATTTCGCCCAGTCTCCTTGATCGTCTAGCACTAAGCACTCTACTTGGCCCTGATTATCCCGTCATCGACTGTCAAGTTGTATCCATCACATTCATATGACAAGACAAACACAAACATTTCTCCAACTTCATCTCAAGGTAGTTAAAAATCATAATTCTCAGTTTAAAACACATCCAAAAAAATCATGAACACCGAATGATTCGGTGTACACTCCTTTTGAGCATTAGACATCCGACACTTATAATTTGACTCCACTGAAAACTTCTGAAAAATCCTCCGACGTAGCATTCGGCGTACACTCCTCCATCGCTAGACCATCCATTGAGTACAAATGCACTAGTCACCCCATTTTGAAACCTCTAGAACAATTGCTTCGGTGAACTCTCTTGCGAGTACATTTTTAATCACCGGACCATCTAGCATGTATATCTTATGTAGACAAGCTTTGCAACCTCTTTGAAAAAATTAGTCTGGTGTGCATTGTTGACCATCGCCGGACCATCTGGTGTTGTAATGGATTTACTTTTCTAAGTCAAAACCATCCGGCGTGAAATCTTTCTAAGTGCCGGACCATCCGGCGTGTACAAATTTTCTAGCGCCGGATCATCTGGCGAGTGCAAATTTTTCTAACTTAGAGACAAAAATATCCACTCCATTTTTCTCTGCAATTTTTATTAGTCATGATCCTAATTGCAATACATAGACATGCTCCTACAATTCTAAAATCAACCAACCACATCAACAATCTTATTAATTACTCATCATATATAAAATAAGATATATTTCAATTTAATTTCTCAGTATAGTAGGACCAAACCGGAGTTTAAACAGAAATTAGAACTCCTCCCTAGATTTCTATCGTGGTGTCGAGAAAATCCGGTTAGTTACGCGTTGGAAATCGAGAAAATACAGTCGTAGGCATGCAGCTCCAACCCGTACAACAACCGTATATGTATGTGAGCGAGAGCTACCATCAACTACTTTGAGCATCAACGGGTTCTACATGTAAGGCTGTACACACACAGCAGCGCTCTTGAATAGTATTAATCTTGCTGTATGGTGGGGTATCCAAATCAGACATGCTAATTGTTTGTGGCCACAAAAATCGGTAAATTAAAGACTAGGAACAAGCTCGACGTACGCATGCATCTTCGGCAATCTGAACCATGCTTCGTTAGAACCCTCCGAAGGTACAGTAGTAACGTAAAAAATGGGATCTGAAACCTGCCGTACGTCCGTACATTGTGCTCTCCGAACTGCCAACATTAAGCACAAGGCAGTTGTGCCGCAAAACAATAGGTCCGCAAAACAATATTGTTAAATAACCTGGAATAATGCAACGGTTAAAAAATAGAAGAAGAGAGGAGAGTTGAAGAGATTTTCTTTTTTAAAAAAAAGTAGAAGAGAATTTAGGTGTAACAACTGGACCTTCCAGCCGACCCATGCCTAGTTAGGACATATAAACAATATAAAGATGCTTCCACACATGCTTATATATTCTGTTGGACGTCAACATTAGGGATCCCAACACCCTTGGTCTAGCTAGCTGGTGTCTAGGGACCTTAGGTTCTCGAATGTCTTTCGGATGACGGAGTTTTGAAGGAGCCCTAGTCTTCTGGAGATCAAGCCTCCCGAAGCTCTAGCTTCCTGGAACCTGGGTAGGCCCTGCAAGGCTCGACGAGTGAGTCATCAAGATTGGAGAAAAATCAGTTAGAGGGGATCCACTAGTCGTTCTCCGCTTGCAAGGAAGTGACTGACATTTAATATTGGTGTAAGTAGGAGCCATCTTGACATCCCAGGGTAAGTAGGAGCTGGCCTAACACCTTGGCAGTGTGGCACCGCAATAGGCGATCGGCCGAGCACCACGCCTTTCAGGCCACTTGCGCATCTGTATTTGTCATAGCAGATAGTATCTTCTCATTAGGGGTAAATGTATCCTACCTAGACCCATGCCGTGTGATTGAACCGGTCCTGAATCCATGTGGGACAATGATAGTTTGTATCGCTCTCTGAAAGGGTATACTTGTATATTTACACCCTGGATGATACTATAAATATCGACCCTTGGCCATCAAGTCTAGGGACGAATCCTTGAACGATCAATACATATGACTTTCCTTCCTCTCCACCTTTTCTCCAATCTTGAGCCATTCGTGTGAGTGTGCTCTCATCGTACTTGTTCGCGAAAGACATTCTCTTCCCCCAACAGTGGCGCTATCTGTGGGGATTCAAGCATAGAAGTACTAAGAGTGGTAGGATGCCACCCTAGAAGAAGACCACCAAGACCGTAGCGCCGGCGGCCAACCCCTAGCCATGCCTGTGCGAAGGACCGCACGACCAAGCACAGGCCACGCCTGTGATAGCCCCCTAACTGGGGGAGCGAGGGCCCTGCGACCATCATTGGCTCGGCCACGACCCTAGCTGGGGTTGACGCTAGGGGGCCCCCTGTCGTGGAGGCCCGGCAGCAGGGCATAGTACGGGCCCCGCAGCATCCCTAGGGGCTGCAACCGACACCGTCACTGTGAACGCCACCCTGGCCGAACAACAATCATGCTTGGCAGCCCTCTAGACACAGTTGGAGGAGCTACAGGCGGCCCTGCAGATCGAGCAGCAAACTACTCGCGTGACCACCGCCGCTCCCTTAACGGCCGGCACCGTCCCGTTTTGGGCTTTGGGGGTCCATGAGGGCTTCGACGAGACAACCCATCACCACCAGGTGCCCCCTACGGCTGTCGTGCAGACTCCAGAGCCTCAGGACGATCGTCGAAAGGCCCTGTTACAAGACTACAGCTCCCTGTAGAAGGACCTGCAGGCCATGCTTTTCTCGGAGGGATTCTGAACCTCGAAGCTATCTAAATTCAGGGGCAACTTAGACCCTGATGAACTTGTCCATTCTTACAGCCTCTCTATAGAGGCCAACAGAGGTAGACCGACCTCCATGTCTAAGTGCTTCCCCCTCACCCTGTGGAGGTGGTAGCCATCCGATGGTTCGTTCCGGGCACTAGAGCCTGGGATTGTTTACACCTCTGCCCAGCTCTAAGACCTCTTCTGCAACAATCTCCAGGGCACCTTCATTAAGCCGGTGACCTCCAGAAGCCTGTTTACCATCAAGCAGCAGCCAGATAAAACCCTTCGGGATTACTTCCGGAGATTTTACCAAACCAAAGCCTAGATTAGAGGCATGTCAGATTTATCGATCATCGATGCTACAACCCAGGGTCTGACCAAAGTGCCCCTATACGATCGATTGAACCGACGCCCCATATACTCGGTGGAGGCCCTCATGTGCAAATTCGAGGAATATGCACGTACAAAGGAAGAAGAGCTCTACCAAAGGCTCGCGCAAGCTACCACAGCCCAAGCGTCAAGCCTGAGAAGTCACACTCACAAGAGGGGTCCTCACACGCCCCTCCTCCTCCATTGGCAGAAAGGGCCTCCGAGGAGGCTAATGGATCCGGAGCCCACAAGGGACGCCACTAATAGCTGTGTGGCTTCCACAACATCAACCAAGGCCGAGGGTGCTCTGGAGCCCTTCCAGAGCGACACCACACCCTGGGCCAATACCCTGAAGACGAACAATAGTGCACTTTGCACGGGGCGGGATGGGGCCATAACACCGAGGACTGCCAAACCCTCATAACATTCCGAGAGGAATACCTCGTGAGGCAGGCAGCCCACACCGTGGCAGAGGGAGCCAGCGATGGGTGGCCCAGAGACCAGGGACCAATGGTCGGCCGCTAGATTGATCGTCTGGCCATATAGAACCCTCCCTAGCTGGCTCTGACTTCTCTGCCTCCACCATCTGTGGAGCAGTACAACGACGAGGGGCCCTGGGCCAAGCAAGTGGTCCTTGCTATAACAGGAGGAGGAAACATCGGCTGCTCCTCAAAACAACAACAGTGAGACTACACACATGGGGTGAACCACGTCGGGGCAACCAACATCCATCGTTAGGCCCCCGGATGGGTCGACGCGAAAGTAATGTTCACCTCTGAAGATGCCGAAGGGGTGAGGTTCCCTCACTCTAAAACCTTGGTCATCTCAGCCAACATCACCGAGGTCGAAGTTCGGAGGGTGCTGGTTGACAGAGGCAACTCAATGGACATCCTTTTTATACACACCTTCAACCAACTCCACATTCCGCGGAGCTGGCTCTCTCCATCCCGTAGTCCCCTGCAGGGGTTCAATGGGCCCCTCTTGATGCCCTAGGACAAATAGAGCTTCCGATCATCTTCGGTGAGGGCTCTACAACGTGGACCGAGGTGATCACATTCGACGTCATGGACATACCCTACCCCTACAATGCCATCCTAGGCTGGGGGACTCTGAATAGATTCGGAGCTGTTTCCCATCACAACTACCTCTGCTTGAGGATGCCTGGACCCTAGGGGCTGATATCCGTCCATGAAGACCAAGACTTAGTTAGGCGCATTGAGTACGGATACTCCACTCCCTTCCATGGCCGCCATATCCACATCGTGGACCAAGAGAGCTTCGAAGACCCCATTCGGTGCATTACGAACACCTCGGCCCTCCGAAGCCATGATCAGATGGGGACGTAAAGAATGTCCTAATACATCCGGACCAGCCCGATCGAACTTTTGAAATCGGGGCAGACCTTGCCCCAGAGCAGGAGGCCCAGCTCTTGACTGTCCTGCAGAGCAACCTCGATGTCTTTGCATGGTCCCCGCAGGACCTTCCTAGAGTCGACTGTTACATCATCGAAGACTCCCTTCAGGTCGATCCAAAGGCCATGACTATATACTAGGGGATTCGCAAGCTCTCCCCTCAGCGGGCAGAGGCTGCAAAGGAGGAAGTCCAGAAACTACTGGAGGCTGATGTCATATGAAAGGTCATTCACTCTGAGTGGCTCTCCAACACTGTCCTGGTTAAGGAACACAACATCGACTTCACATCGCTAAACAAAGCCTACCCCGAGATCCATACCCCCTTCCTCACATCGATCAGGTGGTGGACTTCACCGCTGACTGGTTAGTTGCTGATCTTCTTGGACGCGTATTCCGGATACCACCAAGTGTGGATGGCTGCGAAGGATGAGAACAAGACTAGTTTTATTACCCCCTTCGGGGTATACTGCTATGTCTGGATGCCCTTCGGCCTCTAGAATGATGAGGCAACCTTTTCTCGCTTAGTACACAAGATCCTAGAACAGCAGCTGCACCGTAACATCGAGGCCTACGTTGATGACATCGTTGTGAAGAGCAAGCTCGAGACCGACCACATCGTCAACATCCAAGAAATATTTAATAGCCTCTGAGCAGCAGGCGTGCGTCTTTACCCAGAGAAGTGCGTATTTGGCGCCAAGGCTGGCAGGTTGCTGGGATACCTCATCTCCCAAAGGGACATCAAGGCTAACCTTGCCAAGATTCGTGCCATCATGGTGATGTCACCTCCCACCAAATCAATGGAGGTCTAGCGTTTGGCTAGCCACCTTGTAGTCCTTAGTCGTTTTCTCACCAAATCAGCCGAGTATAAGCTTCCATTTTTCAAAGCATTGAGGGGCTTTGGCTCTTTTAGGTGGACTCCAGAGTGCCAGGCCGCATTCGAGGCCCTAAAGACCCACTTTTTCCGACCTCAAAACACTCGCAATACCTGTCCCTGGCAAAGGGCTCCTCCTGTACCTATCCGCTTCTACCTTCGCTATCACTGTTACCGTAATACAGGAAGAGGATAGTGAGGGTAAGGCCATTTTGCACAAAGGTCCATATACTATGTGTCGGAGGCCCTACCCGGGGCTAGGAAGCACTACACCAAGCTAGAGAACATAGCATACACCCTCTTGATGGCCTCACGCAAGCTCCAAAACTACTTCCTCGTCCACGATATCACTGTATCAACATCATACCTGCTTAGCGACATGCTTCACAACCGAGATGGGACTGGACGCATTGGAAAATGGGAAGTGGAGCTAGGCCCCTTTGCGGTACGATTTGTAGCCCGTACAGCCATCAAATTGTAGGTCTTGGCCAACTTCATCGCCGAATGGACTCTGACACCTGCAGGATGTAAGGACAATATAAACCGACTGAGCTTACGGTGCCATCGCTGCAGGGGCCAGTGCGGTCCTTATTTCTCCCACATGCTAGCGGGCTAAGTTCGCAGCCTGCCTAGAGTTCAACACAACCAACAACGTCCCCGAATATGAAGCCGTCCTCCTGGGCATCCGAAAGGCCCAAGCCTTAGGAGCCACCAGTGTCATCATTAAGACCGACTCCAAAGTCGTTTTTGGGCACATGGACAAGAGCTTCCAAGTGCGACACCCGGACCTGGCGAGATACCTTGAGGCCATTCGCAAGGATGAAGGATCTTTCCATGACATATCCGTACGAATCATTCCATGAGCAGACAACGGGCAGGCAAACGCCCTGGCAAAGGCTGCTATCGGAGGCGAAGAACTGCTATTAGGTGCCTTCTTAGAGACCCTATATCAGCTGGAGGCTGACTCCCTGGATGAGGTGGCCACCATCGTTCTCCCTATAGAAACCCTGGACTGGAGGGTTCCCCTCTTTTCCTTCCTAAGTGGAATGGAGGAGTCGGTTGACTCGATCACGCTCTGCCACATTGAGCATCGTGCCAGGGGCTACCTCTTGGTTGAAGGAGCCCTTTATAAAGTAGGGGTCTGCGCTTCCCTCCTCTATTGTGTCACAAGGCAGGAGGGGTCGACCTCCTCCGAGAAATTCATGAAGGCCTCTATGGCAATCATCTTGCAAGGCACTCCGCTAGGGGTTCTACTATTTCGCAGTCATATCAGATGCGGAGGAACTCATCCACACCTGCCAAGGATGTCAATGAATGGGATGTCAGAGCCACATGCCCCCAACTCCCCTACAACTGATCATTCTCGTCTGGCCCCTGGCTTGATATGGCATGGATCTCATTGGACCATTCCCCTGCACCAAGGACAACCTTCGATACACGATAGTAGCATTGGAATACTTCTCCAAATGGGTCGATTCCGAGCCCCTCACGGCCATCACATCGAAGAATTTCCAGAAGTTCTTCTAGAAAAATAGAATCAGCCACTTTGGCATCCCATGACAACTCACGGTCAACAACATAACACAATTCAACTCCGGGCCATTCAAAGAATTTTGCGCCAACCTTGGCATTGAGGTTTGCTTCACCGCTATCTGTCATCCTTAGTCCAACGGGGCCGTCGAGCGTACCAGCGGCAATATTCTCTAAGTCCTAAGTCACCGTATCGTAGGCCTGGCTAGAGGCCTATGGGTCGAAGACCTTCCAAAAGTTTTGTGGTCCCCTCGCACCACGGTCACGTGAACCACATGATTCACCCCCTTCCGCCTCCTATATGGTGATGAAGCTATGACTCCAACTGAGATTAAAGGACGCTCACACCGTGTGCAATTGCCGTAGACTGCTGGAGAAAGAGAGCTCACCCTTGACCTCACTGAAGGCACACGGCTCCATGCCGTCAGGAATCTTGACCACTACATTGCCAAAACCAAGACTTGGTACAATCCCAAGGTAGACCATCGAACCTTTGAAGTTGGAGATGTAGTTCTTTGGCATGCCCTGGCCCTGGGAAAACTACGCAATAAATGGGAAGGCCCATACCTTATTCTCGAGTCAAACAGGTCTGGCTCCTACCATCTGGTAGACACTGAAGGGACCCCTTTGGAACAAAGTTGGAATTTAGAGATCCTCAGCAAGTACTATGTGTAGAAGTCCTCCGCCCCCCGCTCCCCACGGTAATCAGCTACCGCATCATTCGGAGGCCCTCAGGCTCAAGCCTCCTGAACGAGCCTAATCCAAGAAAGGTATGCCCTATCACACACCTCTCTAATTCAACATTACAGTTCACTTTTGACCTTTACATGGCTCGCTAATAGCCTTAGGTTGACGCATGCTGGGAATAGCCACCTTAGCTAGCGTTGTACGCTATAGACCGTCCGCCATCTTGAAGGCATGGCCTCCATGGCGGAGTGACAGAACCCTCCGGCATCTTGAATGCATTGCCTCCATGCCGAAGGGGTATAGACCATCTGGCATCTTGAAGGCATTGTCTTTGTGCTAAAGAGGTATAGATCCCCTGCCATCTTGAAGGCATGGCCTCCGTGGCAGTGTGGCAAAAACCTCCGGCATCTTGAAGGTATTGCCTCCGTGCCAAAAGAGTATAGACCATCCTCCATCTTGAAGGCATGGCCTCCGTGTTGAAGGGGTATAGACCCTCTGGCATCTTGAAGGCATTGCCTCCGTGCCGGAGAGTTATAGACCATCCGCCATCTTGAAGTTCTGGCTAGCCTCTGTGGCGGAGTAGCAGAACCCTCCAGCATCTTGAAGGCATTGCCTCCCTATCGAAGGGGTATAGAACCTTCGGTATCTTGAAGGCATTGCCTCATTACTGGAGAGGTATAGACCGTCCACCATTTTGAAGGCCTAGCTAGCCTCCGTAACGGAGAGGAAAAACCTCCATGCAAAAAAAAAAAATCAAATCCTTCGGTATCTTGAGGCCTAGCCTCCATGCTAAAAAGGTTCGAATCCCCCAGCATCTTGAAGGCTTAAAGCCTCTGTTCCAAAGTTGCCTAACCCCTCCGATATCTTGAAGGCCTACCCTTCGTACTACAGAGGCGTGACAAATCGAATCACTAACCAACGAAGAGTTTCACTCTACTCGCACCTAACACAGCTAAGTACCCCTAAAAAATTGCACCCCTTGGCCGCTAGCAACTGCAGAGTGCGAGGGGATCGGGTAAGGGGAGGCAAACGAGGCGTTGGTGCGATCAAAACTATAAAGGCAAAAGAGCGAGGTTAACACAGTGCAAGTTTATTCACATACAAATATTACGCTCGGCTAATTGTCATAAATTGAATCCATGCCTAACAAATACACTAGTCTGTTGCACCTCCTCGGAGCACTTCAGGATGTGGAGGGCGCTGGATCACCACGCCTCCTCGATGTGCCTTGGGATCTAGATGATTGACTCGTGTAGCGGCGCATGGAGTGGCAACGTGGGTACCCCCCATGTGAAGACCTCTTATAAAAAATAGAGTCCTTCCAAGCTCGAGAAGATGGAGGTTTAGCCGAGAAGGGGTACGTATCAAAAGCAGAAAAGTCCAGCTCCTCCCCCTCCTTCTACGAAGCCTTCGCAGCCTACATATCCTCTACCATGACAAACTCGAGGATTTCCAAAGGCACCTTCCCATCAGGACCCCGTGGAAGAATATAATGCCGAGAGTCGTGCGGACTAGCGGCCCCCTGGGCGGTTCACCAATCATCCTTCTCAACGAAACACACCTCCGAGGTAAGAGCAGAAATAGAAGCAGTGGGGTCCTCTGGTTCCTCCTTAACCAAGACATCGGCGGCCACCTCTGGATCCACACCCATGGGAATCATGAGGCAGAACAAAGTGATCCCGCTGCCGCTCCCTGGACGCTCCAGATGCACTAGACCCCTACTTGAAGGTGGCATCTCGAGCACGAGTGAGGCCCCTTTCAGCCTTAGGTTGCATAGCTGTATGCGCAAATCCATAAAGCAGGAGAGGGTGATTAGTAGACTAAGTTTTTGACCCCCCGCAAGAAGAGAAGGAAAACAAAAAAGAAGCCTACTTAGAACTACACCTCCGGTTGCAGAGCTCGCAAGGCATCACCCGCATGTGAAAACTACTCCTGCGGAGCGATGACTGGACTAGAAGGATGTCTGGATGATAACTGTACGTTAAAAGAGTCTTGGCGGGGAGCCTGGCCTCCTGCAGAAGGACCCGAGCAGGAACCTTTAGCACCTAGCTTCACTCGAGCTGCCATATACCGTAGCGTAGTTTCTCAGCTGAGCCTCATCCATACAACTCAGCAAAAGTTGTCCAAGGCTGTGTGGATCTCCGTCGAAAGTGTCTCGAACAGGAAGTCACTAACCATGGAGTTCGGAATTGGCTGCCTCAATGCATCAAATTGGTGGAGCCCCGCTCGGTGCAGCAACACCAGCTGGAGCTCTGAGGAAACATGTGAGATAGACCACTTGTAGGCTTTAGCAATGTCAGTCGTCACCTCCACGGTAGTCTTGAGCCAACATAGCATCTGGGATAGCGCCTTTGGGCCAGAGGGTACTGGCGGCGCCTCAGCTCCGAGTCCGCTCAAAGCATTATAGGTGGCATGTGCTGCCTTTGACGTGAGCTCGTATAGTACCTAGTGCTCCACGTGAAGTGCCTCCTCCGCTACCTGGGCCACCTCCAACTCGCCTTAAACTTCAGCCGCCGTAACTCGAATGCCCCGGGCACTATCCTCCGGAGCCACTCGAGCCCTAGCGGCCTCCTTGAGAGAAGCCTCCATGGCCCGGAGGGCTTCGGTGGTCTTCACCGCGGTGGCCTCACCATGTTCATGCTGCACTGCCTCTTCCAGCTGAAGGGCCTACTCACGCTCACAAAGTATCGTCTCCTCCCTCAATCGACCCTCCACATACTCTACCCGCTTCTTGGCCTCCTCCAAGGCCTGACAGAGCTCTGCCACCTTATCTCGAGCCTCATCACGGGTCGTAGCAAGGGCATGGCACTGCGCACACCCTAACGTCCTCACCAAGATCAGTTACTGTAGAACACAACATAGGAATGATAAGATGAGCTACAAAAAAAAAAGATGCTAGGTACAAAAAACTGCAATTAATTGCCTACTTGAAGGGTCGCCGCCTCCACTTCCTCCAGAGGACCCCGGGCCACCAACTGCTCAATCTCTCCACTCCTGAGGAGAGACGAGGCCAAGGCAAAAGCCTTCAATGCCTATGAGCGCAGCACGAAGTCGTTCGGGGTTAGGACCTCAAGGTCACCCTCTCAACTATTACAGAGGAAGCCCTTGCAGAGGGTTCAGCGCCATCGGCACCGGTCACCCAGGCCAGGTCATAGACTGGCTCGACATCCTATGGCAATGAAATTATGCCCTCTGAGGTGACTATTAGGGACACATTCGGAGGGGTCATTGATTCCTGCTGAGGCCCCGTAATATCGGGAATCGGGGCCGAGGACCCATCTATCCCCATGCCTCCTAGAAACACTAGAAAATTACGGAAGTCAAGACTCTTTGCGCATCACCATGTTAGAACAGAAGCCTATGGGAGGGAGCCTCCCTACCAATGCCTCCGGTTTCTTCAACCAAGGGACCGGTGACCTCCTCGTTGTCAGAGGGCATCAATACCCACCTTGCGCAAAAATCCAGGGAGGCTTCACTGTCTCACCTTCCAGTCCGGCCATGGTCAGCAAGGTCCGAAAGGGCTAGGCCCTTCCCAGGATTGATTCCTCCGGGTTAGGCTTCGTCTTTGGCCAGGCCACCTATGCTTTCGGAACTCCTAACCCACCTCTGATGCTTCGTTCACCAAACGACGCCATGGACAACTCGGCCTTCAAGTTGGCATGCAAGCCTTCGGAGGTCAGTGGGGGATAAGATCGGGGTGGGCTGGCAAGAGGCCATGGTGCCAGAATCCTTGGGCTCCTACGGGTTTGACCACGCCGAGGGCTCCACCCCGAGTCAAAGGCATACACGGTTTTGCCGCTCCCAGCTCCCAACCATGCTTATGCGTTGGTTCCACGATGGTAGCCAGGCCTAAGAACTCCTCCATGATCTCCGTCACTGGCTCCAGAGAAAGGTAGTTCTCTGAAAGAAAAAGGTTTTTCATGTCTACGGATTCAAAACTAGACAATGAAAAGTACTCACCACAACTATTGGTGGGCCTAGAGTAAATGTTCAGCTCTTCTTTCCCACCTTTCTAATAGACATGATTCCAGTCCACCCGGAGGGGTTCGACACGTAGCCTAGTGAACTCCTCCGAGAGATTGCACATGCTCATCCTTTTGGCCACCCTTTGGAGGAGCATCAACCGCGAAGCAAGCTGGGCATCTCAGATATTCGGCATCATGGTATGGACATACTTGATGTCGCGGTTTGTGGAGCGAAGGGGTGATCCGAAGCCAACATCATAGTAAAACCATCGCTCCGACCACTCGATGTATCACCGTCTGTTGTTGGCCTTCGCTGGAAACGCATCCTTGTACTCCGACCATAGCTAGAAGTTCACTCTCCCAAAGCTAAGGGCCTTCATCACTTCATCCTCCGTCCGGGTCTTTGGTTGGCAACTCGTGTAATGAGAAAAGGTTCGCCATCCCTTCGCACCAATCCACCCGCATAGCTCACTCGAAGATGGCTAGGCAGACGATGGCATTGATGTGGAGCTATGGGAGCTCCACATAGAAGTAGTGGAGCACTCCTTTGAGCAGCGACACGATTGGGAAGCCCAGACCCACGTCGAAAATGGCTTCAAACATCATGACCTCATGGCCTAGAGGCTCGAGAACCTCCTCTCCCCATGATGCCCAGGCTACAGATCTAGAGGGGATTTTCCCCTCATCAACTATCTGGTCGAGCTCGGCGTCATCAATGGCGGATCCTCCCAGTACGACAGTCTGTTGGGGATATTTCTTGCTAGCGCGGTGGAGCTCTAGGCCCACCGGCATCCCAGGTAGCGGCGAAAGAATCGGCGGTGCCTGGGTGTCCACCGCCCCACGCGCATTAGTGGTCCCGCTCATCGCTGACATATCGGTTCCGCCCTAGGCACCAGAACTAGCCATACGGATCTCTGGGAGGCAGTGAAGGATGCTAGGCGGCAGAGAAGATGGGAGAATAGTGACCGGTGGACGCGCACGCGTGCTAAGGCAAGAGCGGCCACAAGCAAATGTAGATGAGAACAAGGAGCAGAGCATGGCCGCCGTTTGGCCTAGACCCTGTCCTTATAAAGATAAGAGAGGAGTTATTCCCTCTGGGGAAACACGCGCACGCCCTGTCCCTTCACCCAATGCCCACAATCATGGGGAAGTGGAACCGCTCCCATGACCCTCCAATGATGCGGTGCCATATACCCCACTACCGTTCCGCACGACGTAACCACGCCATCAATTTCATGTCGCATTTAATGTCCCACCTCATGTCAAAGAGTTAGTTCAATTCGATTGAATTGGACCTTTTGAACCAATTCAACCAATACGAAGAACCATAGGCCATTAGCTGCAGCGCCAGGAACCGCCAGAGGCCTTGCTCCAAGAAAAAAAACCGAGGGGCCTTCCTCTCCACTAGCTGCCCGTGCGAGGGGCTGCTATTGGGGGTCGTCATTAAGGACCCCCGACGCCCCTGGCCCAGCTAGCTCGTGCCTATGGAACTCGAGTCCCTGAATGCCTTTCAGATTGTGGGGCTTCGAAAGAGCCCCAGTCTCCTAGAGATCTAGCCTCCTGGAGCCTGGGTAGTCACTGCAAGGCTCGAGGAGTGAGTCATCAAGATTGGAGAAAAATCAGCCAGAGGGGGCCCACTAGCCATCCTCCGCCTGCAAGGAAGTGACCGGCATTTAATGCTAGTGTAAGTAGGAGCCATCCTGACATCCCAGGGCAAGTAGGAGCCAACTAGACACCTTGGCAATGTGGTGCTGCAATATGCGATTGGTCGAGCACCACACTTTTTGGGTCACTTGCACCTTTGTATTTGGCATAGCAGATAGTATCTTCTGATTAGGGGTAAATGCATCCTACCTAGACCCATACCATGTGATTCGACCGGTCTTGGATCCATGTGGGATAGCGATGGTTTGTATCACTATCTCTATAAGGGTATACTTGTATATTTACACCCTAGATGGCACTATAAATACCAACCCTTGTGATGAGGACATCACTCTTTCAGATACACACACACCGAGTATTCCTCCAACAATAGGTCCATTGACACGAGCTCGTGCACGTCAACTAAATCATGAGGTGAGCTCGTTCCTTAGTGTTCCTTTATATTTTGATGAGGATGAGATGCTACTGAATAATTGTGATGTATTGTTACTTAGGAACACGGGAGAAGAACAGCAAGGGCGCCCAAGCCAAGGTGGAGGCCCAATCAAGTTCGAGTCCGTTTCAGAGTCCAACACCAGCCTGCACTAAAATCTTCTCCCAGGACGCATACGGACTCCATTTTCGATGTTCTACACATGGTTGGAAATCTGAGGAGATAAGCTTTCCAATGGGACTGGTCCCATGTCCAAATTCTTTCTGAGTCAACGGGAATCGTCGAAACAAGTGGACGTCCAGAATCTGTCACGGTGCTGCGCCACCATCTTTTGGGCCGTTGGGCCGTGTATCGTGTTGGAGTCCATTAGGGACGCGTCCAGGGGTCCTTGGCTGAACCTAGTCTTTTATATACAGTAGTTGCCACCCTAATTAGGGTTGGATTTTGCTTAGATATTGATCTACACACAATTGTGAGATTTTCGCTCTTGTTCCGGACCGACTAGGCCGTTGCAAGTGTTTGTGGAACCCCGACTTCGAGTGCTTGAATTTAATTCGCAATATTTCAGATTGCATCTTCTACATTCTTGCTTGTGTTCTCGATACGCTTGCAGGGATTAAGCCTTCTTGGCGAGGTCAACCGCGCGACACGGTTGATAACCAACGGAGCTGTGGTGTAGTGATTGCAAGGGAGATGATCTGTTCGGGTCGAAGCCTTTGGATCATCAATGTCGAGTTCTCCACCCACCGACTTATCGCTACCTATCGGAAGATCAGGCCAACATTGCTCATCAACTGGTATCAGATTTTCAGGTTGCCCGTTAGGTAATTTCGTTTTCCCCTTTAGATTAGTCTGTTTTTCATTACCTAGAGTCTAGAAAAAGCCCAAAAAATTCCGTCAATTTCCGCTGCCCTAGAACCCTTTGTGCCTTTGCAATTTTTGTTTTCAGTTGCGCGTTGTTGAGTTTGTGTCCGTGGTCGAGTCTTGTTGTTGGTTTTAGAGTCGTGTTCTTGGTTTTTAGTCAACGCTCCGTGCTGTTTTGATCACGCCGCTATCCCATCGCCACCATCCCCACCAACAAGTCAAGCCACCACATTACTCGATTTGCCACCGCGAGCCGCCTTGTGTTACTTTCCGCCAAGCCAACCCTAGATAGGTTACAAGCCGCATTGTATCAATTGCCCTGCCACCGCTGCCATCCTTGTTCATCTCGCGATCCTATTGCTTGCAATACCTTAAAGAGGTCAATTTCTGCAAAAGTTGCTTGAAAAAAAAACCCTAACTCGACAGGGGTTCAGTAAAACAGCCATAACTTTCTCATACGGACTCGGAATCAGGCAAATTTTTTTTTCACGGACATCTACGAAAAAAGTTACATCCGTTGCTCCCTAGCTTCATCGGGTTCCGCCGAAATTTTTTCCCAAATTCGGCTCGGAAGATTGAGTATTCGAGCCGCGAAGTTTCTGCACACTTTTCAGAGAACGTGCTTAATTTTCTATAGGCCACATCTTGCATCCGTTTGAGCTGAAAATTTCTGTGGTTGTTGCTTGTGTGCTCCTAGTTCAGAAACAATATCAAAAAAATACAAAAAAAAAACAAATTTCGTGATTCCTACTAGTGCTAAAAGACAAAAAAGAGGAGCACATAGAGAACACCCAGATCATTGTGCTATTTGCTGTGTCTTTCTCTGATCATCCTTTTTAGCTTTGTTTTAGCTATTGTGCTAAGACTAGGGACACGAGATAGACCAGCAACTGTGATTCATATTTTGGACACTTATTTAGCTTTGCTCTTCTGATTACAGTTATTGCTAATCCTTGCTACCATATTGTGCCTTCCAAGATCCACCTCCTTTGATCCGAACAGGTTCACTCTTGCAATCATCCCACGCTTCCAGACTCGTCACCGGTTATTCCTCCTTGCTGCGTTGGTAAGAACATTTGTAAGAGCGTGGTAAGACGCTTGAGTGTGTGTGATTCCACCTTCCACAACCTAGTAGTTGATAGGGATAATATTTGTTGTCCTTTATTTTCTACTAACCATGTCAGGTGATGGCTCTCTGTCGGATTTTAAGGATTGTGTGTCCAAGGAAGAACTCAACAAAGCCTTGCAGGATCATACTAGGCTATTGACAGACATTAGAACAAGCATTGCTAACCTCGTCACGCGAGTTAACGACCTTGAGTTGCGACAGCCACCACAGGATGATGACCATTCACATGATGATGATGATGATACTAATGATGGTGACCAAGAAGACGGTGAGGTTTTTGTTGGGCAAGATGCGCGTGCTGAGCAACGTCCTCATGCTGAACAATTACGTCGTGGCCAACAACAACGTCGTCAAGGTAATGGAGGTAATAATGTTAATCGCAACGGTCGCGATGATCCTTATTCTAAGATTAAGTTTTCAATGCCTCCTTTTGATGGTGCATATGATGCTGATGCTTATTAGAATTGGGAAATGATGGTTGATCAAAAGTATAGTTCTCATATGGTTCCTGAAATGCATAGAGTTAGACTAGCCACTTGTGAGTTCACGAATTATGCTATTATTTGGTGGAATGGTTTAGTTTCTAGTGGCTTAGAACCTGAATCATGGCCTAGACTAAAGCGTGTCATGCGCACTAGATTTATTCCTCCTGATTATACACGTGAATTGAAAAAGAAATTGCAGCGCTTAAATCAAGGTTCTAAATCTGTGCATGATTACTATCAAGAGCTTCAAATTGCTATGCTTCGTTGTAGTATACAAGAGGATGATGAGGATACCATGATTCATTTTTACTCCGGGTTGAGACGTGAAATTCAGGATCTTGTTGATTATAAAGATTACAATACTACCAATAGGTTGTTCCATTTTGCTATCTTGGTAGAAAAAGAACTGCAGGGTCAACAACAGGTGCAGAAATTGCGGAACAATTTTGGGAGTACATCTACTTCACGAGTACCACCGGGACAAGCAACAACATTCCCTTCTACATCTACACGATCTGCTGCCCCTCCAACAACACTCGGGCGTGTTCAGCAGGAGCACCACAACCATCACGTGAGGTGAGTAAATCTACTATTTCGCAGGATCCAATGCCACGCTCTTCTTCAGGGGCAGCTACCACGGGTCGTACAACGGGCATTGTGTGCCGTTGCTGCCAAGGTATTGGCCACGTCATGAAGGATTGCCCAAGCCAGCGAGCATACTCCGCAACAGCAGATGGTGGATATGTTAGTCATAGTGATGTCGAGGAAGAATATGCATTTGAAGCTAATCTTACAGCCGATCTTGACATGGATAGTGAGGGGGAGGAGATTAGTGGTACCGCTGCCACGGAGAGTTATGCAGCACGCACCTTCATTGTGAAGCGAGTTTTGAGTTCTCAAATGGGGCAAGCGGAGCAGCTACAACACCATAATCTATTCCAGACATTCCTCATTGTCAAAGATGCATGTGTTCGTACCATAATTGATGACGGGAGTTGCAACAACCTCTTGAGCTCCGATCTTGTGAAGAATCTTTCCTTGCCAACACGTGCACATCCTCATCCATACTACATTCAGTGGTTCAATAACAGCGGTAAGGTTAAGGTAACACAATCTGCGAGAGTACATTTTTCTATTGGTTCCTACCATGATTATGCTGATTGTGATGTAGTGCCTATGCAAGCATGTTCACTTTTGTTAGGCCGTCCTTGGGAATTTGATACCGATGCTACACACCATGGTAGAAGTAATAAATACTCTCTCATGCACAAGGGAAAGAAAATCTCTTTGCTTCCTTTGACACCTGCTGAAATTGTGCAATGTGATAAAGCTTTAGCTGAAAAAGAAAAGAAAGAACGTGTTTTGGAATCTGAAAATCAGCAAGTAGCTCAATCTGTTTTTCCACCTAAGAAAGAGAAGAACACACCTAGGTCCGAAGGCATTAAGTTAAAGGGTGGTGTTATACTTGCTACTAAATCTGACCTTACTGAAATTCAAGATAATGATACTTTGTGCTATGCTTTCGTATGAAAAGAGGTTTTATTTTCAATTGATGATATACCTAGCTCTTTGCCTGCTGCTGTCACTAACCTTTTGCAGGAGTATAAGGATGTCTTTCCAGCTGAGATACCCCTGGGGCTACCACCATTGAGAGGGATAGAGCACCAAATAGATTTGATCCCGGGAGCGACTTTGCCAAACCGCGCTGCATATAGGACCAATCCGGAGGAGACTAAGGAAATTCAGCGACAAGTCCAAGACCTTTTGGACCGTGGGTACGTACGAGAGAGCCTTAGTCCTTGTGCTGTTCCTGTTCTATTGGTTCCTAAGAAAGATGGTACATGGCGCATGTGTGTTAATTGTAGAGCCATTAATAATATCACAATAAGGTATCGTCACCCTATTCCTAGGCTAGACGACATGCTTGATGAGTTGAGTGGTTCTATTATTTTCACGAAAATTGACTTGCGTAGTGTTACTACCAAATAAGAATGAAATTGGGAGATGAATGGAAAACTGCTTTCAAAACTAAGTTCGGTCTATATGAGTGGTTAGTGATGCCTTTTGGTTTAACTAATGCACCTAGCACTTTCATGAGATTGATGAATGAGGTTTTACGTGCTTTCATAGGAAGATTTATGGTGGTGTACTTTGATGATATTTTGATCTATAGCAAGTCACATGAAGAACACATTGATCATCTACGTGCTGTTTTTACTGCTTTGAGAGAGGCACGTTTGTTTGCTAACCTTGACAAGTGCACCTTTTGCACGAATAGAGTTGCTTTTCTTGGCTATGTTGTTACTCCACAGGGAATTGAAGTGGATGAAGCTAAAATTAAAGCCATCAAGAGCTAGTCGACCCCTGAGACTATCACACAGGTGAGAAGCTTTCATGGCCTTGCAGGGTTCTATCGGCGTTTTGTGAGAGATTTCAGCACCATTGCTGCCCCACTCAATGAGTTGACAAAGAAGGGCGTTCCGTTCCAATGGGGGCCAGCACAAGAACAAGCTTTTAATACGCTGAAAGATAAGCTTACGCATGCACCTCTACTCTAACTTCCGGACTTTGGTAAGACTTTTGAGTTAGAATGTGATGCTAGCGGCATTGGAATTGGAGGAGTGCTACTACAAGGAGGTAAACCCGTTGCTTATTTTAGTGAGAAATTGAATGGGCCATCTCTTAATTATTCGACTTATGATAAGGAGTTATATGCTTTAGTGCGAGTTTTAGAAACATGGCAACATTATCTTTGGCCTAAGGAGTTTATTATTCATTCTGATCATGAAGCTTTGAAACATATTAGAAGCCAAGCCAAACTGAACAAACATCATGCTAAATGGTTGAATTTATAGAGTCTTTTCCTTATATCATTAAACACAAGAAAGGTAAAGACAATGTCATTGCAGATGCGTTATCTAGACGTTATACCATGTTGTCCCAACTCGATCATAAGATTTTTGGTTTAGAAACAATTAAAGGATTATATGCTACTGATTTGAACTTTAAAGATGCTTTTGAACATTGTAACGAAGGAAGAACTTGGAATAAATATGTGCTGAATGATGGATTACTATACCGTGCTAACAGGCTATGCATCCCAGCTAGCTCTATTCGCCTATTGTTCTTGCAGGAAGCGCATGGAGGTGGTTTGATGGGATATTTTGGAGTGAAGAAGATCGAGGATGTATTGGCTGCTCACTTCTTTTGGCCTAAGATGAGGCGCGACGTCGAGCGCTACGTGGCACGCTGCACTACTTGCAATAAAGCTAAGTCTTGCTTGAACCCACATGGACTTTATATGCCTCTTCCTGTTCCTAGTGTGCCTTGGGAGGATATTTCTATGGATTTTATTTTAGGATTGCCTAGGACCAAGAGGGGGAGGGATAGTATATTTGTCGTTGTGGATCGTTTTTCAAAAATGGCACATTTTATACCTTGTCACAAGAGCGATGATGCTACAAACATAGCTGATTTGTTTTTCAGGGAAATCATTCGCTTGCATGGAGTGCCTAACACCATTGTTTCGGATCGTGATGCAAAATTTTTGAGCCACTTTTGGAGGACACTTTGGAATAAACTTGGGACAAAGCTGCTGTTTTCGACGACATGTCACCCTCAAACCGACGGACAAACGGAGGTTGTGAACCGCACATTATCCACCATGTTACGGGCTGTTTTGAAGAAAAATTTGAGGATATGGGAAGAGTGTCTACCCCATATTGAGTTCGGTTACAACAGATCAGTTCACTCCACCACCAAGGTAAGTCCGTTTCAGGTAGTGTATGGTTTTAACCCCCGTGCCCCTATTGATTTACTTACTTTACCAACATCCGAGAAATTAAATTTTGATGCTAAGACACGTGCTGATTTGATTCTGAAAATGCATGAGTTGACTAAGCAAAATATTGAAAAGATGAATGAGAAGTATAGAACTTATGGTAGCCAAGGTCGGAAACATATTACTTTTGAAATTGGTGATCTTGTGTGGTTACATTTGCGCAAAGATAGGTTTCCTGATTTGAGAAAGTCTAAATTGCTGCCTCGAGCTGATGGTCCTTTTAAAATTGTGGAAAAGATCAATGATAATGCATATAAGCTTGAGTTGCCTGCAGATTATGGGGTTAGTCCCACATTTAACATTTCAGATTTTAAGCCTTACTTGGGAGAAGAGGATGACATTGCGTTGAGGACACTCCAATTCAAGAGGGGGAGGATGATGAGGACATCACTCTTTCGGATACACACACACCGAGTATTCCTCCAACAATAGAACCATTGACACGAGCTCGTGCACGTCAACTAAATCATGAGGTGAGCTCGTTCCTTAGTGTTCCTTTATATTTTGATAAGGATGAGATGCTACTGAATAATTGTGATGTATTGTTACTTAGGAACACGGGAGAAGAACAGCAAGGGCGCCCAAGCCAAGGTGGAGGCCCAATCAAGTTCCAGTCCGTTTCGGAGTCCAGGATCAGCCTGCACTAAAATCGTCGCCCAGGATGCATACGGACTCTGTTTTCGACGTTCTACACATGGTTGGAAAGCTAAGGAGATAAGATTTCCAACGGGACTGGTCCCATGTCCAAATTCTTTCTGAGTCAATAGGAATCATCGAAAAAAGTGGACGTCCAGAATCTGTCAGGGTGCTGCGCCACCATCTTTTAGGCTGTTGGGCCGTGCATCGTGTTGGAGTCCATTAGGGACGCATCCAGGGGTCCTTGGCCGACCCTAGTCTTTTATATACAGTAGCCGCCGTCCTAATTAGGGTTGGGTTTTGCTTAGATATTGATCTACACACAGTTGTGAGATTTTCGCTATTGTTCCGGACCGACTAGGCCGCCGCAAGTGTTTGTGGAACCCCGACTTTTAGTGCTTGAATTCAATTCGCAATATTTCAGATTGCATCTTCTACGTTCTTGCTTGTGTTCTCGGTACGCTTGCAGGGATTGAGCCTTCTTGGCGAGGTCAACCGCGCGACACGGTTGATAACCATCGGAGCTGTGGTGTAGTGATTGCAAGGGAGACGATCTGTTCGGGTCGAAGCCTTTGGATCATCAACGTCGAGTTCTCCACCCACCGACTTATCGCTACCTATCGGAAGATCAGGCCAACATTACTCATCACCTTGGCCATTAAGTCTAGTGATGAAACCTTGAACAATCAATACATATGGCTTTTCTTCCTCGCCACTCTTTTCCAGGCTTGAGCCATTCTTGTGAGTGTGCTCTTGCCATACTTGTTCATGGAAGACATTCTCTTTCGCCAACATATTCCATGCTTCCAGATGGTCACAATACACGATGGCAGGAAAGCACCCTTCTGGTACTCCAATTGGGTCAATGGTTAGGCTCCTAGAAACATTGCCAAAACTTTATATGCAAAACCAAAAAGAAGGAATGTGACAGTGCACAAAAGCCTAACTGATCGTAACCAGTTTTGATCTGAGGACAAATATCCACTCATCAAGAGCTCTACACTACTACAGAACAGGCAATAAGTAGCGGTTCATCAGTGCCAGTTCTGCTGGAACCGGCACTGAAAATATATTAGTGCCGGTTCTTAATCTCCTGTGGATGAACAATGATTAAAACGCTAAGAACTAGCACTGAAAGCATGACCGGACCCAATTTTTTCATGCGATCTGATTTCGGCTCAGCGTTGAGTCCGGCTCCACCAGATATATTGGCTCCTCCCCACCGCCGAGCGTCAAGTCCAACCTTACTCTTCCTCCATGCCTCCTCCCCTGCCTCATCCTTAGCGACCTCCTCCCCACCGCCGGTCGCCTAACGTCCACCTCTCCCCTCCCCAACTTCTCCCCCCACCTCCTGGGGCCGCTCCTCCCTCCACTTATGCTCCTCCAGCACCGCGGCCGTCGATGTCGCCACCGGCTCTACCACCGCGATCGTGTCCTCCGGTCACCCGTGCCGGAGTGGGGAGACTTCCTCGACAAGCTGCGGGCCAAGGGGTACTTCGAGCGAGCCGCCCCTGCTTCCAGCCTGAGTGCTGCCGAGGGCTCCACCGGAGATGGGGAGGCGGCGGCTGCCATGGACGCCGTGGCTTCTGTGCCAAGCGGCGGTGCGGGAGCAGGTGTGGGAGGGCGGTGCGGCTGTGGTTTCTGTGCCGAGCGGCGGTGTGGGACACCATGGCTTTGACGTTGATGTTGAGTCGAGTTTGTGTGATGTTGAATTGAGTCCAGGGGTGGAATCCGTTCATGTGATTGAATCAATTCTCTTGTGTGATGTTGAATCATTTTTAGTGAGTTTGTGTGATTGAATCGATTCATTGGGCTGATGTTGAATCAGTTTGTGTGATTTTGGATTCTATCTGATGTTGAATCTGCTTTGACACGAGTGACAGGAATCAACGGCGACAGCGGCGGGAGCGGCATCCGAGCCGGCTCGATTATGAGCCGGCTCGAATGCCGTTCAGGCCAATTTTCTTTTTTTATTCTATGAAAATAGCAATTGTGTCTGGTGTGCAACCGGCACTGATACTCACTAGTATCAGTGCCGAGTAAAGAGTGTCAGTTGAAAAATCGGCACTCTTATGCTCTTTTGCAGTAGTGCTAGGAATTGGTGCGGCTATGGGAAGACATTAATGAATACTCCCTAAACCATGATCTTAGTGACAAAATCACATGGAGATGGACATCACATGGAGAATATACTTGCAAAAGTGCTTACCAAATTCAGTTTACAGGCACTTACATCACATTTGATATGAAACCAGTTTGGAAAGCGAAAACCGAGCCCAAATGCAAATTCTTTACATGGGTACTTATTCAGAAAAAAATCGTAACTGCGATCAATTTTGCTAAAAGAGGTTGGCCTCATTGTCAACTCTGTAAGCTCTGCCTAACATAAGATGAAACGATGAAGCATTTATGCAAATCTACCCCTTTACGCATCAAGTTTGGATGAATATCACAGCTTGGATGTCGATTATAGGGCTGCCAGATCTCCAGGACTACACCACATCAGAACATGGTGGAAAAAAGCATGCCAGAAATTTGAGAAGCAACATCTGAAAATTTTTGATGGAGCCGTCATATATTTCTGGTGGAACATTTGAAAAGAGCAAAATAGGAGAATTTTCCAAGGAGAATACTTAACTACGCTGCAAATGGCATACATGATAAAAGGGGACATTGATATGCATACAATGGCATATGAGCATGCTTTAGACTGAAGACAGTTGATAGTAATCTAGTTGTAAGTGTTTTATGTATGATATCTATTTTTTTAGGTTCTGTTTCGCCAGGAGGGGGAATGTATCCCTTCTAGGGTAGCATGAGTCGTTGCTCCCTCAAGGAGCCTTTATGATGTGCTAAACCTTTTATTTTATCCTGTCATTTTCTTTTTCTAATTTATGCTCGGCAATTCTCTTGCCGTACTTTTGTAAAAAACACAGATGCTTATAATTGCCACATCATCAAGCATGTATACAAAAGCCACATTATACACTACAAATAATTAGTTTGTAGATGCATAGACAATTGGTTTGAGTGGTTATATGGCAAGATCACATTGCTCTCTGCTCCAAACGTCCGGCGCCTAGCTGAGCGGCGACGCCTTCTCCAAGCGCCTGTAGTATGTGCGTGTCCGTCACTCCAGCGTGGCAACAACCGCATGAAACCTCCTCCAAACGCCTGGCCAGCTCATTGCGTTGTGCATGGCCTTACTGTTTAGACTGTAGAGAGAGGTCAATGCGGTCGAAATATGGGATGCCCGTGCACTCAGAGTAAGGCAGGCTCATATGTGGGCACATCGACCTCCATGTTTTTCCACCAAGCCGAAATAATCCACCCATCACTCCAACCCTTGCATGCCCGGCCTCTTTTCCCCCTCTGAGTGCTTGCACGGGAAGCAAAATAAAAGGCGCCGTCCGGAGGACCCCCGCGCACCGTGGAGGCGAGGTGACTTTTCCAGGCAGCTAGCTCCTCTGCACTGTCGAGGCCCGTGCGAACGATCGACCAACGGTGCCGTTTTCTCGAGGAAAAGTGGGTAGAACGTACGGGAGGTGGCTGCGCTGCACGCCTGCCGCGTTCTGCAGCGGCAGGGAGTATCTAGCGTTGGTTGGTTGTTGATAAGGTGAAACTAGGATGATATTTTTCGTGCATTCGATCCAATGTTTACGAAGCAAATATAGAATGTAATAATGTTTATCTGATACTATTTATATCTTATTCTAGATAAAAAAAAGATAGATATATGATGATTGATATCGGTCCAAAGTATCCGAATATTAGATCTTATGAGAAAGTCTATTATAACTTTACTTAAAAATATGATAATAAATAGGTAGATTATTATATATCTCTAGACAAATAATACTAAATACTTTTATTTTCACATATCAACGATTACTCTATTTGTGCTCACTTTAATTGTACTCTATATTGTTTACTGTGTTGTGTGAGGATGTAAATAAAGTGAAAAATTTTCATCTACTCGACTAACCAAAAGCTTGCAACACTATTCACTCCGACTCTAACTCTAAGAAAAAATATAGAACATGATACAATATGAAAAAAATAATGATTTAACACTATCGTATCCGATTCCAATTAAAAAAATATAAAATAACATTCAAAATAAGTTATATCCACCTATATTTGTTCCGATTACACCTCTAATTATTGAGGGCTAGGAGTGGAGCTCAAGTCTGGCCATAATCAGCATTACATGCATGGTCTTTATATGGTACTAGCACGCGCTTGGCTGACTGCTTGTTAGTGCTAGATGACTTATTCATTGGATCATTCTCAGCATGACTGTTGCAGCTACAACTGCTTGACCCGCTCAACTCGGCGAGTCTTCTGGTGATCCTCTACTGCGAGTCTCCTAGCCATAGTGGTAGATCAGATACAAATTGAATAATTTATTTTTTCTACATTGCTTTCTATATTTTAATACAAAATAAAAATATAAATTTGAATATTCTCAAATGCAAATATGAATCGGATTGTTCGAATCTGAATTTGCATTAGGATATCTAATCGATCGGGTTGTATGCAAATATCATACACCTTTAATGACAATAATTTTTATTTAGGTGCGCAAAAATTTGTTCACACTTTGAATTATTGGAATTACAGAACTTTTAGAAATTTCCTTCAAAATTCATGTAAAAAATTTAAATTTTAGTCAAATTTGACTGAAATTTGTTCCAATTTGATTGGTTCGGAATATATAAATTTCGTTCACCTCTGAAATTTGTAAAACTTTAACAAAAATTGGTTTCCTAATTGACGGATACATATACTATACATTTCGACATCCGAATTCAAAGTAATTCGAATATCCACATTTGAATCCAAATCTCGAAAATGAATTCGGATACATCCATTTTAATATCCATTTAAAAAATAAATACGGATATAAATATCTATATTTGTGTTTTGATATATATAAATATCGAATAATTCAAATACTTCCTATCCATTTTCCACCCCTACCTGAGGATATCCTTCCACGGTCATCTCTTGTTAGCATTTGTATAGGATGCATCACAACCGGATCGGTTGTTCTGTTATAACAACTCCAAGCCTCTGTGCTTCTTGTAATCCTATATATATGTGCTGTATACCAAGGGAATAGACATCGACAGTTCATTCCTCCTTTACATAGTATCAGTTAGCCAGACAATCTCCATCTTCAATACGATGAGTGACGGCACTCCTGTTGCTTCCAGTTCCTCTACCTCCCCTGCCATTGCATCCTCTTCCACCTTCACCACAGCTCTCCCACTATCCCAGACCATCCATAGCGTGAACATCAAGTCCCTTCTGTCCTTCTCCCTCGATGTTCAAGCTAGCAACTACACATAACGGAGCACCCTTTTTCTTGTCATTCTTGTCTCACTGCTAAAAAATTATTTTTAGAAGCGATTCATAACCTATTTGCACAGGTGTTTAACCAACCCGACTACGATCGAAGGCGTGTGGAAATAGACGATTTTCACAGACGCAAAAGAGACCACCTGTGGAAACCTATATCACAGACGGTTCACTTAAGAAACCGTCTGTGATAATCGATTTACACAGGCGATTACTTAAAAGAACCGCTTGTAGAAATAGCTTTTTACCGATGGTTCTCTTAAGTAACCGTCTATGTAAATTGATTATCACAAGCGATTTCTTAATTGAACCGCCTGTAGATAGGTAGATATCCACATGTGATATAAGGATCCACCTGTGGTATGTATTTCATTAAAAATAATAAAGAGCATATATTTTATTCTCTCCATATTTTAACACATTTTCAAGACAGATTCTAAATCATTGATTTCAATAGCATTTGAATCACAAGTCTAATATTTAACATAAATACAAAATTATTCACAAGTACAATATTTTTACATCACAAGCCAAATATTCAACACAAATATTCTTTTATTTTCCACTCACAAAGCCTCGGATGTCTAGCCAATTCTCCTTCGAGATCGAAGAATCTGCTACTCTTGTGGATGACTTCGTGCATGATGAATCGGCACATGTCACATTGGATGTTTTGGATATCTTTGTCCTTGAGAGAGGTGTGGGTAGGTTCGATCATCTGTGCCTGAAATGAAAACACAACTTAAAGAACTAAAACAATACTGACAACAAACAAAAACAAATAAGAATGTGCAAGCACAATGATGACTTACATCCTCGGGGTTCGTTGTGTACCTCTAGTTTACCCTAAGAAATTGCCAAACATAATATCCGCAGCGTTAGGGAACCCATGCTTCCAGCCCACTTTTGATCCGATGCCTCGAGTACGACCCGGGTGTTTCTTGTTCCCCAGGATCTTGGTAAGTAGATCATTCTCCCTGTTGGGCTCTAGAGACCCTTCGTTAGTAGTCCTTTCAATGGTTTGGGTCACTTCCATGGTCTCGGGGTTTTTGAAGGCTAAGTCCCAGACTCGGTTCGTTCTGACTGAGCGTAGACCTAGTTACTACTTCGCTTGTCATAATTTTCCAAAGGGTTGGGTTTCCCAGCATGGGCAGCCTCTTCTTCTTGTCTCCTCCATTTAGAAATTTTGGGGGCGTAGCCAGACGAGCCCAGGTGATGGTGGCACTTGTTCTTCTTCGCAAGATGCTTGAACGATTCACCCAGTTTGATGGCCTCAAGTGTGGTCTTCTGCCTAACAAACTATGCCCATTGGTTTGGCGTAATCTTTCCATATTTATTAAAGGGTACCAAGTTCTTCTTCACAAAGTCCTTATTCAGCTCACTCTTCCAGCCCTGAAGGCTCTTTCCCATAGTTTGAATGCATTCTGTTTGGCGGCTTCCTCTCTTCCCGAGGGGAATCAGAATGTTCTCTGCAATGTTGCTCACAGGAACTCCTTCGTCTCATCCGGCAGCAACCGCCAATCAGTTATTGTGATTGGGACGTACTCCTTCACAAGAAAGCCTCAACTGTTATGGAATTTGGCGCATGCCTCACGAGGTGCAACAGGCTCCCCTTCAATAGCAACTTGCGTTATTGTATAAGTGCCGGGCGACAACTTATTTCTGCTTCGCTCGCCCCATCTTCGTTTCGGCGTACCCCCAGAGGGACCCAAAGTTCGAGCATAGAGGGAGCGAAAGGTTGTGGCACGAAAGGTTCTGGCGTAGATGATCGACGCGAAGATCTTTGCACCCTCACCATCAAGAGAGAAAAAAGGAGAGTTGACATAAACAAAAAATATTCCTCCATTTAATTAAGAAGTATAAAATGCATTGACTCAGCTAAATACCTCTTCGGTGGGATCGTAGTCGTTGTCACTTTTTCGAGGTCGGCTCTCCTGCTTGCACGGAACATGGCTCGGGCTGTGATACGAGCCCGAGCTTTTGCTGCTATCAGAGGAGGACGGCTAGTGCGGACTTGGGCTCCTATCCAACCTCCTGCTTGCATCCGCCCCATCTTGTGCCAGGGCGCCCTTTATTGGGAGCGACCTCTGTGCTGGGGAGGTTTCTTTTGCGAGTGTCCTCTGTACTGGGGCGCCCTCTATTGCGAGTGGCCTCTGTGTCGGGGAGGCCTCTATTGCGAGCGTCCTCTGTACTGAGGTGCCCTCTATTACGAGCGGGCTTGAGCTCTTATCTGACCTCCTGCTTCCTTCTGGTTTCTTAGGGGTAACTGTCCTCTTCTGCCCTATGGTAGTTAATCGACCGTTGGATTATTGTTGTCTAGAAAAAACTGACAAGTATGCAATGGTTCATCAATGAAATTTCTCGTGCCACTATGCCATTGTAAAGAATGATACAATAAAGATCAAATTGCAATGAGTAATATTATTTTAGAGGAAAGAAAAGGAATCTTAGCTCCATGAGGCCCTTAAAATATACTCTGGATTAGTCATCATAATACTGTTATCCAGTTGTACTCTTGTCTACTGTTCACTCAGCACACACTATTGAAAATAATTAGTAGAAGCAACGCCTAAGGATATATATAATTCATGTCAAAGAAAAGTCCAAGAGTGAATAGATAATGTAGAAAGGCCACCGTTTCTACTATAGCATTGAAAACAAAAACACAAAAATAGCAGCTTCCTATAAACTGTATTTAATTGGTATGTTACAATATCATTAGATAATAAGGGGTGATCTTTATGCCACTAAATAACTTTGTAGGTTCACAAGGAGACATGTGAGGCCTAGAATGTGTGGCATATCATGAATCATGTAGTGATTCAGATGCAAATTATAGATTTTCTCTTATAATAATGTAGGGTAAGGAAAGGTAAAATAAAACAACGTAAAAAAAATTGACTGCCAATTCATGAATTTAACATCTAATATATTGAATCAGAACAACTCTTACAGCAAACATGTTACTCATAATTTAGACAAAACGCCTTTTAGGACTGCTATGACTTCTTTCGAGGGTGAAAGAAAAGGATGTGCATGATATTTTGGGTCTCGAAAGTGTGACATATAACATTCATACCGCCATTCTTGCATCTCAAAGAACAGGCCTCGTGCCTGATCAACTTGATTATGTCTAGCATGTAATCGTATCATTATGCCATAAATGTCACTACGAGCACAGTAGTTCTCCTGATTTTTCATCCAGCGGAACACATGTACAGCAAGAAAGATGTTGACAATTGACTCTCACAAAATGAACAACTAGATTTTCTGGATTGAATTATAAACCATAGCTTGAGAGACACACTGCAACGTTCACAGTGACCATGGCAACACGATGGCCGAACATCATACAGAGAAGAAGGACCACGGCTCGGCCGGAGCACCGGCTATAACAGCTCGGCCGGATAGATACAGAGAGAGAGGAGGGGATGGCTACTGACCACGGCAGCGAGGTGGACAGCGTGTCGGCGGCGAGTTGGATGAGAGGACCGAAGGAGGGAGGCTGGACTAGGCGTGACGGGGATGGCGGGGCGGGCGCCTCCTCCTCAAGGGTGGCGGTGTCGGACAGGACGGCGTCAGCATCGGTCGGAGGCTAGAGGGAGAGGGAACGCCACTCGGAGGAGGACTAGGGTTCGGCGTCAGAAGGGGCACGACGCACTGCGGGATGGAGGCAGAACAGTGGCCGGAGGGAGAGGTCTCGACGGTGAAACGGAGGACGAAGGGACGCAACGGCGGAACGAGGCAGCCTGACGGCGTGGGCGCGTGGTGATGTGTGCGTCAATGGGACTAGGGTTTCGGGGGAACGCCCTGCTATATATAGTATGCATTTTCACAGGCGATTGGCTTAAGAAACCGCATGTGTAAATACATTTTTACAGGCGGTTCATTGAGTCACCACCTGTGAAAATTATTTCTACAGGAGGTCGGATTAAGAAACCACCAGCAAAAATTTATTTCCACAGGCGGTTTCTTAAGCCAACTGCTTGTAGAAATAATTTTTATAGGCGGTTGACTCAATGAACTGCCTGTGAAAATTATTTTAAATATGTTTTTTAATTTTTTTGGGTAAAATTATTCTAGATGCATATATTTAATACATATCCTTAATACAATCTCGTATATTAATTAATGCATTTTAGTACTCCATACATGCCCTCGGTATTAACTTACATAACATATATGTCATATTGGAAAAGAAATTGCATGACATGAAAATCACACTGGAAAAAATTTGCATAACATAGCACTATTTACCCTAAACTGTTTTCCCTACACCATCAAGGCGCATGTAGGGCATTACAGATCTATCGAGGGTTGCTTCTACAAGTTTGATCTTTTATGGATCTCCGAAAGGCGGTAGGTCGTTGAACTAATTGTATTCTTCCTTATCCTCCACATTCTCAACTCCGACAATTCTTTGTTTTCCGGCAATAACTACGTGCTTCTTTTCATTTGCGGGGTCGATTATATAGAAAATCTGTGCGACGTGATCAGGGAGTACCCACGGGTCATCTTTGTGGCCTACAATGTTGAGATCAACATTTGTGAACCCGTAGTTGTCCACCGCCATGCCATTTGGGTGTTTGACCCATTTGCACCGAAAGACAGGGATTTGCAGATTTACTCTATAGTCGAGTTCCCAGATTTCATCTATGAATCCATAGTAGGTGATATTTCCTTCCTTGCTATGTCATAGGCTTCTATTGTGACGCTTGGAGGCCTCGAAGCCTATGGCTAGACCGAGAGAGGTGGTGCTTGACCCCCTCAGCCCTCAGCCATTACCTGACTCCGGAGGTAATCCGTCTAGAGCCTGGCGACGGCATGTTGGAGGCATAGTCGAAGGCTAGTCGAGAGAGGCGGTCCTCGACCGCCTCAGCCCTTAGCCATTGCCCAGCTCCGGAGGTAATCCGTTCGGAGCCTGGCGATGGCATGTCCTCGACTTAGTTCTCGTTGCTGGATATAGTATCGTTGGTAGTAGGGTTGGTAGCGATGGTGTAGGGTTGAGGGGCCGGGGATTTGCCTGGGAGTTTGCCCTAGGCCTCCGAACCCTGCGTCGTCCTTCTCCGACTCCTTCTGCGGCCAGGTATCCTGCTTGCCTTCCGAGGTATTCCTCCGTGAAGTTCATGAGGGTGCGACAATTGTTGGTGTTGTGGCCGTGCCCTGGTCCGTGCAGGATGCACCCGTGTGCCTCTAGGGGCATTAGAGCTTGGAGTTTTCATTGGGGTCGCCGCCGAAGGTGGTGTGTCCCGGATCCTATGGTTTCCCCAGGGTCTCCTTCCCCTTTGGGAGACCGTCAAGGCTGCTAGGTGAACCGGCTTTTGGGGCTGAAGTGATTCTGACTATGCCTCCCCAGACGAGGTGGGCTTGGGCTTCCCTACGCACGGTTGGAGTTGCAAGGGCGGCGTCGGAGGCACTGGTGGGGTCTGCACACCCCGGAGCCCTGCATCTCCTTGGAACACTCTTTCGCTTGAGGGGCCCAAGGAGGACGCTGGGTGGATAGACTTTCCAAAGATGTTGGCTTGCTCGAGGTATCCCAGGTGTTGTCGAAGGGGATACTTTGGGACCAAGCCCAGGCGGGAACACTCCTAGGTTGGACCGCCCAGAACCACTGGAAGGTGGCCTGCTTGGCTGTGGATTCGGCCGCGTCCTCTCCTGAGGCTGTGAGGTCTTCGTCATGCAGAGGCTGGAAGGCCTCCGCGCCGTTTGGAGTTCCTGCACTGACCCCGAGTTCTAGGTTGGCCAAGGTTGGAGGAACACCGTCCCACATGGCAGCGGGGCTGGAGCATGCATACGGTGTGCTTGGCTAAGATAGCCATGCATATGGTTGCTTGCTTGCAACGGTGGGTATGGTGGTTTTGGTTAGCACTTTGGTGGCTTTCCTGGTGGATTCCTACCTCTCTTAGCACTTCTATGTTCGAGTCCCCACGGACGATGTGCTGTTGGTGCAAGAGTTTGTCTTGCCCCAGCAAGTACGGCGAGAGTTTCTTCTAAGGAGGAGACTCAAGCTTGGAGATAAAGTTTAAGAGGAAGGAAAACCACAGATGTATTGATGGTGGAAAAAATGGGTCGATCTGGGGGGAGTATTACAGCGTGACTTGGTGTTTTTTCACTCTGTGTCTTTCTGCTGTCTAGCTCGTGTGTCTCGCCCAGTGACCAGGGCTCCTATTTATAGGGCCGTGCGTAGCTTGGCGTACAAATTTATCACAATGTACAAAAATCTAGGATCTGACTGAATTACTGGGCCTTATCCAGGATAACTACTTTCTACCCTACCTGGGAGATAAATATCCACCGTAGTAACTATCGTGGTGCCTGCCCCCTGAAGGGGGCGAGCCGGTCGCCAATTATGGCTCAGCGTCACACTGTCAGCGGTGTCAGGATAGCCTCCATTATGTCGAGGTGTCAGAGCAGCGTCCACCAGCCTAGGCATTTAATGCTGGTCACTTCCTTGTAGGCAAAGCATGACCAGTGCTCCCCTTACGACAGATCTTTCCTGAGGCCTGATGACTCACCCTGTAGCCTCCGGGAAGCCAGCCCGAGTAGCTAAAGATAGGGGCCTCGGGAGGCATGGCTTCGGGAGGTGAAGGCTTCGGGAGGTAGGACTCCGGAAGGCCGGGGCTTCGGGAGGTCGAGGCTTCGGGGGACCGAGGCTTTGGGGGGTCGAGGCTTCAGGAGACCGAGGTTTCGGGGGGGGGGGGGGCTTCCGGAGGCAGGGCTTTGGGAGGCTAAGCCTTTGGGGGGCCGAGCTGGTTAAGCCAAGGGAAGGCTTCGCACGTACGAAGAGGTGGCACGAAGTTGCCCGACGGCTTCAGAGGTCGAGCCTTTAGCTGAGGGTCCGGAGATCAAGGCTCCGGAGGGACCCGGATAGTAATTTTCAACCATTATCCTCAGGTTAGTTTATTTTCCCCCAACAATTAGCACCTTGAGTCGACTTCTCAGTATTTAGAAATAAAGGAGCATGATCTGAAATATCTCTAGTTAAAGCTTGAATCTAAGGTAAAGGAATTTTTTGCTGTATATATATGATGCGTCACAACCGAATCGGTTGTTCTGTTGTAACAACTCCAAGGCTTCGAGGAGATCAGCCGACGACTGAAGGCGCTTTCCCGGGCCGTGCAGGAGTTAGCCTCCCAGAAAGGGCGTGGTCTGGCCCAAGCGGTGGCCGAGCATGTCCTGGCCTGTTACCAGAGCTGGGACCCCAACTTCTCGCTGGAGCCAGCCCGGCAGGGGGTTGTCGAGGCTGAGGAGGGGGCCGCCCGGGAGGCTGTCCGGGGCGTCGCCGCCGAGGTGGCGGCTTGCTTCACGCGGGAGTCACCGCCGGTGCCGAGTAGTGGCAGCAGCAGCGAGGAGTGATGTAAATATAGGAGTGATCCCTCTGAATAGCTGTCCTTTTTTGAATATAATGGAAGCCTTTCCTTGGGATCACAACTCCAGTGTTCTCTTGATGCTTGATGAAGTCCTTTCTCTTTTCGCTTGATGTCCCGAGGACTACTTAGCCGGACCGAGCCCGACCTTTCCTCCCTCGAGAATGAAGTTGCCCCGACCACTCATCACCCAAGTAGTGAGGCCTCTCCGCACGTTCAACCCCCGAGCCCTCGCGAGTCCGCAGCGGCTAAGTCAAGAGACAAAGGCATGAACTTCCTTGCTCGGGAGATAGGTCGATCCAGCACGGAGCACGCCACGACCAGTAAACGCTTTCCCACTTTGCGACCACTCAAACAAGCAGACCGGAGACACGTGCGAGTGGAAATGCGACCAAGAGTCCACACGGTTTGGTGGTGCCCGGGCTAAGGCGGACCGGACCGAGCACCGACAGCCCGCCCCCAGGGTCTAGGCTCTCGACCGCTCTTTGCTCGAGCGGTAGGATTACCCGAGAACCCCAGAGGCTCGGTAGTGCCCAGGGTACTTTCAAGCAGGCCGAACACCACGACCACCATGAAGGACTTCGGTCAGACATTGCCGTTCATACGGTACACCTTTCTATTGTCCGTTCTGTCATTTTCGGGAAAAGCGAACACGTGGGCAGGGTTTTGTGCGCGAGGAGACCATCTCACCGAATAGATTAGAATGCGAGGGTCCCGAGGATAACTCGGGAACAATAGATTGCTGGATATGTAAGGATGTAAATTTGTATGATCTTAACCACTCACTAGACAACTGTCAGCCTTTCGGCCGACCGATCCAGGAGAGGTATGCGCTCCGAGCTCGGGGTGCCCGGGAACTTGGTTCCTTTGGACGGAGCACCCGAGCACTGGGAAGCATGAGAGGGAGACCGGGGCCAGGCGGTCCCGACCACTCATGCCCGAGTGGTAGGATTACCTGAGGACCCCTTAGTCCTGAGCAGCGGCCTGGGCATTGAGGCCCTTGTGGTCGAGCTGCTTTTGTTCTCGGTCATTGCTCTGTAGCCTAAGAAAAATAGGAAAAGGTTCTTTGTTTGTTGCGCTCTGTTAGTGCGGTACTCATTATAGACTGCTCTTGTTTTTGACTCGAGACCTCTCGAATACCCGGACTGGCGAAGTATGTAGACAGAGGCATAACCCAGAGGTCCTATGGCTTGGTGGCGCCCGGGAAGGCCTGACCAGGCCGAGCACCGACAGCCCGCCCCTGGGGTCTAGGCTCCCGACCACTCTTTGCTCGAGCGGTAAGATTACCTGAGAACCCCAGAGGCTCGGTGATGCTCGGGGTATTGCCATGACACCGAACACCACAGCCTACCACAACAGACTTAGATCAGGCAGCAACTTCCTACGCGCATACCGATCGGGATTCTTTTATCAACGGGAAAAATGAGAGAGCATGTTTTTCTCGCACAGTTGGGCATCTCACCAAACAGGTTAAACATATGTTTTCCAGAAAAAATAAAATTTGAAATAGGAACTGGAGAATGATAATATATATTGACAATTTTGTACAAGATTGGGTGACTTACATGGTTGGTGGTAGCCCCCGGCCAACTTGGGCGGGGGGGACCCCTGGCCTGGTTGGCCCGAGCACAAACATGCCACCTACGGATAAAACTTACGCAGATGCTCAATGTTCCACGCGTTTGGGAGAGGTTGCCCATCCTCCGCAGCCAGTCGAAAAGAGCCTTCTCGTGGGACACCGATCACGGTAAAGGGGCCTTCCCACATAGGGGACAGTTTTTTCCTTCCTTCGCGCGATTGGACGCGTCGGAGAACTAGATCCCCCACCTTGAGAGATCGGGCCCGAACGTGAAATTGATGATAGCGCCGCAAGTTTTGCTGGTATCGGGCTGCTCGGACGGCGGCACGTCGCCGGCGCTCTTCCAAGTAGTTGTCATCGTCGCGCCTTCGCTGTTCCTGTTCGCCTTCAGAGTAGGCATGCACCCGAGGGGAGCCAAGGGTGAGCTCGGAGGGGAGGACCGCCTCAGCACCGTACACTAGGAAGAAAGGAGTCTCCCCGATGGCACGACTTGGCGTGGTCCAGTTGGCCCATAGCACAGCAGGCAGCTTGTCGATCCACCCTTTCCCGTGCTTTGCGAGCACGTCGTAGGTCTGGGTTTTGAGCCCCTTTAGTATCTCAGCATTGGCACACTCGACCTGCCACTCGACCTGCCCATTGCTCCGAGGATGAGCGACAGAGGTGAAGCAGAGCTTGATGCCGAGGTCCTCGCAGTAGTCCCCGAACAGGGTACTTGTGAACTGAGTGTCGTTGTCGGTGATGATCCTGTTCGGGACGCCGAAGCAACTTGTGATACCGCGGATGAACTGAAGCGCCGTGTTCTTGGTAACCTTGATGACTGGAATCGCCTTCGGTCACTTGGTAAACTTGTTGATGGCGACGCAGAGGTACTCATAGCCCCCGATTGCTGGGGGAATGGACCGAGGATGTCCAGCCCCCAGACCGCGAAGGGCCATGAAAGGGGGATGGTGTGGAGAGCCTGAGCTGGCTGGTGAATCTACTTTGCGTGGAACTGGCATGCCCTGCAGCGCCGAACCAACTCGGAAGCATCCTGGAGAGCTGTAGGCCAGTAGAAACCTTGCCGGAAGGCCTTCCCGACCAGCGTGTGGAACGATGCATGGCCACTGCACTCGCGCTCCTGGATCTCAGTGAGAAGCTCACCGCCTTCTGCCCGGGTGATGCATTTCAGGAGGACACTGCCTGTGCCGCGCCGATAGAGATCCCCATCTAGCATGGCATAGCGTTTGGACTGCCGTGCAATTCTCTCGGCAGAGGCATCATCCCCGGGGAGAAACTTTTCTTTCAAGTACCCTCGGTTCTCGTCCATCCATGAGGCATCTTGAGAACTGCCAGCAAGCGCAGCGCACTCACCGGGCGGCGGCACCCTGACTGGGCTCCCCACTGAGGGTGCCACCTGGGTCCCCTGAATTAGGCTCGAGGGTTCCCCTTCGTCCTGGTCGGTAGGCTGGACGGAAGGCCGTGTGAGCCTTTCTTCAAAGACTCCGGCAGGGACGCGCGCACAGGAAGAGGCCAGGCAAGAAAGGTCATCGGCCAGAGCGTTGTCGCGGCGAGATATATACCGCAGCTCCAGGCCGTTGATGTGCCTCTCCAGCTTCCTGACTTCCGCCACGTACGCCGCCATTTGAGGATCCGTGCACTGGTACTCTTTTGACACCTGGTTGACCACCAGTTGGGAGTCTCCCTTGACCAGGAGGCGAGGAATCACGAGGCCCACCACGGACCAGAGGCCAGCGATGAGGCCCTCATATTCTGCCATGTTGCTGGTTACTCGGAACTGCAGCTGCATGACGTACCGGAGTTTTTCACCCGTTGGGGAGGTGAGAACCACTCCGGCCCCCGCGCCTTTTAGCGTGAGGGAACCGTCGAAATGCATAATCCAGTACCCGGGCGCATCGTGCCCGGGATATGCGGAAATCTCTTCTTGGTCGATCTCGGGGATGTGCGTCCATTCTGAGACAAAGTCAGAGAGCGCCTGGCTTTTGATCGCCTGGCGGTTGACAAAATGCAGATCAAACTTCGCCAGTTCCACCGCCCACTTAACGATGCGCTCAGTGCCTTCTCGGTTCCGGAGGATCGGCCCCAGTGGGTATGTGGTAACGACCGAGACCTTGTGCGCCTAGAAGTAGTGGCGCAGCTTCCGGGAAGCGACGAGCACGGCATAGAGCCGCTTCTGGGTTTGGGGATATCTTGTTTTGGCATCTCGGAGGACTTCACTGACGAAGTACACCGGTCCCTGCACACGGCGGGCCCGGACTGTGGCCTCACCCAAGGGCTCATTACAGCCCCTGAGCTCGGCGGAGTGGTCGGGGCTGGCCGAGTGCTCGGGCTCGACTCCCTGATCAGGAGGAGCCGAGTGCTCAGGCTCGACTCCCTGCTCGGGAGGAGCCGAGTGCTCGGGCTCGACTCTCTGCTCGGGAGGAGCCACGAGGATTGGGGAGGGCTCGGGGGCTGCCGGGATCTGGGACCCAGCACCTTGCCCCAAGCACTCATCACGCTCCACCACCAGTACTATGCTCAGACCTGAGGAGTGGCCGAGACGTAGAGTAGTAGTGGCTCACCCTCGGAGGGGGCCACCAGTACGGGCGGCGAGGTGAGATATTTCTTCAAATCATGGAAGGCCTGCTCGGCCTCTGGCGTCTAGTCAAAGTGACTGGTCTTCTTCAGGAGTTTGAAGAGGGGGAGTCCTCGCTCCCCGAGCTTGGAGATGAAGCGCCCGAGGGCCGCCATGTCGCTGGCGAGGCACTGAACTTCCTTGAGTTGAGCCGGGGGTCGCATCTGCTCAATGGTCCGGATCTTCTCTGGGTTGGCCTCGATTCCTCGGCTAGAGACTAAGAAACCGAGGAGCTTGCCCGCGGGCACCCCGAAGACGCACTTCTCGGGGTTGAGCTTCAAGCGGGTAGTGCGGAGACTGTTGAAAGTCTCGACCAGATCTTTGAGCAGGGTAACGCGGTCTCGGGATTTGACAACGAGATCGTCGATGTAAGCCTCGACGTTGCGGCCAACCTACGAGTTAAGGGTAATGCGCATAGCGCGCTGGAAAGATGACCCAGCATTGCGCAAACCAAATGTCATCGATACGTAGCAATAAGTCCCCACCGGAGTGGTGAAAGAAGTTTTTTCTTCATCCTCTATGGCCATGTGGATTTGGTGATAACCAGAGTTTGCATCTAAAAAACATAAAAGATCACACCCCGCGGTTGCATCTACAATCTGATCTATGCGGGGTAAAGGAAAAGGATCTTTTGGGCAAGCCTTGTTTAGGTCGGTGTAGTCGACGCACATGCGGAGCTTGCCGTTGGTCTTCAGGACGATGACTGGGTTCGCCAGCCACTCGGGGTGGAGGACTTCTCGGATGAAGCCGGCGTCAAGGAGCTTACTTACTTGCTCCCGAACGAACTCCTGGTGCTCGGGCGCTTGCCGCCAGACTTTTTGCTTCACCGGCCGTGCGTCCGGGCGCACAGCCAGGTGGTGCTCGATCACCTCCCTAGGGATCCCGGGCATATCGGATGGCTGCCAAGAAAACACGTCGACGTTAGCCCGGAGGAAGGCGACAAGCGCGCTTTCCTATTTGCTGCCCAGGTCACCACCGATTAGGACGACCTGGGAAGCGTCTTCGCCCACCACGACCTCCTTCGTAGGAACGGAGGCGTCGGCAGTGAGTCGGGGTTTGGATGAAGAGGGTCCCGTGCCCCCTGGATGACCTTCGACCTTGGCCCGAGCTGATACCAAGGCTGAGTATAACTGCTCGGCGCAGGAGACGACGCTGCCGGTCTCGGTGGACACGGAGATGGGGGCCTACAGGGCCCGACATCTTGACCGTGAGGTACGCGTAGTGGGTGGCCACCATGAACCGAGCGAGCGCCGGGCGCCCGAGGATGGCGTTGTAGGGGAGGGAAAGTTCCACGACGTCGAAGATGACGTTCTCCGTCCGGAAGTTATCCCGTCTCCCGAATGTCACGGGCAGCTCGACCTACCCGAGGGGCAGGGAGTGCCCGGGCGTCACCCCGTAAAAAGGGGAGCGAGGGCTTTAGGCGCCTGGAAGGCACCTGCAGCTTCTCAAAGGCCTCCCGGGAAAGGAGGTTCAGGCCTGCACCCCCGTCGATCAACACCCTGCTGACCTTTACGTTGCAGATGGTGGGGGACACTACCAGGGGTAGTCGCCCCACGCCTGCAGTACTGGCGGGGTGGTCGGCCAGGCTGAACATGATCGGAGAGTCCGACCACTTCAGGGGCCTTGCGGCCTCTTCGCTCGGGATCGCCGAGCACACCTCGCGCTGCATGGTCTTGACGCTGTGGCGGGAGGACGGCGTGTACGCGCCTCCGTCGATGAAGGCGACGGTGTGCTCAGGCTCCTGGAAGCAGAGCTCTTGGTTGTCGGGGGCGGCTCTGTCGTCGTCGCCCCTGCGGGGCTCCTCGCGGTCCCTCTAGCGCTGCTCGATGAGACCCTTGACCGTGCGGCACTCCGTGAGATCATGCCACTTGGTCTGGTGGATCTGGCACCACTTCCCCAGCTCGGGCCTTACGGGAGCGGGAGCCTTCGTGGGAGCTGGAGCCCTAGGAGGGGCTTGGGCCGGAGCCCTCGCGGGCGCGGGAGGGCACGGTCCTTCTGTCGGCGGCCGCCCGGCGAGCTGGCCAGCGGTCGGGTTCCTGGGCCGGCCCATGGGCAGGGCCCTGGGTTGGCTCGATGGGGACAGCCTCGCGCCTCCTTCTCCTTTTCTTTTCCCGCTTGTCAGAGCGGGAAGGACCTGGTTGATCGGTGGTGGGATGCTCAGGGCGCGGAACATGCCATGCTCGAGCCTCCGCCGCCTTGGCGCACTTGTCGGCCAGCGCAAAGAGTTCCGCGGTGGTTTCGACTTCGTGCGTGCCCAGCTTCTCGAGCATGCGCTCATCGCGGACACCCTGCCGGAACGCGACATTGATAGCGTGGGGGGTTATTCGCGGGATGGTATTGTGGACCTGGTTGAAGCGCTGTATGAAGCACCGCAGCGTCTCCCCCTCTCGCTGTTTGACAGCGTGGAGGTCGCACTCCAGGCCGGGGCGCGTGAATGTGCCCTGAAAGTTTGCCGGCAGAGATCATCCCAGGGACAGATGGATCCTGTGGGTAAGTTCATAAGTCAAGAGCGGGCAGAGCCCCTCAAGGCAACATGAAAATAATTGGCCGTCACCTTTTCACTGTCGCCAACCGCTTGGACAGCGGTGGTGTAGATTTGGAGGAACTCGACGGGGTTGATGGACCCGTCGTACTTCTCTGGCAGTTCTGTCCGGAACTTGGTGGGCCATTTGACCCTGCGGAGCTCGCTGGTGAAGGCACGGTAGCGCCTTTGGGTGGTGATCGCCGGCGAGCCGGGGAGCCCCGGCGGTCATGGGTCGGCATGGAGGAGGCCTGGTCCTCAGCTTCGGCCTCATGCCGGGACTCCCATTGGCGCTCAAGGGTAACATGCGCGTCTTCGGCGGCCCTCCACCCGTTGAGGTGCAAGCAGAGATCCTGAGCTCCGGTAGTGTCCAGGGGGGCGGCACTCTGCTTGGAGGCCCCCCGGCCGGTTTGGCTACCACCCGAGGATGGACCGGCCTTGGTTGCGCCGCGGTGGGAGGTAGCCCGGGAACTCTCAGCCAGCACCTGACGGTGAGCCGTGCCACCCAAGGCGGCCACCTCCTGGAGCCAGCGGCCTTCTGGGGTTTTCCCCGCCGCCTGAACTGGCGGGTGCCTGAGGAAAGCTTGCACCGCAAGCATCGCACTCCCAGGACTGGCCTCGCCGAAGGCGAGCCTACGCCGCAACGGCGCCCGGTGCTGTCCAGACGTGGATCTGGCGGCAGGAGTTTCTGCCGCCTGCTGAGGGTTAGGCCCTGGTCCCCCTGAGAGGGGAGCGCCGTGCGTGCGGACCGTGGCTGCTGCTGAGGAGCAGCAGCGACTGGGGCCTCCTACACGAGGGGCTCCATTTCATCACTGGAGCTGGAGCCGGTGCACCAGAGACGATGGCCACCTACCATTTTTTCTGCATGAAAAAACAAACAAATTCAGGGATGCAACCCCCTACCTGGCGCGCCAGCTGTCGGAGCGTGAACTCCCATAGCAGGGACCCGGAGGGACCCCTTTTTGAGATTCGGCCGGGGGATGATTTTGAATATGTTTGCGGGAGAAATAAATGGGCGTAAATGCGATGGTAGGTGGGATGGAATGATCTAATGTAGAATACAGTAAATGCACTGGAGGGATTTTTAGACAGGTTCGGGCCGCACTGAGCGTAATACCCTACTCCTGTGTGGATGCTATAAATGCCCTGGGAATGTCCCTCAGGGGTGTTGCTGATTACAAGAATGTTTATCTATCCTAGAGCTTCGGGCTCCTTGTTCTTCGATGGTTTTAGCTTCTGTGCTTGTACTAAGGGTTCTTCGAGTCTTGGCGTCTGTGTTCAGAGTTCCTCAATCTCTGAGAGTGTGTGTCTCAGAGTTGTCTTTGTCCGTGCCCACTAGCTCTCTTAAATACTCGCCGGCGGTAGCGTGCCCCGAAAGGGAGGGCACGAGTTCCAAGGCGCCATAAATGGAAAAGCGATCATTATGGGCTGCTGCGTGAAGTAACAGCGGGGTTGAAAACGCGCCCCCCGCCCGGTCTCGATCGTCATGATGGCGTTGGCAACGGGCGCCGCGGAGAGGGCCCACCAGGTAGCCACAGAGCGGCCCGGCGTGCCCGCCTGGTCTTGTTCGTCTGACACAGCAGGGCAGCAGGCGGGGTGCCTTGGGCCTCGCGATGCTATCCCAAGGCGCGCCGGATGACGCGGGATGGGACCCGTGCATTAAATGTCCCCACACCCTTGTGTCAGGATGTGGCAGGGACTGACACTGAGCGTGGCAGGAGCAGTTGGAGGCGACAGACCACGCGCCCTCTTAAATGCGGCATCGGGCCTTTCACAGGCTGACACCTCACCGTTGGACCCCTGTGGGGGCCACCGACGAAGGACTTTTTGGGCCGTCGGGGACCCGAGTGCTCGGGGGTCACTGTTCATATCCCCGAGCACTCTCTCCCAGAAACGCCCTCTCTTGGTCCTCGAGGAATCGAGTGCTCAGGGGCCACTGTTCACGGCCCCGAGCACTCTCTCCCAGAAATGACTGTTCGGATCCTTGGGGAACCGAATGCTCGGGGGCCGCTGTTCGCAGCCCCGAGCACACCCTTCCCGGTACTCGACTTTTCTGGTCGTCAGGGGACTTGGTCCTCGGGGAACCGAGTGCTCTGGGGCCACTGCTCATGACCCCGAGCACTCCCTTCCAGGCACTTGGTCTTCGCAGATCATCAGGGGACTCGGCACCCCAAGCACTCCCTTACCTTCATGGAGTATCTAATGTGATAAATGGTATGTACATAGAGCATGTGAGTATATACGATCTTCCAAGTGATATGTATACTTTTTTAGGTGGTTTGTACATATTTTTTTAAATATATTATATTTTATGTACAAATATGAAGGTATTATCAAAATCTATTAAAATTGGTGGACTTCTTGTCAATTATTTCATATAATTTATATTGAAGTATCTTAGAATGAGTATCTAAGCATACTTATAGTAATAATAGAGTATATCCAATTTATTTATATATTATATTATAATAAGTTGTATGCACTCTCAAAATACAGACTAGTTTTCCAATATATATATATATTATATGCCAAGAGAATAAACATCGTCAGTTCATTCCTCCTTTACAGTTAGATTATCTTCGAGTCGTGGGAGATGGCAGCCGCTGGCGAGAGGGAGTCTCAAGGACAAGAGGATGCTTTGTGAATTGTGATTGATGGTGTTTTTGTGTCACAACGTGCAGGTTCTAGTACTATTCTCTTGGAAGCTCACAATTGTCAAGCCATCTCCATCGGTTCAGATGACCTAGCTATAAAGAAGCCTACCTCAACTTTTTGCCTACATGTAGCAGAGAAGCGGAGGAGAGAGAGGATCGCTAGCACTTCCTCGTCGCCGATCGATGGCACCCCAACGGACACTCGTGGGGCCCACCTATTCCCATTGGACTTGACGTGTAGACAGCACCAGACAAGCTCAGAACGCCGTGTGGTTATTGGATACGCCGGCATCGGTGGGTGAGGCGCAGGGTAGAGGAAGCGGTTGCCGGCAGCTCGGATTGGTGGGAGTGGTAGATGGAGAAACCGGCGGGGCGGATGAAGCATGAGAAGGCAAGGTAGGGGAAGCGGCTGCCGGCGGCTTAGATCCCATCGGTTTGGGCGGCGGCTGTGGCTATTGGGGCGAAGAACGGTGACCATGGGTAGAACTAGCAAACATTAAAAAATAGTAAAATACTTGATGAAGAAACGTAAAATAATATTTCCCTACGCGTAGCATCTAACTTTCCTTTTTTGTGAAAATTTTATTTACTATTTGTGACACAAACTTAAGAACATACGTTGTGACATAGGCTCAACATAGACTCGAACATAGATTGCAATGTTGGAACGGTGCGTGTGATCCCGTGTAAAGGACAAGATAAATTTGGGAGGATTTGCATATATCAGACTATGGCCTCTTCCTCAAAATCGGAGTAAATTAATGAAAACTCTCGAAAGTAGATTTTTTTCTTCGAATTTATCATTAAAGAGCATGTTATTTTTTTTTTAAATATCGCACCTTTGAGATTTTTGTCACTGCTTCGTTAGATGATTGTTAGTTTGTGTTGCTCTTTTCCCATTTTCGCCTTGATCGCTTGACACCCGCTACTTAATTAGATCCTTAATGGAAACTTTTTAACATATAGAAGATGGGTCTAGTGGCTTGATGTTGGTTGAAGAGAATATCTTTCACGAATAAGTATGACGAGAACATACTTATATGGATAGCTCAAGTTTAAAGAAGAGTAGAGAGAAAGCAACACCAAATGTATTGATGGTAAAAAAAAATTCTCTACTGGTCTGGTGTCGAGGGGTCTTTATTTATAGTGCCATTCAGGTATAAAAGTATAAGTATGCTCCTATAGAAATAACAGTACAAGTTACTGCCATATTGCAGGGCCTAGGACCGGTCGACCTTACACATCCCAATCGCTCTTAAAAATACTTTTACCCATACCTAGAAGATATTATCTATTATGACAAATACAATAGTGCAATGAACTGTATTGGTGCGATGTTGAGCCGGTCGTCAATTGCGGCATGATGCTGCACTGTCCCGGGTATCAGTATAGCCTCCACTTGCATTGGCATTAATTACCGATCACTTCTTATCAGATGACTGCAGGGATATCCTTTCTTTACTGATATTACCTCCGGAGTCTAGCTGCCTCTCCTGCTCGGAGAAAGAGCGGCCTGATGAGCCCTTATGGCCTCTAGAGGTTGTAATGCTGGTGGAGAACCCGGAGCCTTAGGGCTCCGAAGTGGCCCCAGCCAGCGTCTTCCTAGTAATGCTTTTAGCCTGGGGTATTTTCCCCAACAGTGGCCCTCATCTGTTGACCTCGAGGTTCAAAGGGGTGAGCAGATGTTTAGAACAAATTAGCTCCAGCCTATCCTTATAGTCAAGATCTCCTGAATAACCCCTCACCATCGGGGAGTCTCTCCGTAGTGACCACGAGTGATGGTGGCAAGGCTCTGACGGAGACGATGTCATCCGGAAGGAACTTGTAGGATCGAATATGCAAAAAATACTCAATTAGAGATGGGGGGTGAATTATTGCGAAAACCAAATTCAAAGATTAACTCACCCAAATCGAAACTCAATTTAAACTCGGTATTCCACTCAAAACAGATTATACACGCTCCAGTAAAAATGATGTAGAGAAATATCTGCTGGTCGGATTACTCTCAAATTTTGTTAATAGAAACTAGATTCAAATACGAAACTAACACTATAAAAATCAATTAAATCGGATATGTAGATCAATAATTATGCCTAGTCGAAGCAGACTATGTCAACCAGAATCGAGTAGATCGAAACCTAGTCGAGTTGACAAAAAGCTTCTCGAGATCAAACCAAATCCACTCAAAATTTTCTCAAATCAAACACTTGATATTCTAGCAAGGTTTTGGATGTATTAAACCAAGATGAAACTTGATAAATGCACGAGATTAATCGAAAACCAAAACCAAAGATGCAAAATATAGAGAAAATTCTGAATCAACAACTCATCAACTTACGTAACTTGATTTTCATTGCATAGATGAGTTTACAAGATGCCTCTCCAAAGCATCCAACAAGAATTTCCATGAAGTCCCAAAACAGCTCTCTCTCGAGTTTCTCTATCTCTCTGTTGTGTTGTGCTGCCCTATTCTGCGCTCTGTTGTATTCTGCCAAATACAACAGACCTCTCTATTTATAGGGTAGCCATACGCACAAATGTGACCGAATCGAACTACAACTCCTTATCGTATTCAATTTGGTCTCTATCTTACTCTAATCACAAGAGAACAAACAACTTCCGCTAATTAAGCTAATTAGCCAACAACTCTTACGTAATCATGCATGCACATCTCCCATGCATACATGTATATACATAACCAACTCAGAGCCCGTCTCCGACACTAACTATTGTCTCAAGTCCAGCCACCACACGACTCCCTCGTGCCTGTTTTGACTCAAACACGAATTAGTCTTGATGTCCTCTCATGATCAGATTGCCTCCTGTGTCCATTGCAAAGCCTTGTCTCCATATGCATTGTTCTCTCAGTTCGAACGTACTGTATGACATCCTTGATCATCACGACCTCAGTTCCTCCTGAACCTAGTCGCCGAACTTTAGTTCCTCCCTAAACTTAGTTCATCGATCCGTCATCGACGACGTTTGCTTCGAGCAACACCTGCACATGAATCAAACAACAATCGAGTACGAGCACAAGTCCTTCCTGACTTGACTCAAAATCAGTTCACACAACACCACGCAAATTCCAAGCAAAACCAACACACTAACATAAACATACACAACAAATGATAACACATCAAACCAACTATGCTATCCAAGCATATCTTAGCAACTCATGACCATCAACCGAATATCATTATGCTAAACCACTTTGCTCTGCCAATTTCATCAATCAAACTAATTTTTCATCACATGATCTCAAAATCTCCCCCTTGATGAAAACATTGGCAACCCTCATGTGAACATTGGCAACCTTTTAACAGACATGATTTTATTTTAAAAAATCAAATGCAAAGTGAAATCAAAAGATCAACAAAAATCCTTTGAAAAAAAAAATCTCCATTGAGAAAAACAAATCAAAACTCCATCTCTCCCTTGCAAAAATGAGCAACTTTCTCTCCCCTATTGGCAATGATTTCATCAAAAACTCAAAAGAGAAAATCAAGTCTTATTATTTCAATCATTTCAATGAGCATTAGAAATCATCCATATATATAACAAATACTCGACCAAGCCACACTATCAAGAATACTTGCACCAACCTATCTACACATGTAAAAATATAGTGTGAGCACAACTTATCAAGTATAATTAATGATTTATTTGCAAGGCATGATCTCCCAATCTCAATCACTCGAATCCTCAATTTATATGCTATCAAAAACATGAATACCAAAAGTATGTCATTATTTTGATTAAAAAGACATATAACAAGATGCCAATTTTGATGCCAGAACTTCTCATATTCTTTTGCAAGGAATTATATTCACCATCAGCCTTATTCTATCCAACCATGCCAAGCCTATATCAAAAAGACAATCAGAAGCTTAAGACAATGATTATGATCATACACGACTTTTTCCAAGTTCATATCAAAGTGCAATGATAAGCAGTCCTGAAAAGAAGAAGTGCGACAGTGCATACTTCCTTGATCTTTTATCTATCAACTATTATTCATCACTTTTTCATTCCTTTGATTCTTTCACATATAGCATTTTTATCAAAGATCAAAGCAATCAAGAGAGTTTAACCATGACAAAATTTAATTCAAGTTGTCATTCGATTTAAAAAGTCATGACAAAAAGTACACAGTTACACATATAGATATGAAAGTGCAAAAACTCCTATGTAGCAGAAGCACTGGTTTCAAAAGTCACATATGTATCAGATATGATGCTCATCATATTTAATTGTTTTCTTATTTTTATAAACTTTGACAAGTTCCAGAATATAAAAACTCCCCCTCAAAACAATCCCATCTGATGAATAACACCAAGTTCTCCCCGAAGAAAAGTAAACTGAGAAGAATCCAAAGGTTTTGTGAAAATATTTACCAATTGGTGTTCAGTATTCACACGGAGAAGTTCAATATTTTCTTTTTCAACATTGTCTCTAAGAAAATGAAACCTGATATCAACGTGTCTAGTACGAGAATGTTGCATATGATTTTTAGCAATATTTATAGCACAAGTGTTATCACAGAAAAGTGGAACACTCTCTAAATTAACCCCATAATCTTTAAGTGTAGCAACTATCCAAAATGTTTGTGAACAACAACTAGCAGTAGCTACATATTCGGATTCAGCAGTAGATAATGCAACAGAGGACTGTTTCCTACATGACCATGCAATAAGAGAATTACCCAAGAAATGACATGTACCAGATACACTTTTTCTATCAATTCTACAACCTCCAAAATCAGCATCAGAAAAAACTCTAAAACTAATAGATGAAGAAGCAGAAAGCCAAATGCCAAAATCTTGAGTTCCATGAAGATACCTTAGAATCCGTTTGATGGCTTGTCGATGTGAAGCACGTGGGGAAGCTTGAAATCGTGCACATAAGCAAACAACAAATTGTATGTCTGGTCTTGAAGCGGTGAGATACAAAAGTATTCCAATCATACTTCTATATTCTTTTTGATCAACTGGCTCACCATCTTCATCAGGATCAAGTGTCGTTGTTGCTCCAATAGGTGTCATGATCGGCTTGCTATTTTCCATTTCAAAACGTCATAGCAGGTCTCGCGTATACTTATTTGATGAACAAAAGTACCTTCTTTGGTTTGTTTGACTTGAAGTCCCAAAAAGTACGTTAGTTCACCCATCATACTCATCTCAAATTCTCTGCTCATCGTTTCTAAAAACTGGGACACCAAAATATGAGAAGAACAACCAAAGATGATATCATCTATATAAATCTAAATAAATAGTTGATCATAACCATACTTGAGCAAAAACAATGTCTTGTCTACTTTTCCCATTTCAAAACTCTTTTCAAGCAAGAAGGTTTTAAGCCTATCATACCATACTCTAAGGGCTTGTTTCAAACCATACAAAGCTTTCGACAACTTGTATACATAAACTGGATATTTAGGATTTTCAAAACCAGGTGGTTGCTTAACATAAATCTCTTCATTTATGTAGCCATTCAGAAAAGCACTTTTGACATCCATTTGATATAATATAAATCCTTTAGATGCAGCGAAAGCTAAAAGAATTCTAATGGCTTCTAGTCTAGCAACAGCAGCAAAAGTTTCTTTAAACATCTTTGGCTTCAAAAGAAGCAACAAAAGCTAAATGAGCATGAGAATTAGAATCAGTAAACCTGGACCGTGTGACTCGCTCATCCAAATCTCCAATCATCTGATCAGGTGGATGACTCCGCTGAATATGCAAAGGAGCTATCACTCGAGAAGCAATCTCTTCTTCTCCTTCAATATGCACAGATGATATAGTAGCTTAAGGATGTCCAACTGTAGCTAAAGTGGTCGAAGGTGTCAAGGGATCTACAGCTGATTGTACTATCAGAATTAAAATCTCACCCTCATCGACCTTATCATCATCCACAAAAATACTCTCGAACTCCCCCTGAATATGTGTACCTGTACCTGCATCACTTGATCTAGTTCTAGGACTAGTCTCATCAAAAGTAACCTCACAGGTTTCAATAATTTTGTTAGTCTCTAAAATAAGCACTCGATAGCGACAAGTATGAGTAGGATATCCAAGAAAAATACCATCTGTTGATCTAGACTCAAACTTATCTAATTTTTCAGATCTCAGTACAAAGCACTTGCAGCCAAAAACTCTAAAGTGATATACACTAGGCTTATGTCCAAACCGCAGCTCATATGAAGTTTTACCTAATTTAGATCTCAAGAAAACACGGTTTGAAATATAACAAGTAGTAGATATAGCTTCAGCCCAAAATTTTATAGGAGTAGAAAATTCATCTAACATAGTCCTAGCCATCTCGACTAGAGTTCTATTCTTCCTTTCAACTACACCATTTTGTTGAGGAACTCTAGGTGATGAAAATTGATATTCAATAACTTTCTCAGCACAAAAGTGATAAAAAAAGAATTCTTGAATTGTGTTTCATTATCACTTCTAATCGCTCTCAAAGAGCCTGGGAGATCAACAGACAATCTAAGAACTAAACTTCTAAAATAACTAAAAGCTTCATCCTTAGATGCCATAAAGTAAACCCGAGAATATCTAGAGTAGTTATCAACATTAGCAACAAGACATCTAGCTGCGAAGGGTCACCGTTGTACATCCTCTGGACCTAGGGCATCCCATAATGAGGTACCTAGGGCATCCCATAATGAGGACTCCAGAGGATATACAACACCCCCATATATATACGGAGCCAGGGGGCCCTGCAAAGCACGAGCGACACAAGTCTACACAAGTCATTAGAAGCCCAAACAAATCTTCACAAGCCAATAGAAGTCGAAGGAGTTGCTCAAAACTTTTGACAAACCTAAAGCTAAGTAGGCAAGTCACCGACTAAGTTTAGATCTGTCTAGGCTAGCCACATATCCCCTTGTAATAGGCTCAGATCAATACAAGACAAACATGATGTAAGGCTATTATCCTCAGGGAGGCCTAAACCTGTATAAAAAACCCCGTGTGTTCTCCTATAATTCATCTACTCAAAACATCCCCAAATTCTTCAACAAGTTTGTTATGAGTTAAGTCGCTTTATAATTCAATGGTTCACAAATCATCGACAACTGGTGCCATCCATAGGGATCATGAAAAAAGTCGTTGAAGAAACTACATAGAACATGTTGCCGACTATGCCTGCGCCAAGGACCAGTTTTTCGGATGAGGGTTCTATGATGACTTCACCCCTACTACTAACGAACCAACAATCGATTAGATAAACATTGATGAAGAGCTTTCCAGCAACAATTCTAGTGATGAGGTAAGTCACTTTATGGATCAATGCACCAAGGATTACGTCATCGAGTTCAAACCACCTGACAGTCAATACAGTTGTGAATGCCCTATTCACCACAAGCCGAGATCTTCCCCATAATTTCTGATCACATGGCTTGTCGAGATATCTATCTAGAGCAATTCGATGAAAAATCCATGATGGATCTGCTATCAAGCCAGTTACACAAGTCTTCCATGACATAATACCTAGATCTTCGGCTATTCACATTGACCAGATATCACTCCCCGTTACCTTTGGGAAGGATCACAACTTCTGGATGGAAAAGATTTTGTTCGATGTGGTCAACTTTAAGATTGCATACAATGCCATCTTGGGAATACCTACTCTCGCCAAATTCATGGCATCCATGTATTACGCTTATCACTGCGTGAAGATTCCAGGACTCGAGGGAGTCATCACCGTCCAGGGTTGTCCCAAGGTAGATCTCTGTTGCGACAAGCGAAGTCTTGACATGGTAGTTCAACACCAACCAATTAAGGAACCCGAGAGCGCAAGGATAAAGGTGGATAAGAAGCCTCAATCATGACCACAATCACATCGCCTCGAGAAGCAAACCCAGAAACCCAGGGGCTTCGCTCCATGACTAGTCTAGAGCCCATGAAACAACGTCTACGCTACACCCAAAGTAATAAGAGTCATTTCTTATCGGCTCAACATATTATGTGTCATTTAGGTTTAAGATAACAGGTGTACATAGCATGTTGGTTGTCAATAAACTTTGTAAGTCCCAACTGTAAGTCCTAACAATACCTTCTCGCAACAATAAAGATCATATTGCCTAGGAAGTAGATCAATTTTCTTTTTTTGCCTTACTAATCTTTTTGCGCATCCTCATGCATGACAAACGGGTTAAGTCACTTCTTGGGTCCTTCATCCCAAACCCGCACCCGGGGCAGTGAAAATCTTGTCTCGACCAAAGGGCAATATGATTTCCCTTTACATTATTATGTTTTTACTATTTGGACTATCTACCCAGAACCCCTATTTCTGAGTAGATAATCGGGGACTGAACTAATAAGTATATAAGCATTGGAAATCGAAAACAACATATTTTGTACCCTCTAAAAACAGATTCTAACAAGAAGAGAAGGATCGTTGTGTTGCAAACTCGTGGTTGCGAAAAGGCTCCTTATCGTGTTCCACGAGTGACTGGGGGCTACGACGTCTCCCACTCAAGTGGACCGAAAGCTAGTCATAATAAGCACTCCTGAACTATTTGAAGGAAAAAGCCAAAATGAAAACCATGATATGCTATCAAAAGAGTCCAGCACAAAGTACTCTCATCAAGGGTGAAAAGCGTTTAAGTTCCCATCTAAACTGACAAAATCTACCGAGATATTTATTACACTCTGCAGGGTAAAGTTTTTCGGCAGGATGACCACAATGTTCTTGAAGACAAAATGACACAAGTGCTGATAAGATCAGTGCGGTACTAGTGAGCTCTCTGGTGCTATCACGACCAGAACATCCACAAAATATTGTTCGAACTGGTAACCTAGTTCTACGACATGTTCAAAGCCAACATAACGGCAGCAAGCTATCCCTGCAATGGGAGGGTCTCTGCATGTTGGTCGAGCCTACTCGCCCTGGGTCTCTTAGCAATGGAGGATGGATGAGTCTTCAATAATTATTGGAACGTCCACTAGCTCCAAAAGTTTTATATGTAAGTACTAAGAGTATGTTTACACTAGTAAAGGTTCATATTTCTCATAAGGTTGCTTGAATCTCTTTGAGTTCTTTTTTGTCTTCCCTAAACTAAACGTCTAGCAACCGTAAGACGGGTACATCGATGTTAAGCTACAATCTGGGTAACTATACCTAATGCACGCACCCAGATAAGGCCACATGGGAACTGACTTTAGGAAACATGAATTTCTATGAGCAGAGGGGAAGTATGAGCGTTTGATTCTTTTCTCTTACCCCAATCAACTGATTCATGATGACTGGTCTATAGTTTTTTTATCTCATTATTTTTTACTATCTATATGGATGAATAGGACAACATGTTGTGCGTGTGCGAAAGTGAATTACTTTGCATAGGGATGATGCTCTATGTTACGACCTTGCGGGATGTGATAAAGGTTCGTTATTGCGTCCCGGAGTGCTTAGTGGCTCCCCGATTAGTGGCGAAGTCATCCTACCCTAGCTGAGGAGGAAGTGAGTAACACTAAAAATGTTAGGTTGTCATAATCTCCTTGGTATCGAATTCCTAAGGAGTCCCATTGATTTCATTTACATTCTTTTTGTTTTTTACTAACAAAAGAATAATTTTCTATTTGCAAGCATAGGTTACAGAGGAAAACCCTAAGCGGACTTGGCGATTCTCCGACTAGCCATCGTGGCGGTTTGGAGTACTACTTGGAGCTATGACCTTCTGTGTCGGGGTCCCATCACATTTTCTATTCAAAATCTCTTCCGACACACGCGGGGGCTGTTGATATGAAATACCAGGAGAGCTGGCGCACTACACTGAAAAATGTGCTTAGTTTCCAAACATCATCACAATCGTTTGCAAGAAAATGAGGAAAGAATCTCTTCACTACCATGTAAAACCCGGAAAAGGCAGGTTTACAACTGAACCCGAAAAAGTGTGTTTTTGGTGTCTGTTCAGGCCAGCTGCTAGGATGCTTGGTATCTCAGAGAGGCGTCAAAGAAAATTTGGAGAAAATACAAGCTATCGTAGACATGAAGCCACTGAGGTCCATCAAGGACATAGAAAAGGCTTGGAGAGGTACCAAGGGCATCCCATTTTGATGAATCACTCGGCCCGCAGAAAAGAGCTTGCCATTCCTCTGGGTCCTCTGAGGATTAGACCCATTCAAGTGGACGGACGAGTAGAAGGAGGCTTTCAAAGCTGTAAAGAGACACCTATCAAAGATGACCACGCTGGCTAGCCCTAAGCTGGGCAGCGGGTTACTACAGTTTGTTGCTGCATCACCCTCGATGGTCAGCGCCATTTTGGTTCAGGAAAAGAAAGATGAAGGGAGCCTTCGATAAGTACCGATCTACTTTGTCTCGAAAGCATTGAATGGTGCGAAGGAGAGATACTCCAAGCTCGAGAATATGGCATATGTAGTAATCATGGCATTCGGGAAGCTAAAGCATTATTTCACAGCACACCCGATCACAATACCGACTCCATACCCTCTGAAGGACATCTGTGTGAATAGTGAGGCCACTGGATGCATAAGCAAAGGGGCAGCTGGGCTATCACCACTTTGTGTTACCTTCACGGCCCGCACAACCATTAAATCAAAAGCCTTGGCAAGTTTCATCACCGACTTGATGCCTGGGGCAATAGAGCTGAAGGAAACATGGCTCGACTAGATATGGAACATAAACACTGACAGAGCATGGAGACTTTCTGGTGCAGGTGCGGTGACCATGATTACATTGCCCGGAGGGTCGAAACTATTATATGTGGCTAAGCTCCAGTTCGACACCATGAACAACATAGTAGAATATGAAGCAATGTTGTTGGGTCTTCAGAAGGTTAAGACCCTAGGATCAATTCACGTAGTAGTGAAGACAGGTTCACAGCTTGTGGAAAGCCAAGTGGACAAGACCTATCAGGAAATGAACCCAGAGTTAGCCAAATACTTTGAATCGATGATTAGGATGTAAAAGCACTTCTCAAGTTTTGAATTAAAGTCCATACCGACGGGGGGAACCAAGAAGCAGATGCCTTGGTGAAAGCTATAGCTCAGGGTACCCCACTACCCTCTAAAGTATTCTTCAAGATCCTCAAAGCCCCAACAGCAGGAGCTGATGAAGCCTTGGAAAGAATTACTATGATAGAGGAGCAAGATTAGTAGGAACCCTTATTGTCATACTTTCAAGAGCAAACATTGCCCAAAGATGAAGATGTAACGAAGATGATACTCTATCGGATTCGAGGCTATCAGATCAATGACGGAAGGCTATACAAGGGGGGAGTGTGTGCACCTCTACTTCGTTGTGTGTCAAATGTTGAGGGCATAGAGTTGCTCAGAGAGATGCATAACAGTTTGTGCAGGTCTCACATAGGCCAAAGTGCCCTTGTAGCAAAAGTGTTCTGGCATGGTTTCTACTAGCCCAAGGCAGCTTTGGACGCAGAGGTGTCGATTCGGTCATGCTTGGGGTGCTAGCAGATGAGAAGGCAATCACACATTCGACAATATGCTTTGCAACTGATTCCTCTAGTGTGGTCCTTAGCGTGGGCAATTGATATCATCGGTCCTTTCCCTCGAGCGCCGGGGGACCTTCGGTACATAGTGGTACCAGTAGATTCCTTTTCTACGTGCCTCGAAGCAACTCCACTTAGCTGGATCATGGTGAAGAACATTCAGTGTGTCTTCTAGCATACCATCATATGCCGGTTTGGAGTCCCTCGAGAAGTGACCCTTGACAATGGGAAGCAGTTTGACTCCACTCTATTAAGATATTTCTGCAAAAGCTTTGGAGTGAAGTTGTGCTTCGCAACAGTTGGCCATCCATGTTCGCAATAGAGGGCCAACAGAGACATCTCCACGGCGGTGGCCAAATGGCTGGTAAGGCTAACAAAGGGCAAATGGGTGAAGGAGTTGTCGAAGGTCCTCTGCTCTCTTTGTACAACAATCATTCGGCCTACGGGTTTCACAGCCTTTCGGCTATTATTTGGAGATGAGGCCATGACCCTAGAAGAAGCTAGGGCTAGATCTTTGAGGGTTTTATCTACCAAATCCGGAGATGAAGCATTGTTGAAGGACCTGACCAAATAGTCTCATTTGGTAGCAGCTGCAAACCTCACAAAGTACCAATAAGAAACAACACCATGGGTGGAAAAGAAGGTGAGGGGCACTACATACCATCCCAGAGACCTGGTACATTGGTGTATGCTAAATTACAAAGCAGTGGGGAAGCTCCAATCCAACTGGGGTTGCCCTTTTATTGTGATCGAGTCCCAACAACAAGGGTCGTACTGGTTGGCCAAACTCAAAGGCAAAACATTGTCTCACACATGGAATGCAGATTTATTCCGCAATTGAGTCTAAGGACCATGCCTTGTTTGTTTCCTTTGATAGATAGGCTTAGCTAGGATGCTTTTTACTTTACTGTAAAATGTAAGGGCAGATGCCTTTGGAATTGTACTCTTTTCTTGCAGGGGAAGCCCATTTTGTGGTGCAAGGTTTGTAATGAGGCAACCTCCTTCTATAATCCCTAAGTGAATAAAAATAAATTTCCCAAAAAGAGTATTTGGCTTTGCTATGTGCATGAAGGGTTGTAGTCCAAGGACTCTCCTGTGGTTGGTGTTTAAGGACTCGCCACTTTGAAAGATCAAATGAGCCCAAGGTCCCTAGTAGAGGGCCGATATCTAATGACTCACCCATAACAAAAGAGGGTAGTAGTCTAAGGGCTCCCCTTTGGCTGATGTCCAAGGAGTCACCCACAATAACGAAGGGTCGCCATCCAAAATATGGGCTCGACCCTTCAAAAACCGAACAGCCTAGTGGCCCGAGAAGGTTGACGTCCAAGGACTCACCCATAGTAATTGTGAGGACCCATCCAAATTGTATTTGTATTAATCATTTAATAAGATGAGAGTTAGCACATGCCCATCCATCGACGCATCACGTGCTAACCCACATCCCATCATAACAATATTAACAACTAATGATTAACCTGAATCCAATCCCAGCAGTTCCGATATGTGCATTTAGATAATTCCTAGGAGAGCTACTATCCAACACATATCTCTACCAGTATGTACATCAAAACATCACGATTAAACAAGGGTTCAATGATTACAAGTAGATAATTAAACAAAGACAAGGTATTATCTAGCGTAAATATACATAAATCATAGGGGAATAAACATCTAAAAGAAAACGAAGACCAGTGACACCATTTGTCCACAAGGCAACCGACCGTGATTAGTAGTAGTATAGTGACTACTCGTCACCACACTGCACACGGTGGGGTACAAGTCCTGCACCTAACTTCACTGGTAAAACAATCAACAAAGCACAATGAGTACAAAGGTACTCGCGAGACTTACACATATGGCTATATATATCCCTAACTTGAAGGATAATGCATTTGGATGAATGAGCAAGGAATAGGCCACAAGGTTAAATTTAATTATGCGAAAGGCAATTGAACTTATAACATAAATATGTCAGCACCTACATATCCTAACTCTTGGACTATCCTAGCCTAACTATAATAACATAACCATAACTGACATATGAACATAATCTTCGTGGCATAAACCTTTACTAGCCACTTCCAAACACATTACATACAACCACCATTGGAACTCTACGAGTGATGCGAATGAACATAAGTGTGCTCATGATCGAGAGCGTGGCAATGCAAATTGATTTTACACCATGCAAGGGAGTACATATGTACCCACATCACACGAGACCACCCTCCATACAACCCGTCGGCTGCAAGCGATGATTCACGTGACAACCATTCACGTACCCACCCGAAGCCTTTATTCCCATGCTCGAGTATGCGGAGACCACCTAGGTCTATTCCTGGAGCAATCTCAGGTACCTCTACAAGCCCTCTCGCTCACATCACTAGCGGAAGAGTCAAAAGAACGCGGTGAATTACGATACTTGGATCATCCTTACCCTATTCAGATATGTGGTAGTACAGAAAAGTGTTTAAGCCAACATCAACAATGATTGATGCTTAAACAATGCAGGTCTATGGCACCCGGGTCTCTCTCCTGACCTGCCCCTAACATTACCCACATCTCGTCTCATTCTCATAACTAATCATCCCAACATCATTTTATTTTTGTAAATGTTATTTAAGCCTATAGCTCATGAATGATGGAACATTCCACCGCTCGACTTCTATCGTTGACCTATACGTTGCTAAGCATTTCAGATATATTTTAAGTTAGACATTAACATGGTTATCCCCAGGTTACAATGATTGGGATCAACAGTAACAATATAGGGATAAATGCAACAAGATAGGTTCTATCCTATTCCCGACATCAACTAGCTAAACATGCATATACAACACATAACGATATCTAACAGATTAACCAACAATTCACCAAAATATAGAAGAAATATGATACATGCTTTCCTTGGTTCTCTGCTTCAAATCAAGATCAATCACAACACCTTCTCAAGAAAACCCATCGCTCTCTGGTTCGCTAATCACTAAAAGAGGAAAATGCATTGCAATAATTATGATGAAATGCTATGAAGTAAACTTCATGATGCATGATCATGAACAAGATTTAATGCTACATGTCATGAAAAATATTTTTCCTAGTTAGAACATATCATAAGAAGACTAGCAAAATTGGTTTAACTAATTTTGGACTTATAATGAATTAATAGTGAATTAATGAAGCTTTAATATGTTTAATTTATCTCAGAAATTTACTTAATTATTTAATGACTGTACATATTTTTAATATGTAGGGGACACTATTATGAAATAAAAAAATTGGTTTCACAATTTTTTGAACTATAATGAATTTATTATGAATTTTACAATTTTTAGCAAAATAGTAAACTACGCTAAAACGGTTCTGTCTGAGTTGACCGTGGTCAGACTACCAATAGAGGCATTTAGACCGCTGGGAGTGTTGGTCGTACCATGGAGAGGGGCATTCAGACTCCTAGGAAGTGTATCGGTTTGATACCCGGCGGTTGGACCGGCCAAAGGGGCGGTCCGACTCCATGAACGACAGTTAGACCACTATGAGATACGGTCAGCTATGCTCAGCCGGTGGCACTTGGTGAGCTCGCTGGTGATGATTCCAGCAACACCTTTGGCCAAGGCCAGTGCCAAAATGCTATATGTAACTAGGGGGAGCAATTTTAGGTGGTTTGAGAAACATTCATGGGGCCAAAAGCTTGGGCCCCATGGATTGACATCTTTGGCTAGGTGGAGCTTGGTCCTATGGCTATGGGGAGTGAGGGAACTCGGGGGAAATGAGGGAAAGGAGTTGAGGAGCTTCACCTTGGTGTGGGGAAGCTTTCTTGAGGGTTGGACAGCTCTGGGGATACTCCGATGTGGAGATTAGCTCCGGGGTGATCCGACCAGCCTAGCGGTGGAAGAAGACGTGGGAAGCTTCTCCGGCGAGGGGGATGCTTGGAGATGAGCTTGGGAATGATGTGAGGGACTCTTCAGTGACCTTCTCCTTTGATCTTAGGCTTCCATGGAGCTCAAGGTGGAGAAATGGTGAGGGATCCCTCCTCTCTCTCTCTCTCTCTCTCTCCCCCTCTCTCGGGTGAGGATAGAATGAACGAGTGACAGAGTGAGATGTGGTCGATGAGTCAGATCACAGGGAGGCCCGGTCAAACCACGGGGTGACCCACGTGCTGAAAATTTTCCCACTGTTTCCCCTTTTCTACCAATTCTTCTCCTTTTCCTTCCTAAATGGCTTTGGGTCTTCCTAACCATTTCTAAACAATTCTCGCTCATAAGCATATGGTGGAAACTCACATTGATCAATGACATAACATTTTTCCAAAACATTTTTGAACACTTAAAAGAAAAACCAAAAACATGAATTATGACATCATGATGCATATGCATGCTTAATGACTTGGTTAGGGTTTTTTGAGGTGTGACAATAATAAAGGGTTGTAGTCTGAGGACTCCCCTGTGGCTGATGTCTAAAGACTTGCCACTTCAAAAACAAGGACTCACACAAAATAACGAAGGGTCATCGTACAAGTGTGGGATTGGCACCTCAAAATAAGGGCGATCCTAAGGGCCATGGAGGGCTAACGTATAAGGACCTGCCTACTTCAAAAACTAAGCAGGCCTAAGGGCCATGAAGGACGAACACCTAAAGGGCTCACCCGTGCTAATGAAGGGGTGTAGTCCAATTGTTGCCCCGTTCGTACGTCTAAGGTCCTGTCGCTTAAAAGATCATTCGACCCTAAGGACCCTGAAGGGTAGCTACCTTAACATTCTCAGACAGTTCGGATCTAAGGAGCCATAGCACATAAAAAAAAGAGAGAAAAAGTCGAACCAAGAAAAAAAAAAGACACGAAGGCTAGCGCCACAACAGAGGATAGCACATAACTAACGGTGGCAAAAAAAAATTTCTTCATAATTGAACATCATGCTTTGAGTGGACCAATCGAGTGGGACAAACTCTGACGAAAACTACCGACACATTATTTAAACAAATAATGTTACAAATTATAAAGGAGCTGATGGATTGTTCAAACATCCCGAAGGATCACCCAAAAGTATCTCCCTATATCTATGTCTTTGCACCAGTTGAAATGCAAAGCCATGCCTAATATCAAAAGGGGCTTCGGTGTTTGTTTCTTTGTTGGACCAGTCCACAGAGTGAAGGGACCGAGAAGATGAGCCCTCCAGAAATGCACCAAGCGCGGTTGACACCTCCCCTTCAACAGGCTCCTTCTTGGGAATCAAGAGTTCTGCCTCTAAAAAGGTTGCACATCCCTATGCTTTCTTCATGCTTCTAGCATCGAATCATAAAAAATTTCCTAGAACTCTTGAGCCTCGATGTTATAGGAATCCTTAATAGCCCTTCGCTTGTGGTGATAATCCTTGAAGTCCCCGTGGGGATGCCAAAGTAGAAATCTTCGCCATGTCACGCAAAGCATATAAAGACCTTTGTACTCCATGGCTAAAGGCAATACATCCAATACAAGCCTCTTCAGGTCGAGGCCCGACGATAGGGTTTTTTCCCACCAAAGAGGGGGCCGGGGGCCACGACCGGTTGTGCATTTGAAACACTAAAAGAGCGAAGATATAATATAAGAAGTATGACAAACAAAGCTCCTTTCATTAACAAAAGCATGTCTTACAAAAACTTGACAAGGACCAAGCTGTTTACAAAATTGAAGCAAAAGCCTCGTCTTGCGACCTATCCTACGACCTAATTGAAGGATTGGTGGAGCTAAGATTAAAGCTTCACACCTGGGCTTCGCCAATGTTTCCTCTTCCACTCTGACCTCCCTCCACTCTATCCTCGATGCTCTACCCCTCAAGGACAACCGCTCCCGAAGCTGAGGTAATGGCCCCAACATTATAGGCGCCAAACAAAGGCTTGGGTTCAGCCGTGGGAGTACCAATACTTCTCATAGAGAACCCTAGTGGCCGCCCTCACCCCACGTTTCACGGCCTTCATGCCAGCTTTCATTGGGAACTCATAGCTAGGCGCACCAAGGGCTTCGAAGGGGGAGTAGCCAGTAGCCTTCAAAGAGGTGAATGTGTCCTTGATGGAGGCCCCGGCACAGAAATCACTGAAATTGCGCACGCCAGACTTGAGGAAACCAGTGGCATGGTTGATCTGGCCAAGGGCACCTCCGAGGTCAACTTCACCCAAAAGGAGGGAGCATCAAGCACACCAACCTCATGAAGTAGTGTGGATATCACTACAGAAACATCATTGGTATCTTTCACAAGAGCAGCTAGCTCCTCCTTTCGGGCCACCATGTCGCGTTCGAGTGCAGCGTCAAAGGTGAGCCTCTTTTCCTGCTCTTTCCCAGTGACAGCCTCCGTGGTGAGCTGCTGCTTCTCTTCATCCTCTCAAGCCACCCTCTCATGCTCAAGGGTGACCTTGGAGGTGATCCTCTTCTTCCTCTCTTCCTCAAGAGTGAACTTTGAGGGGAGCCGCCATTTGCACTCTTCCTCGAGGGTGGCCTGAAGGTCCTTGGCCTTGCCCTCGGCATACTACCATTTGGATAAGGCCTCATCCAGCTGAGATCGGACATCAGTGATAACTGTTCAGGCTCCTCACATCACAAGCAGGCCTTACTAAGAAATAAATATGTCATTCAGTGCTGATGAACGGTGTTAAAGGAAATAGATGCTAAGCGCTACCCTTGTTTGCTCAATAATAAGTTGGTCTATTAGGACAGAGGAAGTGAAGTTTGGAGCCATTAACTGGCTCTACATTTGCGGAAGTGATTCACCAAGCTCGAGAAGGGTCTTCAAGGTGACTCGCCTTCCAAAGAGATCGAAAAAGTCAAACCCATCAAGGCTGAAGCACTGGTACTTGGCTGGGGGGTATTGAGCATCCCCATCAGCCCCTTGCATTTTTCAGGCTCGAGTCAAGTGTCACTTGGAGATGTACTCTCTGCTACAAAGTGAAGCATAAGATCACAAGCATGAAAGCAAGATGAGCATAGATGAAAAATATCGGAGGTCTTCTCTCTACACGAGTCGTCTGAGTGAACGTTGGGGATATCTTTGGGAAAGCCTATAGGGTCCATAGCAGAGGTGAGGCTTCACCTATAGCGGTCTAATCGTTTGAGCCTGAATCAAACAGATAGAACACATTTTGTGTCTCAGGACCATCCTTCACATAGGAGATACAATGGTGAGGGATGTCGCAGTGATCGGGGTGCTCACCAAAGCCTTTTGGGTAGAGGACATGGCCATCGGATTGCCATCGTTGGTTGATCGGCTCGACACACCATGATTTTCACTGTAGCCTTTGGCAGTTGAGGCAGCCCACCGCTTCTTAGGAACTGGCTCATTCGAAGTCCCAGATCCGATATGATGCACCTTCGGAGCAGCAGCAGATGCAAAGGCATCATCAGCATTGACCTTCGTTGTCTTCCACCATCGGGTACCTTCCAAAGGTAGGAAGCGTGGCCCATAGAGAAGGCTGCGAGTGTCAATGACGCGATTGAGTCGTGGGTCCTTCACCTTTGTGGTCAATTCATCATGCTCGAGCTGTGTGTAAACCAAAATCTCCTTGGTACTCCCTAAAAACAAATAAAATAGACAATTCACCGGAAGTCATATCGAAGGGGATACCCATACTTACCCGGTGCTCCTTTAAGATGAACCTTGAAAATTTGAAGCTCAACTGAGGACTCCACAAGCAGCTCGCCAAACTTTTTATTGAAGGAGAGTGGCCCAATTCCAATTGTGCAGTATTCCTCAACGAGGTCATGGACATCGAGACACTTTGAAATCGCAACGATGGCATGTACCTTTGCGTTGACGATAGATGTGAACTCCACCTTTGGTCTCCTTTGGAAAGCGATCCCTGTGGCATTGTAGGACATATTGCATCCTCTAAGAACGTTGTGGTAAAACCATATTTCGGTCCAGTAAAACCATAATTCGGTCCAGTCACTGCCCCACCAGTTCCATTGCACCTTCACAGGCAGCTCTGCCTCCCCTCCCATTGGGAATGAAAGACACACTACCATACAAGGCAACATGCTCTCTGTCCACCTACACCTTCTTCGATTAATAGTGTGCATAGTGGAGATAGGCAAGGGTTGCAGAGCTAGGATGCTAGCCTTGGGACTTCTAGGCCCACGCAAAGGAGGGCTTGCAAATGATGGCATTCAGCGGTAGTTGCTGAATTTCCAGCTTGTACTGATCCAAGACCAGCCACAAAGAATTTGATGAAGACCACAATTTTGTCCTTGCGAGGATGAGGTATCGACACCTCATGAGAAGGCACTCGGGCTTAACTGCCATTGCAAAGCCAGCCCTTCTCCACCAGTAGCTCAATTTGATTTTTGGTGCACCAGCTGAACCTGAAGTGCAGTGTCGAAGAAAGCTTGTCACTCATGCGCTGGATCGTAGACTTCATCATCTTGCCAAAGGGGAGAAAGGAAAACCAGAAAGAACGAAGGGATGGCTATGCGAGCGGTAGAGACTAGCCCAAAAAACTTGGCGAAGGCAAGAGGCACTACCGAAGTGAAAACTGAGAAAAGGGGTAGGGGCTGAGTTACCACCAAGGGAGAGTCACTCAACTGCACCCAAATAGAATGAATGGAAAATCTGGGGCATACTATCGCACGTAGGATGAATAGTAAGGTGACAGTGTTTTGAAGCATAGTTCTCGTAACGTCCGGAACACGTACGGGTGGCGAAAATCATGGGATGTGAGTGCGATATGTGACTAAAAGAGCAAGAGGCCAAATAATACCTAAGAACCTCCCCAACCACTATGTGAAGCCATAAATGAGTGTGGTGTAGTTACTATGATCCCTGACATCCCATCAGAGATCACAAAGGTTGCCATTAACTTTGAATGACCTGCGACTGCTCACCACCCAAAACTGGCTTAACTCACCCCTTATAAATACAAAGCCCATCACCGTAATTCCCACTACCTCACAAGAGCTCAAAGTCACTTGGCTCTCCTTTTCAATCCCTAGTTAATGATAGCCACCTCAAAAGCGGTCATGTTTCACCGAAGGCAACCGTGGATTGCTCAGGACTTCTGTGGCCTATTCTCTGAAGCATCGCCAATCGCTTCACGGAGCCAAGAGACTTTGAATCCTTCAGAGCGGTCTGCCCCCAGTGGTGTGACAATATCCACCATGAAGACCATTGATAGTTCACCCTATGTTTCCTCAAGAGAGATGAGGTCCACAAGTCAGGCAAAGTTTTCTTCTACTTACTGACCGAAGAAAGCCTCTTTAGCATGCGGGTCCTGGCATTCATAGGAAGAAGAACGAGGGTGTCAACTTTCAGGCCAAGAGACCTCGTAGCATTCAGCTGGCACGACAACATCATGGCTATAGTCATGAACCCGTTGACGAGCGAGAACACCATGATGTTGAAGCTTCTGCAGTGGGTTTGAAGCAAACTCCCAAGTGGTTTCTTCATGTGCCCACGGATAGGAGCTAAAGCAGGCACTTTTGTCATCATCTAAGCGTACTGCAACTGCTACCTCAAGCCTGTAGAACACGTCATTGAAGAATCATGGTGGTGTAGTGGCATCGAAGGCTGCTGGACCTCCAAACCGCCAGAAGACTTCTGGGCGAACGTATGGCCTGAAGGGGGAGAGGACATGTGTCTCATCCAATTTGGGGGCCAAGTACTTCTTCTCCGCGACGACAAGCTATTGGTCCCGCCTCTTGAGAATGCCTGATGGGCCTCTGCTTCGTGAGCACCGTCAAGCTTTGCGAACCTCTTCATGCTTAACAACTTTGCAGCATGTGTGGGCTAGCACCAGGCTTCAGCATTGCACGACAAGGTTATATTAAAAAGTTGGGACATCACATGGTATGTGCTCCCAGAAGACAAGGACTTCACAGACCTTCGCAAGGATTGTATCCATTTTCTTGGCTAGGAAGAAAATGGGACATCACAGCGCACACCATGATCATCGCCAAACATATTCTGGCTATCTCACAATGGGCGTCGGACACTTGATTCGTGCCAAGCTTCAAGTAGTACACCTTGCTAAAGGGTGATAGTTAGTAGCTTGGTATAAGTGTCGCGAATAGATATTGTGTATATGTCATGTAGATGGTATATTTCTGTTTCATCATGTGATAAATGGAGGGGTATATTCTGGTTTAATATATACATATTTATATCTTCCAAAGCATATGTTAAGTTTGTTGATTTTGCGGTTGGCTTTGGCTGGCCAAAGAGGGGATTGAGAGAAGGGTACCACCCTATTGTCTAAAGATTATTAGCTTCGGCCCCCCAAAGTCAGGACCAAAACCGTGAAGGGGCCAATGTTGGGGGAGTGGTACCATGTTGGCCCCCGTTCATTGACTTCGGCCACATCAGCCATCCTCGAAGGCAAAATAGTAAGACTAATGAAGCAACAGAGATGTTTTTCTATGCTCTGCTGGGATTAGGACGAGGAATGTACGATGAAGGGCTGGAGGTGTAGGGATGCAAGCGATGACCCTGAAGGAGCACATGGAGAAAGGAACATGAAATAGCAAAAGCGGTAGCGAGGCCTGAAAGGTGAAGCCCGAACACAAGGCGAAAGCCAAAGCCCAGGCGTAGGGCAGAGAACGAAGCCCAGAGGATGAAGGGATACGATAAAGCCTAGAGGACTCAGGGGTACCACGAAGCCCAGAAGACGAAGGGATATGACGAAGTCCGGAGAATGAAGTGATGCAATGAAAAGACTTTCGGGAAGAGAACGAATGCCTACCCCACAAGGAACATACGGGATAACAAGAGTTTGATGAGAAGATAACTAGAAGAAACTCACTATCAGCCCCAAAGGTAGATCCGACGTGGGTCCCTTGGGACACATGTCATGCTCAGTTAGATTAGTGCTTTGTAAATGTACATTGACTATAATACCCTAGAAATATGTCCGGATTATTCCGAGTGTCAAGTAGAATATTCCTAGGGATAAAGGACATAAGTGTAATTGTGATTAGGTGGTTGAGATATGACTATAAATACCCCTATCTAACTAATGTAATATCAAAAGAATAATTATTACATCTACTATTACAACTATATTGTTCACTGTGTTGCGATCAGGATTACAACTATCTTTTTTAACTTCAAAAGAACTTCGATCTGTCTTCATTAGGATTGCCCTGTAGGAGCTAATGTCTTTCATAGTATCTTGCTGTGAGGTAATCCGTTCTCATAAATTTTTTTTGGATCACATACTAATTTTATTAGTTGATTACTGATTGGACGACTAATTTTCTACTAAATTGTATAGATCAAATGGTAAATTCGCTGTTGCATCTGGATGTACCAAAAGGTCGATCTGCCAATGAGCCGCTTGATATGATGCTCGCCTGAACTTTTCTCCGTGCATGGTGCATGTTACGGCAACGTAATTGGATAGGGCACCATGTTCAGAGACAACAGATCGATCGTACGTGCCCTTAAAAAAAGATCGATCGTACAGTGAGCACTAGCTACCTAGCACAACTAATTAAACATCTTGGGCAAGTACGGAGATTATTAATCTTATATTGGGGATTAGTTACAGCTAATTGTCTATCTAAAGCGATTAGTTACTGATGACAAATGCCACATGCATGCTTTTAGCTGCGTGCAGCATAACTAAAAGTAGTACAACACAAATCAGGGAAAAGCGCAGCACATGTCCGTATTTAGTACCAAATATTTTAGTCTACATTATTTGCATTATTATACGACGCTTATAGTTGCCTGTCTCTTTTATATTGCTTCCTTTTTTTCAAGAAGAGATACTACTGGATTTTAACTTTTAGGATGGTGAAGTAATTAGCTCAAACCGGAGCAATAATTTTTAGGCATCCGCTTCTTAATTAGTGGACAACCGATTAATTTGGTAAAGTAGAGAGGCAACCGACGGTATCGTAACTAGTAGAATTAAATATAAAAACCACATTACAAAATCTAACTTTTAATTACAAGTTTCAAACTTGTAAATGGAAAAATTAAAAACTTCCACCTTAAACCCACCAACTTTCAACTTGAAAATCAAAATTTTCAATTAGATATTAATGGCATGTTTAATAGAGGTCCAGCTCTAAGAATTCTTAGACTTGGGTATTACTAGCTCTAGATTTTTATAGAGTTGAAGCTGTGTGTACACTAATAGCCTGTTTGGTTACCTGTATCGGGGCTAGTCTGGCCTCGCGCGTGCAGGCAACACGTGTTTGGTTGCTTGGGTGCTCAAGTCGGTCTATTCCGAGTGGTGCAAAAACACTATGCGAGCCAAGCTCCTGAGAAACGTATTTCAATTGCGTTTCTCCAGAGCCATGCTCGCTTGATGCACCACATGCTCAGCTAATGATGATATTATCAAATGATTAGTGAGTATTAACTTATATTATTACATTTTAAATTGGATTAAAGCTTAATATGATAAATTAAGTACTATAGAGTGCATTTATACGAAATAAACATCATGTTAATACTTGCTTTTTTATTTTAATCTCATTCAACATGTATTCATACGGGCAACCAAACACAATTTCTTCTCAGTCAGACTGAGCACATGTAACCAACCAAATAAATAGCACTTCATACATATAATTGGGCTTAAATGAGCCTGACTCACTAATACGAGCCAAGCTAGGGGCATGCGGGTAACCAAACAAATAGTATTGCATGCACACAGACGGGCTTAAATGAGCCTGGCTCACTAATACTAAGGCCATGCGGGCAACCAAATGGGTTAGGCTTGTATTAGTGAGCCAGGCTCATTTGAGTCTGGCTGTTCATAAAATACTGTGACACATATTGCCTGGGAAGCATATGGTACTCCGCGCACGCAGCTATGACGTGTGTACAAGGTTTGTGGAGTAATTGTGGCTTCTGACAACTACATATGCATGTCCCACTCCTTAGCACACACTCTTGAACATGCCGCTCACGTCTACCTCCGACCCATATCCCGACATAGGACACTGAACCTGTGCTCTGCAGTGCTCTCTTGATTTGCGCGATGCATGTGGGCCTTCTTATTAGTCTTCTCCATATACTCACATAGCATCCGTCCGTAAAGCATACGATTGTCCTCCATTACAACCTTAGCAGCTGCATACCGATCAATAAAATACTTACAGGTCCCATGCAAAATGCCTTCTACAATTCCAACTAGTGGTAGGGACCTCATTCCTCGCATGACCTAGTTATAAACCTCTGCAAGGTTTGTAGTCATTACTCCATATCTTGCACCACCACTGTCGTACAACAGAGCCCATTTTTCATTCGGCTCATTGCGTATCCACTGTGAGAAGCTCCTAATAGATGAGCCTGATCTCCTTACAATCTGCGGAGTATCAGTTGCTAGAGGCCGAGAGCTATTGGTTCATCACCGTTAGGTGCAGCCTCCGTAGTTTGTTTTAGAGTCAGTTCATCAAGTCTTGCCCATAATGCATTGAACTTACGTTGCTGGTTCTGACTGCACAACTTCTTGAAGAGCTTCATTAACTCTTTATTTTTAAACTGTCTGTAGAAGTTCGCACCCATATGGCGCATGCACCACCTGCTTTTGAGATCGGGCCACTATGCTGCTACACCCCGTCGCACGCTACCATGCTGCATATCCAGCAAAGCCTGCAACAATCCTTCATGTCTATCATGAATAAGACACACATCTGGTCGGTCAAGAACAATTGCATATTTAACCTGCTCTAGGAACCAATACCAGCTGTCCCCATTCTCACTCTCCACGAATGCAAACCCTAGTGGAAGGACTTGGTTGTTACCGTCGATCCCTATTGCAAACAAAATCTGCCCTTTGTACTTCCCAGTCAGGAATGTTCCATCCAGGCATATGATGGGTCGGCAATATCTAAATGCTTTGATAGTTGCAGCGAATGCAAAGAAAGCACGCTGCAACACTCTTTTTCCGCTGTACTCCACATCAGTAGAGGGGTAATGCTTGATATCATAGTAGCTGCCTAGATTTGTTGCACAAATTGTGGCTAATTGACGAGGGAGATTGTGATATGAATCTTCATATGTAACGAACCACATCTCAATAGCCTTTTGTTTCGTCCTCCATGCCTTCGCATAGTTTATTGTGTACTGGAACCTTTGCTCAATAGCACGGATTATTGATCGTGGCTCATACCTTAGGTTGTCCACAATCTCTCCGTACATAACATTTGCAATGAAAGCAGAAGACAAGTTTCGGTGGGCGAACTCTATTTCCTTAATATGACAATTATGTTCCTTAACTATTTAGCATTGCCAGTAGTCTACCAATTTCCCTCTGAATGCGTGCACCCGCCAAGGGCACTGAGGCACCAAGCACTTCACATCGTACTCTCTTTTACTTGATTTAACAACCTTGAATTGCCTACGAAGAGACAACGACCAGAATTTCACTGCAACAATAACTGCCTCTTTTGTAGGGTACATAGTACCCTGTGACACCTCATTCTTATGGTACTGCCACGGTGTCCGGTCAGCCTTGCTAACCACCAACTTCAAAAATTTATGATCCCGCCACTCTGCAGGAACTGGAGCATTACCCTCCTCATCAGATGAATCCCCATCGGCAAGGCCTTCCTCTAACTCTTCATCCTCCAAATCCATATCTTCAATGATGCTAGGGATGTGCTCCCCTTCATCAGCTACACCCATCGATTGCAGCTCTGGAACATCACCAACTTCCTCCCTGGACCCTACATTAGCCGCCTCTGACTCATCTTCCACTGCCTCACTTGGTCCTGCTACTGCTTCTGCAGAGTTCACCTCATTTTGATCTTTCAGGTACGCCTCAGCTAACAAAACAAGCGGCAGGCCACGTTCACAGCATATATCTACATACTGCCTCCAAGTTGATGTGGCTTCGATGGGAACAAGCTCACCAAAGTATCCATGACTAGCACGGCTCAGGACAGCTTTCAACTTCAGCTCATATTGCTGCGGATCCAGTTGGAAAAACCGCATGAGCCATTTGCACACACCCACAATAGTCCTCTCATTAGCTTTACTAAGCCCCTTCATGACATGACGAAATTCAGACAGATCTACACCGTTAGGACCGTATCTAATTTCACCCTCACCATAATATATCTGAAAAATTAATTTATCTGCCATCACTGGAAACACCCGCAAACATAACCCATGTTAAGACAACAAACTATATTTCTGATTATCGGATAAAATAATTTCTAAATGCTACCCTAGGTTCGCAAATTATCATCTACTATTGCCTCCTACGTCCACAGGTACAAATAATATACTAAAAATAATATACTACAAATAATATACTAAAAATAATATACTACAAATAATATACTAAAAATAATATACTACAAATAATATACTAAAAATAATATACTAAAAATACTATTCTATATTGAACTGCTATCGTACCATTTTCTAAATAAATTTGACAATTTCTAAACCCTAGGTCATAAATGTCTAAAATCTATGTCATATACTACTACTGCACTAATTAACAACAATAAAAAGAAAAAAAAGACTTACCCGAAATTTTCCTTCAAATTCGCAGCCCAAATGCAGCAGGGCTTCGCCGACCTCTCTTCCTCTCCTCTCTTCTCCTCTCTCTTCTCAACTTTTCCTTTTCTTTCCAGATTTTTATGAATTTTTGGCCATTTTTCGGCCTTTTTATAGTAGAGGCGGCCGGGCGGGCACTGCGGCGCGGTGGGCGGGGAGGACCCCTTACCGCCCCCTGATTACCGCCCCCTGAGAGGGCGGTAAGGACCTCTACCCGCCCCCTCAGGGGCGGTAAGGCGTCGGGCCAGGCGAGCAGGCCGTACCCGCCCTCTCAGGGGGCGGTTAGGCCTACCGCCCTCTCAGGGGGCGGTTAGGACCCCTAACCGCCCTCTCAGAGAGCTGCAGCCCCATGAGAGGGCTGCAGGCGTCTAGTTTTGCAAATACATCTGTCGGAAATCTATTTATTTAAATTTTTACTAAAAAAATATAAAAATAAAAAAAAACTCGAAGAAAGAACCCACCATCTCAGTGGGTTCGCATCGTGGTGAGCCTCACGATTTTATCATGGAGGGCGGAACCGAAGGCTATTGAGACGAGGTTCGGGACATAGGAAGATTCATATCACAATCTACCGCGTCAATTAGCCACAATATGTGCAAGAAACCCTGGAAGTTACTATGACATCAAGTATTACCCCTTGACTGATGTGGAGTACAGCAGGTAACGAGTATTGCAGCGTGTTTTCTTTGCATTCGCAGCAACCATCAAAGCATTTAGGCACTGTTGACCCATCATTTGCCTAGACGGGACGTTCCTCACTGGGAAGTATACAGGACAGATATTGTCTGCAATTGGGGTTGATGGGAACAATCAATTCCTGCCACTGGGATTTACCTTCATGGAGAGTGAGAACAGGGATAACTGGTATTGGTTCTTTGAGTGGGTGAAGCATGCTATCGTTCTAGACCGGCCAGATGTTAGTTTAATAGATATGCGGGGTTATTGCAGGCTTTCTTGGATATGCAATATGGGAGTGTTCGACGGTGTGTTACCGCAAAGTGGACCGACTCGAAGAGCAGGTGGTGCATGCGCCATATGGGTGCGAACTTTTATAGACAGTTCAAAAACAAAGACTTGATGAAGCTTTTCAAGAAATTATGTAGTCAGAGCCAGCAAAGAAAGTTCAATGCCCTATGGGCAAGACTAGACGAACTAACTATGAAACAGACAGCTGAGGTAGCAGCCACAGATGATGAACCGATAGCTCTTGGACCTCTCCCAACAGATACTCTTCAGATAGTAAGGAGATCAGGGTCAGCTATTAGGAACTTTTCGCAGTGGATACGTAATGAGCTAAATGAAAAATGGGCTTTGTTGTACGATAGTGGTGGGGCAAGGTATGGGATAATGACAACTAATCTTGCTGAGGTCTATAACTGGGTCATGCGAGGTATGAGGTCCCTCCCACTTGTTGGAATTGTAGAAGGTATTATGCATGGGACTTGCATATATTTTATTGATCGGTACGTGCGCTACTTCAAAGGCAATGAAAGATAACTGTATGCTTTATGGATGAATGCTATGTGAGTACATGGAGAAGTCCACAAAGAAGGCACACATGTACCACGCTAATCAAGAGGGGACTCCGGAGCACAGGTTCAGTGTCTTGTGCTGGGATAAGGGTCGTAGGGGGTGGAAGACGTTAGCGGCATGTGCAAGAGTGTGTGTTTAGGAGTGAGTCATGCATTTGTACATACCAGAAGCCACAATTTCTTCATAGGCTGTACACACATCATAGCTACATGTGCGGAGCACAATATGTTTCCCAGGCAATATGTTTCTATGTACTTCATGAAGGATCAGATACTGAACACCTGGAAGCATGAGCTCGATGGCTACGAAATTATTGATACATTTACAAGTAATCCAGGTCCCTCATGAAGCTAAGTGCTAGATTTCAAAAGGATGAAGAATGCACCGGGACGTCAAAAAACTCGCCGGATTCGTAACTATATGAATGAATCCGAGGCAGGTCCAAGGGTGAAGCGATGCAGCCAGTGAAATGAAACAGGTCACACGTACAAGTATTGTCTGAAAAATGCACCTGTTGTGTAGGTGAGTGCATGACCACGCTTTAGTGTGAATGTATTTAGCATACCTTGCTATTATATTTGTACGGTAATAGCCTTCGTTCCCTATGTTGCATTTGGACCTTACATTTGTACCTACATGTCGCAATATATTCATGTAACTTTTCCTATGTGTATGTAATATGCTGTTCTCTTCACGTAACTATGTACATATTTTCATGTAACAGAATATACACATTATTCATGTATATGTAGTTGCGATGTATATTTCGATTCAATATGTATTCTTCTTGTCTACATGTTGCAATATATCCATGTACCTGTGGTTTTAATGCAGATATGACGCACCCTTTGACCCCCGAGCTTATTGACCCTGCAGTGGACAAGAGGCACCGCAGCTTCTTGTCCGTCGTGCACCAGAAAGAGTTTGGGGTATTCCGACCACGTGGCCCTGGGGAGCTACTTATGATCGACGATCGTTGGAAGCACCGATATGTCGCTATTTGGATATGTATGTGCCGATTTATTTATGTATGGCATCCCCCAGTTTATTTCTATTCCTAATGGTGCAGGTTGGCAGCATCGGGACTCCTACCGCTTTGTCGTTTGGTGGAGGCCCGAGCGACGGAGAACCCCGAGGCAGCGGCGAGATGATTCTATTTTGACCGCTCCCTGATAGCTATCCTGGTTGACCGATGGAGGCTTGAGACCCATACTTTCCACCTCCCCTGCGGCGAGATGACTCCGACGTTGCAGGACGCAGCCTACCTGTTAGGCTTACCTTGCGTCGGAGCTACTGTTGGAGTCATCGACATGGATGCTAACTGGATGAACGTCATGCATCAGCGCTTCTCCCCTGTTCAGCGGACTGACGACGCACCCCCCTACGTGCCTAAGTTCTTGTCCAATCCACGAGGGCCCACGAAGAAGTGGATCCTACAGTTCCAGGTACCTTTGAGTTTAACTTCTCATTTACTTCATGATTTTCCAGATATTTTTCTTATCATCACTTGCATTATTTGTAGCCTACGTACATGCAACCGAAGGCCGGCTTGTACTCAGTGTCGAGGTATTCGGAGGCCTGCCTGCTTTGGCTGTTTGGCTGAGTTATGTTCACCAGAGGCCAAGGCCACATGGTGTCTAGGACCCTTGTTCCGTATGCGAGGTGGATAGCGGATGTGGAGGGAGATGAGATCCCACAATTGAGTTAGGCCTTTGCTGTCCTTGCTGTGACGTATCGGGCCTTGTGCGATGCGTGCACGAAGAAGGAGCCACTAGCCACTTTTGCTGGGTGCCCACTACTACTGCAGCTGTGGTCTTACGAGCGGTTCGCGATAGGCCGACCAGTTGTGGACCGCTCATCGTACCCTGAGGAATGGTACGGTGAGCCCACGGAGGACGAGCCCACCATAGCCTCGCTGTGGTGTCAACGCTAGGTACGTACGTAATATTTGAATGCTTTACTTCTCACATGTTTTTGTTCTGGATTCTGACTATGTTTCTCACATAGCCGCATTGGGTGCATGAGCAGGCCCATAGAGCGTACGAACTCTGTCGGTCGCAGTTCGACCGGCTTCGTCCAGATGACGTGGTCTGGACCTACTACAACTACTTTTCCATCCAAGCCCGTGCATCTTTGGGTCTGTCTCCGTTGTGTACCCGTGACGAGGAGTACTGGCTTACGAAGACGCCGCTTGTCTTCAACATTTTTGTCGAGGAGTACCTACCCCACTGTGTCATGCGGTAATTCGGGTGCTACCAGGCTTTCCCCCTCGTCAACATTCGCACGGTTCTAGGCCATGTCCACAAGTAACTATAATCAAGTAAATAATTCATAACGTTCATCTCATTATCAGTCTATTTAACGTGGTTCACTTTCAGGTATACACGAAAGGGACAGCCGGGTGGCAACCTCTAGGCAGATCGCTTGGCGTCGTATGTCTCAACATGGTCCCAAGCACTTGAGGATGTCGTGGAGGAGGCACTCAAAAGTATTTCTTACAAAGCTACTTATACACGAAGTGACCACTCAAAAACTCTGTCGAGAGTCTAGCTTTTGTTATGAAGTGACCACATGACTCAACTTTAACCATTAAATGACATCATCGTTGTCCTGGTGTAATATCCTAGGTCCCGATACCCTACAACAGGGCAAATATCCTAGGTGCACTCAGTAGAGAGCATCTAATGTAACCCGTCATGTTTCCACCCCCTAAGGCATGTTATGATTAGGAGCGGTGCACTATTAAGTAGGTCTTTATGCGAACCGTACATGCCACCTTTTTTTGTCATCGTGTCATCGTGGTTAAAGTCCCATGTAATGTTTTCCACCGTATGTATAATCTAATGTTTGTCACCGTTTGTAAACTCATTGCCACGTAATATGCTGCGAGTGCTTCACATCTATAATTTTTTCACAAAATTTGATTTTGTATCCTCCCAACAATACGTAAACTAGTCCAAAATATCGACATATATACAACGATCCATATTTTCCAAAATATTGCTTCCCAATTATGCCGTATTTGCCACTTTTTTACCATTTTAATTCCAAATTTTGCAACATATCAATTTCAAATATTGAGCAATACAATTGTACAATTAAAAAAAACCTAAATCTGGGCCTACCTGCCCAGTGGAAGGGCGGTTGGCACCTACCTGCCCTATCAGAGGGCGGTTACGCCCTACCCACCCTCTGAGATGGTGGTTAGCCCCACTCGCCCTTTCAGAGGGCGGTAAGGGGTGGCCCTGCCAACGTGGCCCTCCTTACCGCCTTTCAAAGGGCAGCAGGTGCCTATTTTTGTAAATGTTACCGCAAGGAGTGTATTTATTTAAATTTTTAATCAAAAAATATAAAAATAAAAAGCTGGTACCGTACATGCGCCAGGGTCAAGCCCTCAATGCCCATGGGAATTTTCTTTTCCTTTTTCAATCTATTATCTTAATATTTGAGGTGTAAGAAGTGCCTCCACGTTCGCTATTGAGATTACGAAATTACTACATTAATAAAAAAAAGAATCTATATCACTTATTGTGATAAATATCTAATGATCTAAATTTATCCAAAGAGTCTGTATCGAATTAGCAGTTCAAATGTTCGATTTGACTATCTTTTTGGATAGTAAGCACATGTAACCGGATTAGGCTTGCAGTCAAAAGAATTGAGCAGAAACAGATCATGTTCTGGGTATCGAGTGGAAACACAATTGGATCGAGTGACCTGCTATTAACCGCACTCAAAACTCAAAAAAGGACTAAAATTCGACTAATTGACACTTGATTATGAGTAGAGTTAATAATCCTTCGAAGCTTGAACCGTTGGGTATAAGGCTACCTCCAACGGAATCAAAATTGATCTGGCAAAGTACTGTGCCGACTGCTCTCATGTACTTTTGCCGATCGAGCTCGTCCGCAACAACCACCAACGATTCCCATATCAAGATCAATAATGATACAGGCGTCGTTTACTATAGCGCTGGGAGCAGCAAATATGTCGAGCGATTGAGGGAGCTATATTACTGTGTCGAGTGGATGACTATGGGTCCAGAGGAAGGAGGAGAGTAATGGAAGGTAGGAAATAGGGTAGCTGTTGGAGATGAAAAAAATAGGGGATATTGTAATAGTGTTAGGGGATGTTGTAACAGTGTTATAGGGGATGAATTTTTAAAGTATATGTTGGAGATGACCTAAGCCCATTTAATGCATTCAGATGGGTGTGGAGAGATTCACACAATGCCATCATCCCGTCTTTCATGTCGATTGAGGTGCCATAGAGATGGGGGTGGTTAGAAAAAGAGTGATAAATTTTGGGCTATTTATCTATACAAACCTGGACTGTAGCAATTCTTCCTCGCTCTCACCCTCGACCTTCTCGCACAAGCCTCCATCTTTCTCTGCCCAAACACGCATCACAGCTGGAAGACTTGGACTCATGGATTCCGGCTCCCCTGCGAAGACCTTCGCTTCTTCCTCGTCGGAGAAGTAGCCCGATGCGAAGATCGCCGGTGCCTCCCCAGAGCAGCAAGAATCAAGGATAAAGGAGCTTGAAGTTGAAGGGATAGCGCCTCATCACGATCTGGTTGACTAGAGGTCTGCATCTGGTGAGGAATTCCCATCTTGCCAATTCGACTACAAGATCGTGGTTTTCAAATCCTTCTTCCGATGTGGATTCAACGTTCCCCCTTCTAAGTTTCTTTTCAATGTACTCGACTGGTACCAAATCGAGCTCCACCCAGTTAAATCCAAACTCCATCACTATGCTTAGTGTCTTTGTTCATCAAGCCAAGTGTGAATATAATCTAGTATTTTATCATCTAAAGAGGAATAAGGTGAACAAGTGTGTTGGAGGTTGTAGTTTCCAACAACGATCTAGAATGAAAAACTCTTATATCCTAGTTGCTTTAATCTCCTCATGGCAAAATGATTGAAAAAACACTGGTTTTATATCTTCAACCCAAACCCAGTCCACTCCCCCTTCGTCTATAGAGGTCTCTTTCCCCTACAAAATTCATCTTGGACAAAGAAGAATCGCGAATCGAACCACACCACCTTCTACATCATGAAGATTGGTGAACTTAGGCAAAGTGGCTTAACCGGGTGGCACATAGCTAAAGACTTCATCAGTCGAAGGCTAAGTCCCTTGAAAGCGCAGGATCACTTCGCTTGGGAATATGCTAGAGAGAGCGATAGCTCCATGGGCACGGTTGGAGGTAAATTTATATAGCAATTTGCTGCTTCTGTTATCTTATTCAAGCTCTTTCGAGTGACTATTTCTTCCTTTTTATAGCTCTGTCTCCTCTAGATATTGATGCTTGATTAAGCAAACTCTTCTCTAAGAAGCACAAGAATGATCTGTGCTGCCCTACTCCCTAGCAAATCATCGACCAGAGGTGAGGATTTCTCAAGTAAGAGAGCAGTGCTGATTACTACTTATTAAACCTAATTCAACTTTTTGATTTCGGGTCCCAGTCTATCATCAAGAGCATATCCTTATGACCGAGGTCCTTGACCTTGATGACACTTCCTCTTTTGGAACCAGTGACAAGGGGAAAATGCCAGTTAAGCGTGGGGCTGAAGGGTCTCTTTGATGCAAGAGATCGTCTCTGTTATATGATCCAGTGCCTCTCAAGCATTAGCGGAAAAGAAGCAAATTGATACTAACATCAAGTTGTCACATGATTATTTAGTCGCATCTCTGGCTATCGAGCACTTGCATACTAACGCTTGGTCTATATGGGTGGCCTTCCTACAGGTGACAGCTGGATCCACTCCTCGATTGTCTCCTCGAGTGATCGACATATTTGATGACTCGGTAAGAAAGGTAACCTTTATCAAGCTGCCCTCTCACATTGGTCATTGTTCAAAGCATTAGTTCGATGAATCCAGAATGATGATGAATCATTATAAGCTATTTTCTTACAGGAAATGATAGCTTTGGCTTTATTTGTCCCCCAAATGGCCCCTCCAACATAGTCGATATTAGCTACCGTATGATGAAGAAGAAAGTTACCATCAAAAGGCAGAAGTCGAGTGTTTTTTTCTCGCATCCCAGTCACCACAATGTTATATCTGACTATTTGTCTTGGTTTGTGGTCTTCTTGTTTCTTAGCCAGCCGATGGCAGGTTGCCATGCCCAGAGAAGTTGAAGGAGAAGGAAACAAGTGATCCAGTTACCAGCCAATTCCTGCTTCTTCTGACACGCCACTTCTGCCTCCTCGAGTAGAGCAAACTTCTATAGATGCGTCTGAGGGAAGCTTGGAGCCTACTACAACCACAACCCTTGGACCAACCATCGATCCTATGACAGTGATAGAAGCTCACATGGCAACTGCCAAGGATCAATATACGACGATCGACCATGCTGTTCACGAAGGATCCCTCTAGGACAAGGATAAGGAGCTAGCCGTTCACCATGAGAGGATTAAAGGTCAGACTTTGTTTACTTTCTCAGAACTTGAAGCTAACATGAAAATCCAACTCCAAGCTATTGCTGAGTCAATAAACATCCACATGAAAGATGCTAATTAGTGAGAAGAACTCAGGGATGCCTTAAAGGAAGTAGAAGCTAAGCGAGATGCAAAGGTCGATGCTCTGAAGAAAGCAGAAATTGATCAGGACGCCATGGCCGCTGAGCCGGACACCGCGGTTTTAGTGCTTCAAAAACTGAAAGAATAGACCCTCGCCCGCATGAACTAGTCGGCCTCTATAAGTGTCGAGACAATGCTTGGTCTCCTCAAGAGCTACAACCCCGACCTCGACACATCAGTGTGACAAAGGGGTTTCGGTGTTCAGCAGAGAAAGTAGCAGGCATTATTCATAGTATCGAGTCTTACATCCCTGCCTTCATCAAGTCTTTAGCACTTAGCCTGCCTAACATGAGAGCGAGGGTAGCCCTTCTAACTGACTTGACTCAAAACATTTGAAACTTGTTCCATGACTTGGGGATGTCTGGTACATTACTGATATTTTTTCCTATCAATTATCCTACTGCTTGCTATTTCCTTATCGATGAAATAGAGTTAGCACAAGTAGATGCAAATACTAATTAGTAAATGTTGTAACCATCCTCGCGTTTAGTTGATCGAATATCTATTAACACATGAAAACTCAACTAGATAGATGATTAGATGCGTTGACCTTCGAGTAACCACTCGAAGCAACCATAATAATGAGAAAAAAGCGACTAGTATAAAACTAGAAATAGGAATAACATGATAATCTTTTGCAAATTTTCACTGGCTTGTGCCTTGACCTGCGCGCGAATATGAACTCGACAGAGACACACACAAAATTGACTATAACTTCAGAACCTTGTTAGCTGTTAGGCGCGAGATGTCTGATAATTTCTTGTGCCGTTATGCCATATTAAGTATAGCTGTCTGTCATCAACCCAACACATACCTCTGTTGGGTTCTATCCAACGCCAATGCAGTCGACATAATGCAAAAAGTACATCCTTACTAAATAAATATGGTATTACGATGTAACCCCCGACTCTCTGGTCGAGGAGGAAAACATCCTTACTAAATAAATATGGTATTACTACGTAACCCCCCACTCTCTGGTCGAGGAGGAAAACATACTTGATAAGAGAGTACGAAAGAACATCCCTATACCATCAAAAATATACGATATAGCCCTCGACTCTCTGATCGATGATTGGATCTAGTGGAGAGTAAAGTCGTAGCATCAAAAGTATGTAATGTAGCCCCCGACTTTTTGTTTGATGTGATAATCAAGACAAATAGTAGAGCTGTAGCGTCATAAGATTCCCAACGTGGCCCCTGACCCTTCGCTCAATAACTAAGTTCGAGTAGAAAATGGAGAATAAGCACATGCATCAAATAATGTAACTCCTGGCTCTCTAGTTAATGCGATAGTAAAATAGAGAGTGAAGTATAAGCATAAAAAAATACATGATATAGCCCCTAAGAAACCAAGTTAAAATGTCCCTTGGTTTATATGTGATGAGTGATTGACAAAATTGTGGATTTGTTTTAATGATTGTTGGATTGCATGAGTATGTATATGTACTGCAATTATGATCATGACTAACCAAAGTTACAAAGAAAATGGAGTTGGCGTGTTTGTCTCTGAGTCTAGGAAAATTGTACACGTCGAATTGTCCGATGTTCAGATGTTGTACACACTAGGGCATTTCAACTCAGAAGAAAAAATTGAAGTACACACTGGATAGTCCTGCGTTGGGCAACTATGAACGCTGCAGCATTTCTTCCAGAGAAGTTGCAAGTCGGCTTTAGTGGACTTACATGCACCAAATGGTCCATCAATGATGGGTATGAACGCCTGAGAGATCGCCAGTGCATTTCTTTTAGAGAGGTTGCAGAATGGCTCTGGGGTGAATGCTACTCGCCGGATGATTCGACGATAGTGTGAAGAGAACATTGGACTATTTCTTTAAGAGAGGATCAAAAGTTGACCAGTCTGATGGTTTGCACACGCTGGATGGTCTGGCACTTAGGAGGGGTACATGTCGAAACATCCGGCGTTCATGTTTTCTTTGAGATGTGCTTTGAACTGAGAATTCTGCTTTTGAGCTAACTGGAGATGGAATTGGAGATATGTGTTTGCTTGTCTCATGTTGTGCAGGTGATGGATGAAACTTGGCGGTCGACAATAGAATGATTGGGGCAAAGTAGGGTACTTGGTGCTGGATGATCGAGAAGGCCGGGCGGAGTCAAGCATGATTCTAGCTGTGCATATGGAGGTCAAACAAAGTATGGAAGGAAGGATGAAGATGACGTGTTCACAAAGTCAAGCGAAGGGGATGTTGGTGTTAGTGACAAGGTGGCCAAAGGGACCGGGAGTGGGAGAGACTTGCCTATAGTCAAGATCGCAAGATGGAGTACACGCGTCGACATCGGAATACTTGCTTGAGGTGAAAGCAAGTGACAGCTAGTCACACTTTGATAAGCGTGCGAGATGTTTTCGCAGTTTGACCTCAAAACTGTGAAAGAATGGAGTGCATGTGGTATCATCATGAAGCTTGAGTTGAGGTGAAGCTAAGTCACGAAGAAGCCACAGCCGTTCGACAGACGGAGTTGAAAATGGACCAAAATGCCCTGATGATCGGTAGGAGGCCATTGGATGGTAGGGGTATTTTAGGAATAAGAAAGCTTAAGGGCTAAGCTACCACCCCATGCCTATAAAAAGAGGGGTAGGGCTGTAGAATTAGCTTGAGCCAGCCAGTTGAGCCTTGAGAGATAGGTTTTAGAGGAGAGGAAAGGAGAGCTTAGCCTTTGTAATAGGTGGGAGTGTTTTGTGAGGAGAACATCTTGTAATATGTCGAAAAGAGGGCTATCCTCCATAATAAATGAAGAGATTGTTTTTTCCGATGCATGTGTTCATGTCCATCTAGACTCTTTCTATTGGCTCCCTTGTTTTGTTGTGTGTTTTTCTTTTTTGGTAAGATTTCCATTTTGTTTGAAGGCTGGAAATTTCCCACCTTGGGAAGTTGTTTTTCTTGTTGCTAGAGGCATAAAATTCACATACAAATGAATATATTGGGTCTTGAATTCTCTTGCCTTTAGGTCATCAACTTGGAGAATTTCTTCTTCCAATGACCTTTGCTTTGGATAAAAGACTTCTTCCTTCAAGTTGCTTTTTTTTGTGGCAATGATACTTGAGATGAGCTTCAATGGAACCTAGGGTTAATATACATCCACGAGAGCCATGAGTTTTTTTTTTGGAGATTTTCACGGTAACTTGATTCTCTCCGGTTTTGCTTCCGCTATTGATTTTTGAGGTGTGTTGGGTGATAAAAAGGAGAAGGCCATCCGTTTTGAAAGAAACTGGTAAGATGCCTATTCACTCTCCTCTAGTCACCATTCGTGGTTTTACAATTGGTATCAAAGATTATTTGATCACTTGTTGACCTTAACCGGTTTTGTGATCTGTAGGTGACAATAGAGAGACATGGGAAAATTTCGCTCTTTGAAGGTCATGACTTCTCTTATTGGAAGGTCGTGACTTTTCTTTTAAACCAAGGAAGTGCAATATGGGAGATTGTAGACCCCAACTATGAGATTCCTGTTGCTCGTACTACTCAGGTCCAAACTAAACAATATGAGGCCAACAACAAGGCTAGAAATATATTGTTCACCATCCTGAGTCATAATGAGTTTGACATAGTTCAACATCTCTGTACTGCTCGTGAGATTTGGCCTGCTCTTAGTGTTTTTCATGAAAGCACTAACCAAATCAAGGCTCGACACCAAAGCATGTATAATCAAGAATATCATATGTTCATGCAAAACCCTAGAGAGTGTTTGGATGCTATGTTTGCTCGATTTGATAGAACTATCTGCAGCCTTAGCTACAATGGGGTTTTGCCTTACTCTGACCATGAGAGAGCAATCAAGATTCTCTATGCCCTTGACTGTATCATATGGGAAGTGAAGATATCGTGCATTGAAGAGTCATCCAGTTATGACACATTGACTTGTGATGAACTCTTTAGCAAGATCAAATCCACAAAGATACCCAAGGCGGCTAGAATAAGCTTAGGAAACCCTCTGTCTCAAAATATGGCAGTGGTTTCAGGACTGAGTGGTGGTATTCCTGCTGGAGTTAGCTTTTCTTGTACTAACTCTTAACCCGGTGGCTTTTCTTTGTCTTCCTTGGTTTCTATAACAGAGGAGCAGATGGACACACTTGATGATAAGGACTTGGCTTTAATCATGAAGAAGTTCACCTGCTTCAATAACAACAGCCGAGACCAGAGGAGAAGTGGTTCTCCCGCTTGTTTTGAGTGTGGTGACACCACTCACTTCAAGGCGGACTATCCTAAGCTCAAGAAGAGGGAAGACCATAACCATGACCATGAATAGCATAAGAAGGGCAGAAAGCCCTTCTTCAAGAACCACGACAAGATGGCCAAGAAAGCATCCAAGGTGGCCTCAAGGGCATTTGTGGCAGCGCTCAGTGATGTCAACACATCCTCAAGCGAGGAGGAGAGCTCAGAGGAGAAGGAGGCATCCATGAAGAAGAAGAAGAACAAGGACTTCACCAGCCTTTGCTTCATGGCGGACGACAACGACGATGACCTAGAGCTTGACTCTTCTGAGGTATCACCTACCTATGACCAACTTTTTGTCCAGGTCGATACCAAGAATGATATACTTGTTAGCCAGAATAGATTGCTTAAGAAGGTGGTTAGGGAGGTTAGGGAACTAAAGTCTAGGCTAGAGTGTTCATCTTCTAAGATTGAGTCACTAAAGTCTAGTGCCAATGATGGGGAGTGTGATAGTTACCTTGTGACCATGAGTGAGCTTGCCAAGCTTCAGACTTTTCATGCTCAACTCACCAGTCGGCTTGATACTGCTGAGAAGAAGATTCTTGAGGAGGATTCTAGACCTACTCTCTTAGACGCTTCCAAGGATCGCCCTTTGCTCTCAAAGGATGTTGATGTGAAATCTAAGCGCATAAAAGAGCTAGAGTCTAGATTAGAGAGTACTGAGAGTTCTAAGGATGTGCAACCAAATTGTTCCACCTACATCGTTGTTAAGGACAAGCTCACCTGTGTTAGAGGGCAAGTGGAAAAGCTTATGGCCGGTAATGAGTATCTCCTTTCTCTTGTGGAGAAGTGCTTAGAATGCAAGTGCCCAATTCATTTGATCTTGGACAAGACCAAGATATGTGATGATATGACTGGTTTAGCCTTGGGTTTGGTTTTGAGAGGGTAGATTACAATGGTGTTGGTAAGACTATTTTCACCTTACCTACTATCCTAGAAGCCGAGAAGTCCAAAATCAATGTCACACCACAACCTATCAAGAAACCCACTCCACAACCCACAAAGAATAAAGCCACACCTCAACCCAAGAAAGCTCCATAGCATAAGATGAGAGCCCTGTGAGAGAGTCTAGAGTGACTAGCAGTCGAGTTCCCGAGAGACACTACCATTGCACCTATTGCTAGAGAGAGGGTCACCTTGTTGGGATTTGCTTTCATCGTAGGAGAGATAAGCAGCGTGAGTGAGAGTGGAGTACTCGGGACATGTACCACCCCTTTTTTTTGTGTACATGAGCCTCTTTCTCGCTCTCACCCATGGGTTTCTAATGCTCTTCAATTCTCCTCCAGTGGTGTTCCCCAGCGTGGAACTTACCATGATTCATATGGTTTTAGTTCACGTGTAAGTGGCTTTGAGTCACAACGCTTTGGCAAACCATGTTTTCCCTATCGTGGCACTTGCCTTCAGCGCACTAGTGTTTATTTGCATGCACCTGCTTCTACTGCTTCAAGGCGGATGACCCAGTGCTAGATTCCTAAGATGTTTTAGTCTAGCCCTTGTACTAAGCCATCTACCTATTATTCTTCTCAAATGTAGGTGGCAGGCAGATGCCTAAAGAATAAGTGGCTCATCGATTCCTGTTGTTTGTGTCATATGACCGGAGATGCATCATGAATCTCTAGCCTCACCCCGATAAAACAACATGAGTACATCACATTCGGGGATGACAGAAAAGGTAGAGTGAAGGTCAAAGTTATGGTAAGAGTGAGTGAGAGTTTCACTCACAAGGATGTGGCTTTGGTGGAGCATCTAGGATACAACTTGCTTTCTGTATTTCAGTTTCTAGATGAGGACTTGGAAGTGCACTTCAAGCGCGATACTTCTAGAGTTCTTAATTCCTCGGGTGCTTTGATTTGCCGGATTTCTCAAGGGAGAGTCTTTTGAGCTAATTTTTTTTTTGAGTCTTTTGGTTCCTCTCGATTCTTAATTGCTCGACCCTCTAATGAGATTTGGATGTGGCATAGGAGACTAGGGCATATGAGTTTTGCTTTGCTTTCTCTTTTGAGTGTCATAGGTTTGATCCGATGATTGCCCATGCTCAAGTTTGAGGAGAACCTTGTTTGTGCTCCTTATCAGCATGGGAATATGGTTACTGCCTCTCACCCACCAACGAATCTGGTGATGACTGAACAACTCGGAGAATTTCTCCATATGGACACTATTGGTCCATCCCGGGTTCATTCATGGACGGGAAGTGGTATGCACTTGTCATTGTTGATAAGTACTCTCGCTACTCTTAGGTGTTCTTTCTTGTGAGCAAGGATGAAATATTGTCACACTTTTGGAGCTTAGCTTTGATATTGTTCAAGGAACCCCCTGTTGCGTTGAAAGCTATTCGTAGAGATAATGGTACCAAGTTCAAAAACTATCTCTTGGATGCTTTATTTCTTTAACATGGTATTGAGTATCAATTTTCTGCCACCCCCCCCTGCCCCGGCGTTCCTCAATAGAATGACCTGGTTGAAAGGAAGAATTGCACTTTTGTGGAGATGGCTAGGACGATACTTGATGAGAATAGTACTCCTAGAAAGTTTTGGGCTGAGACTTTTAGCACCGCGTGCTACATTTCCAATCAAATTTTCTTGCGCTCGATCTTGAATGTGACTTCTATGAGCTATGGTTTGGGAGGAAGCCGAAGGTTTCTCATTTGAAAGTTTTTTTATGTTGTTGCTTCGTCCTAAATTGTGGCAACCATGAGAAGTTTGAGTCGCGTTCTTCCGATAGAATTTTCTTGGGGTATTCTCTTCATTGTTATTATTACAAGATCCTTAATCTTGACACTAACACCATCATTGAATCTTGTGATGTCACTTTTAATGAATCAACCCTTTGTGCTAGCTCCATTCTTGAATGTGCAGGTGATCAAGAGATTTATGAAAGCATCTTTGTAGATGGTGACCTTCTAGCTCTCAGTGATGAGAAGGATAATCCACTACTTTCTTCGATCACACCGGCTGTCGAGCTGGCTCCTGTTTCTTTGACACATTCAGTGGATACATCCCCTTCAATAGATGATCGCTAACATTGGTAAGAGGGTAACAAGATCCAAATCTGCTTGCCATGCTCATTTTACTGATTCTGCATTCGTTGCTTCTTTTGAGCCCCATAATGTTGGACATGCTCTTTCTGATTCAAATTGGGTCAATGCTATGCATGAAGAACTAGAAAATTTTGAGAGAAACCAAGTTTGGGTCCTTGTAGAGCCACCCATAAATGTTCACAAAAACAAACAGGGCGAGGATGAGTCTGTAGTGAGAAACAAGGCTAGATTTGTAGCTCATGGTTTCACTCAAATAGAGAGGATAGACTTTGAAGAGACATTTGCACCGGTAGCTAGATTAAAAGCCATTAGGATCCTCCTTGCATTTGCGGCATCTCAAGGTTTCAAATTGTACCAAATGAATGTTAAAAGTGCATTTCTAAATGGGTTCATAGAGGAAGAGGTCTATGTCAAGTAACCCTCCAGCTTTGAGCATCCCAAATACCCACATAGAGTATACAAGCTTCAAAAAACGTATGGGCTTAAGCAGGCACGTAGGGCTTGGTATGATAGGCTTAAGTCCTTCTTATTAGAGCATGGGTATGTGACGGGGTCAGTTGATAAAACTTTGTTCACCTTTAGGCATGACAATAATTTCCTACTTGTTCAGATATACTTGGATGATATCATTTTTCGTGGCTCTTCTCATGCACTTGTGAGCAAGTTTGTAGAAACTATGCGCATGAAATTTGAGGTATCGATGATGGGCGAGCTCAACTTCTTCCTTGGACTACAAATGAAGTAATATAAGCTAGGTACATTCATCCATCAGACGAAGTACACCAAGGACTTGCTGAAGAAGTTCGATATGAGTGATGCGAAGCCCTTGGGACACCGATGGCTACCTCGACCGTGCTAGATTTGGTTGAAGATGGCGAGGAGGTAGACCAGCGCGAGTACAAGAACATGATTGGCTTCCTCCTGTACCTGATGGCGACAAGACCCGATATCTATGTTGTCATTTTCTTGTGTGCCTGCTTCCAAGCTTCACCAAGGACATCTCACCGCCAAGCGGTGAAGCGCATATTAAGGTATCTCAAACAAACCCTTGAGTATGGTCTTTTGTTTTCTGCATCTTCTTATCTCTCTCTTTGTGGTTTTTTGGATGTGGATTTTGCTGGTTGCAAAATTGATAGGAAGAGTACCTCCGGTACTTGTCATTTCTTGGGTACTTCTCTTGTGTGTTGGTTTTCTCGTAAATAGTTTAGTATTGCATAGTCAACTGCTGAAGCTGAATATGTTGGTTCCACTAGATGTTGTTCTCGAATTTTGTGGATGGTTGCTACCTTGATGGGTTTTGGGTTAGACTTCAAGAGTATACAACTTTTGTGTGACAACACCATTGCCATCATCTTAGCCAATAACCCAATCCAACACTCTAAAACCAAACACATAGATGTGAGATTCCACTTCTTGCAAGACCACAATGAGAAGAGAGATGTTAACTTGAGATACATAGATACCCACACTAGCTTGCCGATATTTTTTACCAAGTCTTAATGCTTGCATTGCCTCGGCACGAGTGGAAGCTTATATGGTGGTCACTTTTAACATTATTCGGCTATGTGAACCTAAATGCGCCAATAATTCTTCCATTTAGCTTGTATAGCTTCATGTTCTTGTGACATTGTATCTTTTTGAGCCATTCTGTGCTTGTGAGATCCACATTCTACTTTCCCTTCCCTTTGACGTTTCTAGCATTTTACAAATGCTTTGTGATATACTTGTGAAAGCTCAATACAATTACTTCCTCATGATTTGCATGGTGTTTTGTCCTTGATGTTTGCATTGACAAAGGGAGAGAAAAATATGCACTAAGCTACAAAGAAGAATCTTGCATGATGAAAGGGGGAGAAAATATATGAAAATGGTGCATCCATCAAGGGGGAGCTTTTGCATAGTTGGCTTGTCTTTTCCTTTCTTCAAGCTTTTGCGATCCTTCTTATGCCAAGTGACATCTTTTGCTTTTTCTTGAGTTTTGGGTCACTTGGATTAGCTTCTCTTGTTGGAAGTTTTCAAACCAAATCTTTGTGCTTTAAGGGTTGTCAATGCACTCATCAGGGGGGAGATTAAGAAAACAACTTGAAATGTGCCTTGGTTTATATGTGATGAGTGATTGACAAGGTTGTGCATTTGGTTTGATGATTGTTGGATTGCATGAGCATGTATATATACTGCAATTATGATCATGACTAACCAAAGTTGCAGAGGAAATGGAGTGGACGTGTTTGTCTCTGACTCCAGGAAAATTGTACATGCCAGATTGTTCGACACCTGGGATTTTGAACTCACCGGATGGTCCAACGTTCAGATGGTGTACACGCCAGCATTTCAACTTAGAAGAAAAAATTGAAGTACACGCCTGATAGTCCGGCATTGGATGACTGTGAACGCCAGAGTATATCTTGCAGAGAGGTTACAAATCAGCTCTGGTGGACTTACATGCGCTAGATGGTCTGGCGATGTTGGGTATGAATGCCGGAGAGATCGCCAGAGGATTTCCTGTAGAGAGGCTGCAGAATGGCTTTAGGGTGAATGCTACTTGCCGGATGATTCGGCAATCGTGTGAAGAGAACGCCAGACAGTTTCTTGCAGTGAGGATTGAAAGTTGGCCGGTCTGATTGTTTACACATGCCGGATGGTAGGTCTATAGGATTAGTTTGCACCATCTATTTGAGCCTTGAGAGATAGGTTTTAGATGAGAGGAAAGGAGAGCTTAGCCTTTGTAATAGGTCAGAGATTTTTGTGAGGAAAACATCTTGTAATATGTTGAAAAGAGGGCTGTCCTCCGTAGGAAATGAAGAGATTATTTCTTCTGGTGCTTATTTTTATCTCATTCTACTCGCTTTCTATTGGCTCCCTTGTTCTGTTGCGAGTTTTTCCTTTTTGGTTGAGAGTTTTTGTTTGAAAGCTGAAATTTTCCCACCTTGGAAAGTTATTCTTCTTGTTACTAGAGGCATAAAATTCACAAACAAATGCATACAAGTACGTCTTGAATTCCCTTGCCTCTAGACCATCAACTTGGAGAATTTCTTCTTCTGGTGACCTTTGCTTTGGATCAAAGACTTCATCCTTCAAGTTGCTTTCTTTTGTGGCGATGATCCATGAGATGAGCTCCAATGGAACCTAGGGTTAATATACATCCACGACAGATATGGGTTTTTCTAGAGATTTTCATAGTAACTTGATTCTCTCTTGTTTGCTTCCGCTATTGATTTTTGAGGTGTGTTGGGTGACAAAAAGGAGAAGGCCATCCGTTTTCAAAGAAACTGGTAAGGCGCTTATTCACCCCCTCTCTAGTTGCCATTCTCAGTCCTACATCCCACGACTCTCTTCTTGATGACTGGATTGAGCAGAGAGTAGAGCATAAATGTCGAACCATTCTTCTCGACCACATGCTCGAGGGTATAAGCCCCCGGGCGTACGACAACAATTATGTTATGGTCATCTAGTGAAAATCAAATAGTCGAGTAGGTGAGCATTAAAAACTCACTACCGCTCGTGCTCGTTTTCACCGCAACCTTTGATTTTAGCATGTCATAATGACACCACACCCCTCTTTGCAGATATTAAACAAGTCATAATGCCTCAGCAAAACCTTGACTTCCGCCCAACATGCCACGCTGTCGGGGTAGCATCGTTATCATGTCCAACGCTATCAGATCTTAACGGCGCCATTTCCACAGTATGACCTGTTTCCATTGCTATATATGTACATTCGGGGATGTCTATTTTCACCATGTCTCCTTCCTTTCTCCCTGCCCATTGCCAAGTAGAAATTCGTGGAGCTTGAAACCATGGCTTCCACTCCATAGTCATGTGCCGAGCCATGTTCAGAAATAGGAGGAGTTGGACCTCTTGCCCCAAGGCCTGTCACCATGGTTCCACCCATTGTCATCATTGTTTCCTTTGATGAGGAGGAATTGATTGAAAGGCCTAAGAGCAGAAGGATCAAAATGTTTGTCGAGGTCATCGACCTTTCACCCACTACCTCTGGCATTTCCTCGATGCCAACGCCACAAAATGAGTGGCAGAGGAGTTGGCGATGCGAACTGCACAAGAGGGAAATAAAGATGGTAGTAATCTTGATGAGGTCATCGACAAGGTTCCAATGAGGTCTTCGGTGATGGATCCCCCGAGCCTCTGGTGGTGAAGAAAATGCGGTCATCTTCTTCATTGACAACCATCATATCGCCTTCGCAACATGTGGAGGGCCACTCGGCAAAGTTAGTGCCGGTCAGTAGCTCCAGTTGGGTCTTTACCTCGGGCACCTTACTTGGCCCTTACGCTCGCTAAAGGCCGATCCCTGGGATGATTAGCTGCCACCTCGTGGAGGAACGGAAGAAATTCCTCAACTTGTTTGAGGGCAAGTAGGGGTCCACATACTTCTGAACTTTTGGAGGTGATGGATCTTCACTATTCGCAAGAGCTAGATGAATCCTTTCTTTTAACAATATGTAACATGATAGTCAGTCTGATCATAATGTAATCAACTTACCTTATATATGAATGGAACCCTCAGAGTTGGTCGATGTTCCACGAGTTTTTGAGTATCTCACTGTTTGGAGTAAATAGCTGTACTGATCCAGGTCGATTTACTTTGACTACTATACAGGGTCCTTCCCACTTAGGTGATAACTTATGGCACTGAGCCTATTACTGCACCTTTCGTAAAACAAGGTCTTCAGCAGTGAGTGTCTTGGGTTGGACTTTCTGACTATGATATCTACGCAATGCTTGTTGATCTTAGCTGCTCGAATGGATGCTCGATCACAATACTCCTGGAGTAAATTGATATTGTTCGCTTGTGATTGCTCTTGCCCTCCTTCCGAGTAACTTTCCACTCGAGGCAATCCATACATCAACTCGGTTGGGAGCACTACTTCTGCTTCGTAGACTAAGAAGAAAGGATTTTCACCGGTGGCCATGTTAGTTGAAGAGTGAACAACCCATAATACCGAGGGAAGCTCTTTCACCCATCATTTCGAGTAGGCTTTTAGTCTGTCAAAAACCCAAGTTTTGATACCCTACAAGACTATACCATTGACGTGCTCAACCTGACCATTTCTTTGAGGGTGAGCTACTGAAGCGAAATAAGTTTTGATGCCAAATTCTTCACAGAATGCAATAATGGTCCCGCTTTTAAACTAGTTACCGTTGTCTATAATTATCCAATGTGGAATTTCGAATCTAGTAATTATGCTCCTCATGAACTTCTTAGCCATTTCTATGGTTATCTTCCCCGCGGGTTCGGCCGCGATGCACTTAGTGAACATGTCAATAGCCACTAATAGGAACTTATAACTACCTTTTGGCCTTGGGAATGGTCCCAGGATATCCAGGCCCCACACAAAGAAAGACCAAGAAAGAGGAATTATTTGCAGAGCTTGGGCTGGTTGACTGGCCCGCCTTCTAAAAATTAGTAGCTTCAGTACTTTTTGACCAGCTTGGAAGCATCCTGGAGGGCAGTCAGCCAATAGAATTCTTGGCGGAAAGCTTTTCCGACCAAGGTGTGGTAAGACGCATAATTACCACACATGCTTCCATGGATACCGAAAAATATTTTATTTCCCTCTTCCTGAGTGATGCACTTCATCAAGATTCTATTACTCCCCTTTCAGTAGAGCTTGTCGTCTACCAAAGCATATAGCTTGGACTTACGAGCAATTTTCTCTGTAGACGCATCATCGTCAGGGACCTCTCAACCTTCAAGATAATCTTAGAATGGGGTCATACAACTCAGCTCGTGTTCGAGTAGTGCAGCTACCGTGTCTACAAGTTCTGCCTCATTGACCTGACTAGACTACTGGTCGCGTTGGGCAGGATCCGTTCACCGAAATGTCGGGACAGATGGTTTGAGGAGTTTCTCAACAAAGACTCCCATGGGCACTGGTGCTCGAGAAGAAGTGAGTCTAGAAAGTTCATCTGCACCAGAGTTATTTTCCTTCTTATGTGCATTACTTCTAGCCCTTTGGTCTTTTCCTCGAGCTTTCGCACCTCATTTAGATAAGCCGCCATGTTGTTGTCCGAGCACTACTCCTGTTGCACCTGGTTTATGACTAGCTGTGAGTCCCCTTTCATGAGAAGTTGCCCGATTCCAAGTGATAAAGCTATACAAAGCCCGTTTATCAGTACTACATCTTCTGCAACATTGTTGTAAGCTTTAAAATTTAATTGAACAACGTACCTAAGTTCATGACCCGTTGGAGATATAAGTAGAATGTTAGCCCTCGAGAACTGAAGCATGAGCGATTCATCGAAGAAGCACGTCCAGTGGTCCTCGACCACACTTGGCTTTGTTTCTTCAGTGCGTGTCTATTCGGCGATGAATTCTACTAGTATTCTCGACTTAACGCTTGTTCGTGGTGCATATTGTACGTCAAAAACTCATTGATCTCGACCTCCCATTGTGTGATTCGTCTAGTAGCCTTCCTGTTGCGTATGACATTGTTTAGCGGATATGGTGTCACAACAGTGACCTTGTGCACATGGAAATAGTGTCATAGCTTTCAGGAATATATCAAGACTGCATATAGCAACTTCTGCACTTGCATGTACCGTAGCTTAGTGTCATGTAGACCTTCTGTCATATAGTAAATAGGCTTTTAAACCTTGGCCTTTTTCTTGGGACATTCCTGCTCAACCATTAGGAACTTGTGGGGTTGCTACAATGTATAAAAATAGCTCATCTTTTTCTTTAGGTAGTGTTAGGATTACTAGAGACAAAAAAATACCTTTTTAAATCCTGGAAGGTGTTCTCCGCTTCTTCTGTCCACTCTATCTAGTCATGTTTCTTCAGCAGCTTGAAGAAAGGGATCCCTCGCTCCCCCCATTTTGGAGATGAATCGACTAAGGGCTACTATGCATCATGTAAATTTTTGAACTTCCATCAATTTTCGAAGTGACCATATTTGGTTGGGCACCTCGATTTTATGTGGATTGGCCTCGATGCCTCAACTTGACACCAGGAAGCTGAGAAGCTTGCCGGATGGAACGCTGAATGAGCACTACTCATGATTAAGCATCATACGGTATTTCTTGAGGTTGTTGAATGTCTCCTTGAGGTCATTAATCAATCTCCGGTTCTAGACTTGGCTACAATATCAACAACATAAGCTTCAATTGCACCTGATCTGGGGCTGTAAACAGTTTTGAATACACTGTTGGTAACTAGCACTAGCATTCTTTGAACCGAAAGACATCTTTACGTAACAAAATACACCGAAGGGAGTAACAAAAGTAGTTTTCTTCTCATCCTCCACCCCCATGCTAATTTGGTGATACCCCGAATATGCATCTAGAAAACACAGTAAGGCACAACCCGTCGTAGAGTTGACAATTTGGTCAATGCAAGGAAGAGGAAAAGGATCCATGTGACATGCTTTGTTGAGGTCGGTAAAGTTGAAACACATTCTCCACCTACCATTTGGTTTCTTCACGAGAATGCGATTTGTGAGCCACGTAGAATGACAAACCTCTCAAATGAAGCCAGCCTTTAGGAGTTTTCTGACCTCCACCTGGATAGCTTGCTTCCTATCTTCTGCAAACCTTCGATGTTTCTGCACCATGGGTTTGGCATTGGGTTTCACAGCTAGTCGATGCTCAATCACCTCCCTAGGGACCCTGGGTATATCACATGGTTGCCATGCAAACACATCTTGGTTCGTCTGGAGGAAAGTGATGAGCTCAAGTTCCTATTTGGGATTAAGGTCACCCCCTATCTCGACCGTCTTGGCTGATTCAGACAGGTTGAAGGGTATCACCTTGGTACCACCATCAATATTCTTGTCCCTAGCGCCATCGTTGTAATCCTTTGGTGGCCTCGTTGGACTTTGAAGCGGCAGCAAGACTTTGAACCTCAACAACAGCTTGATTCTTCTAGCGCTTTGACTCCTCACATTTTGAAGTAGTTGCCATCCGGTAGAAGCGATCGACCATATCCAAGCTTTGCTTATCGCATTTGACCACTACATGTTGATACCCTTTGATAGTTATGACCCCTTTAGGGCCCAAGATCTTGAGTGTTGGATACATGTAGTGTACCACGACCATGAATTTGCCCAGCATTGGGTGGCACAGAATCACATTGTAAGCCATCACAAAGTCTGTGACATCAAAGTTAACATCCCTGTATGGAAGTTGTAAGGCTCTTCGAATGTGACTGGCAGCTCAATCTGGCCAAAGGGTGTATTGGATGAATTTGGGATTATACCATGAAAAGGCTCAGCTCCTGCCTTGAGCTCCGACCCTAAAATTCCCATCTTGTCTAACATCTTGTCAAAGATGAGATTAAATGAACTACACCCATCAATCAATTTTTGATGTATCTTAATGTTAAGTATAGTAGGCTGGACTACGATCGGGTATCGACCAGGGTGTGGAACCACAGCTAGATGGTCAGCTTGGTTGAAGGTGATCGGGACCTCTAACCACTTGAGGTATTGAGTAGGCCCTATTAGAGGTAGGTTGACCACTCTCTCGACCATTTTTTATTGTCTTTTGCACTCTTATGTGACAAATGCTCTAAAGATGTGTGCCAAGCTCTGATCAGCCCCGCAAAATCTGGGTTTGTCATCTTTAGTATTTGGCTTGGCTTGTTTGCTATGATACTCAGCAATAGCAGCCTTGAGCTTATCATCGACCTTCTTTTTAAAGATGTGTCATTCATCAATGTCGTGTTGGTCGGTCCGATGGATAGGACACCACTTTCCACCACCTTGGCTCAGGCCTTTATTATTCCCAGTGTTGCGCGACTTGCTCCTATTCACTGCAACTACAGTCTTGTCTGGACATTTGCGCTTGTCACGACCTTTGCGCTTGTCACCAGGTTTATTCTTATTCCCCCGTTCTTTGAGGACTCGGGATTGTCCTAGCTATGACGAGAGTTTCTAGCATGTGCCTGAGCTTCAGCATGCTTTACACACTTGTCGGCCAACTCGAATAACTCTTTGACCATTTGGATCTTTATGTGTCCTTCGTGCCTCGCTTAAAGGTGATGACGACTATCTCATTGGGGATGTCCGGGATCATGTTGCACCTATCGTTGAACCTCCAGATGAAGTCTCAAAGAGATTTGTCATTGCATTGGTTCAGCTAATGAAGATCGTTCTCCATTCCTTGGTGCTTGAACGTGCCTAGGAAGTTTGCGATGAACTGAGCCTTTCACTCGGCCCATGATTGGATCGAGTTGGGAGGCAAGTTCAACAATTGGTACCGTGCTGGCCCATCTAGTTCGATCAATAGATAGTTGGACATCACCTTGTTATCATCGCCTGCCACTTGAATAATGGTGGTATAGATGTGCAACCACTCATTTGGATTGAGCTTTCCATCGTACTTTTGGATCATACCCACTTTGAACTTCTTGGTCCACCATCGACTGAAGCTCAGGTCCAAAGGCTTCGCAACCCCCATCAAACTCTTCAGGAGGTGGAGGAGGACTATCATGCATGTTCCTTCGAACAGGGTAGTCTACACTAATTATAGCATCAGTCATCCTCACGATGTTCCTCATGACAATTGTCTATCACTCTTTGTAGATCATGCCAATCGTGAGGGATGCGGTTCTCAGGTATTCCTAGTTCCTGCGCCTATGAATATGGCAGTTACAGTCTAGTCCGCAGTACTGCGCTCGACCCCGACTGCCCGAGCTTCCCATCTGTGGTTCCTTGACTCAGGGATATCTGTGTTTGTGGCTCCTTGAACTGGTGCCTTGCCGACTTGGGTGCCTAGAGCTGCCAAGGTTGTTTACTCGAGTAGCCTAGATCTAAGCTAAATTGAGTAAAGTCTTCACTTAATTGAGCATTGGGCTTAAAGGATTCGCCAGATACAACTCATGGAAGGATCTCAGAATCAGATGAGCACCTTGGACATTTGCCTCCGGAGTACTGAAGGCACCACTGTCATGGCTTGGCTATGGCTGAGTCTATGAAGCCTCATGATAGTTGTTCAGAGAGTATACGTTCCTTGATCTCAGGACCGGTGCTTGTGGAGGGGTACCCACCGGAAGTCATCGTTGAAGACCAGAGGGCACCTGAGCTCCTACATTCTGTCGATGATCAGTAGTATTAGGAGCTAACTAGGTACTAGCCATGGACATTCCTGGCGGTATATCTTCGATGATGCCGGTACCATGGGCGGCAGCTGGAACTGCTGGGTACATGGGAATCACATCTCCATTGTTCTTTGTGCCGTTTTGATCTACTACCATCGAGCCGTCGGTTGGGAATCTAACTCCTCGATCCATGAACACGTATCGATCTGTTTAGTTACTCTCGCTATCGACCGAGTTTTTGTTGCCACTATCCTTATCCTTGCCCTCGCTGTTGGTGTCTATGCACTGGAGAATGTTAGGCTCCTCGGGATCCCAGTCGAGATGCCCTACCTCACAGTATGCATCCAATAGGCTGGACTCGAGAATACCAGTGTGGATCAGTCCACCTTGATTGTCCCTGCAAAAAACTATAGCTCTAAAGAGGATCTCAAATCCGTTAGGAGGTGATGATTAGATGGCTTCTGCTGACTCGAAGTGGTCGTAGAAACCATCATCAGAAAAACTAGTGCCGATGTGAACTTGAAGCATGATCAATCTTGAAAAGCAGAAGAAGGCCCCTACCTAGCGCGCCAACTATCAAAGATTAGTTCCATACAATATGTCCATAATTGACTAGGGTACCTTTAAGATCTGGAATTGAACATGAATCATAGACAGGTTTGGGACACCGGTTGGAGTAATACCCTACGTCCTGTATGGATGATGATGTGTATGTATTCTCTCAAGTACATGCAATGTGTCTAGTTGTATTACACGGAATAGATCACATCTAAGCTAAACTAAGGATGATGTCGTCAAGTATTCGTATGGTCTTGGTGCTTGCATCGAGTAACAGATGCCTCTACCTCTCCCTCCCGGGAGTCTAGGTCCCTGCTTTATATAGGGCTAATTTGCCACCTCCTATCTAGTCATAGTCAATTTGGAGTCTTTCATGTTGTCTACCACAATAAAGCAGATTAATCCGACTTGGATACTAGTTCTTCTCGAGTTAGGCAATGAATCGAGACCCTCTTGGTATATGTCTTCGAGATTTTCGGGTGTATCAGGTACCGCAGATTCGGTTCCATAGTATCCGGAGTTGTTATATATGTGCCCGGTATACCCTGTCCATATACAGTGTACTCCTTATGCCTAGATACCCCATATTTAGATATTCAATAGAGATCCCTGGATGAAAGAAAACTACACATCAGTACCCAAGGTAGTCCCATAAAGAACACGAAGGAAGACTACAGAGGACGTACACGCCCTATATATATGGAGCTTGGGGACCATATGCAGGACAAGTGAGAAGTCTCTCTGTAAGCCATTATAGGAGTTAACAAGAGATAGAAAACTATAAGGCATTAGAAGCCATTCGACTAGCTTAGATCCATCTAGGTTAGCAACACACCCTTTGTAATAGGCTCATATCAATAAAAGACAAACATAATGTAGTGTTATTATCCTAAAGGAGGCTCGAACCTGTATAAACCCCCCCCCCCTTTGTGTGTTCCCTTCATTTTTCTACTCAAGGCACCCTCTATCTATTCTACAAATTCGTAAGATCAGCGGTTCACCAATAGTCGACAACTGGCGTGTCCATAAGGATCATGAAAATAGGCGTTGAAGATTCTACACAAAACATATCTTCGACTTTGCCTAAGCCTAGGCCGAGGACCGGTTTCTTGGATTAAGGGTTCTATGACAACTTCACCCCTCCCACTGATGAACTTACAATCGATCGGGTGAATTTTGATAAAGACCTTTTCGGTGACAATTCTAGAGAGGAGATAAGTCTCTTTATGGATTAATGCGCCAAAGACTACTGCATCGAGTTTGAACCACTTGCCTGCCAAGACAACTATGAATGGACAATTCACCACAAGTCGGGATCTTCCCATGCAAACTCTGACAACATTGATTTTCAAGACACCTATCCTGAGCAATCCAATGAAAAATCTATGATGGATTTGGACACCTCCTCCAGCGGAGGTTACCCCTAAGAAGTCTTCGCCATAAGATATAGTGGTGACAGTCTGGACAATTGTGATGACGATCCGGCAAACATGTAGGTCCCTCTCGCTTCGGGTCTGGGTGACAGCTTGCAATAGCTGAGCACGCCGCCCCATATCTTGAATCCTAACAAGGTGCAGGGTTTACGGATGATGAATAATGTATAGTACCATATCTGGGCATCCTAGGGTTTCTTGCAATTCTCGGGGCATATCTTTATCTTCAGGAAGGGGATCCTTGGATGAAAGAAAACTACTCGTAGGTACCTAGGGCATCCCATAATGAGGAAGATTTATCTCCAATAATAGGAAGGAGATGTACAACCCAAGCGCACCTCAAGGTCCTTGATGGACAACACCCCATAATGAAAACCACCCGTAGGTACCTAGGGCATCCCATAATGAGGAAGATTTATCTCCAATAATAGGAAGGAGATGTACAACCCAAGCGCACCTCAAGGTCTCCGTATATATATGGGGGTATTGTACATCCTCTGCGGGTGTTGTACATCCTCTGGACCTCCATGCCAACCCAAGCTATTGGGTCATCGTTGGGCGGAGGGTCATCGTTCTGGCTAGTTGCGAAGCTGGTGGGGGAACATGGCATGCTTGGTCGCAGCTGCATTGCATATTTCTTCATGGGTGTGGTGGTGGTAGCAGCTACTAGGGCTAGCTCCTTGATCGTCTGTGGTGGTATGCTACCTCTCTTTGCACTTCTATGTTCAGCCCTCCATGGACGACGCACTGTTGGCTGAAGAGAATGTCTTCCACGAACACATACGGTGAGAACACACTCATACGGATGGCTTAAGCTTGGAGAAGAAGTAGAGAGGAAGGAACACCAAATGTATTGATCATCAAAAAATTCCTCTCCTGGTCTGGTGGCCAGGGGTCTGTATTTATAGTGCCATTTGGGGTATAAACATACAAGTATGCCCCTACAGAAATAACGGTACAAGTTACCGTTATACTACAGGGCCCAGGACCGGTCGAACTTACACAGCCCGAGCCCTGGTAAAAATACTTTTACCCCTACCTAGAAGATATTATCTATTATGGCAAATACAATGGTGGAAGCAAACGTAAGGGCGCGATGCTGAGCCAATCATCAATTATAGCACGACGCCGCACTATCCCGGGTGTTAGGATAGCCTCCACTTGCACTAGCATTAACTGCTGGTCACTTTGTGTCAGATGACTACAGGGGTGTCCTTTCTTTGTTGATATTTCTTCCGGAGGTTAGTTGCCTCCCATGCCAGGAGGAGTGGCCTGACGAGCCCTTATGGCCTCCAGAGCTTGTAATCTTGGTATGGAGCACGAAGCCTTAGGGCTCCGGAGTGGCCCTAACCAGTGACTTCCTGGTAATCTTATGAGCTGGGGCATTTCCCCCAACACTTGAATATTAATGATATATACTTAGGATTGTTCCCCCTTCAGAGGATCACTTGGTCAAAATGATGCCATTTTAGAAAATAAATTCTTTTTTGGGAATAAATTGTTATACTCAATAAATAAAATAAATATGTCTGACAGTCAAACTAATCACGATATCAAACAAACAAGTTCCTAATGAAAGGTAGCCAAACAAAAGGTGGAACGTTTCAATGGCAGAAGAAAAATGTAGAGTTTATTGGTGGCAAATCCAAAAAATTTGCACACTTTTCATGTAGGAGTGATCCAAGGATTTAAATCTTAGATAACAGGAGAAATTTCAACCTTTACAAAGAAATCAGAAAACACATGATTCCTTTCTGCTGGGGAAAGGGGAGAAGAGGCTAGGTGCAAATACATGTAGGATTTTTTATCAGGTGTTGTGAGAAATTTTGAATTAACAAGATAAAAAGTTAGCAATTATGAGTATATATTTATATAGTTTTTGTGAAGCAAAATTTTGGATTTGCTAATTGAAATCCTGGATCGTTATTAATTTAATGAGTTTAGATCCTGTTAGGCAGAGCCCCAGCTTATAGCTCCACATCAGATTTTAAGTTTATAAACTAAAATAAAGTGGTTTAAAACTTTGTTTTCAATATAAAATAGGAATTAGATTGCTCACCCAAATATCCTTAGGGTCCGTTTGGTTACCTACATGCACTCTTGGGCCTAGCTCACGGGATGCAAAAAGACCTTCTTAGCCTGGTTGAGTAGAAACGTGTAAACAAGCCGTTTCTCTAGAGTTAGGCTCACGGGATGTAGGTCTGGCTCAGCTAATGATGGTATTACATATAATTAGTGAATATTAACTCATATTAATATATTTCAAATTGGATTAAGACTTAATATGATAAATTAAGTACTATAGAGTATATTGATACAAAATAAGCATCATGTTAATACTTGCCTTTTTATTTTAATCTCATGCAATATGTATTCATGTGAGGAACCAAACATAATATCTTCTCAACCTGGCTGAGCACATGCAGTCATCCAAAAAAATAACACTATATGCACAAGATCAAATACTCAACATCTGGAACCAGGAGCTGTATGGTTACGGCATTGTTGACACTTTTACAAGTAACCCAGGGCCTGCAAGAATATATGTGCCTGATTTGGGAAAGATGAAGAACGCACCAGGCCGAAGACAAACTCGTCGGATTCGCAACGATATGGATGAATCCGAGGCTGGCCCTAGGATTAAGTGATGCAGTCAGTGCAATGAAGTAGGTCACACTTACAAATATTGTCCCAAAAATGCATGCAGTGATGCACCTGTTGTCTAGGTGAGTTTTATGTGCGTTGTGCTTGTTTTGTACCATTTAATATTCGTTAATTTCACATATAGTTAATTTGCATTCAAAGTATATTGTTACTATATTTATTTAACAATGTATTAATGTACATGTCTTTCAAATATAGATATGGCTGACCCTGCGACCCCCGAGCTTTTAGACCCTGCCGTGGACAAGAAGCATCGCAGCTTCTTATCCGCCGAGCACCAGATGGAGCTAGGAGTGTTTCGACCATGAGGCCCTGGAGAGCTGCTGACGATAGACGAGCGATGGAAGCACAGGTACTTCGAAAATTTGATACGAAATTGCCATATCACTGCTGTTGTTCCATATTATTGATATACTGCAACACTTATAGGTTGGCAGCGGCCAGACTCCTACCGCTTTGCCGGTTGGTCGAGGCCCGATCGACGGAGAACCCCGAGGTTGCGGCCCGTCGTTTCTACTTTGATCGGTCGCTGATAGCAGCACTGGTCGACCGTTGGAGGCCGGAGACACATATGTTCCACCTCCTATGCGGCGAGATGACCCCGGCCCTGCAGGACGTCGCCTACCTCTTAGGCCTTCCTTGCGCGGGAGCTGCGGTTGGGGTCATCAATATGCAGGCTGACTGGATGAACGACATGCATCAGCGCTTTGGCCTGGTGGAGCGAAAGGCGGACGCACCCCCTACATGCCTAAGTTCTTATCCGATGCACAAGAGCCAACGAAGAAGTGGATCCTACAGTTCCAGGTACGGTAACATACAACCTATCGAATACTAATATAGTATGTCGTAAAGATCCTTTCTGACACCAGTCATATGTGCAGCCGGTGTACATACACCCACACGCCAACGCATACGCGGTCTCGAGGCATTTGGAGGCCTTCCTGCTTTGGTTGTTTGGGTGGGTAATGTTCACTAGTGGCCAAGGCCACCTGGTTACCAGGACGCTTGTGCCGTACGCCCGGTCGATAGCGGACGCTGATGCGGAGGACGTACCGCAGTTCAGCTGGGCATCCGTTGTTCTTGCTGCGACGTATCGAGCACTCTGTGACGCATGCACGAAGAAGGAGCCACTAGCCACTTTCGCCGGGTGTCCACTTCTTCTGCAGCTATGGTCCTACGAGCATTTCTCCATAGGCAGGCTGGTGGTGGACCACTCCCCGTACCCAGAGGAATGGTACGGCGAGCCGGACGAGGACGCGCCTGTTATGGCCTCCATGTGGTGTCATCGTCGGGTACGTATTTTACATTAATAGTTTCCTTCGTATTCTGTTTGTCTCTAAATATTTGTATTGATGTTTGTCACGCAGCCACACTGGGCGCACAAGCAGCCTCGCAGTGCGTACGAGCATTTTCGTACCCAGTTTGACAGGCTACGTCCTAACGATGTGGTATGGGAGCCATACAGCATTCCATCCGTGCAAGCGCGTGCAGGGTTGGGTTTGTCACCCTTGTGCACCAGCGACGAGGAGTACTGGCTCACGAAGGCACCCCTTGTCTTCGATATCTATGTCGAAGAGTACTCACCGCACCGCGTCATGCGGCAGTTTGGCCGTCACCAGGCATTCCCGCTCATCCACATTCGTAGCATCCCCATGCAAGTCCACAGGTACATTTGCAAAATTACAGTTTTAGCAACCTTCGTTTCACTGTGACTTACATTTACCGTTGTTTCAATGCAGGTACACGCGGAAAGGCCAGCCAGCTGGCAACCTCTGGGCAGAGCGCTTGGCCCCTTACGTGGCAACATGGGCCCAAGCGCTACAGGATGTCGTGGAGGAGGCTCGTCCCCACAACGAGCGGAACTTCAGGGAGTACCTATGGTGGTATGTACCATGTACGTAGACCCGTGTCACCTACACCCCTGAGGATGTTCGGCCCCACATCGCGTCGACAACGGAGGCATACCCGGTGCATTGGGATGAGGACGCCGCATTAGCAGTAAGTTACTTTTTGAAGTCCGTAGTCCATATTGAACGAACATAACCGTATACTATAATTGTTCACTTCTGTTCGTATCCGCAGACAGATATCCTTTATGATGTAAATAGGGATGCAGCTGCTGCCATGGACCGCGTCCGGCAAGGGCACCACCTAAGTGCGTCGGATGTTGCGAGCTTCATTAAACGGGTTTTCGACAAGACGACGCGCGCCTTGAAGCTCACCTCCTGCCGATCTACCACAGATGTAGCAGGGCCGCCTCCCAGGTCCAGTGGTGTCCACGCCGAGTCATCTCGGCCGTCAGACGTGCACCGACGTTCTTCCGTGTCAGCACCCACACGACCCCTTTTACCACGTCATGGAGGCTCGGAGCAACATGGTACGAATTATACTTTTGAATAATATTGAACAATATCCTTTATTTATTATTATTAAACATTCATTAGGTCCGCCTGCACAAGTCTCGACGCAGCCTCGTAGATCGAGCCCTGTGCATCCACCCTCAGGTACTCCGGGCACCCTTCATCCTAGTTTCTAATACTTTCAGCAAAATAAGTTAATATTGTGCTCAGGTTACTTCGGTGACGAGGCCGGTCCGTCTTCAGCGGCCCCACGCCCGACCCCGCCCGCAACGTACGAGCCATACTACGGCACATCAACGTTGCCTTCTTCTGTTGCACCGTCGTACCACGGAAGTACAATTATACAATTTTTACTACTACTTTCAATACCATATTGTTCGTATCTAACGTGATTATTTGTTCGTAAGCCCCTCCAGCCAGTACACATGGACGCTTGCAGAGCCTTCACAGTCCTCCTACCCTAGTTAGGAGGATGAGGCTGGCCCCGACGCCGCATACGACATCGTCCGTGACTTCTTCGGGGGCACACCTAACTACGACGTCCTCCAGCGGTCCCAGGTTTCCAGTGCTCCCCTTCGGACACAGCCCACGCAGGACGAGCCCTCGACACCGGTGGTCCCTACTAGGCCTACCAGAAACGTCGGTCCACCCGACCCCCTCACCTACTCCAGAGGTCACATGAGGGTTAACCAGCGGCATCAAGACCACGATGGGGCGCACAGGCGATGGCAACGAGGGAGGCATAAGTAGCATTTTACATTTTATGTAACTAACATATGCATATTCGCTTCGTGATGTACTCCTATGTATTAAGACACGTTTACTTTATATGGTCGACTTAGCATTTCGTAAATGCATTTCGTATTCAGACACGTTCAATGAAGAAGTGACCACATCACTAAACTTTAACCATGACATGACAACACATGCTTCCTGCCGCAGGCTTTAAACAAGATGTGACAACACTACCCAGCTTTTTCCAAACAATAAATGACAACACGGGTACCAATAAATGTGGAATCTCTGACCATGACCAATGACACAACTTTCCCATTCTTCAAGATAGAATCCGATGCTCCTGCCACCAACTACGCCCCTGCCCTCACTCCTTTCTTCACGAGCGAATCCAATGCTACTGCCTCCACCAACTATAAATAGCTGAACCTCCTTATGTTGAAGCATCGCTCATTTCTTATATCTCTCAAGTGCAATGTCTTCCTCAGCTCCATGAAGCCCACCAAAGAAACATTGGGGGACTACCTTACCTGAAGGTCTCGAACCACTAATGTGCTTCTGTGGTGACCTTTGTAAGCTCCGCGAGTAGCAGGATATCTCATACACCTATGGGCTGCGCTTCTTCATGTGTGCCAACTACGAGTATGACAAGCTTCGCCATGCAACAACTGGTTATCGACCGGTACGGTAACAGATATCCGCCTCATCTCTTCCGATTTCGCACCCTCTTTTACTAACCGCTCATCTTGTTCCATTTGTTCAGTCCCCTCCACTGCTCTGTGATTTTATTCAGTGGCTCGACAATGAGCAAAATGACTCACAGAAGCAGTGGGTCGACATGAACATGAGGTGGAGAAGGGAAGCGAAAGCACGTCGGGAGTACGAGCAACAGCAAGAGGAACTTCGCCTAAAGCGGGAGGAAGAAGAGCGCATGAGGAAGGCGCCGCACGACCGTACCGTGGCTCAGGCTCGGGAGGCTGAGAGGGAAAGGAAGCGGGAGAGAGCCCACCGTGCTAAGGCGGCAGGTCCCGATGCCCTCCGAAAGGGAAAGTATCCGAGATGCACTCAGTAGAGACTACCTAATGTAACCCGACATACTTTCCCTCCCTAAGGCATGTTATGATTAGGATCGGCGCACTAATAAGTAGGTCTTAGTGCGAACTGTACATGCCACCTTTGTTTACTCATCGTGTTGTCGCGGTTACAGTGTATTTTAATGTTTTCACCCTATGTTTAATACTATGTTTGTCCTCGTTCGCACCCCATACCTACGTAAAATGCTACGACTACTAATTACTGATTTATTATTCTCCAGCTATTACATAACCTACTCCAAATTTAAATTCTTAATTTCCTTACACCCCTTCCTTTTTATTTCTTTAATTACACAAAAAATTACATTTTTAGAGGAAAAAATGAAAAAAATTACATTTTTAGAGGAAAAAATGGCCCTAACCGCTCTCTCAGAGGGCTGCAGCCCCCAAGCGGCTAGTTTTACAAATTCTTCTGCAGGGAATCTATTTATTTAAATTTTTAATAAAAAAATATAAAAATTAAAAAAACTCATGACTCCAGCGGGACAGCCCATCTTGCGATTGTGTTCTAAATGGCCTCAGCTTGCAGGCCCACAGCTCCAAGCTTAGGCCGCGACCCCAGATTTCTCAAACATCACACGCTCAAAAGTGCTGATGACCCTCAACAGTACTTTTTTTTTGTGGGGGTGGGGGGTGAAATTGATCCCACATGAAGGAATCTAAAGAGGACCTTTGGAGGATCAAAACAAATGATATGAACTATTTTTTTTCCTCTAATTAGACATTCAAATTAACACATCCAGCAACAGAATTCATATTCCTCTTGACAACATAACTTATACACCTGCATTTCTATTCAAAGATATATATCAATATGCCATTGTCATAGAAGTAAAGTTGCTTCAACACATCCTAAATAACAAACTCAATGCCATTTGAAGTCAAATAGGAGTCTGATGTTCGATGCATGATTAGACAAAATTGCACGTCCCCATTGATCTTATGATCATGCAACATCTTGAATAAGGCCTCACGCTCAAAATAACACCACCAGAACTGTCCAAGAGGGGAGACCTTACGGTGTACTGTTATGCCTGCCGCAACTAACTCCTTCAGATCCTTCTCTGTTGCTGTTGAATGAATCTAACCAATAACCCGAGCATGAATTTTGTAATGGAAGCCCGTCACATGACGAACTAGGCTCGTATATTATCATGTATCATGTCAGATTGTTCAGCGTAAAAGTTCCAGATAGGTAAGCAACTGTGCATGAAATACTACGGTGTCAGGTGACCAAAAGAAGTTAGTTCAGGTGATGAAAGCAAATACAGGCATTATCAGCCAGTTGATCAAAAGTTGAAAACGTTTGTAAGCCCAGCCAACAGAAGTTTATAGGTTCAAGATTGAGTTGCATCAAAACCAACCTAATGAACTGGGGGTTTCATTTAGAAATCTAGAAGGTGTATAATAGGAAAGTTTCAATTGGTTGCCTAACTCAAGAACGACTTAGTGTCCAAGTTGTATTCATCTGCTTTATCGTGGTAGACAAGATGAAGGATTCTCTATCGACTACAGCCGGATAAGAGGTGGCATATCAGCTCTATATTAAGCGGGGACCCAGGCCTCCGGAGGAGAGATAGAGGGCTTTGTAACTCGACGCAAGCACCAAGAACATAGGAGATACTTAACGATATCATCCTTAGTTTAGCTTAGATCCAATCTATTCCCTGTAATAGGTCTAAAACACATTGCTTGTTGTACTTGAGTGAATACATACACATCACAGTCTATACAGGACGTTGGGTATTACTCCAACCAGGGACCAAACCTATCTAAATCGCGTGTCTCAGTTCGTGTTCAATCCCTAATCTCGAAGGTGCCCTAGTCAGTTACAGGCATATTGTCATAAACTAATCTTCGATAATCTCTTTTCTGAAGATAGAGATATACTCCGAGAATTATAAAAAACCTTAAGATGTTTAGATGTGGTAACTCGAGTAGGCACTTGTAGAAACCTTTCCTCCTGAGTAGAGTTAGCGGGTTACTGTTGAATATCTAACTGTAAGGTATGTACGTATAAGGAGTACACTGTATATGGATAGAGTATACCGTGTGCATGTATAATAACTCTGCATACTATAGAACCGAATATGTAGTACCTGATATACCTAGAAATCTAAAAGATGTATACTAGGAAGGTCTCCATTGGTTGCCCAACTCAAGAACGATTAGTATCCAAGTTGTATTTGTTTGCTTTGTCATGGTAGACAAGATGAATGACTACTTATTGACTACGGCTGGATAAGAGGTGGCATATCAGCTCTATATAAAGTAGGGACATAAACCTCCGGGAGGAGAGATAGAGGGATCTGTAACTCAACGCAAGCACTAAGATCATAGGAGATACTCAGCGATATCATTATTAGTTTAGCTTAGATCCAATCTATTCCCTATAATAGGTCTAAACACATTGCTTATTGTACTTAAGAGAATACATACACATCACAATCTATACAGGATGTTGGGTATTACACCGACCGAGAACCAAACCTATCTAAATCGCGTGTCTCAATTCGTATTCAATCCATGATCTCGAAGGTGCCCTAGTTAATTACAGGCATATTGTCATAAACTAATATTAGATAATCTCTTTTCTGAAGATAGAGGTATACTTCGAGAATTATAAAAAACCTTAAGATGTTTAGATATGGTACCTCGAGTAATCACTTGTAGAAACCTTTCTTGCTGAGTAAAGTTAGGGGGTTACTGTCGAATATCTAACTATAGGGTATGTACGCATAAGGAGTATACTGTATATAGACAGAGTATACCATACGCATGTATAACAACTCTGGATACTATGCAACCGAATATGTAGTACATGATATACCTAAAAATCTAGAAGATGCATACTAGAAAGGTCTCGATTGGTTGCCTAACTTAAGAACGACTAGTATCCAAGTCGTATTCATCTGCTTTATCGTGGTAGATAAGATGAACGACTCCCTATCGACTACGGCTGGATAAGAGGTGGCATATCAGCTCTATATAAAGCGGGGACCCAGACCCCTGGGAGGAGAGATAGATAGAGGGATCTGCAACTCAAAGCAAGCACTAAGACCATAGGAGATACTCGGCGATATCATCCTTAGTTTATCTTAGATCCAATTATTCCCTGTAATAGGTTTAAACACATTGCTTATTGTACTTAAGAGAATACATACACATCACAATCTATACATAACGTTGGGTATTACTCTAACTGGAGATCAAACCTATCTAAATCGCGTGTCTCAATTTGTGTTCAATTTCTGATCTCGAAGATACCCTAGGCAATTATAGGCGTATTTTCATAAACTAATATTCGATAATCTCTTTTCTGAAAATAAAGATATATTTCAAGAATTATAAAAAAACTTTAAGATATTTATATGTGGTAATTATCCTATAGTGGTCGTCAGATTGAAATCCCAGACAAAAATGACGTAGAGGACATATGGACTGTTCTTCCGTTCCTTCCCCATAAAGATCGAAAAAAGCATGGGCCATGGCCTAGAGAGACACGCCATCGATTAGCTGTGAAGTAAATGCGCGCTTTCAACCCGAATGGCATGCTCAGCTCGATCAACCCCCAGCAGCATAGCTTGCGTACGTACAGAATCAAGTGGGGATCGATGCCTGCAGTCTACACTACCGCATTAATGAAGCATGCATGCATCGGTCGGATCGCATTTGATGATTCACCACATGCAGCTTGGCAAGCTTGAGCCCGTGCCGGTTTTACTAGAGCCTGAGCTAATCATGAGACGTGCACTTTGAGTTCATCCGTCAGCCATAAGAAAACTCAATCAAATTCGTGAGATGAAGATAGAGATAAGCTACAAATCAAAACAAGGAAGAAATCCAAGAGTCTTATGTGAGCTTTTGCCAAAGAGATAAAAGCCCGAGCAAGTTTGTATCATGAAAGTCGAGTTTGTATCATGAAAGTCGAGTTTAACTCCCTTTTTCAAAATCTGAAATGAATTGGAGATAGAAGAGTGTCCGCCTATATATATTGTCACACCTTAAAATTTCGATTTTGGGTTGTGAAGCATTTTAAAATAATAAAATAACATTTTCTCTCAAATTTGAAAGCTTTTTCAAAAAAAAAAGAGTTAAAAAGAATTTGTTTTGTATAATGAAAAATGAATTTATAAAAAATATTAAATAGGTTAAGGAATTTCCTGGTTGGATTAATCCTTTCTCCTTTCTCCTTTCTCCCAAAATTTCCAGAAAATCTATTCTTTTCTCTTCCTTGAAAGCCCCTCGAAAAATTCCTTTTCCTTTCTTTCCAAAGGTGTTTTTATCCCTAAATTATTTCTCTTTTTCTTTCATTCCAAAAATCCCTACCGGGGTATTTATCTCCTTTTTATTTCATTAGTTATCCTGATATTCCTCTTATCCCCATTATCTAATATCCTAATCCTCTTGGGCCGAAATCCCTTTCAAAGACTGGCCCAATCCTCCTTCTCCCTCTCTTTTTCTCTCCCTCGGGCCGACACCCCCTCCTTTTCCCCGGATGGGCCAAAGCCCATTTTATTTTTTCTTTCCCTCCCACCTCCTCACTTCTCTCTTAGGCCGAAGCCCAACCGTTTTTCGCATGCGCCAGTGGGCTGAGCCCATTCGACCGAGTCGGTCGCTCCCCGCTTTCGAGCCGCCCTCCTCCCTCTAACTTGCGGGCCTGCCGCTGGGCCGAGCCTCGCCAAGCCGAGCTACTCAGCCCTGGCTTGCCTTCTTCCACCTCCGGTAGCTTCCGCTCCCCTCCGCCGGCTTGCCGCAATTCGGCACATCCCTGCACCCTCTCTCCTCCCTGTAACGGCCGGATTCGCGACGTTAAGCACCATCAAGTCTGCCCTACCCGTTTCCCCTCTTCTATTCCCTCTCTTCACTGCCAAATCAATGCGAAAATCGACCGTCCATAATGGCCATTGCCACCGCCGCTTCATCTCCGAGCCCCCCCCCCCCCCCCGGCCGCTCCACTTGCTCTCACGCCCATTTAAGCCGCCGATCACCTTCACGGCAAGGTTCTGCTCATTTTTAACCCATTCACGTCCTGTTTCCTCCCTCATAGCGCCGTCGTCACCTGTACTTCTTCATCTCCGATGAGGTTGCATCGCCGTCGCCAATTCCTCGCCTCTGCACCGTCTCCAGCCGAGATAACCTTCTCCCCGTCCCCACAGATCCCTCCGGAGGCGATTCCGAGGTTCTTCGTTGTCAATTGGCTACCGGAGCACCTCCTTCGCGCGCATCAACGACCGCTGGCCGCACCTCATCGTCGCCAGCCAACCTCTAGCCCTCTCCGACATCTAAAATCCCACGGCGAGACTCCCCGTGCTCCTCTCTCCCTTTTGCGCTACTCCCCCCTCACCAACGGAGCCCGGACGTACGTTTTCGCGTGACTCCGACGAGTTCTCCGGCCGTGAGCCCTATGCAGCGCCACTGCCTGAGTTCAAAGCCCCACCTCCTTCTCCAGCCGTCTGATCCTTGTTGAACGGTCAAAATTAGATCTACACTACCCCTTCGCCGGCCCAATAATGTGTTGCCACGTGTCTTGTGTAATCCCAGTCAGCACCCCTTTGCCACATCAGCCGGCCACCTCAGCACCTAAGGTGATGTGTCACACCGCATCACCTGCCACCTTAGCCGACCGAGCCAGTAAGCCCCTATTTTGCACATAAACCCCTAGAAATCCTTGTATTTATGTTTAAGCTCTGTAGTTTTGATATCTAAGCCCCTAGCCATTTTCTAGTCCTTTCCTTTTTGCAGAAAACCCCCTAGACTCTTTGATATTAGGTTTAAGTCCTGTCTTTTTATAGAAAACCCCCTCTGGTCTTTTATAAATAAGTTTTAGCCCCTATTTTTCTTCAGTTTGGCCCCTGTAGTTTTTGTTATTTCCAAATAAGCCCTTTGTACCTCCAAAACCTTGTATCTTTTCGCTCGTACCTCCGTTTTATGCGATCTTCGCTCTCAAATTCTCGTAGCAACGTGTAGGATCTTTTTATAGCATTTTTTTACCAAGTTATCTATTCAAATCTTGTTCAGTAACACAAATTCGTCTTGTGTCCAATTCAACGAATTTCATCCAAATTCCAATGCCACTTTGTAAATTCATCTAGATTCAGCAAGTTTCCAACAAAACATATGTGTTCTTGTTTGATAAATATTTGGTCACGTAGTATTATATAATTCTAGATAGTATTATTTTAATAATTGGATGCATATCGGATTACTTCGACATGCAGAGCTCACATATCATTATGCACATGGTATGAATTCAGATATTAAAATAATATTGATCAAATTCTATGGGATCTCACATACCAAATCTAATAGGATATTCTTTTTTGGTAAAACCCTAGTTCCCGACACACCACCACCATACCATCGTCATGTACACCAAGTCCTTCATTCTTTTCCTTGCCGATGTCATGCCATCGCCATAGTTAGGGTTTCTCTTGGGCGATAATGTCATAAATCCTTCAAGAATATTTTCAGGGAATATTCTATCTCCTTTTTCTATCAACCCTAATTTAATCTTCTGAGAACCTGTTCTCCTCCGTTTGAACTCTTATTTGAGCAGTTCTTGTGCCCAAATTCTTCTAAAACCGTATCCTTTCCAACCATAGTGTTTTTATGATGTGTTGTCTCTGTTTGGTGTATTGTTTATTAGTTGTTTTGTGCTTTCTCTTTTGTCAGTAGATCTTGTGAACAGAATACGATGTGTATAGAAGAATCGATGTTATGCAAAGTCAAGACTTCAGGTTATTCCAGAACCGAGTTTACGAAGATCACTGTGCAGCAACCAGGCAAGTGTCCTTGAACATCTTGTACCTATTTTAGGATATTTATGTTAGTTGTTTATCCTTCATGCATGCTTGTCTAAAATGGAAGCCTATGATTAGGGTTTACTAGGTTTTGTATGATTACCCTTGTCGTCATTGATGAGTCATGGGAAATGGTAAGGTAGATACGCTAGTTGCTGCCATGGTTGGGGTAAATGTTAAACTGGACTAATGATTGTGCAACATGAATTGGGAGTGGTAATCAATTGTAGCAACATGGTATAGGGATCCTAATAGGATGGTTGGTTTGAGGTTGTACTGCACAGCAGGTTTGTGGTTGTTTCTGTGTCGGATCCTAAGGACCGGTTTTTGAACATGTAACCAAGTTAATCCACACAACCACGATGCCTATATGGGTACGGTCTGGCCAACTAATTAGCCATCCCTCTGACTCTGTGAGCACCGTTGGACAGTTAAGTGGCACAAGAGGGGGCTTTTGCAGCGATGTAATCATCTGTTAGCAGTGAAATCTCAGTGGGTGCCTACAAGTTGGTGGGAGCTTTGTAAAGGCCTTTTAGTGAGACCCTGATTCCACACCCCGGAAGTGTGAAGCAACACGGGAATCACGACTCGTGGGGAAAGTTGTGCAGACTCTGCAACGTATCAATCTGGTCGATCAGCCATGCTCACAGACAAGAGCGAACTTGGACTTATTCTTGATTAGTTGGGATCAGGGTCCTAGTTTGGATGGTCAGGTAGCCAGGTAATGGGATTATCTGGTGAGTTTTGATAGCTGGATATGGGATATCTGGTGAGCTTGGTAGTCGGATGGGATCCGATGAGATGTTCCTCTTGTTTAAGTTGTGTCTTCACACTTAGTAAACAGAATGCCTGTTGTTGGAGTCATAGGTTAAGGTTGCTTAGTGCAGTAAACCAGTGTCTAACCTTTTCTTGTCATAAGCCATCATGTCATATTTTCCTACACTTGCAGAGTACGATAAGTACTCACACTTGCTATTTCTAGTAATAAATGTTGCTCAGTTAGAAAAGACCTCACAAAGATCAAGGAAGCTGAAGGCTATATGAAGACGGAGCATTCTGGGTCGCGTTGCCCCCAGTCGATTGCTTGTGGTGTGCCTAGAAGATCCTTAAGAGTCCTCTTGTGTTCTTCCATTACTGTCTTCAAAACTCTGGTAATCTTTTCAATAGAGTTGTTTTGTTCGATATAGAACTATATATCACTTATTATGTCACCGCATGTATGATGAAACTGATCTTAACATACATGTGGAATGCACCTAGTTATTCTTTTGAAAAATTGGACGTGACATATATGCTATCCTACGCTCTCCCCAGATCATCTTGAAGCTTTTGCCCAACTTTTCACCGAGAGATCGATCTAGAGCTCATCGTCATCGAGCTCCGAAGCTTCAAGCCGCCATCCGCCGTCGCCGGCCTCTCTAGAGCTTCATCATCGATGACGTGTGCCCTAGGTGAGTTCACCGAGCCTCCCCGATTCTTTTCCTCTGCTTGCCGAAGTAGCTAGATCACCTGAGCGTCGCTCCGATGTGATTCCGGTGATGCATCGCTGCAGAAGCCATCGCCGCCTCCTCTATTCCACCGAAGCTGAGAGCCAACACTTGTGAGCCATCTGATTTAAAACCGATGGCCGAGATTAGAAGCCTGTGTACCCCTTCGGTAGCCAATCATGTAGTGCCACGTGGTGTTTATAAACTCAGTCAGTCAGACACCATTTCACCGAGCAAAGTCATCCAGCCACGTCAACGTTTTTGCTGATGTGTCATGCCATCTCAGCCCAGTCCGTAGCCCAGTCAGCATTGTTTTCTTTTTAATTGTTTTAATTGTCTGATGGCGTCATAACTAGTATATATTACTCAATAAATAATTTTCCAATATAACAATAATTCTATTAAATAATAATAATTAGTAAATCAATATCTGAAATTTTTTAATAATATTTTGTAGGTTTATTTAATTCTGTTTAATAGTGTTATATAGTTTTATAATTCAAATAAATGTTAGAAAAATCTAGAAAAGTCCTAGAAAATCATAGATGGATTTGGAAAAATATAGAAAATTCCTAGCAAAATAAGTTCATCTGTAGATAATCTTTTTAGTCATGTTTTAATCTTTAGAAAATCATAACTTGTCAACCACAGCATCGTTTTGACCCGTTCTTCTGCCGGATTGTACAAAATAGTGCGATCTTGTTTGCGATGATGTTTGTTGTGTGATGTTTGGTCCTTTTTCAATCATGGTGTTTATGTGTTGTTGAAAGGATCGAATGGCCCAAGAGGGGGGGTGATGTGAGGAACCGTCCAAATAGTATTCTAATTAATCATCAGGAGGATCATTATTCATAATCACAACCTCGACGATTAACCAGAATACCATTCCGGTAGTCCCGGTACGTGTTTTGTGCCCAGGATCGGAACACATGCCTTCCAACTCAAATATCACAACACAGTTTAATAGAGAGCAAATAATTGACTGGATTACAATTATTAAACATGCAACTGCTTCCACAATTTACAACAAAAGAGGAACAACAGTAACTATGCAGCGGAAGAAAAACCTATACAACAAAAGAGTATGGAGCCGTATGCCCTTAGGCTCCATACCAAAAGCGCCAGAGTTCGGAGTAGAAGGTGCTACTCCTGCCCGCCACCCTGATCGGCAGGCACAAAGTAGCCGAACACTGCCTCTTCCTCGCCAACCTGCGAACCTGAAAGCAACTTAAGGGCAGCACCCCTTAGTACGAAGGTACTAGCAAGTCTTACACAATATGAGTATATATATATTATCGACTCCAAGGATCATGCATTTAAAGCTGTAGCAAGGATTAAGACATATTTAAGTTCATTAAGCGGTAAGCAACCTAGACTCTAGGTGTAAGCAACTGACTTAACCAACCACCGACTCAAACCCTACCAACCAACTGATCAGAACAGATATATAAACAACAAGTGTATGAAAGTAAACCATTCCCACCAAACCACCGACCACATACCGACCAAACCACCCCAAACCAACCATGCCACAACCCACATCGAAACTCTACGACCAAAACATGGTCGCTCGGTGGAGATAAGCGATAGCGATGCTCATGACCGAGAGCGCGGCAGTTCGAACTGATTATACACCCTGCAGGGGGATACTCCTGGACCCACACGACACAGGGACCATACGGCTTGTGCCACCCGCTAAGATGCACACAAGGGGGTACCCGTGACAACCTTTCCCAACCAGGCCCAACCATGTGGATCAACCATAGCTCGACGCGGCGGTATTAGAACTACTTCTCGAGCAAATGAACACCGCTAAAAGCCCGGACTCAAACTGGACTCACACCGTCTATGACGAGGCCCACATGACCACGTCTGCGAAGGTAATCTGCTCGCCTACCATTATATCAGCATGTGGTGAGTAAGGTAAGTGCTAAAGCCGACTACACCGACGGTCGGTGCTTAACCGGTGCAAGTGATCTACGGTGTCCGGGTTCCCTCCCCGAACTGCCTGAGGACTCCTCGTGAGCAGATGACACCCCTAACACCGCCCACACCTCGTCTCAACTCACCACTCACCAAACTGACTCATCATCAACACAACCACAAGTGTGAACAAGTAATAAGCCCTAGGCTCGCGACAACGGTGGACGCCGTCGTCGACTTCTACCGGAAAGCCTAAGTACCACTAAGCATAGCGAACTATAATTAGACCTCGACGACACCACTAGGCTCCTAGGAACAACACATGACACGTGACCGAAAAGGGATAATGCATCGGCATAGGTTCTACGCAACTCGGTACCCGACACATGCAATGTATACATAAGCGTAGATAACATATTAGATTTTCAAGTAGACACGGTGCAATATGAACGATGCTTGCCTTGCTGCCCTAGCTGCTGCTCACAGCTACCCGAGTCACGATCACCACTGCGGGAACCTCCGGGGACAGCCTCGTTCGCCTCATCGAAGTTCCCTAAAAGAATCACGCGTGCAATGTAATGAATATGAATGTTATGAAATGAAGGATGCTCCATAGAATGCAATAACAGTGCAAATCTTCAGGGCACAAGTTCTAAAGCATCGAAGATTTTTCTTAAATGGGATTACTGTTAAACTTTTGAACACTTCTAGGATTAATTAAGCTTAACCCTATATAGAATGGTAACAACATCTAACATGTGGGTGACTATTTTTGCTGAACAGGGGGTATTAAAACAAGAATAACAAAACTGGACTCATCAATTTTGGAAATACCAAACTTTAACTATGAATTATCAAAGCCTAGACATTTTTCATTTACTCAATAATTCACAGCACACATTTCATGGCCACTGGTATTTTTAATGGATATATCATGTCATAACAAAACCAACAAAATTGGTTTCATGAATTTTGGAGCTCTACACAATTTCCTATGCATTTTTCAAGATTTCAGCCGATTTATCAACTCAATAGATATTCATTTCGCAATTTCCGATTTTCTCTAATATTAAAATGGGCCCACGCCTTTTTCTACCGACACCGACCTAGCCCAAGCCACTGACCGTGGGCCCGGCTCCCTTGACCGAAGTCAAAATCAGCCCACGGCCGCTGCACGCGCGTAACTGGCGGACGGCCGGCGGCCCTTGTGGTGGCTGCCGGCGGCGAGCGGCAGCCTGAACGGCTCGGCCGAGGGCGGAAACGGCACTAGCACGAGCACACGGTTACGGTGGGGGCACACGTCGACGCCGGTGACGGCCGGAGCACGGCGAGCGGCGGCGCACAGCGGAACGGGCACGACGGCGGCTCGGCTTAAACCGCCGGCGGCTAGACGGCGGCGTAATAAGCCCGGCCGAGCACACTTACACGTTCTACGCGAGCACGTGGACCTAACGGCGTGCTTCCCGACCGACGAGCTCGACGGCGGCACGGTTGGCGGCATGCGCGGGGAGGCGGCGGCGGTTCGACCACCGCGGACGCACGCGCCGGTGACTGGACGGAGGGAAAACGGCACGCGCATAAGGTGTACAGGAGCATGGGGAAGCTCACCGTGCAGCGGGTTGGGCCGGAGAAGCAGGGACGCGACAGGTCGACGGAGGACGGCGGAGCTCGGTTGCCGCCGTTGGGGAAGAAAGCGCGGACGGCTCCAATCCGTGCGGGAAACGGCCGGGGAAGGAGGGGAAACGGCAGAGGAGGGCCTTGGCGACCTCCCTCGATGCTCCACCCTGCTCAGGCTCGGCGGAACACGCCGGTGGCGCGCGCTTTTGGCCGACGGCCGCGGCTCTGCTTGCTCAGCGCTGCGCTGCTCTCTGTGCTCGCTGGTGCCACGCGAGAGGGGAAAGAGAGAGGGAAACAGAGGCAGGGAGGGGAGGATAAGGACGCGGCGCCGTGTCCTGGTTTCCGGCGACATGGCCTGGCCACCAAAGTCAACAAGGGCGGCCGTCGCTTGCTCTGTGAGAGCGGGAGAAGGGGGAGCAAAGAGCTGTGTGTGCGAGGGGGATGACAGGTGGGGCTGTGAACAGTAATCGGCCGGTAAAATATCCCCACCACTTTAGCCATCCATTTGAATACCTTCCCAAGGTCTAAAATTGGTAAAACAAATTTTGTTTGAAACTAAAATTCATAAAGAAACCATTTGAACTTGTTTGATCCAGAATGCTTCAGCAAATTTTGAATAAAAATTGTTCAAAGATGCTATCTTTTCCAACTTGTGACAATTTTTATGCCTTCTAAACATTTCCCAAAAATTTGGGAAAATTCATTTATATTCTCCTCCTGGCATCTACTAATTTCTAAAATTATCACCAGCCCTATGTTCCATGGAAGTTTTGGGAGATGCTTTACAATGCATCAGTTAAACCTGGTTTAACCAAATTCGGTTTAATCCACATTGCAAGTCTATACTGCTCAAAACAAAACAATTGATGCTAATGACGCTCATTAGCACTTAATTATATGTTTAGAAACTCTGGGCCATGACAGGTGAATTGAGCACTAATTAAAACTTCTACCGCTTAAACAAATAAAACCTTAGCCTAGATAAAAGTGAACGCGATTACGTGATTTAAACTAGGACAAGGCAACTAAATAAGCAAGATAACCAAGAGAGAGAATTTTAAAGAAGGACTCGCAATAGCAAAGATACTCAAAGTAAAATGCGGAAAAGTAAATAGTTGGAGAAGAGAACACCGATTTTTTCCTAAGGTTTCGAGAAGTTGGCACTTCCCCCTAGTCCTCGTTGGAGCATCCACCAAGGATGTAGCTCCCCCTTGAGTCACTAAGACTCAAGTGCTCCCTCTTGATTGCCCCTTCTCCATCTCCGGATTGGCGGGCATCAAACCAAGTACATCATCTCTTCCCGGGGCTCCCACAAGTCCTCCAAGAGCTCACCGAGAAAACCTCCGATCACCAAGATCGTCTAGGTGTTGCCAACCACCAAGAGTAATAAGCCTTAAGCTTCACTTGACAAAGACCAAGCCTAGACAACAGCTAGATGCACACTTGTTACTCTTCAAGCACTTAAAGAGGTCCTTAATCTTCAACTAAGAACTTAGAATTGACACAAGTGCTCTCTCTCTTGCTTCTAAATGACACACCAAGTGTATGAGCTGCTACAGGGTCGCAAGAGATACTGAGAGGTCCAAATGGGTGGGTATTTATAGGCTAAGGATAAAAAATTAGCCGTTTCCTAACAACCCAGAACTTTTTGTTAACGCCGGAAGTTCCGGTGTGAATAACTCACTTCACATCGGAATATCCGGTGCTAATACATCTGACAAAATAGCCGTTAACTGTTCCATTAGCCGTTAAACCTCCGGTGTTTAATCCGGACTTACGCCGGATCATCCGGCGCATTGAAACCGGCCAGATGATTGTTTGCAACCTCTCTGTATAAAATCATCCGGTGATTACTCTTTGCTACGCCAGACCATCCGGTGTGTAGATTTAATTTTAGACTTCACTGCTTTCTATTTCTCCGGTGTTCTCACCTCTCTAACGCCGAACTATCTGGCGTGGTCTTCAACAAATTTTCAAGTCAGAACTCTTAGGAATTTGCTCCGGTGAAATCACTCTTTATGCAGAGGATCATCCGGTGAATTGAAGTTTCGCTAAATTTATCTATTTCAAAGCCATCTTGAGTTCTAACTTCCTGATTCTGAACCAGAAGCTTTTTGAGGTTAACCTAGCAATAGAAAGTCACAAGTGTGCATCGACTATGTCTAGACTCACCTAGGTCAAGCTACAACTCTTAACCCCTCTTTATAGTACGGTCAAAAGACTAAAAAGAAATAGAACCTATACTACTCTAAGTGTCCTTCATCTCCTTGTGACACTTAGAACTAGAAGATCCTTATCCTTCATGTACCGGTCCTTTGATCGTCCATATTAGCTTTTTAACGGGCAAGAATTATCAAGACATCATTGTTGAATAAGTTTTTCTTTTTCCTTTATACTGCTCAAAGCACATACGTTAGTCATAAAGATACGGTTGTCATTAATCACCGAAACTCTTACCTCTTTCCTAGGGGCCTAGATGCTACAATCTCCCCCTTTTTGGTGATTGATGACAACACATACTAGAAGTAAAGATGTGAAATTGAAGAACATCTTACCAAACTAAGCATTCATCGGCATATATCAATTGAGCAAGAAAAAGTGATAGAATAAATAAGAATTATGCGCACATGAAAGTAATGTAATGACAAGCGAAACACATCCATATAGAGAACCAAATGGCCTATCATTACATTAAAAAATCAAAAGATCCAACAATCCGAACTTAAAACTACCCAAAGATCTAAGCTCTCTCCCTCTGAATCAAAAACCTACAGCTACCTGCAGCTACTCTCTCTCTACCCACTCCCCCTATCACTAGACTCTCCCCCTTTGGCATCGAAGCACCAAAAAGAGGAAACTAGGACACAACTAAGCATCTGGAGCGGGAGGAGACTAAGGATCTGCTGCAGAAGAGGGGGCCACGACAAACTGAGAGCTGTCATCTGAGCTGGACGGACTGTGCCCCGCAACTGCTGTCACCTCATCAAGCTGACGCTGCACTGACTGAAGGGTAGCATCGGGCTCATCAAGTGCAGGCTCAAAAACTAGTGGAGGCACGACTGGCTGCTGCTGCTCAGGAACTGTCGGCTGGGGAGTATCCTCGAAGCGTAGAGGACCAGTGGGCAGAGGTGAAGTCAAAGAAGGTAACACTGGCCTCTGAGATGTCCCGACAGGCTCTGAGAGAACTCCGGTAGCCAAAAGAGCGGATAGTGGAAAACTGGACTCCGAAGTGCTGAGCAAACTAGTGGTGCCGGCAGGGAGGGGACTAGGAACTAAAGCTGATGCTGGAAGCTGCTATCCTGGCTGCTGAAGTAAGTATGAGAAGAGCTGAGTGTTAGTCTCCCTGTCGGCCGACAGAGCCTGCTGCTGCTGCAGAAGTGCTGCAAGCATGGCCTGCTGCTGCTACTGGAGAGACTGAATAATCAATGTCTGCTGCTCCTGCTGGTGAATAATATCAGCCTGATACTTCAGCTGCCTCTCCTCCTGAGCTGCCTGCTGCTGAATAATCATCTGCTGCTACTGTACCAACATCTGCTGCTGCTGCTGCATCTGCTGCAGGAACTGAGAAAACTCTGAGGATGATGCAGCAGGAGGTGGCACTGGGGGGTCGTCTCAGGTGCTGAAGGAAAGGAGGCTGAATGCTGTGCACCCTGAGCAGACTCGCCTACCTCGTGATCATGATGTCGAGGTAGAGGCGGTAAGAACTCTTGATCCGCAGAGTCGGAGTCACTGTCTGAGGCTATGTCTAAGAATGCCTGTGGTAACTCAGCCTCGGCGTCTGCAAGTGCCCCATCCTCAGCAGCCACTCTCTCTCTATCCTCAGGAGGGATCTGCTCCTGAGCGTGAGCCATTGCTCGCTAACCACGACGTCTATTTATAGGAGGAGCTGGAGCATATACTTTGAAGGACCGAGAGGACTCATATGTCTCAAAGAACTCTGGGGGTTTGGTGGTCTGAGCAAGCAGGAATGATATGATGTGGGCATATGGCTGCTGCTTGACCATCGTCATCCCATCGGCGATTACATCCTCAATCTCACACAGAATGAAGTCCACAATGTCGAATGGCTGGTGAGTGAAGATAGATAGAATAAGCCACTGCTGAAGGCTGGTGATCAACTCTGCGTTCCTAATCCTCGGTAGCAAACTGTGCCTCAGGGCATTATGAATGACGCGCACCTCAGGGATCAGCATATCTGGCAATCTTCGAGAACCGGGAGGGAACGGCAGCCGGAACAAGGGTCAGATCTGATCATCAGTTGGGAAAATCCCTCCAGTCAGACCGCGGCAAGGAGCACTGGCTCCTGGATAAACAATCTCATGCAAGCTCCTGTCAGACTCCTGCAGCCTCAAAGCCTCTAGTATATCTGTCCTGTACAGCCTCTGAAAGTCTCCCTGGAACATGAACTGCACAAAAGATCGATCCTCTGCAATCCAGGCTGTGGCATAGAACACTCTCACCCAGTCCTCAATATAATGATCTACATCTGTCAGCAGCTCAGTGAGTCCTGGAATAGAATCAAAATGACGCCTCACATCTGCTCCCCCTGCAGCTATCCTCATATATCTCCAGTTGAGCGTCTTGTGAACGCTCAAACTGACCTTCAGCTTCTGATATGAGATATAGAAGCTCTCCTGCAACAGGGTGTGGAACCTCGGATCTGTTCCCTCTTCTCTCTCTTCAGGAACCACTCATCAATGGGTACAAAATGCAGCTTCTTGACCGTTGGTGACTTGTAAGAGGTCAAGTCACGCAAACGCCTCTCGGCCTGTGGCTGTGGCTCTCCTGACTGCTGCTGCTCCTCCTCCTCGGGCTCTGGCTCCTGACGAGCCCTCTTCCGGCTGTCTGACTGGCTGGAAGGTGTCGAGCTCACTCCTCTAGCAGAGCGGGAGCGAGTCGACCATCGTACAGGGGTGGCAGCGTCTCTGATCTGAATCCCCTGACCCTACTGCTGCCTATTGTAGGCATCCACGGCTGCATTAGCTCTCTCCCACTCCTTCTCAGATGGAGTCCTCTTAGCCTTCTGAACCATCTTTCCCTTGCCCTTGTCAGTGCATTCTCGACCCATCTGAATAGATGAAAGATAATGCCGAGATGAGAGAACGCATAGAGTTTATGAGATTTGCAATAAAAGAAGCCTAAACATACCCTAAGCATGTAAAAGATGGAAAAACGACGAACATGCTAGGATTTGGATTGCGATATAAGAGAATGGATCAATTTGCAGAGTATTTGAGACAGATTTGAACAATTTGATGAAAAATTAAGAAACTAAGGGAACATTGGATGATCTTTGACGAATTGAACAATTGAAGCTCAAGAATGATGAACATATACTCAATTTATGATAATTGTTATAATTTTCAAGAATTTGACTCGAGTTTGCATGAATTTGAATGGATTTTGCTTGAATTTGCATGAATATGAATGAATTTGACCAAATTTAGCATAGATCGATGAATGTGTGTGTAATTGATGAAAGGTGAGCTAATGCAACACAATTTGCTTAAGATTTGAAGAGATTTGAATGAAATTTGAAAGATTTTGCACGAATTTCATCTAGGGTTTGGCGTTGCTTGTGATTTTGAGTTGATTTTGATTGTCACCACACCTTAGCACTTGTGGAGGCGGCGGTGAGGAGGGAATTCGACGGGGAACTCGGCCGGTGGTGCTGGAATTTCGTCGGCGCGGACGAAGACAGTGGCGCCGAGGAAGGAGGAGTCGCCGGGAGCGCAGGCAACCGCGGAGAGAGGAGGCGGCGCGGTGACGGCGGTGCTCAGGGCGGCAGTGATCAAGGCGGCGCTGTGTGGCACGGCGACGGCGAGATTAATCGGCGACGAGGGAGAGAACGGGCGGCGAATTCGGCGCGGCGACGGGAAAGACCGGATCAAAATTCCAGAGACATATTCTCCCTAGTTTGTGAGCGCCGGATAGTCCGGTGACTTGGCCACTGAACACCGTATACACGCCGGAACAAATTTTCCAGAGAGCACTTTAAACTGCCGAAGAAACATCTTCTGCACACCGGATGTTCCTCTGAGGCATGTACTGATCGCCAGATAAAAGGCGGAGCAAATTTTCCAGAGAGAACTTTAAACTGCCCAAAAAACATCTTCTGCACGCCGGACATTCCTCTGAGGCATGTACTAAACACCGGAGCTTCCGGTGCATATCCTTTTGAGCTCGTTCTCATTGAACTAATCGGATAATCCGGTGATAACTTTGAACTGACGCCGGATCATTCGGTGATAAAATGATGCGCTGAACTAAAATCTCTCACTGAGTCCAAATTTTAAACAAATCACTCAACAAAAACACATATTTAGACCAGTTTGAGTGAAATCTTTACCCTCTCAAACACTCATTTGCAAATATTTGCCAAAAGGCTTTACCATATATAATTTTTGAAATAGTCAAATAAGAACCAGAGAATAAGGGATAAAATTCCAAAAGGAAATGTTTGAGTCATATTTCCTATGAACTTAAAGATTAAGACTTTAAATTCGATAGGTTATGACTCAATTGACATTAAGCACTTATATCAATTTAAACACACTTATAGAGTTGTATGCTCACATTCAGAGTGAACAACCATCTCAAAGAGTGATATTCTCCTTTGTGATGTCTCTACCGCCAATGCTAATGCAATGCAAGGTTCATTCATGAAAGTAAACATGAGTGCATACTATATGACATGTGAATGCGAAGCATAAAATTAATCTATCTTGTCATATTACTTCCCTTCTCAAGCTTCTTCATGGTGAACCCAACAACATGCCTTGAGAAAAACTAGAGACCCACCATCTTAAGCAAAACCCGTGTTCACCATTATCTTGAGAAGGTTAGACAAGGTCCTATTATGAATGCATCTATATGACAAGGCATCACATGACATTAGAAGCATCGATCACATTTAGTTCATTTCGCAATCTACTAAAAGTGGCTTCATCTAGAGGTGTAGTGAAGATATCCGCCAATTGATCTTCCAATCGAACACTACTAAGAGAGATATCATTATTAGCCACATGGTCTCTTAGGAAGTGATGACGGATATCAATGTGCTTTGTGCGAGAGTGTTGAACGGGATTGTTAGCAATTTTTACGGCACTCTCATTATCACAAAGGAGTGGAACCTTCTCTAGACGAACACCAAAGTCTAACAAGGTTTGCTTCATATAGAGGATTTGAGCACAACATGCTCCGGCGGCAATGTATTCTGCTTCAGCTGTGGACAAGGCTACTGAGTTTTGCTTCTTAGAACTCCAAGAGACTAGGGATCGCCCTAGCAAGTGGCACCCACCCGAAGTACTCTTGCGATCCACACGGCATCCGGCAAAGTTCGAATCCGAGTATCCCAGGAGTACGAAACTAGCGCCTTTCGGGTACCACAAGCCTATGCTAGGTGTATGCTTTAGGTATGTAAGGATTCTTTTTACCGTGCTAAGATATGATTCCTTAGGATTAGCTTGAAAATGAGCGCACATGCATACACTAAACATAATATCGGGCCTAGATGCGGTAAGGTAAAGGAGTGACCCAATCATAGAACGATAGAGTTTTTGGTCAATCGATTTACCCGTTTCATCCAAGTCAAGATGTCCATTTGTAGGCATGGGGGTCTTGATTGGCTTGCACTCATCCATCTTAAACTTCTTGAGGATATCCCTCGTGTACTTCTCTTGATGGATGAATGTCCCTTCCTTCAATTGCTTGATTTGGAATCCAAGAAAGTAATTTAGCTCGCCAATCATTGACATCTCGAACTCCCTAGACATCATGTCACCAAATTCCTTGCAAAGCTCTTTGTTAGTTGAACCAAATATTAAATCATCAACATAAATTTGACACAAGAAAAGCTCATTGTCGATGATCTTTGTGAACAATGTGGTGTCTACCCTCCCGATCTTGAATCATTGGTTGATGAGGAAGTCACATAGGCATTCATACCAAGCTCGTGGGGCTTGCTTGAGTCCATAAAGCACCTTGACCAACCTATAAACATGATTAGGATATCTAGGATCTTCAAAACCGGGGTGTTGTTCAACATATACGAGTTCATTAATAAGGTCATTTAAGAATGCACTTTTCACATCCATTTGATAAAGTTTTATGTTATGACGTGAAGCAAATGCAAGAAGGATACGGATGGCTTCAAGCCTTGCCACGGGAGCGAATGTTTCGTCAAAATCCAAACCTTCAACTTGTGCAAAACCTTGTGCGACAAGTCTTGCCTTGTTGCGTACCACCACACCGTGTTCATCTTGCTTGCTGCAGAAGACCCATTTGGTTCCAATCACATTCTTGTCTTGAGGCCTCTCTTCAAGTATGCATACCTCATTGCGGGTGAAGTTGTTAATTTCTTCTTGCATTGCCAACACCCAATCCGGATCCTTGAGAGCCTCATCTACATGTGTGGGTTCTGAACAAGAGACAAACGAGTAATGTTCACAAAATGAAGCACATTGACGAGAGCGAGTTTATACTCCCTTAGATGGACTCCCAATGATCAAGTCAATCGGGTGATCCTTGGAAATGTGTGTATGCTTCACTTGTGGTTGTTGAGGTGTATTTTGTGGTGGTCCAACATCTTGAGCTTGAGCTTGAGCTTTCTCTTGAGAGATATAGACGTCATGTGAAGAAAGTGGTTGATCATCCTTATCTTCATCTTTATCAACTTGGGGTGCCATTGAGGTGTGCGGATTTGAAGTAGAGGGTACATCTTCATCATCCTCCTTAGGATTGATATCTCCAATTGCCATATTCTTCATTGCATCTCTCAAGGGTTCATCACCTACATCATCACAAGAAATATCTTCTCCTTGGGAGCCATTAGATTCATCAAACTCCACATCACAAGTTTCTTCAACAAAACCGGTGGCATTGTTGAATACTCAATATGCTTTGGAGTTTGATGCATAGCCAACAAGAAAACCAATATCACAACATTTTTCAAACTTGCCTAGGCGTTCCTTTTTCTTGTAGATGAAGCACTTACACCCGAACACCCGGAAGTAGGAGACATTGGGTTTTCTCCCAATGAGAAGCTCGTATGGTGTCTTTTTCAATAGTCGGTGGAGGTAGACTCGGTTAGATGCATAACACACTGTATTGATTGCTCCCGCCCAAAACTTCTCCGGCGTACCATACTCATCCAACATTGCTCTTGCAAGCGTGATCAAGGTCTTGTTCTTCCTCTCCACCATGCCATTTTATTGAGGAGTGTAGGTTGATGAAAACTCATGCTTGATGCCTCTATCATCACAAAAATCTTCAATTTGAGTATTCTTGAACTCCGTGCCATTGTCACTCTGGATCTTCACAAGTGTGGACTCAAACTCATTTTGAGCCCTCTTTACGAACTTTTTAAAGATCTCAACGGTCTTACCCTTGTCATCTAAAAAGAAAGTCCAAGTGTATCTTGTATAATCATCAACAATGACAAGACAATATAGATTACCACCAAGACTTTTGTAGGTAGTTGGTCCGAAGAGGTCCATGTGTAGAAGTTCCAAGGGTCTTGATGTAGACATCATGGACTTGTATGGATGAGAACTTGCAACTTATTTTCCCGCTTGGCAAGCACTACACAACTTATCCTTCTCGAAAATCACATCCTTCAAACCAACCACCATTCCATTCTTGAATACCTTTCTTGAGTTGGCTCATCCCAATGTATGCAAGCCGACGATGCCAAAGCCAACCCATATATGTCTTGGTGAAGAGGCATGTAGTCAAGCAAGCTTCATTAGAGGAGAAATCCACAAGATAGATATGTCCATGTCTAAAACCTTTGAATATTAGGTCATTATGCTTCTTACTAGTTATGACAACATCAACATCACTAAATAAGCATGTGAAGCCTAAATCACATAGTTGGGCTACGAAAAGCAAATTGAAGCTAAGTGACTCTACTAAAAGAACATTAGAAATAGAGAGATCTTTTGAGATAGCCACCTTACCCAAACCTACCACATTTGCCTTAGAGTTATCACCAAAGGTGACTTTATCATGATCACCCACTTCATCTTCTAGAGATGTGAACATCGTTACATTGCCGGTCATATGTTGTGTACATCCGCTATCAAGCACCCAATATTTTCCACCGGCTTTGTAGTTCACCTACACACATGTGATCAAGCTTTTTGTTTAGGTACCCAACCAAGTTTGGTACCTTTCATGTGAGACACAAGAGATTTAGGCACCCAAAGTTGCCTAGGAAGTTTGCCCTTAGCTTGAGTTCCAATGAATTTTGCCATGATTTTACCATTTTTAAGCTTATGCAATAGAAAATGATGATCATTAAATGTGGATTTGTATTTAGAAGGCAAAATAGGAAGAGGTTTAGTAGGAATTGGACACTCCCTCGTGTGGTGTTCGGTGACTTGACAATGTTGGCAATATGAACCAACTTCCTTGATGAAACCATTCTTGATCTCCGATGTCTTTATGACCCTTTTTATCGGGTTGGGGAAGCATCCAAGTCCTTTCTTGTTGTAGTATAAAACATTCTTCATGAGGATTTCCTTGTGCTTGTACTCCCCCTTAGTCAACCGGGCCACACAAGATTTGAGACTTGCAATCTCACTTTCAAGCTCTTGCTCCCTTGCATGGTTAGTCTTAGATGATGATGTAACATCACATGGTATATCAAGAAGATCATCACAAGAGGTAGATGCATTGACCTTAACTACATCAATATCAACCAATTCATTCAAGCTACGATCAATGGCATCATAGGCATACTCAAGTTCTTGGTGTTTGTACATCAAGCCATCATGCTCAAGTTTTAGCTTGTAGTTACTAGCCTTGAGAGACTTGCTAGATTCAACTACTTCATCATGTTTCTCAAGCAAATTATTGTATTTAGCAAGCAACTCATCATGACTAGAACTAAGCACGGAATTAGCATTTTCAAGCGACTTGATTTTAGCCTTTTGCCTTTTGATAATAGTAGCATAGTCATTCATTAGCTTAGATAGATCATTAGGAGAAAGACCATTATCATCACTACTATCATCTTCCTCACTACTCACCTTGTTGTTACCTTTTGCCATGAGGCATATAGGCGGTGGAGGTAAAGGTGGATCATCATTGACGATGGCGAGACCCGCGAAGTTGTTGTCATCATTAGCACTTGAATCATCACTTGAGCTTTCACCGGAGACCCATTCACCAACAATGTAGGCCTTACGTCCTCCACCTCTCTTGTTGAAAAGTTTCTTCTTCTTCTTATCTTGGTCCTTCTTCTTGTGCTTGTCCTCATCCTCACTTGCATCAAGCTTCTTGGATTTGTTCTTGTTTCTCTTATTGGGATGAGGGCAATCATATGATATGTGACCAAGGTTACCACAATTGTAGCACTTCTTCTTGTCTCCGCCACCGAATTTGTCAAATTTCTTTGGGCAAAATTTGTTCTTCTTGGGATCATAGTTGTAGCCCTTGTTTTGAAACTTAGAGATCATCCTTGTGGTTCTTCTCATGAGAAGAGCAAGCTCGGCGTCGGAGTCATCATCATCATCTTCATCATTATCATCATCTTCATCACTTTCACTTGATGATGGAAGCTTCATCTTCTTCTTGTTGTTGTCAACCATCTTTGCTTTGAGAGCAAGGTTTTTCTTGGATGAAGACTCATGATCTCCAAACAAGAACATCTCATGAGCACATATCTTTCCCACGGCATCGGTGATGGTCATGTCATTGATGTCCCTTTCATGAAGAAGAGATATGACAATATTGTATTGTGGCTTGGGAAGCACCATCAAGATCCTACAAATAATGTCTCCATCGGACAATTGAGTGAGTTCAAGGGAATTGATTTCTTCCACAAGCATGTTCATACGAGAATACATGTCATTGCATAATTCATTTGGAAACATCTTGAATTGATTTAGAGCATTCATAAGCACATGATATCTTTCCTCACGAATTCTCCTAGATCCCTCATGAATTTCACAAAGAGCAACCCAAATGTCATGAGCAAATTCCTTGCTTCTAACTCTAGAGAAAACTTTTTCACTAATTCCCTCAAATATAGCATTCTTAGCCTTAGCATTCCACCTAACTTCTTGTTCGGTAAAAGGTTGATCAAACCCAACAGAGGTTGCTTGCCAACACTCGGGGGAAATAGCCTCAAGATAGCTCGCCATGCGAACTTTCCATTAGGCAAAGTTCTTTCCCTCGAACCTTGGCATGCTACTTCCGCTCCCCAGGGCCATTTCTCTAGGATTTTAAGCCTATCAAGAGAACGAGGCTCTGATACAAATTGAAAGGATCGAATGGCCCAAGAGGGGGGTGAATTAGGCGCTAATTAAAACTTCTACCGCTTAAACAAATAAAACCTTAGCCAAGATAAAAGTGAACGCGATTACGTGATTTAAACTAGGACAAGGCAACTAAATAAGCAAGATAACCAAGAGAGAGAATTTTAAAGAAGGACTCGCAATAGCAAAGATACTCAAAGTAAAATACGGAAAACTAAATAGTTGGAGAAGAGAACACCGATTTTTTCCCGAGATTTCGAGAAGTTGGCACTTCCCCCTAGTCCTCGTTGGAGCATCCACCAAGGATGTAGGTCCCCCTTGAGTCACCAAGACTCAAGTGCTCCCTCTTGATTGCCCCTTCTCCATCTCCGGATTGGCGGGCATCAAACCAAGTACATCATCTCTTCCCGAGACTCCCACAAGTCCTCCAAGAGTTCACCGAGAAAACCTCCGATCACCAAGACCGTCTAGGTGTTGCCAACCACCAAGAGTAACAAGCCTCAAGCTTCACTTGACAAAGACCAAGCCTAGACAACAGCTAGATGCACACTTGTTACTCTTCAAGCACTTAAAGAGGTCCTTAATCTTCAACTAAGAACTTAGAATTGACACAAGTGCTCTCTCTCTTGCTTCTAAATGACACACCAAGTGTATGAGCTGCTATAGGGTCTTAAGAGATACTGAGAGGTCCAAATGGGTGGGTATTTATAGGCTAAGGATCAAAAATTAGCCGTTGCCTAACAACCCAGAACTTTTTGTTAACGCCGGAAGTTCCGGTGTGAATAACTCACTTCACATCGGAATATCCGGTGCTAATACCTCTGACAAAATAGCCGTTAACTGTTCCATTAGCTGTTAAACCTCCGGTGTTTAATCCGGACTTACGCCGGAACATCCGGCGCATTGAAACCGACCAGATGATTGTTTGCAACCTCTCTGTATAAAATCATCCGGTGATTACTCTTTGCTACGCCGGACCATCCGGTGTGTAGATTTAATTTTAGACTTCACTGCTTTCTATTTCTCTGGTGTTCTCACCTCTCTAACGCCGGACTATCCGGCGTGGTCTTCAACAAATTTTCAAGTCAGAACTCTTAGGAATTTGCTCCGGTGAAATCACTCTTTATGCAGAGGATCATCCGGTGAATTGAAGTTTCGCTGAATTTATCTATTTCAAAGCCATCTTGAGTTCTAACTTCCTGATTCTGAACCATAAGCTTTTTGAGGTTAACCTAGCAATAGAAAGTCACAAGTGTGCATCGACTATGTCTAGACTCACCTAGGTCAAGCTACAACTCTTAACCCCTCTTTATAGTACGGTCAAAAGACTAAAAAGAAATAGAACCTATACTACTCTAAGTGTCCTTCATCTCCTTGTGACACTTAGAACTAGAAGATCATTATCCTTCATGTACTGGTCCTTTGATCGTCCATATAAGCTTTTTAACGGGCAAGAGTTATCAAGACATCATTGTCGAATAAGTTTTTCTTTTTCCTTTATACTGCTCAAAGCACATACGTTAGTCACAAAGATACGGTTTTCATTAATCACCGAAACTCTTACCTCTTTCCTAGGGGCCTAGATGCTACAGTTTTCTTTTCGTGTATGTTGCGAGTAGACCCCAACATTCAGGAGGAGCTAGAAGGTTTGCAGGATCAAGATTTGAAAACTCAACTGAGTTCAGTGAAGGCAAGTTGTGTTATTGAACATATCTATCACAGTTTTACAAATGTTTTATTTTATAAACATGCATGCTAATAATTCATTGGGAATCCCAAGAGTTAGGCCCATGGACTTTAAAATTTGCAAAGCTAACAAAAGAGTTTCGTACTTAGCTTGATTGTTGGTACAAAAATATTCTAAGCAAACCGATGTTTCAAAAATAACACCTCTAGGGGAAATTAAAACAATGCCAACACCTTAACCTTCTCTACAAGCCAAGCCATCAAAGTATAATTTTCATGGACACACACTAATCAAACTAACCAATGCGTTACTATCAATACGATAATCAACAATAGAATCAGCAACGATTTGGTTCATAAGCCAAATCATATTCAATCAAATCATAGGCCCACTTTCTGACTCTACCACTCAAAATTGGCTTTTGCAACATGTACTTAATAATATCGGTTTGGCATGCAACCACAGAAGTACTAGAAAGCAAATAATGTCTCAACTTGGTGCATGCATAGTATAAACATAAACATAATTTTTCAATAAACGCATACCTTGTTTCCGCATCCAAGAGACGACGGCTCAAATAAGTGATCACATATTCTTTCCCTTTGCTTTCTTGTATAAGAACAACACCTATTATCGTCTCTTGTGCACCAACATATAGCTGAAACGGAATCCGGCCTTGGGCGCAATTAACACGGGAGGTGATGATAAATATTTTTTGATGTCATCAAAAGCTCGTTGTTGTTCTACCCCCCCCCCCAAGTAAAATCAGCTTCTTTCTTTAACCGAAGTATGCGAGTAAAAGCACTAATCTTGCCGGATAAGTTAGATATGAAACGCCTCAAATAATTGACCTTTCCCAGCAATTTTTGGACATCTCCCTTTGATTGTGGCGCTCCCAACTTATCTATGGCTGCTATTTTGTTAGGATCTATCTCTATGCCTCTTTCATGTATTATGAAACCTAAGAATTTGCCCGCCGATACACAAAAAAACACTTGAGTGGCTTCATCTTTAAACCGTATCGATGCATTCTTTCAAAAGCTAAACGCAAATAGGTTAAATGACTATCCATGGCATCTGAAAGATGACACCAAGCGAATCATGAAAGATCAAATTCATAGCTCTTTGATAAGTAGCACCGGTATTTTTTAAACCAAATGTCATAACAACCCATTCAAATAAACCAACAAAACCCAAGCAACAGAAAACCGTTTTAGACATATCTTCTTCGGCCATGAAAATTTGATTATAGCCCGCATTACCATCAAAAAACTAATAACTCTATGACCCGAAGCATCATTAATCAACATATTGACGATGGGCATAGAATATTCATCTTTAGGAGTAGCTTTATTTAAATCTCTAAAGTCAATGCATACTCTCAATTTATCACTATTTTTCTTCTCAATTGGGACAATATTAGATATCTATTCAGCATATCTACAAGGACGAATAAACCCCACAGCGAGCAACTGGCTTATTTCTTCTTTGATTTGCCCATACATGTTAGGATTAAACTTTCCAGCTGGTTGTTTGTGAGTAAAAAAACCCAACTTTACGAGAAGCCGATGCTCTACCAGCTCACGGCTAAGTCCCGGCATCTCATGAAACTCCCAAGCGAAGCAATCGATATATTCTTTGAGTAGTGCAATCATTTTGCCTTTTTGAACATCATGCATGTTTTTATTCACAAATGTTGGCCTAGGAATAGTACCATCTCCTATATCTACCTCTTCTAATGGATCAGCGAACGAAAAACCTTATCCTAGCTTTTCTATCTCATCAAAATCATCAATAGTCTCATAAATATCGTTCTTTTTAGACCGATATTGCTTCACACGCTGTTGCAACCATTCTAAATTACTTTGTTTATCCATTTATAACATTACATTGCTAAGCTGATGATGAGTAATGTTGGCCTGATCTTCCGATAGGTAGCGATAAGTCGGTGGGTGGAGAACTCGACGTTGATGATCCAAAGGCTTCGACCCGAACAGATCGCCTCCCTTACAATCACTACACCACATCTCCGTTGGTTGTCAACCGTGTCGCGCGGTTGACCTCGCCAAGAAGGCTCAATCCCTGCAAGCGTACCGAGAACACAAGCAAGAACGTAGAAGATGCAATCTGAAATATTGCGAATCAAATTCAAGCACTCGAAGTCGGGGTTCCACAAACACTTGTGGTGGCCTAGTCGGTCCGGAACAAGAGCGAAAATCTCACAACTATGTGTAGATCAATATCTAAGCAAAACCCAACCCTAATTACAGCGGCGGCTAATGTATATAAAAAACTAGGGTCGGCCAAGGACCCCTGGACGCGTCCCTGATGGACTCCAACACGTTACACGGCCCAACGGCCCAAAAGATGGTGGCGCAGCACCCTGACAGATTCTGGACGTCTACTTATTTTGACGATTCCTGTTGACTCAGAAAGAAATTGGACATGAGACCAGTCCCGTTGGAAAGCTTATCTCCTTAGCTTTCCAACCATATGTAGAACGTCGAAAACGGAGTCCGTATGCGTCCTGGGCGACGATTTTAATGCAGGCTGGTCCTGGACTCCGAAACGGACTCGAACTTGATTGGACTTCCACCTTGGCTTGGGCGCCCTTGCTGTTCTTCTCCCGTGTTTCTAAGTAATTAATAATACATCACAATTATTCAGTAGCATCACATCCTTATCAAAATATAAAGGAACACTAAGGAACGAGCTCACCTCATGATTTAGTTGACGTGCACGAGCTCGTGTCAATGGATCTATTGTTGGAGGAATACTCGGTGTGTGTGTATCTGAAAGAGTGATGTCCTCATCGTCCTCCCCCTCTTGAATTGGAGTTGTCCTCGACGCAATGTCATCTTCTTCTCTCAAGTAAGGCTTTAAATCTGAAATGTTAAATGTGGGACTAACCACATAATCTACAGGCAACTCAAGCTTATATGCATTATCATTGTTCTTTTCCACAATTTTAAAAGGATCATCAGCTCGAGGCAGCAATTTAGACTTTCTCAAATCAGCAAACCTATCTTTGTGCAAATGTAACTACACAAGATCACCAATTTCAAAAGTAATATGTTTCCGACCTTGGCTACCATAAGTTCTATACTTCTCATTCATCTTTTCAATATTTTCCTTAGTCAACTCATGCATTTTCATAATCAAATCTGCACATGTCTTAGCATCAAAATTCAATTTCTTGGATGTTGGTAAAGGAAGTAAATCAATAGGGGCACGGGGGTTAAAACCATACACTACCTGAAACGGACTTACCTTGGTGGTGGAGTGAACTGATCTGTTGTAAGCGAACTCAATATGGGGTAGACACTCTTCCCACAAACTCAAATTTTTCTTCAAAACAGCCCGCAACATGGTGGATAATATGCGGTTCACAACCTCCGTTTGTCCGTCAGTTTGAGGGTGACATGTCGTCGAAAATAGCAGCTTTGTCCCAAGTTTATTCCAAAGTGTCCTCCAAAAGTGGCTCAAAAATTTTGCATCACGATCCGAAACAATGGTGTTAGGCACTCCATGCAAGCTAATGATTTCCCTGAAAAACAAATCAGCTATGTTTGTAGCATCATCGCTCTTGTGACAAGGTATAAAATGTGCCATTTTTGAAAAACGATCCACAACGACAAATATACTATCCCTCCCCCTCTTGGTCCTAGGCAATCCTAAAACAAAATCCATAGAAATATCCTCCCAAGGCACACTAGGAACAGGAAGAGGCATATAAAGTCCATGTGGGTTCAAGCGAGACTTAGCTTTATTGCAAGTAGTGCAGCGTGCCACGTAGCGCTCGATGTCGCGCCTCATCTTAGGCCAAAAGAAGTGAGTAGCCAGTACATCCTCGGTCTTCTTCACTCCAAAATGTCCCATCAAACCACCTCCATGCGCTTCCTGCAAGAATAATAGACGAATAGAGCTAGCTGGGATGCATAGCCTGTTAGCACGGTATAGTAATCCATCATTCAGCATATATTTATTCCAAGTTCTTCCTTCTTTACAATGTTCAAAAGCATCTTTAAAGTCCAAATCAGTAACATATAATCCTTTAATTGTTTCTAAACCAAAAATCTTATGATCGAGTTGGGACAGCATGGTATAACGTCTAGATAATGCATCTGCAATGAAATTGTCTTTACCTTTCTTGTGTTTAATGATATAAGGAAATGACTCTATAAATTCAACCCATTTAGCATGACGTTTGTTCAGTTTTGCTTGGCTTCTAATATGTTTCAAAGCTTCATGATCAGAATGAATAATAAACTCCTTGGGCCAAAGATAATGTTGCCATGTTTCTAAAACTCACACTAAAGCATACAACTCCTTATCATAAGTCGAATAATTAAGAGATGGCCCATTCAATTTCTCACTAAAATAAGCAACGGGTTTACCTCCTTGTAGTAGCACTCCTCCAATTCCAATGCCGTTAGCATCACATTCTAACTCAAAAGTCTTACCAAAGTCCAGAAGTTAGAGTAAAGGTGCATGCGTAAGCTTCTCTTTCAGTGTATTAAAAGCTTGTTCTTGTGCTGGCCCCCATTGGAACGGAACACCCTTCTTTGTCAACTCATTGAGTGGGGCAGCAATGGTGCTGAAATCTTTCACAAATCGCCGATAGAACCCTGCAAGGCCATGAAAGCTTCTCACCTGTGTGATAGTCCCAGGGGTCGGCCAGCTCTTGATGGCTTCAATTTTAGCTTCATCCACTTCAATTCCCTGTGGAGTAACAACATATCCAAGAAAAGCAACTCTATTCGTGCAAAAGGTGCACTTGTCAAGGTTAGCAAACAAACGTGCCTCTCTCAAAGCAGTAAAAACAGCACGTAGATGATCAATGTGTTCTTCATGTGACTTGCTATAGATCAAAATATCATCAAAGTACACCACCACAAATCTTCCTATGAAAGCACGTAAAACCTCATTCATCAATCTCATGAAAGTGCTAGGTGCATTAGTTAAACCAAAAGGCATTACTAACCACTCATATAGACCGAACTTAGTTTTGAAAGCAGTTTTCCATTCATCTCCCAATTTCATTCTTATTTGGTGGTAACCACTACGCAAGTCAATCTTCGTGAAAATAATAGAACCACTCAACTCATCAAGCATGTCGTCTAGCCTAGGAATAGGGTGACAATACCTTATTGTGATATTATTAATGGCTCTACAATCAACACACATGCGCCATGTACCATCTTTCTTAAGAACCAAAAGAACAGGAACAGCACAAGGACTAAGGCTCTCTCGTACGTACCCACGGTCCAAAAGATCTTGGACTTGTCGCTGAATTTCCTTAGTCTCCTCCGGATTGGTCCTATATGCAGCGCGGTTTGGCAAAGTCGCTCCCGGGATCAAATCTATTTGGTGCTCTATCCCTCTCAATAGTGGCAGCCCCAGGGTATCTCAGCTGGGAAGACATCCTTATACTCCTGCAAAAAGTTAGTGACAGCAGCAGGCAAAGAGCTAGGTATATCATAATTGAAAATAAAACCTCTTTGCATACCAAAGCATAGCACAAAGTATCATTATCTTGAATTTCAGCAAGGTCAGATTTAGTAGCAAGCATAACACCACCCTTTAACTTAATGCCTTCGAACCTAGGTGTGTTCTTCTCTTTCTTAGGTGGGAAAACAGATTGAGCTACTTGCTGATTTTCAGATTCCAAAACACATTCTTTCTTTTCTTTTTCAGCTAGCGCTTTATCACATTGCACAATTTCAGCAGGTGTCAAAGGAAGCAAAGAGATTTTCTTTCCCTTGTGCATGAGAGGGTATTTATTACTTCTACCATGGTGTGTAGCATCGGTATCAAATTCCCAAGGACGGCCTAACAAAAGTGAACATGCTTCCATAGGCACTACATCAAAATCAGCATAGTCATGGTAGGAACCAATAGAAAAATGTACTCTCGCAGATTGTGTTACCTTAACCTTACCGCTGTTATTGAACCACTGAATGTAGTATGGATGAGGATGTGCACGTGTTGGCAAGGAAAGATTCTTCACAAGATCGGAGCTCAAGAGGTTGTTGCAACTCCCGCCATCAATTATGGTACGAACACGTGCATCTTTGACAATGAGGAATGTCTCGAACAGATTATGGCGTTGTAGCTGCTCCGCTTGCCCCATTTGAGAACTCAAAACTCGCTTCACAATGAAGGTGCGTGCTGCATAACTCTCCGTGGCAGCGGTACCACTAATCTCCTCCCTCTCACTATCCATGTCATGATCGGCTGCAAGATTAGCTTCAAATGCATATTCTTCCTCGACATCACTATGACTAACATATCCACCATCTGTTGTTACGGAGTATGCTCGCTGGCTTGGGCAATCCTTCATGACGTGGCCAATACCTTGGAAGCGACGACACACAATGCCCGTTGTACAACCCGTGGTAGCTGCACCTGAAGAAGAGCGTGGCATTGGATCCTGCGAAACAGTAGATTTACTCACCTCATGTGATGGTTGTGGTGCTCCTGCTGAATGCGCCCGAGTGTTGGAGGAGGGGGCAGCAGATCGTGTAGATGTAGAAGGGAATGTTGTTGCTTGTCCCGGTGGTACTCGTGAAGTAGATGTACTCCCAAAATTGTTCCGCAATTTCTGCACCTGTTGTTGACCCTGCAGTTCTTTTTCTGCCAAGATAGCAAAATGGAACAACCTATTGGTAGTATTGTAATCTTTATAATCAACAAGGTCCTGAATTTCACGTCTCAACCCGGAGTAAAAACGAATCATGGTATCCTCATCATCCTCTTGTATACTACAACGAAGCATAGCAATTTGAAGCTCTTGATAGTAATCATGCACAGATTTAGAACCTTGATTTAAGCGCTGCAATTTCTTTTTCAATTCACGTGTATAATCAGGAGGAATAAATCTATTGCGCATGGCACGCTTTAGTCTAGGCCATGATTCAGGTTCTAAGCCACTAGAAACTAAACCATTCCACCAAATAATAGCATAATTCGTGAACTCACAAGTGGCTAGTCTAACTCTATGCATTTCAGGAACCATATGAGAACTATACTTTTGATCAACCATCATTTCCCAATTCAAATAAGCATCAGCATCATATGCACCATCAAAAGGAGGCATTGAAAACTTAATCTTAGAATAAGGATCATCGCGACCGTTGCGATTAACATTATTACCTCAATTACCTTGACGACGTTGTTGTTGGTCACGACATAATTGTTCAGCACGAGGACGTTTCTCAGCATGGGCATCTTGCCCAACAAAAACCTCACCATCTTCTTGGTCACCATTATTAGTATCATCATCATCATCATGTGAATGGTCATCATCCTGTGGTGGCTGTCGCAACTCAAGGTCGTTGACTCGCGTGACGAGGTTAGCAATGCTTGTTCTAATGTCTGTCAATAGTCTAGTATGATCCTGCAAGGATTTGTTGAGTTCTTCCTTGGACACACAATCCTTAAAATCCGACGGAGAGCCATCACCTGACATGGTTAGTAGAAAACAAAGGACAACACAATATTATCCCTATCATCTACTAGGTTGTGGAAAGTGGAATCACACACACTCAAACGTCTTACCACGCTCTTACAAATGTTCTTACCAACGCAGCAAGGAGGAACAACCGGTGATGAGTCTGGAAGCGTGGGATGATTGCAAGAGTGAACCTATTCGGATCAAAGGAGGTGGAGCTTGGAAGGCACAATATGGTAGCAAGGATTAGCAATAACTGTAATCAGAAGAGCAAAGCTAAATAAGTGTCCAAAGTATGAATCACAGTTGCTGGTCTATCACGTGTCCCTAGTCCTAGCACAACAGCTGAAACAAAGCTAAAAAAGATGATCAGAGAAAGACACAGCAAATAGCACAATGATCTAGGTGTTCTCTATGTGCTCCTCTTTTTTGTCTTTTAGCACTAGTAGGAATCGCGAATTTTTTTTTCGTATTTTTCTGAATTTTTTTTTCTGAACTAGGAGCACACAAGAAACAACCACAGAAATTTTCAGCTCAAATGGATGCAAGATGTGGCCTATAGAAAATCAAGCACGTTCTCTGAAAAGCGTGCGGAAACTTCGCAGCTCGAATACTCAATCTTCCGAGCCGAATTTGGGAAAAAAAATTCGGCGGAACTCGGCAAAGCCGGGGAGCAATGGATGTAACTTTTCCTGTAGATGTCCGTGAAATTTTTTTTGCCTGATTCCGAGTCCGTATGAGAAAGTTATGGCCGTTTTACTGAACCCCTGTCGAGTTAGGGTTTTTTCAAAGCACCTCTTGCAGAAATTGACCTCTTGAAGGTATTGCAAGCAATAGGATCGCGAGATGAACAAGGAGGGTAGCGGTGGCAGGGCAATTGATACAAGGCGGCTTGCGACCTATGTAGGGTTGGCGTGGCAGAAAGTAACACAAGGCGGCTCGCGGTGGCAAATCGAGTAATGTGGTGGCTCGACTTGTTGGCGGGGATGGTGGAGATGGGATAGCGGCGTGATCAAAATAGCACGGAGCGTTGACTAAAGACCAAGAACACGACTCTAAAACCAGCAACAAGACTCGACCACGGACACAAAATCAACAACGCGCAACTGAAAACAAAAATTGCAAAGGCACAAAGGGTTCTAGGGCAGCGGAAATTGACGGAATTTTTTTGGCTTTTTCTGGACTCTAGGTAATGAAAAACAGACTAAACTAAAGGGGAAAACAAAATTACCTAACGGGCAACCTGAAGCTCTGATACCAGTTGATGAGTAATGTTGACCTGATCTTCCGATAGGTAGCGATAAGTCGGTGGGTGTAGAACTCGACGTTGATGATCTAAAGGCCTCGACCCGAACAGATCGTCTCCCTTACAATCACTACACCACAGCTCCGTTGGTTGTCAACCGTGTCGCGCGGTTGACCTCGCCAAGAAGGCTCAATCCCTGCAAGCGTACCGAGAACACAAGCAAGAACGTAGAAGATGCAATCTAAAATATTGCGAATCGAATTCAAGCACTCGAAGTCAGGGTTCCACAAACACTTGCGGCAGCCTAGTCGGTCCGGAACAAGAGCGAAAATCTCACAACTATGTGTAGATCAATATCTAAGCAAAACCCAACCCTAATTACGGCGGCGGCTAATGTATATAAAATACTAGGGTCGGCCAAGGACCCCTGGACGCGTCCCTGATGGACTCCAACACGTTACACGGCCCAACGGCCCAAAAGATGGTGGCGCAGCACCCTGACAGATTCTAGACGTCCACTTGTTTCGACGATTCCTGTTGACTCAAAAAGAATTTGGACATGGGACCAGTTCCGTTGGAAAGCTTATCTCCTTAGCTTTCCAACCATGTGTAGAACGTCGAAAACGGAGTCCGTATGCGTCCTGGGCGACGATTTTAGTGCATGCTGGTCCTGGACTCCGAAACGGACTCGAACTTGATTGGACCTCCACCTTGGCTTGGGCGCCCTTGCTATTCTTCTCCCGTATTCCTAAGTAATAATACATCACAATTATTCAGTAGCATCCCACCCTTATCAAAATATAAAGGAACACTAAGGAACGAGCTCACCTCATGATTTAGTTGACGTGCACGAGCTCGTGTCAATAGACCTATTGTTGGAGGAATACTCAGTGTGTGTGTATCTGAAAGAGTGATGTCCTCATCAGCTGAGATGAAAAAATCGGCTGTACAGACATAGGTACAAAACCATCTCTAGTAACACTAAGAAAATCATACCCTGAAAGGTCTTGACTGGAGAGACAATCTACTGAAGCATTGGTCAAAGCAACAAAAGCCGATGTATCCGCATGTACAACTTCTATTTCATCGTCTACCCATTGAATCAAGAATTGGTGCAAACTAGAAGGTACACAACAATTTGCATGAATGCAATCACAGCCTAAAAAACGTTGTAGTTACCTTGCACGTCAGTGACGAAGAAGGCCGTAGGGACCGTCTTGCTCCCAACGGTGAGCTCCTTGGAAATTACGCCTTTTGCCTCCATAGGCTCGCTGGTGAAGCCATTAAGCACCAAGTTTGTCTTTACAAGCTCTTTGTCTTCTTTTCCTAGCTTCTTAAAAACTGAATATGGCATTAGATTCATGGTGGCTCCACCATCCACTACCACTCTCAAAATTGGCCTTCCATCAATATGCCCCTTGACATAAAATGGTCTCAAATGTTGGCTCGATTCTTTAGGCTTTTCAAATATAGCTTCCTTCAGACCAAGATTTAGTTGTGCAACCTCCTCATCAACAACCCGAAACTCCGAAGGTAAAACAAAAACCATATTGATATCCATATTATCATGCGGCAGAATGCCATCTCTAAGAATTGGAGAGTCTCCTAGAATGTCATCTTCGTCATCACTAGATGTCACAATAGGCTCTACGACTTGCTTTACTCTCCATTCTTGCCGAATAGGCACCATCGGCTTGATTTCATTGAATGCTTGATCTCTTATCTTTTCAGCTTGTGCTTCTCCCAACTCTTGTTTTCGTATCCTTTGTAGCCTACTCTTTTGAGAATGTGAGAGACCCCTAGGACACCACTGTGGTTGTGGCTTAGTCCCGGGCAGCAAGGACTTCTCCTTGTTCAACCTTCCGATCGTCTAAACTAGCGATCGGCTTTGAACTAGAAGTGGCTTCTTGAACATTTAGCACCATGGGCTGTTGTACTGCTGTAGGTGGTGCCTCCTTAAACTCAAGATCAGTACAAACCACTCCTACAACTTCCCCTTTGTTGCTGCCACTTGATCTGTCATTAGCCAATTGCTTTTGCACTTTGTTTTCATCAACAACCGGCTATTTTTCTTTCGGTTCTAGATCTGATTTCACATTAGAAATACTCATGTTCTTCACACGATAGACCTTCTTAACATATCTCCTATCCCTCCTATCATTTGACTGATTTTTGGGATCAAACCGGTCTTGTCTAGGACGAGATAGTCTGTTGAATGCCAAAGGTCGTGGTGCTGTCCACCCCAGGTGAAATAGTGCAAATGGCATAGAAGGTGGTGCCCAAGGTGCACACCAACCCCACGGCGGACATGGAGGACAAACCATTATAGGAGACCCCCACATCATAGGCATTGGCGGCCCGAAAGGTGGGAACAGAGCTGCTGCAATATTATCCTCCCATTGCCTCCTCCACCCTTCAAACTCATGCTTCAGAGGTGATCTTAGATGTTTAATAGCATCGGGCTGGCTGCCCCTTTTTTGGCCGTCCTTGCCACTCTCATATTTAACCAAAATTGTATCAAATGTAAGTTTTATCTTCTCATGCTTCTTAATAGCTTTGTTGTTATCTTCATTCACTTCCCAATGCCTAATTTCTGGACTTTTGGGTTTGATCATCCTTAGCCTTACATTATCATTACCAATGATCACACTCTTGCCTTTAGTCAATTCTCATGAGACGGCTAAACCAAGACCTTCCCTTCAAAGTTCATCATGTTGACGGGGAATGGATCATTATCTAGCTTCATCTTAGAATTTTTAGCAAACTTCAACCGTCCTTCATTAATGGCTGATTCAATCTGTTGATGGAAAACATTGCAATCATTAGTAGCGTGAGAATATGAATTATGCCATTTACAATATGCACATTTCTTAATCTCCTCAAGTGATGGAATAACATGATTAGGAGACAAACTAATCTACTTTCTTTGTAACAAGAAATCAAATATCCTATCACATTTAGTGATATCGAACGTGAATTTCATCTCTTCTTGCCGATTCTTTTATGGAGTCGGCTGCAATGCAGAGCACACGAATGGCTTAGATTTAGACTTTCATGTCCATTCGGCTACACACACGTCTATGCTATCACCATCTGACGAATCGTCCTCATATTCAACTACATTAACACCCGGAGGATCCACCTTGTGTTTTTCACTACACCTTTGAACCTTTCTATGTTCTTTGGCACGGCTTTCTTGAGCCAGAGCCCGCTGCAAAATTTGGTTCACATCTGAAAATTCTTGCCCCTCTAACCTCTCTTTGATGTGTGCATACAACCCGGCAAAAGCCAACTCAGCTAGATCTTTATCGGAGAGCGAAACATTGAAACATTGATTTTTAGTATCTCTAAATCTTCTAATGTATTCATAAATAGACTTATTATACTTTTGTGTAACTGATGTCAAATGAATTAACCTCAACTCCGTGTCTCCAATATAAAAGTATTCATGAAACTTTTGCTCAAGTTGCGCCCATGTATAAATAGAATTAGGTGCAAGCAAAGTAAGCCAAGTAAATGCATTGCCGGAAAGTGATAAAGGAAATAAACGCAAATGACAAGCATCACTACTATTGGCTTCACTACATTGTGCAAGAAATTGCCCTATGTATTCCATTGTGGCTTGACAAAATCAGGAACCTTAAACCCACAGGGATATGAAATCGTATCATAATAATTAGTATACGGTTTTTGATAAACACGTGCCCTCCCTTTAGGTTCTACCCTAAAGTGCTCCTTCAAAAGACTATCCATCTCCTCTCTAATGCTCTCACATCTCATAGGTTGTTCGGCCATGGGCCGAATAGGATTTGCACTACTTTGTGGAGGCACTACAGGTTGCGCATGTGTAGTATCTGGTGGAGACACATTGAAGTAAGTATCCGGTAATGGACCATAAAGGATGCCGGTACCTTGTGAAGGTATGGGAGGTGTGCTATACGCCACAGTATTGTATGGAACCAGCGGCATGCTTGCTGAAATTTCAGTAGCTCAGTTATCAGTTATGTGTGGAACCGAACTAGTTATGCTAGATGAAGTGCTTGGAACTGGAAAAACCAATGATGAAACCTCTGGTTTACTAGTATTCAATCTATTAAATGGAGGTGTCACCGCATTAGCCGAACCCACATTGGTCCAGCTTTGAATCAGCATGTTTTGTTGCATAGGTGTGGGTGTCATAGACTGTGCCGATGAACTAAACATGACACGCTGAAATTTGCCATAGTTATTAGGATTCAAAGCACTAGCATCAAATGACAAAGGTTGTTTCAATGTGTCCTTAATGCTTTGCATATTGTCCTTAATGCTTTGCACCTCAAAAGCTATAGAATCACAACGTCTATTAAGAGATTGATCTGAACCCTGAGCTAAACATCAATTTTATTACTCACTGTAGCTCCTAAGGACTGACGACTGTATGCACAATGTATTCTTGCAAAGCATGGGGAACATCACTTACATTGGGCTTTACCTGAACTTGGTCGGTGGGTGGTAGAGAATCTTCTTTCTTGAACACGCCTTGCCGAGTCTTCACATAGCGCGAAAGGAGCTATTACCAATGTCATTCCACATCGGCGTCGACCACCAAATGCGCCTCTTCCAGCAACTCATTGTAGGACGCCGTTATGATGTTGTCTTTGTCGATTTTCAAAGTAGACATGGCTAGGGTTTCAGAATTCGGCCAAGAGATAGCCAAAAAAAAACTTTTTCCCCAGCGGAGTCATGAATTTGTGTTGGCGCGGAATTGGGCAACACCTCACCAACACGGGTCCGTCAAGGATACTTGTCGCTTTTTGCAGCGACGCTCGACTTGGTTACAAGTAAACAAGCAAAGGTTTCAACCGGCAACCTTGGGGATCGCCGCCCGGATGATTTACAAGAAAATCGACAAAGAACTACCACCCGAACCACAGGGATTCGAAGTAGCAACGAATAACTAACCCTAAATTGTAGGAAAGTAAAGGAAAAACAAAAGGTAGATGCAATAGATGCGATTAACTGATGGATATGCAATCGACCTCCACCCCTCAACTATTTATAAGGGGGGTATGGTCTTGACCCTAGGGAATCGAAGTAGGACTCTATTTCAACCCTAAACATGCTCTGTTTGGCCAAAATCGTGAAAGAGATCTGAACAAATCCACGAATCCACTTCGATTCGGTTTCAAATTGAACACTGGATGGTCCAGTGAGAACAAACTCCAGAACACCGGACCATCCGGCGAGTTCACTCAGCCAAAACTCTAAGACTCGGTCTTACACACACCGGATATTCCAACGTCACATTTATACTCACCGGAGTATGTCACCGGACCAATATTTGCAGAGAGCAAATTTTTTGCAAAGTTTTCCTTTTGAACGCACCGGATGATCCGGCGATCATCAAAGACCTCACCGGACAATTTTCACCAGAGAACAATTTTTCAGCTAAAAACCTTCTTCTTCTCACCGGATAGTCCGGTGATACCCCAGAATCTCCACCGGACCATTTCTTCCAGAGAGTAAGTTTTCGGCGCAAATTGACCTTCTACACACCGGATAGTCCGGCGTTTTCACTGGATCATTCACTGGACTATTTTATATAGAGAGCATGATTTGCTTCACCAAATTCTCATCCCACTCTCCGGATAGTCCGACGTTCAATGAGCTCCTCACCAGACTATTTTTTCCAGAAAGTACGTCTTTTGGCCGAAATCGAACTATAAGTACCAGATAGTCCGGCGATGACACGGCATTGATCACTAGACTATCCTATGTATACAAAAAATTTGGCCGTGCCATTTTTGCCATCAACATAATTATCAATGTTTGAAAAAACCAGCTGATTTAAAAAATCCCTTAATTAAGTGAACTAAGCAAAAGCGTGGGAGCTAAGTGGTACGGAGAAATTATGTTGCAGGTCATTCAAATTCATAGCATTCCTTGGAGTGATGATTTTATTTGTTGTAAATGTGTACAAACTCTGGATAACAATGCTCTAAGATTCTTCCATTACAGAGATCCTGCCAGAATAAAACTAAAGAACCATCTTCAATGTTGGCCATTGCCATCTCCTTATACATTTGGAGGAGTTTGATAATATGTCTCCACCAAAAATATCCTCTTTTCTTTGTACCAGGTAGCTTGCCATTAGTGTAATAAGATTGCTAGAGAAGATTGACCCAAGGCAGATCATTAGAGAATTTGTGAAGATTCTTGAGCAAAAAGGCTTCATTATGAATTCTTAGATTTAAAAACCCCAGCCCTCCTTCAAATTTTGGTTTGCAGACTAATTTTCATGCAGCCTTTGGTGTCTTAGTGCTATTGGTATCAGAATCTCACCAGAGTGTAGCACCGAGAATGGCGACTAGAGGGGTGGATATGGGTCTCACAAATTTCTTTGATGGTCTTCTCTTATTTTGTCACACAATGCACCTCAAAACCAAGAGCGGAAGCAAATCCGGAGAGAATCAAGTTACTATAGAAATCTCTAGAAAAACCCATGACTCTCGTGGATGTATATGAATCATAGGTTCCATTAAAGCTCATCTCACGAATCATTGCCTCAAATGCTAACAATTTGAGGAAACAATCCTTCGAATCAAAGAAAATATCACCGGTAGAAGAAATTTTCGAATTGATGGTTTAGAGGCAAGGGAATTAAAGACCCAATTGTATACATTTGTATGTGAATTTCATACCTCTAGCAATAAGAAGAAGAACTTCCCAAGGTGGAAAAATTTTAGCTCAACAACTGAAACAAAAACACCACCGAAAAAGGAAAACTCGTAACAAAGCAAGGGAGCCAATAAAAGGAAACTAGAAGGAGATGAACTCGAGTTTCGAAGGAAAATATCTCTTTTTTTCTTGAGGAGGACATCCCTCTTTTAGGCAGATTACAAGATATTTTTCCCACAAAAAGGCTCTCACCTATTACAAAGTCTAAGTATTCCTCTTCCTCTGCTCTAAAACCTAGTACTCAAAACTCTAATGGCTGGCTCAAGCCTCCCCACAGCCCTACCCCTCTATCTATAGGTCTAGGGAGATAGCTTAGCTCTTAAATTTCCTTGTTCCTAAAGTACCACTCCCTTCCAATAGCCTCCTACCTACCACCTGGGCATTTTGGTTCATTTTTCGCTCCGTCCATCGAACGGTCGTGGCTTCTTCATGACTTAGCTTCACCTCAACGTAAACTTTGTGATGATGCCATGTGCACTCCATTCTTCCACGATTTTGAGGCCAAACCACAAAAAAGTCTTACACGCTTCTCAAAGCATGACTCACTGCCACTTGCTTACGCCTTAAGCAAGCATCCCGATGTTGACACGTGTACTCCATCTTGTGATCTTGACTGCTGGCAAGTCTCTCCCGCTCCTGATCCCTCGGCCCGCCTTATCACTTGCACCGGCATCCCTTTTGCTTGACTTTGCCAACACACTATCTTCATCCATCTTCTCATACTTTGTTTGATCCCCATATACACAGCTAGGACCACCCATAACTTCACCCGATATCCTCAATCGTCTGGCACCAAGCACCCCGCTTGGCCCTGATCATCCCGCCGTCGATCGCCAAGTTGCATACATCACCTACACAACATGAGACAAGCACACGCATATCTCTAACTCTATTATAGATTAGTCCATAATAAAAATCTTCAGTCAATGCACATCTCAGAAAAATCATGAATGCTGGATGATCAGTGTATACTCCTCCTGAGTGCCGGACCATCCGGTGCATTCAATGCACTGAACTGATTATTTTACAACCTCTCTGCAAGAAATGCTCCGGCGAACTCTCTGACATTCACAGACCACACTGCCAGACCATCCGGTGTGTACATTCTCACTAGACTACTCATTTGCACCCTCTCTACAGGAAATAGTCCGACGTACATTGCTCTCCATTGCCGGACCATCCGACGAGTTTAAGTCCACCAGAGCTGACTTGCATCCTCTCTACAAGAAATGCTCCAGCGTATATTGCTGCCCATTGCCAGACCATCCTACATGTACTTCAACATTTGCTTCTGAGTTGAAATGCTCCGGTGTTAAGTCCTCCTGAACACCGGATCATCTGGCATGTACAAATTGCCCAGCGCGGGACCATCAGACATGTGCAATTTTCCTGGACCTAGAGACAAAAATGCCAACTCCATTTTCTTTACAACTTTTGTTAGTCATGATCACCATTGCAGTACATATACATGCTTATGCAATCCCACAAATCAACAAACCAAATCAATGAAATTGTCAATCACTCATCACATATAAACCAAAGGACATTTCAACTTGGTTTCTCATAGAGACAATGGCACAGGTAAGCATTTATTTGCTTAACCACAATAGAAGTTTAAGAGTGCACATATAATAGGTTGGCAAAGAGGAGAGCACATTATTCACCATTTCAAGTTTTCCATCTTGTGAGAGGAAGTTAGATCAAGAAGTTAATCTTCTCTCTATTCTTTGGACCAGAGGCATGAAGTGCTCAATTTTTTGTTTGGTGATACCCAAAGGAATCCCAAGGTAAGTAAAAGGCAAGTGATCCACAATGGCATCCAAAGGTTCTGGAGAGATGTTCCATGTAATCTGAAGTGACATTGATAGGGATCATGAGAGACTTGTTGTGATTAACTCTTAACCTAGTAGAGTCTGCAAATGAGTTGAGGTTGGCTTTGAGAGTCAAAAGCTGCTTAGGATAGGCTTCCATAATTAAGAGAGTATCATCAGTATATTGAATAATGAGGAAGTCAATTCCCACTCCCCTAGTTAGAGGGAGATTCAAGAGCCCATGATCTTTGGCTTTGTTAATGATAGATTGCAGTAAGTTAGTAGCCAAAACAAAATGAAGGAGAGAGAGAGGGTCACCATGATGCACCCCTCTTTAGCAATGAAAGACTTCTTTACGTACACCATTGAGAAGAATGGAAGATGTACCTAAGTTTAGAGTAAGCTTGATCCAATTAATCCATCTATTGCCAAAACATTTTTCCTTCATGATGTCCAGGATGACATGGTGTTCAATTTTATCATAGGCCTCTTCAAAATCTAAGCCGACGATAACAATTTGTTTATTGGATTTGTGGCAAAGATGCAAATATTCAAAAGCCCAAGCAAAGCAGTCTTGAATAGTTCTGGATTTGATGAACCCATATTGGTTCTCATGAAGTAATTGCAAAATGATTGTCTATTTGCTAGAAGCTTAGAGATAAGCTTGATGGATGAATTAAGGAGGGATATAGGCTTAATTGGTCACAGTCAGAGAATAATCCTTTTTGGGGATCAGAGTGATGAAGGAGCCATTTATACTTTGGGAATTGATATTTCTGTCATAAAAGGCTGAGCAAACATCATAGAAATCCTGGGAAATGACATGCCAGCATTTTTTAATGAAATCTCCATTGAAACATCAAGTTCTGGAGAAATTTATTAGAGGGGAGACTAGAGATCACTTTGTCTATTTCTTCCTTGGAGAAAGACATTTCAATCCAGTCAAGATCAGCCGCAGGTACAATGAGAGAAGAAAGATCAATGTACATTTGATGATATTCAGAGGACCCAAGTCTATCTTTGTAAGATTGCCATAGCATTGTAGCTTTCTCATTATGATTAGAGAAATAGTTTATTAGAGGGGAGACTAGAGACCACATTGTTTATTTCTTCCTTGGAGAAAGACATTTCAATCCAGTCAAGATCAGCCGCAGGTACAATAGAGAAGAAAGATCAATGTACATTTGATTGTATTCAGAGGACCCAAGTCAGTCTTTGTAAGATTGCCATAGCATTGTAGCTTTCTCATTATGATCAGAGAAATAGTTTATTAGAGAGGAGACTAGAGACCACGTCTATTTCTTCCTTTGAGAAAGGCATTTCAATCCAATCAAGATCCGCCACAGGTACAGTGAGAGAAGAAAGATCAATGTACATTTGATGATATTCAAAGGACCCAAGTTTGTCTTTGTAAGATTGCCATAGCATTGTAGCTTTCTCATTATGATCAATGTACATTTGATGATATTCAGAGGACCCAAGTCTATCTTTGTAAGATTGCCATAGCATTGTAGCTTTCTCATTACAATCAGAGAAATAGTTTTGTTGTTGATCTTGAATAGAAGTGATGAAGTTTCTCCTATATTTGATAGTTGCATTGGCATGGAAGAACTTAGTGCAGGCATCCCCAAATCTAGCTTTGAGATCACTTCTTTGTTTCTACTAAATTTTTTGTTAATTTAACAAGGAGTCCAAATGATCTTGAAGGATTTTCATGAAATTTCATTCTTCAAGAGTGAGATCCCTTATTTCCCCAATAGCGTTGAGCATAAGAATAACTGATTCAGTATAAGAAATTGTTGTTGTTAGGCTTGCAAGTTGAGCTTGCCAAATTTTGATGGTTTTCCTGAGATTCTTGAATTTAGCTATGAGATCTTTAGCTTTATCGTGCTAATAAGTAGGAATGGCCCTGCTCTGCTGAATGATTGCAAAAAATAGGTATTCTCCATTAGATAATTCTCAAATATGAAAATCTTAGCTGTTGGCTTGTTAGTAGCAATGGAAATCAAGTAGGTTACATGGTCTAAGTTATCTTTGGAAAGAACAAGTTCTGTAGTTCCTGGGTAATGGGTGGTCCAAACATCGGATATGAAAAACCAATCTAAATGTTCAAGAAGGGGGTTGTGTTGCATATTGGACCATGTAAAAGCTCGGCCTTTGAGAGGAATTTCAGTTAAACCAAGTTTGCTGGTAGCATGATTGAAAGCTAAGTATTTGCTTGTGAGGAATCATCCAAATTATATTCAAATTAATCATTAGGACGATCAATTAATAAAATGAGAGCTAGTACACACCCGTTTTTTGACATACCACGTGCTAACCCACATCTCACCGCAACGATCGCGACCAACAATGATTGACCCGAATCTAATTCTAGTAGTCCCAGTATGTGTTTTATACCCAAGATCGTAATACATGCATTTACAACAAGCTTCATCACATCAAGGCATAATAAAGAGTGAGAAATGTAAATATATTACAAGTCCTTAAGTTATTACATATTTGATAATTTACGGAACAATGAACGTTAGGAGGACAAAATACACAATTTCATCTCCTAACCGATTACAATTACTACGTGGCGGAATTAAAGTTCATAATAGCAAAGGATAGGTGGCACCATTTGCCCTGAGGTGCCACCTCAAAACAACACATGTAGCTCGCACAACTCTTGTCTGTCACCAACATCGGTAGGCATGAAGTAAACGTACAGTACTTGTTCCTCACCTGCAAAAACTCAATAAAAGTAAAGTGAGTATGAAGGTACTCACAAGACTTAATCCATATTGGGTACATATAATCACCCGACTCTAAGGATTATGCATTTGAGGATACGTAGCAAGGAATCAGTCACAAGTTAAATGAATTTATATGCAAAAGTATTTTATCGACTCAAGTGTGATAGCATCTATAACTGAACAACTCGTACCTTCCAAACATGAGATCATAACCATAATAATATCCGTCACTTGATCATATTCTCTCCAACATAACCAACACTAGCCACTTCCTAACATACCACAAACATCCCAAAATCGAAAACTCTACGATTCATGCGGATGGACATAAGTATGCTCATAGCCGAGAGCATGGCAATTTGAATTGATCTTTCACTCTGCAAGGGTACATCTTTACCCACATGACTCGAGTCCATCCTCTTGGCCCCTGAGATAACCTTTCTCATACCCGAAACTACCCACTTGTGCATGCCCCTATAGCACCGGGGTTACCGCGAGTGTATCTCAGACACCTCTGGCTCCCCGTCACCTTGCTTCTCCTCATCCTTTTTTCTAACACGTTATAGGGTCGCAAGTCAAGAGTTGGCATAGTATATGATAATCGACTCACTCATACATTTATTGAATATGTGGAAGTACGGAAAGTACTTAAGCCAAGGGCAAACAACAATCGGTGCTTAATTGATGCAAACAGTCTATGGTATTTGGGTTCCTCTCCCAAACTACCTCTGGCACCACTCACTTCTTATCTCATTCTCACAACTCATATATCCTAACATCATTTTTATTGTGAAGCAATAATTAAGCCATATAGCTCACGAACGATGGTCGAACCACCACTCAACTTCTATCGAGGACCTATGCATTGCTAAGCATCTCGGATAACTTTTAAGTTAGATAACAACATTGTTATACCCAAGTTACAAGGATAGGGATTATCAATAGTTCAAGGTAGAAATGATGCATCAATATAAGTTCTACCCATAATTCCCGACATCAACTAGCTAGCATGCATAACATATATAAAACGATAATTTATCAAATTAGACACCACAAGATCCAAAGTAAAATATGCTTAGATGCTTGTCTTGGTGCTCTAGCGCTTCGCTCACGTATGGATCCAGTTCGGTGTCGACCTCGACCGCTTGAACAGTCGACGCGTCACTCTCTAAACCATTTAAGAACACATCAAATAAACAAACAAATGAACGGAAATGTATGCTTATGATGCATGATCATGAACGAGATAAAATGTGCCATGTTTTGAAAACATTTGCAAATGAATGCCTAAGCGATTGGGTTAAAAGAGGTTTGAACCTCGTATAAGACAACCTAAGGTTACAGTGTACTGAGTAGCTGGCAGTCAGACTGGCCTAGGCGGTGGTCTGACTCCTGACTATAGAGTTTGACTAAAAGTTTGACAAGCCAAGTCACAGCTTGGCAGTCAAATAGCCTTAGGAGCGGTCAAACAGCTGGCCTGGCCGACGACACCTCGGTGAGATCGCCGATGAAGGCTCCGGTGATACCTTCGACCATGGAGAGTACCGAAACACTCTACAAGACTAGAGAGATGTTTATTGGGTGATTTGGGCAACATGCACGAAGCCAAACTCGAAAACCCCATGGATGAAGTCTATGGCTAGGGTGGAGCTCGGGTCTAAATGAAATGGGGACCGATTAGAGCTCGGGAATGACGGGAAAATGGTAGGGTAAGTCTCACATTGGTGTGGGGAAGCTTTCTAGTGGGTTGGCCAACTCCGGAGAAGCTTCGAGTCGAAGATCGGGCTTCGGGGTGGGGTTTGGTCTTGAGGTGGAAGAAGTCATGTGGAAGCATCTCTAGCGAAGGAGACAGTGGGAAGTAGCTCAGGAAGCCTTTAGGGAGCTAGGGGAAGTCCTCTTCATCGATCTCCGGTCATCGAGGTGGTCGAGGTGATCCTCTCGCTCTCTCTTGGTTTGGTGAAGGGGAGGGAGTGAATGGATGAGAGAGAGCGAGTGAGAGTTATTCGATGGTGTTAAGTGGAGCCTCTGTGCTCTGGCGGTCAGACCGCAGGGGTTCCCGATCAGGTCACAGGAAGGGCCCATGGGCTGAAAGTCTTTGTTCTTTTCTTCATTACTTTCTTTTTCTTTTTCTTCTCCTTCTTAAATGACTTTGAGGTCTTCCTAACTATCTTTAATAATTTATATTCATATCATATGTATATACATAGTGGAAACGTGTATTGGTCAATAACGTAATATTTTCGAAACATATTTCATTACTTAAATTAAAGTCATCCATATGAAACATGATGTCATGATGATTATACATGGTTAATGACTAGATTAGGGTTTTTAGTGTGACACCCAGGCTTATTTTTGTTTGAATGATCTCCGATCAAATTGTAGTCCCAAGAATAATCCAATCCTCGTCAAAAACAAAGCTGATGGGTTTAAAATTGAGAGTTATTCATCACCCATGTCCCTAGGCTGCGAGCGTAGCTGGCCCTGGCAGCCAGGCGACGGCCGCACCCAACCCACGACGGCGCTAGTTAAGTGAATGTTCGGCCAGGCGGTGGTGTATGTCAGTCATGCAGCGCTGAAGCGTTTCGCCCGACGGGCCATAGAAGCAGCTTGTAATTTCTGAGTTGTGACCCGGGGCCGGGAAACGAACGCATCAACAGGACCGGGTGCGCAGTGAGAAGCCCAGCGTACATGTGGCGTCAACTCTTGTGACTTGCAGTCCGGGTTGTCGAGTTTTTTTATTTTTTTTTATAACTACTATTTAAATAAATACACTCCTGATAGCAAAATTTACATAAATTAGCGTGGAGGGTGGTAAGGATGTCACGGTAGCAGCGCCACCCCTTACCGCCCTCTCAGAGATCGGGTAGGGCCCACCCTCCACGCCCACGGCCGTACCGCCCCTTACCACCCTATGAGAGAGCGGTTAGCCCCCTTGCCACCATCTCAGGGGGCGGCTAGCCCCCACCGCTTGGAAATTATTTTTTTAATTTGACTTTTGTATACGTTAATTTGAAAAATAGTGCACATTCATTCGGTTAAAAATGTTAGTAGTGCAAAAAGTGGTCAAAACTGTATCATGGAGTAGGTACTTTTAGGAAATTTTGAATCGATGTAAATTTGTCGATATTTGTCTATTTATTTGATGTAAAATTGTATGAGTAATTTTCTAGTAATGTAATGTTGGGAGGATACAAAATCTAATTTTTTAAACAATTGTAGTTGTGAAGCACTATTAGCATAATACCCGTACGGAGGTTATATACGCTAACAAGCAATACATGGGACATGGGGATTATCTTTGTTGCACGAATGGATCCTAACCATAAAGACATGATAACAACAAATGTTGACATGTACAGTACGCCTAAAGACCAACCTAATAGCGTGTCGCTGCTAATCCTAACATGCTGTAGTGAGTGAAAATATATCGGGTTATAGTAGATGCTCTCTACTAAGTGCATCTAGGATATTTGCCCCTTCTCAGGGCATCAGGGCCACACGTCTTAGCGCGACAGGCCCTCTCTACTTCGCGTGCTTGAGCCGCAGCGAGCTCCTCTGCTACCTTCCTCATACGCTCCTCCTCCTGCCGCTTCAGTTGTAGTTCCTCCTACTGTCATGTGGTCATTTCATGTCTACAGCCTGTGTCAGGACAGAGGTGCTGTCATTTCATAGTTAAAGCTGAGTCGTGTGATCACTTCATGTCTAAAGCCAGACTCACGACAGAGATGTTGTGTGGTCACTTCATGTATAGGTAGCTTTGTAAGAAATGTTTTTCTAGCTCTGTCGTGAACTATTCATACAAAGCTGAGGACGAGGAATGAGTCAACCTATTGAAGAAATGCAACTAGCGTGCGGTCACGTGGGATTAAGATATGTAGTAATGACATGGTAAGTAGACCATAGAAAGTAGACACGTCCGAATATGTAAGACTAGTTTGAGAATCAAAAATGCATCATAAAACAAACATGTAAGTTACAATAGCAAAGGTAAAATCCTACTATTGTCTCCCCCTGCCGTCGGTCGTTCCCACCATCATGGTCCCAAAGCCGCTGCCGCTAGATCGCCCTCACGTGGCCCTAGAGTAGGTCAGGGCGTCCGGTGGACCAACATGCCTGGTAGGCCTAGTAGCGATCACAGATGTCGAGGCCTCCTCCTGGGTCTGATGTGTCGAAAGTGCAGCATTGGGCAACTGGGACCTCGTGATGATGTCGTAGTCCGGTGTCGCCCTGAAGAAGTCCCTCACGAGGTCAAACGGGGGGTCAGGCCCAGACTCATCCTCCTGACTCGGGTATGACGACTGCGATGGTGCTGCTGTCATCCATGTATAATCACTCAAGGGGCCTGCGAACGGATGAATTTATTAGATACAGTAAATGTATAATGATGTATTAGTATAAAATGTAATGTTGTACCTGTATGGTATGCAGATGCAGCAGTAGATGGCCAGACATGAGTGTCGAAGTAGGGTGCGAACGGTGGAGGTCCGAACAGTAGACGTGCGAACGGTCGAGGTGCAGATGAAGACGTCCCCGTTTCATCACTGTAGTAACCTGTGGAATATATTAGATATACTATTGAATATATTGAATGTGGTAGTATATTGGCGCCCATTACCTTAGAGGCCTACGAGCGGTGAAGGTGTCGGCACTAAGCATGGTCTAGATGTCAGCGTCGATAAGTATGTAGGTGCACCTAATATATTTTTGAAATTAATGCATCAGTAACAAAATAATATTGCTAACCACCGTGCGTATGCAAAATGTGTACCTGTTGTTCCCGGGCCTGGAGGGCGTGGTCCAAGTGGCAGTGTGGATGTCGGTCCCGGTGGAGGTCGTTGCACATCAGACCTCCTGGACTACTCTTTGTGGACCCCACTCGACCTGGAAGGAGCATCGGCCACGTTTGCAGTGGATCGGCATGAGGTAAGCTTCAGGGCCTGTGCGGTCTTGTCAAAAACCTGCTTGACAAATCCCGCTACATCTACTACACTAAACTGCATCCCTTGCCTGAGGCGCTCCATGGTTTCAGCCATGTCCCTATGGATATCGTATCGGCCTGTTGAAACAAACATGAAATGGAAATTTTAGTTTATAGTGGTTCTTATGGGATTATATGATAAATAAACGAGACATTAATTACACATACTGCTAATACAGTGTCCTCGTCCCAATGGCCCGTGTAGGCCTCCATAGTTGAAGCGACGTGCTGCTGGATAGTATCTTGGGTGTAGGTGACCCGTGTACATGTATGCGGGATGTACCACCGTAGATACTCCTCAAAGCTCGGGTCGGTGAAAGGACGAGGCTCCTCGACAACTCCTCAAGGCCATGAGCCCACGCCGAGACGTGTGGTGCCAAGCGATCTGCCCAGAGGTTGCCATCTGGTTGGCCCTTTCATGTATACCTGCAAGTCAACCACGTTACATAGACTATAAATGAGATGAATGCTATGGATTATATATTTGATTTTAATTACTTGTGAACATGGCCCGGAACCGTGCGAACGTTGATGAGGGGGAACACCTGGAAGCATCCGAACTGCCTCATCACGCGGTGGGGTGAGTACTACTCGACGTAGATGTCGAAGATGAGTGGCTTCTTCGTAAGCCAGTAGTCCTCGTTGCGGCTGCACAATGGAGACAGACCGAAAGGTGCACAGGCTTGTATCAAGTGGTTATAGGGGGTCCAGATCACGTCCTTTGGACGTAGATGGTCGAACTACAACCTAAAAAGCTTGTACGCGCTGTGGGCCTACTCGTGCGCCCAATGCGGCTATGGAGAAAAATAGTAAGAAACTAGAATTAAAAAATGTGGCAAGTGAAGCATAACTATATTCATACGTAGCCGACATCGACACCACAAGAGCCCATGGTGGGCTCATCCTCCTCGTGTTCCTCGTACCATTCCTCAGGGTACGGGGACTGGTCCACAACGGGCTGGCCAATCACGAACCACTCATACGACTACAACTGTAGCAATAGTGGGCACCCAACAAATGTGGGTTGTAGCTCCTTCTTTGTGCACGTGTCACACAAGGCTCGATACGTTGCCGCTAGGACAGCGGAGGCCCAGCTCAACTGGGGGACATCAGCAGGCTCTGCATCTGTGTTCCACCTCGCATACGGAACAAGGGTCCTCGACAACAGGTGACCTTGGCCACTGGTGAACATAAAACCCAACCAAACAACCAAAGGAGGTAGGCCTCCAAGTGCCTCGAGACCGAGTACACACTGGGGTCTGATGTATGCAGGCTTGAAGTAATGTAAATGGCCCAGCTCAACTGGGGGACATCAGCAGGCTCTGCATCTGTGTTCCACCTCGCATACGGAACAAGGGTCCTCGACAACAGGTGACCTTGGCCACTGGTGAACATAAAACCCAACCAAACAACCGAAGGAGGTAGGCCTCCGAGTGCCTCGAGACCGAGTACACACTGGGGTCTGATGTATGTAGGCTTGAAGTAATGCAAATGATGATGAGTAAAATATCTTTGAAATCGTAAAGTAAATGGGAAGGTAAATTGCAAGGTACCTGGAACTGGAGGATCCACTTCTTTGTGGGCCCTCGCGGATCCGATAGGAACTCGGGCATGTAGGCGGGTACGTTGTCCGTCCGCTAAACATGGGCGAACCGCTAGTGCATGACGTTCATCCAGTCTGCATCGACATTGACGATTCCAATGGCGGCTCCAGCGCAACGTAAGCCTAACAGGTAGGCTACGTCCTGCAACATCCGAGCCATCTCGCTGCAGGGGAGGAGGAAGGTGTGGGTCTCGGGCCTCCACCGGTCTACCAGTGCAGCGATCAGTGAGTGGTCAAAATAGAATTGCATCGCCGCTGCCTTAGGGTTCTGTTGCTCAGGCCTCCACCAAATGACACAGCGGTAGGAGTCCAGATGCTGCCAACCTGAACTATTTGGAATATAAAGTGAATGTAGAGCATGCAACAAATAAATAAATAGGCACATACGTAGCTAATTAGTGACATACCGGTGCTTCCAACGATCATCGATCGTAAGTAGCTCCTCAGGGCCACGTGATTGGAAAACTCCTAACTCCGTCTGGTGAATGGCAGACAAGAAGATACGGTGCTTCTTGTCCACTGCAGGGTCAAGAAGCTCAGGGGTCGGTGGGTGCGTCATATCTGCATTTAAACCAAATATAAACAGTCTGTTACATGAAAATATACACACAGTTACGTGAACAGCATATAACATACACGTACACAAAGTTACATCAATATATTACAATATATAGGTACACAATCAAATACAAATGTAAGGTCCAAATACAATGTACATATGTAAGGCGAAAACCTTACAAATATAACATCGAGATACGCTAAATACATTCATACTTGACCGTTGTCATGACCCCATCTACACACCGGGTGCATTTTTCGAACAGTACTTGTATGTGTGACCTGTTTCACCGCACTTGCTGCATCGCTTCACCCTTGGACCCGCCTTGGATTCATCCATATCGTTTTGAATTTGTCGAGTTTGTCGATGTCCCGGTGTGTATTTCATCCTCTTAAAGTCTGGCACATAGATTCGTGAGGGATCTGGATTACTTGTAAATGTGTCAACAATGTCGTAGCCATAAAACTCATGGTTCCATATGTTCTGTATCTGATCCTTCATAAAGTAGTGAGAAACATATTGTCTGGGTAGCATATTGTGCTCCCAACATGCAACTATGACGTGTGTACACAACCTGTGTAGCAATTGTGGCTTCTGGTATGTACAGATTCATGTTTCAATCCTAAGCACGCACTCTTGCACATGACGCTCACGTCTGCCACCCCTACGACCCTTATCACGGCATAAGACATTGAACTTGTGCTCCGCAGTTCCCACCTGATTGGCATGGTGCATGTGTACCTTCTTTGTGCCTTCTCTATGTACTCATATAGCATCGATCCATACAACATACGGTTATCTTCCATTGCCTTTGAAGCAGCTGTGTCGCGATCAATGAAATATATGCAAGTCCCATGGATAATACCTTCAACAATTCCAACAAGTGTGAGGGACCTCATACCCCACATGACCCAATTATAGATCTCAGCAAGATTAGTTGTCATTATCCCATACCTTGCCCCTCCAATGTCGTACATCAAAGTCTATTTCTCTTTTAGCTCATTTTATATCCACTGCAAAAAGTTTCTAACAGCTGACCCTAACCTCCTTACTATCTGGGGAGTATCTGTTGGGATGGGTCCAAGAGTAATCGGGTCATCTCTTGTGTCTCCTAGCTTAGCTATCTCCTTCGTGGTTAGTTCGTCTAGTCTTGCACATAGGGTGTTGAACTTTCTCTACTGGTTTTGGCTGCATAATTTTTTGAAAAGATTCATCAAGTCCTTGTTTTGAATTATCTGTAAAAGTTTGCACCCATATGCCTCATGCACTACCTGCTCTTCAAGTCGGACCACTTTGCTCTTACACACCGTCGAACACTGTCGTATTGCATATCTAGCAAAGCCTGCAACAACCCTGCATGTCTATCATGAATTAAACATACATCAGACCGGTCCAGAACAATAGCATGCTTCACCCGCTCAAGGAACCAATACCAGCTCTCCTCGTTCTCACTCTCCACGAAGGAAAACCCCAGTGGCATGACTTGGTTGTTCCCATCTACCTCAATAGCAGACAATATATGTCCTTTATATTCCCAGTGAGGAACGTCCTGTCCAAGCAAATGATGGGTCGACTGTTCTTAAATGCCTTGATGGTTGCTGCAAATGCAAAGAAAGCACGCTGCAATACTCGCTTCCCGCTATACTTCACATCAATCGAGGGGTATTGCTTGATGTCAAAGTAACTTTCAGGGTTTCTCACACATATTGTGGCTAGTTGACATGGTAGGTTGTTATATGAATCTTCGTATGTCCCAAACCTCATCTCAATAGCCTTTTGTTTCGCCCTCTATACCTTGACGTAGTTTATTGTGTACTGAAATATTTCCTCAATAGCACAGATTATTGATCATGGCTCATATTTTAGGTTGCCTACAATCTCTCCATACATAACATTGGCAACAAAAGCAGATGATAGGTTCCGATGGGAGAACTCTATTTCCTTAATGTGACAATTATGCTCCCTAAATATTGAGCACTCCCAGTAGTCAACCAACTTTCCGCTGAATGCATGCACCCGCTATGGACAATCAGGCACCAAACACTTGACGTCATACTCCCTTTTTCTCGACTTCACAACCTTGAACTGCCTCTGAAGAGACAGCGACCAGAATTTTACTGCATCAATAATAGCCTCCTTACTATGGTACATAGCACCATGAGACACCTCATTTTCATGATATTTCCAATGTGTCTGATGACCTTCAATCACCACTAGCTTTGAAAATTCCTAATTCCTCCACTCTGTAGGAACATGAGCATTTCCCTCCTCGTCGGATGAATCCTCATTGGCAATGGCTTCCTCCAGCTCTTGATTCTCCATCTCCATCTCTTCAATTATGCTAGTGATGTGCTCCCGCTCATTGGCTACACCCCTCGGGTGCATCTCATGCACATCATCAACATCTTGCTCGTCCTCCACAGTTGCCAGGTCTGCTTCATCCACCACTACCTGACTTGTTCCTGCTACTGCTTCTGCAAAGTTTATCTTTATTGGATCCTTTCGATATGCCTCAGCTAGCAGCACAAAAGGGAGATTACGTTCACATGATATATCTACATACTGCCTACAAGTAGATGTCGTATTAATTGGGACAAGCTCCCCAAAGTACCCCTGAGTAGCACGGCTTAGCACAGCTCTCAGCTTAAGCTCATGTTGCTGGGGATCCAGTTGAAAATAGCGTATCAGTTACTTGCACACACCCACTATGGTCCTCTTATTGACTCTACTAAGTCCCTTGACAACATGCTGAAATCTAGAGAGATCTACACCGCTAGGATCATAACTAATTTGATCGTCATCATAATATATCTGAAAATATAATTTATTGGACATCCCTGGAAACATCCGAAAATATATTCAATGTTAATACCGGAAAACTATACTTCTAATTATCGAAACTCTAACAAAATTACTGACACCGATGATCACCTAACAATACATTTATTTAATATTGCTCCTAAGCAAACTAACCAATTTAAACCAATTAACTATCCATCTATTTATTAAAGTTTCTAATTAGTTATAATTATTAATTACATCATTATTCTATAAAATTGAGATAATCGAAACTACCATACTCTAAATATTACTATACATCTGATGGCTATCCTACCATATCAAAATTGATCTTTACAACACACTACAAAAGACAGTATATCCTACCTTTCTAAACCCTAAGTTTCGTATAATTTAACTACCGTTATATCGCTAAACCCTAAATCTAGTGGTACTTTAATTACTAATAAAAACATAAGTCTAAAAAATATTACCGGAAGCTTAAATCCAAAATCTGCAAATCAAAAATAGTAGAGCTTCGCCTCGCTTCCTCCCTCTCCTTTTCTCTCCTCTCCTCTCCTCTCCTCTCCCTCTCCCTCTCTTTCTTTTTTTTAGATTTAAATGTCTATGTTGGCTGATTTTCAACCTTTTTTACTGGTAGAGGAGGGTATGGGTCGGAGACTAACCGCCCCTTGAGAGGGTGGCAAGGAGGCTAACCGCTCTCTTAGAGGGCAATAAGGGGTGGTACAGCCGCAGGTGCAGGGGGTGGGTCCTACCCGCCCTCTGAGAGGGTGGTAAGAGGTGGCGCTGTCACCGTGGCATCCTTACCGCCCTTTGAAAGGGCTGGGAGCGGTAGAGACCTATTTGTGCAAATCTTGCCATCAGAAGTCTATTTATTTAAAATATTAGTTATAAAAAATATAAAAAGAAAAAAAACTCACGGCTTGTCTACTCCGTGGCGCGCTGGGGGTCGATGCAGCTCTTTCAGAAAGCGATAGACGTCTATTTGTGCAAATCTTACCATCAGAAGCCTATTTATTTAAATATTAATTATAAAAATATAAAAAGAAAAAAACTCGCGGGTTGCCTACTCCGCCGCGCTGTGGGGGTCGATCGGCCCGATGCGCTACAACTACGCACTATTGGGAGGCAGGGTTCCAAAACCGACGGTAACCGAGCAAAAATCGTTATAACCAGCCATCTCAATCCGGCTCGGTTTCAGAAACCGAATTTGAATTCAAAAAATTCAAAAAAATAAAAAATTCAACAAAAATCTTAAAACAAACTAGACACAATTCTAAGATCTTCTGTGAAAAAAAATTTCAAAAATAATGTCATTTGCATCATATTCTATAGGGAGGAAGTTTAAAAAAATTGAAAAAATTGAAGTGTGCAGCTCAGCTATTAACTCATGTTAAGGAAAAGTTTAACATGCAAAAATATTTTTTTTTGAACGTATCTTAAGAGGATCTTTAAAATTGATTTCACTTTATTTAGAGTTTTATTAATTTCTCTATAATTTTTACAAAGTTCACAAGCATAAAGTGAATATATTAAAAAACAACACTGTAATTAACTTTTTCATGTCTATTATTATTTTTCCTACGTAAATCATAGTATAAATAAACTAATAAAAGTGGTTTCACTAATTTTTGAGGTGTGATGGGTCAGTTATGAATTAATCTAGTCGCAACACATTTACACAATTTTACATGTTACGGTAACTAATTCATGAGTTCATATATTTTTAAAAGACATAGGATCTTGTAAGAAGACTAACAAAATTAGTTTCATGATTTTTGATTAGCAAAGAGTAAACTATGCATTTAACTTGGTTTAACAAATACATTTTCTCACAGAAAATTTTGAACTTTTTTATGAGTATAAATACTTGATCATGTTAAAAAAAACCAACAAAATTTGTTTCACTTCATTTAAAGCTCAGATGAATTAGTTATTGATTTTACAAGATCGAGATTTTTTTTGTTTTTTTTTGTTGAACTTCACTAAAAATCGAGAAAACTGCTCGATAAATCGAGAAAACTGAGTGGTTACCGATAAAACCAAATGGTTACCAATAATATGAAAAATTCGAGAAAACTGCTCGATAAATCGCAAAAGCCGCTTGATAACCGGTCCAATTCGACCGGTTCTCAAGCGGCTAAAATCACGATTTTTTTTTAAAATTTCAAATTTTCTCAAATAAATTTTATCCTTTTTTTTAAAATTTCAATCGGTTACCACGATAACCGCAACTTTTTAATTACGGTCGGAGCTCGGTAACGGTCGGTAAGCTGAACCGTGTTGGGAGGACGTGCGCACGAGACAAACGGAAAGCAGAGAGGAGCCTTGGACCTCACTAGTTCGATCCTCTCAAATTACCGCTTGGTCCCCTCTGGGCCTCGGGTGCCACGGCTCAATGCCTGTCCGGCTTGGAGGGGAAGAAAGAGCCCACCATCTCAGTGGGTTCGCATCGTGGTGAGCCTCACGATTTTATCATGTGGGCTGCATGCAGCCCATGACGCGGATTCACCAAACCAACCAGGAACGTAATGAATCCCGCGCCCACCCCAAGCCGGACAGGCATTGAGCCGTGGCACCCGAGGGCCAGAGGGGACCAAGCCAGGCCAGCTGGCTCACCCTGTTTCCGTTTGATACTCTCTGAGCCCAGTTTGGTTGGTGTGGACAGTGGGTGTTGGGTTCTAGCGTTGCCACGTCCGTTGTTGGAACGGTGTGTGCTAGCGTTCGCAGGAGGTGAGCGTTGAGAGCATATGCAGCAGAACAGCTGTTGCTTTCTCCGCCGGCCATTGCGCATTGCTTATAGATAAGCGATTGCGTGGCATTGAGTTCTTAGCTAAGTGTATTGCTATGCGTGGCACTCGAGTCATCTACAACCAGTAGATGCGATGTCCACAACACATGAGCTGCGAACTCGCCTACAAGGATACAACCCATTTCTACCTTGCACACGAATGGCACACCTAGCTTGTTAGTATTCGTACAAGAAAGTGGGTGCAGATTCGTACACCTAGCTGGAATTTGCTTTAGATTATGGTCATCGCTAATGATTTTTTAAGGACGAACCTGTGCCGATTTCTTTTATTAATTCATACTCAGATTTGCATAGGATTAGATAAAAGCGTATAATACGAGCGTGAGTAGGATTTGCTCAGCAGCACCATCATGTGGGTTGGCGCGTTGTTATTTAATCAGCTGTTGGTTGGTGTATAACTATTGTAATCCTCCCATATGTTGGACATGATGAGGTAGGGTCATACATATTCCCAATGGCATAATCTTGGGCCTACTTGACACCCCAACAATTCACAACACTGCTTATGACATTTTCAACAACTTTTGCAACAGTTTAACATTGGATACAACAAAAAGTTCTTAAGAAAGTCTTTTCAGCATTGACAAAATGATAACACGTGACCCGTACATAATAAGCTTCAAAGTAGATAGAAAAACCAAATAAAAAATCATTTATTTACAGCATGCATCATTCAAAAATAGTAATTACAACCAAAGTTGCAATAGCCAGGAAACAAATTCACGAAAATTTAATATACATCCTACAATAAATGGAGAAGGGACTGAAACAAATTCGAATTCACGCAATAACCTTATATGGAGATAAGGTCGCAAGAAGACAGCTGGCTCACACCACCTCAGCCTGGTTGGCCCACCCCACCAACCCACATCTATACTTATATATTAACCGGCCAAGATTTAGAGGCCTCTCAGTGGCTAAGGCACTGTAGTTACTGTATCGTATGCACTGTAGCTACTGTCCATGTGGGTTCTATCTATATTAATACTGATACGTATATATACGTATATATGTGTGTATATATACGTATATATATGTATATAAGTATCTATATATGTACATGTATAATATAATTTTTTGGAAAATTTTAGAAAAATAGCAAAAGGTATAATAGTTATATTGATAAATCGGTTGAAATAATCCAAGTGTACAGAAAAATATCTAAAACTCAAAAAAATATAAAACAAATTTTGTTAGGTTCGTATTACTGTCGTCGACATATTAAAATTATTTGGATGCATAAAAATTATATTATTTTTTTCATAATTAAATGAATGTGTTAATATTAATAAATTTATAAATAAATATTGAGATGTTCAAAATTGGTGAACATAATTTTTTTTGGCTTCTTTTGTTATGTTTTGTGTAAAAAAAAAGGGCGCGGCGTAGACGCGCCAATTCCGCCTAGTTTGTTCATTGTCTTGCAGCATCTTTTCGCATAAGTTTCTGATGGATATGGTTTTATATCGACGTCACCCGTTGAATTAATATTGGTACGTATCTTCGATATGTCTGTCACTAAATAAACGCAGAACATAAATTCTTGACAGTGACTTGTTTTTATATACTTGATTTAGTTGTCAATTAATTTTCTGGGAATTTCGTGTACATTATCAGTATGGGCCTAACAAGAATTAAACGATCTGCATATCCACATATCTGAATGCTCCAAACTGAATGCAATCCAGTGTGTATCTGTCTAAAATGACAGTAAATGTACATGTAACTAAAGATTCCCTACAAATTTTTAATACTCTACAATAGCGTACCAAAATTATCTTTTAAGAAAGGGAAAAAAGGCAATACCTCAAAAGGCTTGCACAAATTTTCTCAATATTACGCGGTTAATTAAGTTCTCAATTCATCACTTTTGCCCAAAGCATTTTTTTCATCCTTGTCATACAGTACAAAATAACAAGGCATCAAAGTAATAAAAAAGAAACAAATAAAGATAATATCAGAAGATTCAACAATCCAAATTCAAACCCTATGGACAGCCATAGCATAGTCTCGTAGTAAATGTATTCAAATTGACCAACAAATCGATCTCATGCATTAGACCGCTAGGTGGTGGCGGATCCAGAAATCAATTACAAGGGATTAGAAATGTAGCACGCGTGACCATGCGTTCCTGATCCTATCTCAATCAATAATTTTTGAAGCTAGTTATTTTTAGCTCTAAAAGTTCATAGATCTGGAGCTGGGAACAAACTGGAATGTTTGAGTGAAACATCTTGTTCGTATTTTATATTAAAAATAAATATATAAATTATTTTATTTTAACTTAGAAACTCTAAATCCAGTATGAATCCTGGAGTTAGAGCTCTATCAAATATGCGCTAAATATTAGTTAAAACATAAATACAATTTTGAAAAACACTAGAAACTTAGAATTGACATGGATGTGTATGTGTGTATACACTACTACAAAAACTGCAAAAATAGTCAGTTAAAAAACTCATCCCGATCGGTTTCAAAGAACTGACTATGTAAAGGGTTTGTCCCATACGTTCTTTGCTCCACAAGCGACTCAGAATTGCAATCAGTTTTAAAACCAATTTCACGGTGGATTCAAGTTGGCTAGACTATATCCTAGTCGATTCGTAGTTAGAATCGACTATGATACTTATATAGCAAACGGCTAGCATGAGAACTATATAAGAGAGATGGGACAGATTCATAACCTCCTCTGATAAGGCCTGACATGTAGCACACAAGGGATCCTCGAGGACCTGATCATACAGTGAGACCTCACCCAAATCAAAGGGCAAAGAGAAAAAAAAACCAAGGGCAAAAGAGCGTAAGGATTACATTCATGCCGTTTTACACGAGTGAGACATGCCAATTTACACGCAATCACAATTAAGGAATATGTTATACTCATGCCAAAATTTGCAAGAATAGTACCTATATGGCACCAACGAGAAAGACCAGTATTACCTTTGGCGTCGTAGATGGTACCTAGATGGTATCTAGATCAGGGCTGGCCTGGGGAGCAAGCGTGGCGGCTGTCCAGGAGCCCCATATGCCCATCAGGCCATAGCTTAGAGGTCATATGGCCCATATTGTGCAGTTCATTTCAGCAGCCCATATATTGCGCTTGCGGTTAGCAATAGCCATTAGTCAATAGCATGCCGCACATGTATGCCGATTAGCCGAAGTGCCAATATCATGATCTGATAGTGTGTCTTCTCATCTCCTCGATTCCTCGTCCCATCGTCTGTGCATCTGGTGTCAGGCTGCTGACAGCTGACAGCGATAACCTGAAGGCCTGAAGTCTAATGACTGAAGTTTCAACTCTCAAGGTACCGATCAGCGATCATGTCACTCTATCATGTGTCCGTATGGCATATTAATCTATACTCATGATTTCTTTCTTCAAATTAAGGTAGATAATTCTGTATGGCATATTGGCATTATGTGCAACTCGTGATTTTTCAAAACACGGATTTATTCTCCTCTGTTCATGTGTGTATTTTTCACCTTGTGCTTTTTGTGTGCTACTACTTTCATACACAAAACTTGATGCTCTCCCAGGTACCATGCTCTATTCCTCTATCATACTCAATACCTTAGTCAGAGACCCATATTTGTAGCACCTTTGAAGCAGGTTATGCAAGCAAGGTCGGTCCTGAGATTGCATTTGATCACTGGTACAATTTAACAATTAGCATGTTAGCACTTAGTACGTGATGACTTGATCGATCGCACTTTTGAAGCAATTAGATTATCTCTACCGGCGACTTAGCCTAATAGGTAAGATTTGTATTTTTGCAGTAAGTTGTAAGCCATCAATTGACGACACGGTTTGGTAATTATTGTGAGTTTCACATCACCATATGCTAATTGGTGAATAAGATTGATATTGATACTATCATCAATGATTTCGTATCTATAAATATTAGAAAAAAAATTGTTTAAGATGATCTTAGAAATTGTTTGAGGTGAGTATTATTTTTTATATACTTTAAGTGTTTATCGGAAATAATTTTTTAATACACAAAATATTACTTTTATATTTTATATATTGATTTTTTTTAATTTCAATTTAATGGGTCTTGTTTTTAAGTGTTACCCCATGCCACCAAAACATCAGGACCGCCCCTCATCTAGATGCCAAGGGGGACCGATGGGTGGTAGCGGGGAACTTAGGGTATATTTGGTTTGCGCTTAAGTTTACCACGTTTAGTTCAGTGTGGCTTATCACAAAAGTATGGCTAATAAATTCTTAGCTACAAGTATGATAAAGTTAGTAAAAAAACTAAATGTATGATATGTGGGCCAGGATGCTAACAAAGTACGACTTAGCATAGTTATGAAAGTCTACCGAGCAGATGTCAAAAATTTATAACGTATCTAACCTTAAGCGTGATAAATTAGACACGAACTAAACATGCTCTTAGTCGTTGAAACCTTCACAAGCCCCTTAGACGTGACCTAAGGCCTTATTTGGCAAGGACCTAGATCCTGAATTTCTTAGAGCCAGTTATATCTAGCTTAAAAAATTCAGAATCTGAAACTGTGGATAGATTAAAGGTATTTAGTTAAGTCATTTGATTTAAATTTTAAATAAAAAATAAATATTTAAACCAGTTTATTTTATTATATAAACTTCAAATTTAACATAGATGTTGGATCTAAAACTATACCAAATAGTCTGTAAATATGCCTTTAGTTGCCAGAACCTTCACAACCCGTCGCCACACCTATATTTCGATCGATCTCCTCTGCTCCTCTTTTTCACCCGGCATGCACACATGCTGGCTGAATTGCTGATGGACTGCTGCTTGTCCCGCGAGCACGTCCGGCAAGCGCGGAAGCAGAATTGAATTCAGTGCATGCATGAAACGAGAGCCCCACCCCCAGCTATGGACTGCTGCCTAGCTGTGTGTGCGAGCCTGTGACCCCGGCCGTTCGGCCCCAACACGCGGCTCGACCCCACGATCGGTCGAGCAGACTGACCACACGTCCGGAGGAAAATGATAAAAACATTTCTAACCATTTCAGCTAGTGCTAACTCTAATATAAGAGAGCATATTTTTTAAAATTTATATACATCTTGTCGTTTATAATTTCTCATATCTCATATATTGAGGTGAGCGTGTTAGAGGAGTAAGTACCAGTTCTTTATCATTTTAGTATGTGAGGTATGTAAAATTATGAACGATGAGACCCGTATAAATTTTAAAAAGTATGCTCATACCTTATATGCTGAGGTGATGAAAAATTTTCTCTGATAAATTCTGTGTCAGCATGTGATATATTAAAAATTGTGAATGACAAGATCCATATAAATTTTGAGAAATATATTCTCTTATCTAACAGTTAGATTAACACTAACTTTAACTATTAAAGATGCCCTACGACTTGTAAGGACAGAGCTTTTTTCAAAAAAGCGGACTGGCCAAGTTACGAAATGGGTAAGACTGAGGAAGGTCTTAGCTAAGGGCCTAATCCAAAAATCCAGGCCAGCTATGGGCTTCTTGATTATGACATTCTTTTGTGGTTGTCCTTGTTCAAATTGTTGAGGAAACCGGCGGGGAAACTGATTTGCCAAAGGAGGCTGTTGCAGGCGGGCTTCCTACCACTAGAGCCCTTCCATGGCAGCCATCTTCTGCTGCTGCTATGAGGCCATCTGGCCATCGACGCGGCGTCCTCGAAGAAGTGAGCAGCCACGATGGAGCGGGGAGGCTTGCAGTCCCGGATCTCTGGGTTGTTGCTGGAGAGGAAGAGGGAGAACGCGAGGGCCGTGTCCATGGCGTGGTCTGGTCGGTGCCCACTAGCACCGGCTTCCGCTATAGGAAAAATCCTTTACTATAGACAATTTTTTCAGTGTCAGTTTATAACTGGTGTCAGTACCCATTTTTGAATTGGCACTACGAAATTAATAGAGATAGTTATTAATTATTATTGTTAGTTCGGTGATAATTGATCCTCAAATCCCATATTTTTAGCGCTAAAAAAATAAAAAAAATCCCAACTAGCTATGTACATTGTCGTGGGGCGCAAGTTACGTAATTTTTCGCACATGTGCGGTTCATGGGAGTCAAACTCACAATCTCTTCCTTTGTGCAAAACTTTTTTACCATCTCATCTATCACCGATTGCTAAGAGCAATATGATTTTTTCCCCTTTTGACCCTAGTTATCTAAAACTTTTAATGATTGTTTGGCTATCAAATAAATTTAAATGAAAATGTTGTCACCTATAAAGCTGTAGATCTCGTCGAGAGGTATAATTTTTGTATAAATAATTTTTCCATCCAATTTTATACAAATATTTTATGAATTTTCCAATATCTCTAAAAACATGTAAACCTATACTTGTTTCTCCTGTTTCAATATAAACCAATTTAAGCATTGCATATATTGTCCTCTCACCTTGTAATTGCTACCGTTAGAGATGATAATTTGTCTAAGTTATATTTTTTATCATTCCATATATGATCCAACTTGGAACTGAGTTGGCCTACAAGAAAGTCAGAGAAGAATATTGCATATACAATAAGTTAATACATTTTTTAGTGGATAAGCATTACATATATTATCATTTTATAATGTTATTACTAATTTTAATTATTTTTCATATAGTTTAGAAATGATAATTACTCACATGAGTGAACCAAGACGAAAGGAGTCAAGCTCGATACGTTACTGATGCCGAAATGATTGTAGACTAGGTTTATGCATCTAGATGGTATCAAATAAAAAGATTATCAACTACAAAGTTGTAGATCTCGTTCAGAGCTATAGTTTTTATATAAAAATTATATTCATCCGACTCTGTATGAAAAAGTTATGAATTTTAAAAACAAACCACAAATCATTATCATTGTCAGTTCATAACACGAACCGACAGTAATACTCACTCTATTATCACTACTGCTTCTTGATATGAACCGGCAATGATAATATTTTTTCACTGCCGATTCTCAAGTTCTAATCTATTCCCTTGATTCAATTCAATTGAAATCCAATTTAATTCAATTCTTTTGAAATCAAACCTCTCTAAAATTCTGGAGCTTCAAGTTCAAATCTTTTTCCTAATTCAATTACCCTTATTTGAATTAATGCTAAACTCCATTTCAAATCCAACTTCAATTATCTTTTTGAATCAATCTCAAATCCTATCCAAACCCCGTTTTATTCAAATCATTGTCGATTTCATATTCAAATGCAATTTGAATCATTCAAAATGTATTCAAATGATTTCCAATACAATCGCCACGTGATTCATTTCACTTTGATCTAAATCCTGATTCAAGTTCGAATCTCATATTTAAATCCTCGTTCCAAAATCATCTCGATTCAAACTCATTTTGATTTACTCCAATCCAATTCAATTCAAGTTATTCAATTTGAATTATCATGAATCCCATTTCAATTCAAATCCAATTTGAACTGCCACCAAATCATGATTTGAATACTTTTGTTTTGAGTCATCGTACTTCTGGTCACAATTCAAATACATCAATTGAATTTAACATTCAAAAGCGCTCTCTCTCAAGATCTTTCTCATCTCTCTCTCTTTCTCGTCAGATGTTTTCCCTCCCTCTCAACTCTCTCTGTTCTTTCTCCCTCTCTCTCTCTCACCAGAGCAGCCAAACCCCATCACGCCACCGCACTGCCACTTTCCTATCCTGTTCACATTGCCTCCGATCTTTTCACCGACGGCAAAAGCCAACTTTGTCTCCCTCTTCTCCTCTTCATTCGCCTGCACAAGTACCAGTATACACAAAATCGTAGCATACAAACATAGCAGCAGCACCTCCTCTGTTCCCCTTCCTTCACCTGCACATACACAAGCATACACCCACGCCACCTTCGCCTACACGCCGTTCACTGGCGCTGCTACCAGTCGCTGATAGCCCTCGGTGAGCATGCACTGTCCTCTGCTCCCTTCTCCCTCTCTGTTCTTCCCCACAATGGTCTCCTACTCACCCCCCAACCCACCGGTCGCTACCACTGTGCTGCTGCTCCGCCTGTGCGCAGCCACTGGCCCACGCCGCGCTGCGCCGTCCCGTGCTCAGTAGCTTGTGCATCCTCCGTCACGCTGCTCGGCCACACCCATCGCCGACAAGCTTCACCCAAGCCTCGTTGTGCTCAGTCACGCCTCAAGCCACCATGCTGCGCCATCCCAAACCTTGTCGATATCTCGTCGTGCATGCAATTGCACAAATGCTGGTCCACCAGTGTCACACCGCTAGTCCGCACCACCTCCCAGCCATCTCGTTGTCTCGTCATCTCCTGCTCGGCCGCATGCAATCCGGTACCGCCACCCGTGTGCCACTCTTCCTGTGGCCCCACCCCCGCACATCGTGCTTGGTCGCCCTGGTCCTGCTCCCACCGCTAGCGAACCCAGCCATCTTCTCCACCTCTCTTTGGCCTCCTCCATCTCCCAGTCGCCACTCTGGCCTCCACTTCTCTGGCGCACCTTCCCCTTCCTTCACTCCCTCTCTCTCTTTTGGGGCCACCCTCTCTCTCCGAGCCTCACGTGCACGTAAAAGCCCGGCCGTCCTTATCCCTATGCTTAGGGCAGTGTGTCCACAAGCCCAGTCCACCGTAGACTGCCCTCTACCACTGGCCCCAGTCCACCAAAGCATAGACCGTGACCACCACACAGTGAAGACCGAGCCCACTAGTTCGGTGCCCCATGGACTCCACTCACAAACTCCCTCAGTTCACAAGTCTCGTGGACCAAGTCCATGAAACAGTGCCCATTTTTCTTTTTACAAAGATTATCCTTTCCGGTAAATCTTTAAGGAGTCAGATCTCCTTTTTAATTCTGATTTTGATAATTCTTTCGCTAATATTCCTCTAAAATCATAATCTATCTTCCTGTTAAATCTTGTAATTTTTGTAGTTCATTTAATTTTCTCGTTAGGTATTTATTTTGTATCGCGACGTTTAACTAGAATTAGTTTCATATTTTAATAAATGAAGTCGAGTTAGTTAATTCAATAACCATGTGTAGGGAATCGAGGATGGCCTAAGAGGGGAGGTGAGTTAGGACAATTAAAACTATTGGCTCCAAAATTTTCACAAGATAAGTTTATCTCAATTTCTATCTAAATATTTTCTAAGTTTATTTAGTGTGTCTACTCTACCGATTAAGAGAATTGTAATGTAAAATGCAAGCAAGTAAATGCTGAAACGCAAATGAGGTAAAGAGACAAACTCGGTACGAGAGATTTTTATCCCGTGGTATCGGTGGCACACAAGCCACCTCTAGTCCACGTTGCTCTCTTTTTGCATCAACAAATCTGAAAACAAGTGTCATTTGCTCTCTTTTTGCAACATCACATGTTTCATCCACTAGAATAGAGAACTTTGCATCCCCGATTTCTTCATGGATATGCTTTCTGCTTTCATTGCAAAGATACTCAAGATCTCCTTTTGAATATCAGGTGACGTGATGAGGACATCACTCCTTCGGTTACACGCACCACAAATATTCCTCCTCTCGCTGCTGTAATTCAAGGTCCTTTGACAAGAGCTCGTGCCCGAGAACAATTATCAGGTGAACTCGTTCCTCGCTATCCATACAAATGTTTCTAAGGATTGGATGCTACTAACTTATTGCGATGATTTTATTATCCTTAGGAACCTGAGAGAAGATCCATATAAGCACAAGTGTAATCGGAAGGCTACCGCGTATAAATCCAGTCCTGTCCCCAAGATTAATTCGGAATCGGAATTACAGACAGCACCAAATTCAAACGACCATACCTCTTGATTCCGAAAGGTGGTCGAGGCCCGTGAGTACTTGTTCGAAAGGTCGCGGAGTCTACTTTCATACGGATCCGACCTCATCTCCAAACACCTTCTGTGCTGTCCAGAATCGGCAAAACAAGTCGCGTCGCTCGTCCAGTCCGAATCAGTTCGGGCCTTGGGCCTTGTAATTGAGTTGTATTCGAGCTCCATCAGTTGTGGCCGAATCCTTTCTCCTCCTAGCTTATAAATAGATAGCCGCCCCCTCTTCTTGATTTTGGGTTTTGCTTAGATTACAACTAGACAATTTGTCAGTTTTTCGCCGTTCATCGATTTGTGAAACCCCAACTCATGTGTTTCATCTTTATTAGCAATTCAGATTGCATCTTCCTTGTTCTTGTGAGTTGCTTCGATTGCTTGCAGGAACAATAACCCTCGTGGTAAGGTCGATCGCATGCAAGCGTGATTGATTACGATAGTCGTGCGGGTGTAACGAATTGCGAGGTGACAATCTACGGGTTGAAAGCTTGCAAGCATCAACGTCCTCACAACGAAATCAATCGAACCTATCGGAAGATCGGGCCGCTGTTCTCATCACGTGGTACCAGAGCCTCAGTTGCCCTATAGGTAACTTTGTATCCCCTTTTGTTAGATTAAATTTGCTATCGTCCTAGAATCCAGAAAATTAGCCCCCCAAAAAAAATTATTCATCGTCTTCCGCTGTCCTACAACCCCTTTGTGCCGTGCAATTTTCAGTTTGGTTTGCTTTTCTAAATTTTAGTCCCTCACTGTGTCGTTGTGTTCGTCATGTCTAGGTCTTGTTCTTGGTATCTAGTTTCGAGTTTTGCTGCCATTAACTTCTGCCTCTGATAAGTGCTTCATGTTTGTGCGACTTATTGTTTATACGGAGACAGAGGAAAGATGAATCATAGCAGGCTAGTTTGTCTTGTCTAGTCAATAGCACTGAACAGAAAGGAAATTTTGTCTTTTTTTTATTGCTGATTTTGAGCAGCAAGTGCCAAGACCATTTTGCTACGCTGGCTCGGTTCTGCTAAGCTGTAGCTTTCAAGCATTATAAATTCCAAAGCCGAAAGATATTTGTTCTATAGCGCGGCTACTAGTTATTGCCAGCGGTGAGTATGCTTAGTGCAGAAAATCTATTTGCGTATTGGAGAGTGTTTATTTGTCTAGTGCAACAGTTTCCGGTGCAGAAGCTTTGTAGTTCGATCTTAGGTTGTAATTTATCTCTTGCGGCACTTTCTGTCATATAAAAAAAGGAAAAGGAAAAGAGCAAAAGGCAAAGAGGTGGAGAAAAAGTGAAAAAAAATCCGCACCAAACTAAAAGAAGATAAAAAAAAACAGAAACAAAAGTGCTTGCATCCTCTAAGTTCTTGAGCTGAGTTGGATTTCTGCTTGCTTGAACTAGGTTAGAGACGAGTTTAGGCCGGCGGCATAGATTATGCTTGGGACTACTTTTCAGTCTTGCAATTTCTGAATTGAACTATTGCTAATCCTTGCTACCATATATTGTGCCTATCCAAGCTCCACATACTTTTGGCCCTCAGATTTGGATCCTCACATTCGCCTCCGTCTCGGTCATACATCCCACCTTCTCCGGTCATACCACCTGCTGCAATTTGGTAAGAAATTCATAAGAGCTTGGTAAGACGTTTGAGAGTGTGTGATTCCACCGTCACCTCCACAACCCAGTAGTCGATAGGGATAATATTTTTTTTTTTGTCTCTTGTTTGCTACTAACCATGGCAGGTAAAATGTTCGAGGAGGAGATGCGGGAATTCATGAGGAGTTATGGATGTAAGATCGATGAACTGGTTGAGAGTGCGAACAATCAAACTGAGAAGATGGACGAGATGCAAAAATTACTTCGGAGCCATGAGACCCAACTTCAACATGTGGATGAAGCATTAGGTTCTGCTAACCGTATTATTGTTAATTTCACTGATAGGTTGAACAGGATGGAGACGCGCATTCCAGAGCAGCCCACAATGCAACATGGTATTCATGGCGACAATGGCCATCTTCAAGGTGCAGCCCATGAACATGAAGAGTCCGCCGCTGATGATGAAATTTTGAGGCAAGAGCATGACGCCTTTGATGCACGACAAAGGAACCGATTGAACTTCAACCGTCAAGGTATGAGAGGTAACAATTTTTAGCAACATAATACACGTGGTAATGATGATCCATTTGCTAAAGTTAAGTTTACCATACCATCTTTTTCGGGTACTTATGATGCTGAAATATATCTAGATTGGGAGATGACGGTGGAACAAAAATTTAATTCTCACCTAGTTCCTGAAGTGCATAGAGTTAGGCAAGCCACTAGTGAGTTTAAAGACTTTGCTATCATTTGGTGGAATAGGATATGCAATGATGGGTTATCGCCTACTACATGAGATGCTTTAAAGGTGGCTATGCGCAATAGATTTGTTCCACCATCTTTTAGACGTGATTTGCGTAAGAAATTACAGTGCTTAAACCAAGGCAATAGGTCAGTAGAAGAATATTATCAGGAGCTACAAATTGGTATGTTACGTTGTGATATTGAGGATGAAGAGGCTGCTTTGGCACGCTTTTATGGAGGGGTGAGATGTGAAATTCAGGACATAGTAGATTACAAAGAATATGATAATATTCCTAGATTGTTCCAACTTGCATGTTTGACAGAAAAAGAATTGCAGGGACGACAACAGAGGCCAAAGAACAATTTTGGAAGAACGTCTACACCAAGATCAACGCCGGGGCAAGTTAAAACCATTCCACCTTCTGCTACACGGTCTGCTGCCCCCTCCTCGAGTAGGGCGCGTTCAGCAGGACCTACTACACCGTCACATGCAACTGAGGTAAGTAAATCTACTAGTGTGCAGGCCCCCGCTAAGAGTTCTTCTTCGGTTGCTTCCACAGGTCATACAACTGGGATTGTTTGCCACCGATGCAAGAGAATGGGCTATGTCATGAAGGACTGTCCAAGTCAGCGCGCGTACATTGCAACAGAAGATGGTGGTTATGTAAGTGCTAGTGATATTAAGGATGAATATGTACTGGCTACTAACATTACAGGTGAAGGAGACGAGACAGAAAATGATGCTGATGATGGAGAGGAACAAGTAGCTGTTGTTGATACAGGGAGATACGTGAGCATTGTTGTACAACGAGTTCTAAGTGCACAAATGGGGAAAGCAGAGCAAAATCAGCGGCACAACTTGTTTCAATCCAGATTTCTTGTGAAGGAGAGAGCTTGCAGAGTCATCATTGATGGAGGTAGCTGCAACAACCTTGCCAGTTCCGAGATGGTCGAGAAGCTTGGCTTGACCACACAGCCACACCCACGCCCCTACTACATCCAATGGTTTAATTCGTGTGGTAAGTTGAAGGTAAACAAAGTTGTGAGAGTACAATTTTCGGCTGGTAATTATAAAGACAGTGCAGACTTTGATGTAGTGCCTATGCAACATGCTCTTTGTTGCTAGGTAGGCCTTGGATATATGATAATGATGTTTTGCACCATGGTAGAGCTAATACCTACTCATTATCACATAAGGGTAAGAAGATTAAGTTGTTGCCTATGACACCTGCTGAAATTTTGAAAGATGAAGTAGAACATGCTAAAAATGAAAGAAAATGCAATGATAACAAATCCGAAAATCAGGTTGTAGCTAAAAATGTTTTTCCACTTCAACATGAGAACAAAAATACACATGCTAGGAAAGACAACATTAAGTTGAAGGGTGCTGCCATGTTAGCTACTAAATCTGAAATTTCTAATTTATTAGCACATAATTCATTTTGCTATGCTTTGATTTGCAAAGAGGCCTTGTTTACACTTGAGGATATGCCTCCCTCTTTGCCTTCTGCTGTTGCTAACCTTTTGCAGGAGTATGCTGATGTGTTTCCAAGTGAAATACCCATGGGACTGCCACCTTTGAGAGGAATTGAGCATCAAATTGACTTGATTCTGGGAGCTACTTTGCCAAACCGAGCTGCATATAGGACCAACCCAGAAGAGACTAAGGAGATTTAACGACAAGTCCAAGATTTATTGGACCGAGGGTACGTACGAGAAAGTCTTAGTCCATGTGCCGTTCCTGTTATTTTGGTTCCTAAGAAAGATGGTAGTTGGCGAATGTGTGTTGATTGTAGAGCCATTAATAATATCACAATTAGGTATCGTCATCCTATTCATAGGCTAGATGACATGCTTGATAAGTTGAGTGGTGCTATAATTTTCACTAAAATTGACTTGCGGAGTGGATACCACCAAATTAGAATAAAACTTGGAGATGAATGGAAGACCGCATTTAAGACTAAGTTTGGGTTGTATGAGTGGTTTGTGATGCCTTTTGGGTTAACTAATGCACCTAGTACCTTCATGCGATTAATGAACGAAGTTTTACGTGCTTTTATTGGAAAATTTGTGGTGGTTTATTTTGATGATATCTTGATTTATAGCAAGTCACATGATCTACATTTTGATCACATACGTGCTGTTTTTAATGCTTTAAGAGATGCACGTTTGTTTGGTAACCTTGAGAAGTGCACCTTTTGCACCGATCGAGTTGTGTTTCTTGGTTATGTTGTGACACCACAGGGAATTGAGGTGGATGAGGCAAAGATTGAAGCCATCCAAAGCTGGCCGACACCTACTACTGTGTCACAGGTGCGGAGCTTCCATGACCTTGCTGGATTTTATCGTCGTTTTGTATGAGATTTCAGTACCATTGCCGCACCATTGAATGAATTAACAAAGAAAGGAGTGCCTTTCCAATGGGGTCCTACGCAAGTGAAGGCATTCAACCTTTTGAAAGAGAAGCTCACTCAAGCACCACTACTCCAACTCCCTGATTTTGGTAAGACTTTTGAAATTGAGTGTGATGCTAGCGGAATTGGGATAGGTGGTGTATTGATTCAAGAAGGTAAGCCTGTTGCATATTTTAGTGAGAAATTAAATGGGCCTAGTCTTAATTATTCTACTTATGATAAGGAATTATATGCTTTAGTTCGTGTTCTTAAAACATGGCAACATTATTTATGGCCTAAGGAATTTGTTATACATTCGGATCATGAATCACTTAAACATATTAGAAGTCAAGCAAAATTGAATAGACATCATGCTAAATGGGTAGAATTTGTTGAGTCATTTCCTTATGTGATTAAACACAAGAAAGGTAGAGAAAATGTCATTGCTGATGCCTTATCTAGATGATATACCATGTTGTGCCAATTGGATCATATAATTTTCGGTTTGGAGACAATAAAAGATTTGTATGCTACTGATTTGGACTTTAAAGAAGTGATAGAACATTGTAAAGAAGGAAGATAATGGAATAAATATGTGTTGAATGATGGCTTGCTCTATCGTGCTAACAAGCTATGCATTCCAGCTAGCTCCGTTCGTCTTTTGTTGTTGCAGGAGGCATATGGAGGAGGTTTGATGGTGCATTTTGGAGCAAAGAAGACCGAAGATGTGCTGGCCGCCCACTTCTTTTGGCCAAAGATGAGACGTGACGTCGAGCGCTACGTGTCACGCTGCACTACTTGCAATAAAGCTAAGTCTTGCTTAAATCTACATGGTCTTTATATGCCTCTTCCTGTTCCTAGTGTACCTTAGGAGGATATTTCTATGAACTTTGTTTTAGGTTGCCTAGAACAAAGAGGGGGAGGGATAGTATTTTTGTGGTTGTGGATCGTTTTTTTAAAATGACACATTTTATACCTTGTCACAAGAGCGATGATACTACAAATATAGCTGATTTATTTTTCAGAGAAATTATTCGCCTACATGGAGTGCCCAATACCATTATCTCAGATCGCGATGCGAAATTTTTGAGTCACTTTTGGAGGTCACTTTGGAATAAATTGGGAACGAAGTTACTGATTTCTACTACATGTCATCCCCAAACCGATGGACAAACGGAGGTCGTTAACCGCACGTTATCTACCATGTTGCGGGCTATTTGAAGAAAAATTTGAAGCTGTGGGAAGAGTGTTTACCTCATATAGAGTTTGCTTACAACAGGTCCGTCCACTCCACCACCAAGGTAAGTCCGTTTCAGGTTATATATGGTTTTAATCCACATGCTCCTATTGATTTTCTACCTTTGCCTACTTCTGAAAAATTGAATTTTGATGCTAAGACACGTGCTGAACTGATTCTTAAAATGCATGAATTAACTAAAGAAAATATTGAGAAGATGAATGAAAAATATCGTGCTTATGGTAGCCAGGGTAGGAAACATTTAACTTTTGAACCGGGTGATCTTGTTTGGTTACACTTGCGTAAAGATCTTTTTCCCGAGTTGAGGAAATCTAAATTGATGCCTCGATCTGATGGTCCTTTTAAAATACTCGAGAAGATTAATGATAATGCATATAAGCTTGAGTTACCTGCAGATTTCGAGGTTAGTCCCACATTTAACGTTTCAGACTTAAAGCCGTATGTGGGAGAAGAAGATGAGATTGAGTCGAGGATGACTCCAATTCAAGAGGGGGAGGATGATAAGGACATCACTCCTTCGGTTACATGCACCACAAATATTCCTCCTCCTGCTGCTGTAATTCAAGGTCCTTTGACAAGAGCTCGTGCACGAGAACTTAATTATCAGGTGAATTCGTTCCTCGCTGTCCATACAAATGTTTCTAAGGATTGGATGCTACTAACTTATTGCGATGATTTTATTATCCTTAGGAACCTGAGAGAAGATCCATATAAGCACAAGTGTAACTGGAGGGCTACCGCGTATAAATCCAGTCCTATCCACAAGATCAATTCGGAATCGGAATTACAGACAGCACCAAATTCAAACGACCATAACTCTTGATTCCGAAAGGTGGTCAAGGCCCATAAGTACTTGTTGGAAAGGTTGCGGAGTGTACTTTCATACGGATCCGACCTCATCTCCAAATACCTTCTGTGCTATCCAAAATCGGCAAAACAAGTCGTGTCGCTCTTCCAGTCCGAATCAGTTTGGGCCTTGGGCCTTGTAATTGAGTTGTATTCGAGCTCCATCAGTTGTGGCCGAATCCTTTCTCCTCCTAGCTTATAAATAGATAGCCGCCCCCTCTTTTAGATTTTGGGTTTTGCTTAGATTACAAATAGACAATTTGTTAATTTTTCGCCGTTCATCGGTTTGTGGAACCCCAACTCGTGTGTTTCATCTTTATTAGCAATTCAGATTGCATCTTCCTTGTTCTTGTGAGTTGCTTCAATTGCTTGTAGGAACAATAACCCTCGTGGTAAGGTTGATCGCGTGCGAGCGTGGTTGATAACGATAGTCGTGCGGGTGTAACGAATTGCGAGGTGACAATCTGCGGGTTGAAAGCCTCCAAGCGTCAACGTCCTCACAACGAAATCAATCGAACCTATCGGAAGATCGGGCCGCTGTTCTCATCATGACATGTACTTGGCATTTAGTGAAGCATTCTCTAAAACAACACCTGCAATTTTAGGATTAAATTATGCAAGAAGCTTTATCATTTCAACATAGTTTCCTCTATTTTTTGAATCAGGCGTCTCATCATGATTTCTAAAAGCACAAGACTAAAGTGTTAGCCACTTAACAGCTGCAATTGATGTTTTCAGCTGTAGACGGTTTCTTTCTTTCTCCCAATCGCTTGTCACTTCCATGATATTTTCTATATGATTCGGTCGATTCAACAAAGTATGGCATTCTTTCACTGCATTGTTGTGTTGTGAACAAAGATTAGATCCTATATGAACCAAAAATGCACAATTTTTGCCATCTTGAACTTTCTTCCAGCTGTCAAAACCTTGTGTTGTGAAGATGTCAAAACCACCTCTTTTCTTTAGTTTTTGCTAGAAACAAAGCAAAAAAATACAATATGCACATCCACTGCTCTCCGAGTACTCCAATCAAGATGGAAATTCACTGAAACAATTGCACTGGAAACAGCGTTGATGCCCTTGTGGTCCTAAAGGCTTATAGTTCCTCAATTTGGGTTGCATTGGAACCAACTTCAAGTATGCCCGTCACACTTCATATGCTGGTTGCTTGGATACTCCCAAATTTATGGACATTTTGCTGGATCCCGCTTTAACAATTCAATGCCTCGAAATACAACGGGTTCATCTGCTGGTTGTTCTTCATCTTGCCTTTGACATTCCAATTTAGTCAAGGGGGTAGGCACTGAAGGTTGCTCCATAGGTTCATCTCTTTTTCTTTTGAAGAATGAATAAATGGGTTTCCGAGTAACCATTGCCACCTAAATAAAATAAATTATGAACTAGTCATTAACTGCTAAAGAAACAAATCACATGAACTCAGTCATGTATCATCTATGAATTCTGAAATTAGGTCTAATAAATGGGTTTGTGAATTGGGAGAAGAAGGAGAAATATTTAGTTAATTGCGGAAGCGTAAACATTAAACAATAGGTTAATTGCGGAAGCGTAAACATTAAACAAGTAAACAATATTAATTACGGAAGTGTAAACATTAAACAATATTAATGAGCAGTAAATAAATGCTAAATTGAAAATAAGGGAAAAACTTAATCTCATAATTTAGGGCATAAGAAAATATAATGTATGTGAAAATAATTAAACAACTCAGGTGGAAACACAATACTTAACTAATCCCATCTTAGCTTATTCATGGAATGCACTTGAATATTATTTGTGGCCCAGCTGAAAAATATTCAAAAGGTCATTCTAAATCTTATGCTCAAAATTGGGCCCATTAAATATGCATGGCTTAGGGACATAAATTCTTCATTAGTGGGCAATGAATTCTGATAATTCATGACTATAAATAACTTTGGTTGGAATACAACTATGAAAAATCAACATTAAATATATTAATGCCCAAACTTGGTTATAGTCCCAAATCAAAATTTTCCGTTGGTTCCATTTTGATTTGAGACAAACTTAATCATAACAGGCCACAAAATATCACTTAAAGTCAACCAGCATTAACTAAGTTTGTGCATTCCCGATTATCATGAGTAATTTCATCATATTGGGTAATAGATATTATTAAGCCAGTGCATAAATATAGCAAAAGAGATAGATATCAGAAAATGCATTGAAATTATTTAAAAACACATAACTAAATTTGGGCCCAAAAATTAATTAACATCATAATTCAATCCGAAGGAAGAACCAACCCATAAAATTGTAGTACAATCCGAAGTAAGAACCAGCCATAAAACTTTAGAACGGCCCATGAATCCTGGCATGCCTGAAATTCACTTCTGCAGCCTTGACTTAATGGACCGATACAACTACCCACAATGGGTAGCATCTGGCCCAGCCCAACTTTATTCTATGTGTGGCCCAAATTTTCCCGTAGGCCCAAGTCGGTCTCTGGATCGACGTGAGCCATTGGATCAAATTGAGTGGCTGAGGACGTTTGCTCTCAAAACAAAAACACGAGTGAACCCTAACCCTAACGCATTCGTGCACCGGCCTCTTGAGTTTCACGCATGAGAGAGAGAGAGAGAGAGAGAGAGAGAGAGAGAGAGAGAGAGAGCAGCGGTGCGGGACGCGGTCACAAACCCATTGACATTCCAATTTAGTCAAGGGGGTAGGCACTGAAGGTTGCTCCATAGGTTCATCTCTTTTTCTTTTGAAGAATGAATAAATGGGTTTCCGAGTAACCATTGCCACCTAAATAAAATAAATTATGAACTAGTCATTAACTGCTAAAGAAACAAATCACATGAACTCAGTCATGTATCATCTATGAATTCTGAAATTAGGTCTAATAAATGGGTTTGTGAATTGGGAGAAGAAGGAGAAATATTTAGTTAATTGCGGAAGCGTAAACATTAAACAATAGGTTAATTGCGGAAGCGTAAACATTAAACAAGTAAACAATATTAATTACGGAAGTGTAAACATTAAACAATATTAATGAGCAGTAAATAAATGCTAAATTGAAAATAAGGGAAAAACTTAATCTCATAATTTAGGGCATAAGAAAATATAATGTATGTGAAAATAATTAAACAACTCAGGTGGAAACACAATACTTAACTAATCCCATCTTAGCTTATTCATGGAATGCACTTGAATATTATTTGTGGCCCAGCTGAAAAATATTCAAAAGGTCATTCTAAATCTTATGCTCAAAATTGGGCCCATTAAATATGCATGGCTTAGGGACATAAATTCTTCATTAGTGGGCAATGAATTCTGATAATTCATGACTATAAATAACTTTGGTTGGAATACAACTATGAAAAATCAACATTAAATATATTAATGCCCAAACTTGGTTATAGTCCCAAATCAAAATTTTCCGTTGGTTCCATTTTGATTTGAGACAAACTTAATCATAACAGGCCACAAAATATCACTTAAAGTCAACCAGCATTAACTAAGTTTGTGCATTCCCGATTATCATGAGTAATTTCATCATATTGGGTAATAGATATTATTAAGCCAGTGCATAAATATAGCAAAAGAGATAGATATCAGAAAATGCATTGAAATTATTTAAAAACACATAACTAAATTTGGGCCCAAAAATTAATTAACATCATAATTCAATCCGAAGGAAGAACCAACCCATAAAATTGTAGTACAATCCGAAGTAAGAACCAGCCATAAAACTTTAGAACGGCCCATGAATCCTGGCATGCCTGAAATTCACTTCTGCAGCCTTGACTTAATGGACCGATACAACTACCCACAATGGGTAGCATCTGGCCCAGCCCAACTTTATTCTATGTGTGGCCCAAATTTTCCCGTAGGCCCAAGTCGGTCTCTGGATCGACGTGAGCCATTGGATCAAATTGAGTGGCTGAGGACGTTTGCTCTCAAAACAAAAACACGAGTGAACCCTAACCCTAACGCATTCGTGCACCGGCCTCTTGAGTTTCACGCATGAGAGAGAGAGAGAGAGAGAGAGAGAGAGAGAGAGAGAGAGAGAGAAAGAGAGAGCAGCGGTGCGGGACGCGGTCACTGGAGAGAGGCTTGTTCATGGTGGTCTAATGGCGGTGCGGTGGATCTTCTCGCTGGCGCACACATGCGGCGAAGATCCCACGCGCGGCTCCATCGAGACAATCTACCGTTGCAGTTGATGCAGCGCGGGAGGCAACGAGCGGAGGTCACGTGCGGTGGAGCGGTTAATCACGCGCGGTTGGAGCGAAGGGACTCACCCGACGGTGAGATCCACGATGTGGCGATGACTACTTGGCAGTAAACATCAAAGATAAGTCAAAATCACCACATCCGGTCTAGGGTTAAGGATTTTGGAGAAAATAGGGACTAGGGATCTTCGGATTTTGGGGATTTTCTTCTTAGGGTTTGCAAAAGCACTTGATCCCCTCCTTCTAAACTGCTAACCGAGCCCAATTGTCGTTAAAGCATGAGCTAACCAAGAGCCTTAGGTGCATAAACATGGAATTGACAGAAATAAAGACTTAAACTTAACTAATTACTACTAAAAGCGGCATGATTAGGGTAGAACCATTATTGATAGGGGCATTAGGGTTCATTAAGCGTAATAAGAAGAGGTAATTGAGATCGGTAAGGGCTAAATGTGAATAAACAATAATAATCCAAGAGCATTTGACTACTTAGCATCATCATTGAGTGCTAACCATGATAAATTAACAACAAATGGGTCTAATCATGGACTAATCTGAGACTTAGGGTTCATGTATTAGGCCATTAGGCTCTGATGCCATTGTTATAACTCTTAGGGCTTAAATCGATAGGAGCCTAATAACATGAACATCTAGAGATCATTACTGACCCAATTAAAAGATGCCCTAATGGGCCGTGAAGACCTTGTATCTGCTTGATGCAGGCGTGTGTTGTCGGTGTGGGATCATTGTCGAGCTTATCCTTCTTGTAGCGCCATGGACAGAGAGGTCACTGGCACAGACAGCCAGCGATATGCTTGGCCTTCAAGTCACTCTGAGCCACCCCTTGATTGATAGGGTTTAGTTAGGGCTAGCTAACTTGAACGTACTAACTCAAAAACCTATTATCTTTCTGCAGCGTCAGGATCCTTTCTTATAGGCTCGTGCAACTTAGGACCAAACCGTTGAGTCGGTTATTGACTGATCAATCATAGCCACTCTCTCAATCAACTGTGGTCTCGTTCTTGTCGGTAGCAGTTAGCCGAGATCGCAACCAAAAGCCGTGACCCACGTACTAATTTCTTATGCAGATTATGAACCAAACAAACCGCCTTTTCACTCTTCAAAAATTGTTGCACGATAAAAGGGACGGAGCCCAGATTAGCCGATGCCCGGCTCCGCTCCTACTCTTAGAGCCAGGCTCACATGCATGTAGGCACATCTCTATTTTCCAGCAAGCAGAATTAACCCACCACACCACCCGTGCTGCTGCACACAATCGCGTACCGCCCGCGCTGCACCGTTCAAAGGACCCCCCCACGCGCCGTGGAGGCGACCCGGAGTCGGTCGGTGACTGTTCGAGGCTGCTCTGCGCTGTCAACGTCCGTGCGACCGAGCCGCGCTCTACCAACCGGCCGGCACCAGGTCCAGCTGGCCTCTGTTGCGCGCGCCGATTCATTTTCGAGTGGTACCTACCGCGTGTCCGCGTTTGGTCTGGTCGGCTGCGGCCGCACGCGAGTCAGAGTGAGCGAGCAGAGCCAGCGGTAGTGGCGGCGCAGGCCGCAGGAGCCCGTGGAGTGACCGGTGTCGCGAGGAAAAGGGGCGTGTGGGGTAGGAACCGGAAATGTGGGTTCTGCACGCCTGCAGGGGCCAGGGAGAGTGGTTGGTTGGCTGTTGAGGACCAGGAGCGCAGGAGTGTGTGAGGTGAGGCTCCAGTGTTAACGCAGGGCCGTGCGGGAGACATGTGCACAGGCCTCCAAATGATTAGGACCCCCAACTTTTTTAGTAATATACTTAGTAGTTTGATCATCAAATTAAATAAGTAATCTATTGCATTAGCAATAAAGAATGCAATTTATTGTCTCCAGGGAATTTACGCGGGATATCTGCTAGGGCTCGAGCATTGCACGACAGGTTATATCAATGTTAAATCCATAATTATGGTATGATTGACATCAATCCTACAATCCATCAGCGTAATTAATTAGCAGAATTTTAAGGGAGGGTGTAGGACAACTTTATATCTCAGCCCTTCGATCAGAAACAATGGGCACTCAAGATCAAAAGTTCCCCAGCCAACTTGTATCTTTTAAATTATATAGATTAAAATCGTTGAAGTCCTACTTGCGTTCTAGGATGACATACGAAAGGCTTGCTTTATTGGCCACAAGAACACTTAAAAATAATATTTTGGAGAAGGATTCTATGAAGATAATATTTTGGAGAAGGATTCTATGAAGATCTAATTAAATATTTTATACCAAGGAATGCTAGAAGGATGTCACGTTTAAGCTAAAAAGATGGTTTAGTGGTTAAGAGTTTCAAGATTTGCTTTTTGGCAAGTTACAGTTCTTAGGTAAAATTGTATTACCAATATGATTAATAAAAAACTGTTTATTTCAATTTGTTTTTCTTATGCTTAGGACATAATTATGAAATTCGCGAAGGTTCCCAATTTTTGTGTGGCCCTGTGTCAACGCCCACCCAAAGGCTGCGTTATGCATGGGTTATTACAGTACTGGATGATAATTAATTGAGCTGACTCGAATAACGCTAGCATGTGTACCTAGACAGGTGTGCTCACGTAGGAGCAAGTCGTCACGTACGAGAGTCGCGGACGCTATACCTAACTGTATTTCCGTTTGCTCTGTCCGGAGAAACGAAGGGCACCGCGGATGCACTGTGCTGGAGATCGAGCTGTTGTTGTCTAACGACTCAAGGTCATGCGATGCCTCGTCGTGCGACGACTTGCGGGTTCTCCTACTGGAAGATCATAGTAAGTTGTCATTGCATCGTCCCTTTGCTTGAGGGTGCTGCTTGTTTGTTGGCTGAGAATGCAAGCATCTTGCTTCGGCCGGCTGAGATATATGTATCAAACGGGTTTCCTTCTTAGGAGGTAAGCCACGATTTATACGATGTGCTTCCCCTAAAATCTTTCTTTTTATGGTATCAAACGGGTTACCTACTTAAAACCCTAATTCCGTTACTCTTCTCCCTACTGCCGCCACCAGCCTCTTGAGCCTGCGCGGACCTCAGCCATCCTCATGTCGCAGAACAGCACCAGCCCTGGTACCTTCGACAGCATGCCCTGCATTATGAGGTGTTGCGCACCTCCCTCACTGGCGATGAACATCGTGAATGTGTCCTCCATCAAGACACATATTCATGTCGTTCTCTCCAGCTAGTCCTTGAATTACACCAAGTGGTTGACCTACTTAAAGTTCATGGTTGGCAAGTTCGGCCTCCTCTCCCAAATCGACGGCTCCTCCCTGGCCAACATTGATGATGCTGCTTGGGCTCAGGCAAACTGCATTATCCTAACCCGGCTCTATAGCTCCATCCACAAGGACATCCTCGATGTCACCCTCGACCTAGATGACACACGACCTATGGTAGCGCATCCAAGCCCTCTTCTGCGACAACCGGGACACCCACGCCATCTACCTCAACCATCAGTTTTACTCCATGATGCAAGATGACCTCTCCATGGCGGATTACTTCCAACTTCTTAAGACCACCGCCGCCGCCCTCCGCTATGTCAATCGTCCGATCGATGACACAGAGTTGGTCCTCAATGCCCTGCACTGTCTGAGCCAACACCTCAAGCATGCCAGCGTCATCATCTCCTTTTAGGATCCCTTGCCATTGTTCTCCAAGGCGCGGTCCATGCTACCTCTTCACAAGCTGAAGGAGGCGAACGACGCACAGGTTGCCATGGCATTGGCGCTCCTCTCCGTGACAACTTGTGTTGGCAACTCCTCATGCGTCGGTGCCTCCTGTACTCCCTCAGACGGCTCCTCCCGTGGCCGTGGCAAGGGGGAAGACAAGGTGTAGTATTGATTACTCTCTAATAAGGCAATCAGAGGGCAGGTGAATGATTGCAGAAGTCAAACTTAAATTTAAATAATTAACATTTCACCTTAATAAAAAATCTAATTTAACATCAGTATTCCACTCAGAACATACTGTATACACTATAGTAAAATCGATGTAGATCTTAATATGTATTCCACTCGAAAATGATAAATATTGCGAAACCGAGGAAGTAGATGATTAATCAGGTTTTGCTGATAGTTAAGTAGGCTTAGATGTGACTTAATTATGGTGTTGACCTTTGTATATTGATGTCATTTAATTAAGGGAAAACGGCAAAAACCCATCTGCAGTTTTGGGGTTTGTCAAAAAACCCTCGCAACTTGTGTTTTGTCCATCAACCCCTTGCATCTCTTATTTGGTATCAAATTAATACCCCCTAGCATTGTTTGATCTTATGATATAGTGCTTGTGTGACTTCCAAAATGATACATTGACTTCTAAAAATATTTTTTTAGTCTCTTGAACTATTAAATTAGATTTGTCACTCTAGTTTTGCACACTTAAATATGATGAACATTCATAAGTATTTAAACAGGATCCTAAAAGTTGAAATGTTATGCCGATTTAAATAGTCCGCAAGATGTCAGAAGCGATGCTAGATATCACTTCGGCACCCTAGTTACCCTGGAAAGCTATGCAAGCACCATATCGCACAGTCAACAATAGTAGGGCTGTTTTTGACTAACCCTCAAAGTTAGCTTGTGGGAGACTAGAGAAAAAGATGTTGTAGGAGGATTTCTATAAATCCCAGATGTGTTTTTATAATTTTTCTTTTAATTAATTTGACGTTGTTCCCCAATTTAGTCTTTGATGACGCCATACGCTATGCACGTTCCAAGTTACTCACGAACCCATGGAAACAGATCAGATGGAGTGGATTTGCATTCATATTAAAGACACTACACGGTAGAAACGCATCGTTTTTCTATGTGTGCGTATGGATGCTGAGAGGGTACCGAATGAAAAGGACACACGTTCTCAATGTATTGTATGTACTACTCTCTCCATTAAGAAACAGTAGACATATTTTTTCTCGGTCTTCAAAATATATTTATAGCTAAAAACCTATATAGTATGTAATCATTTTGAATTGTAAAACTAATTATATAATTTTTATACACTAAGTATTCTTATAATTTAATTAAATGTTAGTTAAAATATACGAAGTTTGATTTTTTTAAAATATACATATTATTTTTGAATAGGGGAGTATTGTTTTTTTATCTCTAAAGCAATTAATTGTGACATACCTTATCAGCACTTAGTCCTATGATACAAACACAATGCATTTGTATACGGATTTTAGTCCTGGATTTCGTGCGTAAGCAGTATCTTGTACTTCCTTTGATCCAAAATATGTCATTTAGACTTTTCTATTATGTACAAAATATAAGTCGTTATAAAGTTTTGAGACACTTTTTCACCATATTTTTCCTATTTTATCTTTACTTAATTGCCCTAGTTAATGAGGGAGAAAGGATGTACGAGACTTGCATTAAAAGACCTAGTATATCATTAACTGAAGGTTAGCATGCTCATCTTATTCCTTCCTTAATTCTTGTGCCTAAATCGAAAAGGACTTATGTATATTTTATTCTCTCTGGTCCAAAATAAATGTCATTTTAGATTATGTGTAGTCAACTATTTTAAATTTTGGCTACAAATTACTTTTATGTATTGAGTTTGGATACTTAAAAATGGCATGGCTAGATTTGTCTCAAAAATAATTTTATAATAGTATACTTTTGTTATATTTTATTAATATATTATATTAAAAAGTAGTAGTCAAAATTGTATTTTAGAGACTATATCAATATCTAAAACGACACTTATTTTGAACCAAATGATGTAGACCAGAGCGAGTATAAGATTCAACTTCCCTCTCCCATTAATATGGCACCCAATAATGAGTAGCCTCAATGGTAATGCAGTACGCTTGTTACCAGAAATTTGCTAAGCTAGTGTTATGAATAAACATTTTTTAGTGTAACCATATGATCAATTACAAAGAGTAGTGTCCTTTTATCATTTTTATCATGTCATTTTCATGTATAAATACGTAAACACCTCATATGTCAATACAAGAGCTCATTCTATACCCTATTCTATGTTGTGTCTATTCTATACTGCAACACATTATCAACGCGCTAGAGTTAATCGGCCACAAGGTCTATTCCTTGCCAACAGAAGCACAAATACACTGCCAAGAAAAGGGGCAACAAGATAAACAACATCGCAGGAGGCAACCGATCCAAGAGCAGCAAGAGCAATCTGCCGGAGATGGACAACGAGTTGGGCTGTGATTCGACTCTCCTCATGAACTCCATCAACTCCTGCAGCGCCACAATCGGCCTCAACATCCAACCAAGGATCTACACGTTCACATCGGCATCACGAACAAAGGCACGAAGGCCATCAAGAACAGTGTAACCCATTCATAGTGTTGGAGACCGCGTACTCTCTCGTTCTACTCCTGTGCAACCTCAGCAAGAACAAATCAGTCAGCCGTAACAACAGAAAGAGAAAAGGTAAGTTTATGGCATCCATGATCCATCTTACCTCTCTATGACACTTTCACCAACGGCACTACCATCACAGTATACACCCAAAGCACCAATGTCCACCATTGGCATTCTCGATGGAGTCCATGGCACCTCTCCCTTCGCTATCTGGGGTGACGATGGCGTCCATCCTGGTGGAAGGACTTGCTGACAGCCAAAGATGGCCAAATGGGCCAATCGGGCCGGCCCGGCACGGGCCCATCTCGGCACGGCCCGAAATCGGCACGGCCCGATTGGCCCATTTACTGTTACGGGCCGTGCCGTGCCGGCCCGCGTGCCGAGTCGTCGGCCCACGGCACGGCCCAACTGTCACCGTGCCGTGCCGGACCGGCCCACGGCACGGTCGGCACGATGGGCCCAGCCGGCACGATGGGCCCGTTCGGCACGATGGGCCCGTTCGGCACGATGAGCCCGTTCGGCACGGTGGAGGCACGACAGGCCCGTTTGGCACGATGGGCCCGACCGGCACGGTGGAGGCACGACGGGCCAGGTCGGCACGGGAAGGCACGACGGGCCGGCCGGCACAGTGGAGGCACGTTGGGCCCGTCAGCACTAAAAAAATAGGAAAAAATCAAAAATAATAGCTAAAAAAATCCAAAAAACAATAAAAAAATATAGAAAATAAATACATAACATCTTTATTGATTGGTTGCCTCGTTAAAAACCTTTCTACTAGAAGGAAAAAAGAGTACAACCAATGATTATGCTCCGAAAATTACATGGTTTCATTAGAAACCCCAGAATTTTGCTTGCAATTTTTAATATGCTTCGTCAAATGTCCCGTTCCATGTGGAGATCTGGCACCTATTTCTATGCTGCATATATTACACTTAGCAAATCTTACCTGTTCCCCGTTAATTTCTTTGAAGACCTTTTCAAAATGTTGCCACACCCATGACCATGCACGTGAGTTCTCGGCGTCTTGATCCATGAATTGAAATATGGAATTGGTTTCTTAATGTGAAGTGACTACTGGCTACTTGGCTAGCAAATAGGAAAAGAGAGATGGGTGGGCAGGGTGGGCAATGAGAATACATGGAGTTTGAGATGGAGTAGATGGTATTTATAGGCCACGATGAGAGGAGAGGTAGGTGGGGGTGGGGCCGCGGGGGGTATTTTAAAAAAATAAACAAAAAACATGAATAAAAAAAACTTAGAAATAATAGGGGCACATGATTAATTCTAAAAATGAGCTTTATTGATAGGTTGCCTCATTAAAAACCTTTCTAGCAAAGGAAAAAAGAGTACAACCTAGCTCAGAAAATTTAAAATTACACGTTCTCATCAGCATCTAGATACAAATTTTGGAATGATTCTTCAAGCTCAGTATTTTCTGCAGTGTGTTGCATTCGTGCTTCAGCTTGTTCCCAATCCTTTACTATGGTGAGTATTTCAACCATCTCACTTGACAGATTTATTTTTCTCTCTTCGATTATCCTTCCTGTAAGACTGAAGGCAGCCTCAGAAGAAACTGTAGATACAGGAACTGTTAACAAATCTCGCGCTAACAGTGAAAGCACTGGATAATTCGTCTTGTGCTCATACCACCATTGCAGTATGTTGAAGTTTTCTTGTTCGTGGCTGATAACGTCACTGTCGATGAAGGTAGTTAGCTCCCCTCCGGATGTTGGAATTCCGGTGCCCGTAGACGATCGTGACGAAGAGTCTGAACTTCTTGATGAAGAACCTGCACCAAATATTTTCCCCCACGTTGTCGTCTTCTTACTTGTTGTGGGTGCTAGTGGAGGTCGTTGCAGGCGAACTTCGCCATACTTTATTTCATATTTACTATAAACTTCGAATAACTTAGAACGAACATTAGTATAATAATTAGAATAATCATGGCCAAGAGCATCACCTAGAATTGCGAGAACTCTACAGAAAGCTGCAATTTTAGCTCTAGGATCTAAAATAAAGGCAAAGGCGTATAACAAAGGAATTTCTTTCCAATACTTTAAGAATTTAGATTTCATAGGAACTACACAATCTCTTAGAAGATTGTCATTTTCATAGTTGTTTAAATGAGTAGCAATTTCAACAATATTATGCACTACTAAACAAGATGTTGGATAATAAACTCCTAATAAACTCACAGTTGAATCATAAAAAAATTCAAGAAACTCCATTATCCTTTCAGCAACATACCAATGCGCTTCCGTGAGTAAAGTTTGACCCCCATGCTGATGGTAATGTGTATGAATAAACACACCAAATGTACTCTTATATGGTATAATATTTTTAAGCATCAAGAAAGTAGAGTTCCATCTCACCGGCATGTCCAGAGCAAACTTACGTGGACGCACACCCATTGCAACACAATACTGTTTATATGCTGCAATTCGTTGGTTAGAGGAGTTCACAAAAGATATTGCAGTACGAAAATCTTCTAAGTATCGCGATAACCTCTTCAAACCGGATTTTACTATAAGAATGATAATATGACAAGCACAACGTTGATGTAACAAGAAAGATTCAGCATAAGTACTAAACAACGGAGTAAGAATATCCATTGCTCTAGAATTTGCACCGATATTATCTAAAGTGATAGAAAATATTTTATTCGTGAGGCTAAAGTCTGCAACTACTTGAGATATTTTTTCAGCAATATTTTCACCGGTATGCGCGTTGTCAATCAAACGAAAACCTATTATTCTCTTTTCTAATTCCCAATCATTATTAACAAAATGAGCAACCACACTAAGATAATCCTCTCTAGCCCTACCTGCCCATATGTCTGAGGTCAAAGCAACTGAAAATGTACATGTTTGCAACATTTCTTTAAGTTTGCTATGACACGTATTGTAGTATTTTACCATATCCCTACTAGTTGTCTGTCTAGAAACATGCGTGAACCTAGGATTATGAGCTTGCTTAATGTAATCTTCAAATGCAGCAGACTCACCGATATTGAGTGGTAGATCCGCTCTTGCAATGAAGCGACATAGCTCTTTTCGAGCATTGGCAGAGTCGTACTCCCAATGATGAACAGAGCCGTCGGGGTTGTACTGCAACACCGTCTGCTTCATGGCTGCTCCACTCTTTCGCTTGCAACTTATGGCGTGCCTCTTCAAGTGCCCCGTTCCACCCGAGGGCTTTGCAGATAATTCATTTTTACAAATATAACACTTAGCATACCTGACACTTACCCCATCTCCTCTTTGTAGATCCTTTCAAAGTCTTGCCAAACTTCGGAAGTACCGGCTCTTGATCTTTTAGACCCGCTGCTTGCTAATGTGTGCGCACTTGTAGAGCCTGACGATGGAACTGCAGCTGCATCACCTGGATCTGGATGTGAACCAACCGGAGGTTCACCGTCGGGTCCATCATCACCTGCAACACTGGTATCAAAGGGGCTGTAGTCCCCTGTGAGTCCTTGGAGAAAAAAATCATGATCTATGGATGTATCATGATCACCGGCATCCATGATCAATGTCGAATGACACTACAAAAATTGCAAATATTCAGAGTTAGAAATAATCAAGTAATAAAACTAATAATAAAATAAGACTCAACAACGATGCAAAAAAAATCACCAAGATTTCTTCAACTTCAAGATAGCAAGTCAGCAGGATGACGATTTTGGAATTGCTCGGATTTTTTTGCAACAATTCAAACTAATTTTGCCAAATTATCGCTCATTCTCACGAACTTTGAGACAAGAATGAGAGGAGGAAACAAGAGAGAAAATGGTATTGCTGGTGTGGAATGGAAGGGCAAGGTGCTCCTCTATTTATAGGTGAAAAATGGTGATTTTTGCAAATTTTTTCGAATTTTTTGGAGCTCAAACGGTCACAAAACGGCTATAAAATTCAAAAATATCGGGTTAACGGGTTAACGGCCCGTTTAACCCGTTAACCCGCGTGCCCCCACCTACCCATCGTGCCCCCACGTGCCGGCCGGGCTGTGCCCCCCGCGGTGGGCCGTGCCGTGGGCCGCCGCGTGCCGAACCGGCACGGTGGGCCGTGCCGGGCCGGGCCGGCCGTGCCGTGATGGGCCGCCGCGTTCCCGGGCCGTGCCGTGCCGGCCCGGCCCGGCTATGCCTCCTGGGCCACCCGTGCCTGAGCCGGGTCGTGCCGGGCCGTGCTGTGCCCGTGCCGGTCGTGGGCCGGGCCGTGCCCGTGCCAGCCCGACTCGGCCGAGCCGTGCCGTGCCAGCCCGCTGTGCCGCGCGCTCGGCCCAGGCACGACCCGTGGCCTCGTGCCGTGCCGGCCCGGCCCATCTCGGCTCGGGACGGGCCGTGCCTGGGCCGTGCCTATAGTTCCGTGCCTCGGGCCGACCCAGTAAGCACGGCCCATTTGGACATCTTTACTGACAGCCACCACGTGGGCCTCTTCACGGACCTTCGCAGCCACCACGTGCTTCCGCGAGCGACTTCAAATAACGACATGCACCTCAGCGTGTGCCTTCTCCACCCACCGCACACAAGAGGGGGAGGGGGACCATCACCCCCATGGCCATAGAGGATCTGCACACCTGCTATACGACGGCGGCGCCCATCAGCATCGCTTAAGGCACCTGGCCACGATAGAACCGCCTAGATCTCTTTGGGGCGTGGCACTCCAGCGGTGCACCTCGACCAATCGACGTCGCCCATCGCGCTCCTTCGCCAACCAGCAGCCTCCAAGTGACGGCACTCAACATGGCGTGGTGACACGCCCACTTTGATGCCGCATGCAAAGGTTCTTAACCCAATGATAGCCGATGGCCCTCCAACATCTGGTGGAGCTTATCGCGATGTGGCGACTCACCCGCAATGGCACCACACATCACGATGGGCGTGGATGTTCCGCACGAGATCCACACCTCCACTCGCGTTGGCCTTCGGCCAACGCCTCACCCCATCTCACAATTGCCACCAGGAGGCAGCGGCATCTCGACCCAGCGGACAGGGTGCTCCATGTGGCGGCCTGACCTGAAGATGGTTGGCCTGATCCGGTCGCTCCCCTCTCGCGGCTTGCCGATCCAATCCGGTAGCCCTTCTATAGGCGATGGCACGATTGCCCAAAGCGGCAGCGGAGGCACAATGGGGAACGGTTAAACACTAACTGTCGATTGCCTCCTCCTTTATACGAAGCGGGGAGGGTGGAGCTCGAATGGGCCATGGGCCGAAAGGCCAATTGGGCTTAGGCTCAGGTTGCCTTGCCCCCTTATGCCAGCACCTTCAACCAACCTAAGTCCATTTTGCATAAAAACCCTTGGGTTTCTAGCATATTGCAAGATGGTCCAACTACAAATACTGTGTAACTAGTACTTTTCATGTTTAGGTCCTCAATGTTTACAGTAATTGCACATTGTGTTGTTTACTGTGTAACTTCATATTCTAGATCCTGGTTTTCTGGAATATTATGCAATGTTCAATGTGTTTGTTTCTCGCAATCCCAATAACATCCAATTAAGATTCATTTTCTTGCAAGATTATACATTAATTCACCTTAATTAAGCCCAAGGATCTCCTACGCCTAAATATGCTTAATTCAAGCAGAATTAAAATTTAAAATCAAATTAAGTAATTACCTCAATTTAATATTTGTGAAACACAAGGTGATAGAATCAAGCATCTATTGCACCTTTGCAGATTATGCTCCATCACTATGAGGTCCACATAATGTCATTTTGACATTATGACTACCTTCAAAGTTTCCTTCCTAATATTCAATTTTGCATAACACAAGGTAGTGGAACTATAGCATCTACTGTATTTTGGCACATTATCCACCACCACTGTACGGTCTACACCACTTTTGGTGACTACCGTCAACGTGTTAAATCACTACATTAGAGATCTACATCCTTTTGATGATTACATTCTATGTGATTACCTGATATTCTAAATGAGCATAACACAAGGTAATAGGAACATAGATATCTACTGATAAATGTCAAATTATACCTCCTACTACTGTGAGGTCTACACCATATTTGGTGATTATCCTCAATGTGTTAGCTACATAATTTGAGGTCTACACTATATAATTCAAGTCTCAACTTGACTTTACAAATTTTGCATCATTATCACAACATTGCCATGATGATTTTTAATTTACCTACTATAAATTAATCAAATCTGTGGTCAAAATCCATGTACGATACAATGACCGCCAAAGAGTTCGATGAACTCGCACTCAATGGTCACATTTATCCAACATGGGCAATGGACGTTAATGTCAGTCATGTGCCCCGCAAAATAGTAGTGGCACTACCAACCTCCCCAAGAGAGATATCCACTGCTACCAGATCATGTTAAATATGGTGCATTATACATATGGCATCATATCCATCCGGATCTCAAGTTTGAGTATCTGATAGAAGAAAATCCGAGCACTCTGTGGCTAGCTCTCAAAAACATATATGAACAACAGAAGGTAGTCATTCTGGCCGATGTAAATCATGGACACATCTTCGACTCTAGCAGTTTAAGTCTGTCAGAGAATACAATCATGTTATTCATAAAATCTGCTCAAAATTGCATTTTTGCGAACAAGAACCTACATATGCGGAAAAGTTAGATAAAACTTTATCTACTATGCTTCCCGCATATAGGATCTTACAACAATAATACCGTGCAAGAATATCAAGTTTATTCTGATTTAAGTCATGTATTACTTCAGGCCGAAAAGCATGATGAACTTCTTCTAAGAAATCATCACTAGTGTCCAATTGACATTGCTCCTTTACCTGAAGTACATACTAATATCCAGAATAACAAGAAGTTTGATGGCTCTTTCATTAATGGTAAATACAAATGCAACAAAAAATAGAAGCGCTATGCATCGGATAAGGAAAAAGATATTTTTAGATCCAAACTTGACAAATCTATTGTTTGTCGTAAGTGTAGATACTACAAGCACTCTACTAAGAAATATCGTAACCTGAGACATTTAGTTGATCTGTATTTACAATTCATGGGACATATCCAACCTGCTCAAGGACAAAGATTTGAAGCACACTTCAATCTTCAAACTGACTCCGTCAAGGAGGCTAGTTGTTCACAACAAATTCTCCAAAAAATAAGTAACAAACAGACTCTTCTGCAATTAGAAGATCCATGAGTACGGAAAACATGTTTATCAAATTTGTTTCGCACGACATGTTTGGAGATCTTAACTAGTCTCACAATTCCTTACATACCATGTTATCTACATACCATTAAATGTTGTAATACAATATTGTATCAGCTCTATGATACTACAATAAAGTATGTATGTATTATATATATCTGATAAAGAATTTTATATCAAATTCTTCAATTCTATATATAGATTTCTACGGGAGTCAATCAGATGGAGAAAATGTGACTTGTGGATAGCTATACCACACATTCTATACTTAAGGAAATCAAAATATTTTCAAACTCTTACTAAGAGATGATGAAATATTTTGATAATCGTTGGACGCGATATAGTGATTGTTGGCTCTGGTCGTGCAATAATTACTCTCCCTATGGGTACACAAGTCATAATCGTTGATGCTCTATTATATCCTAATTCAACCTGTACCTTACTAAGTTATAAAGATATCTGTCAGAATGGTTTCCATATCGAAACCCATGATGACAACAAAGAGGAATTTCTTATCTTAATCAAAATAATGGATATGGCAACCTTCCCAAAATACTATCTGGATTGTACTATATATACATCAAATTATGTACCACATTGCGTACAAAAATAATTTTTCTATCTTGATCAAATCAAGACTTGGCATGATTGCCTTTGTCACTCTACCTTAGAGATGATAAAAAAAATTATTAACAATTATATTGATCACATTATTCCTAAAATCTTTAGATTTATATGCACCACATGTGTCATAGGGAATTTAATTTTAAGACCCTCTTACCTTAAAATTCAAATTACGCCACCCAATTTCTTCAACACCTTCAAGAACATATTTGTGGCTCTATTCAGCAATATTATGGAACATCCAGATATTCTACAATGCTAATTGGTGCATCTAAAAAATAGTCTCACTCATACGTCCTTATACATAAGGCACTACAATTATTCCAAACTCATTGCTCACATAATTGAAATTAGAGTAAATTATCCTGGACGCAAGATCAAATCCATTCACATGGATAATGTTGTTCCTTAATGTGCATTCAATTATTATTTAGCTTTGAACATTATTGCATTAAGTACCCTATGTGCATATTCATAATGGTCTAGCTGAATATCTAATCAAGAGAATCAATTCATTTGCATGACCAACCATAGAATTGCAATTTACCAATATCTTATTAGTGACATACTTCTTTACACACCACATTATTAAACCAAATTCATTCAAGTGCAATCTACGGCTCTCTCCATTGCAGTTAATACATGGAAATTTAGCTTCAGCCAAGTATTTTCCATCTACGAATCGGTTACGTTCTGCACATACCAATATTACCACCGTATAACATACATCAAAGGGCATTGGGGATACATATAAGGTATAATTATCCGTCAATCATATAATACCTCGAGCCCCTCACATAGGACATATTCATTGTCCGTATACTCATAACAGTTTAAGGACGATTCCCGGTATTAGGGGGAAATTAGTACCACAAAGAATGTTAGGAATCATAAGAGAACGTCATACACATTCATATTTAGTCCTCATATCAATGTAACTGATATCTGAATCCTTATTTAGAACATCTTTTATTTGCAACATATTGTAAATAACCTGCCAAGATACATTTACTGATAACAAATATGTCACGAAATCCTATATTTCTACTAGGAATATGCCGAAAAGAGTGAAAGTACCAAACAAAACCACTCAACTCTCAAAGAAAAATAAGAGAAGGAGAAGTACGGTCACAAAGGGCTTCTTGCAAGCTAACGTGAAAACAGAGGAATCCCTCCTCCAAGACAGTAAATACAAATTAACATCAAGTTGATAGACGCCTTATGGATATTTACTATCCAAACGCCTATGAATGTTTAACATTCAAATACCCAGCACAAATGTGTACACAAATTTAGGCATTGGGCCATGGGAACACCGTAACTCCATTATTTTGGGAAATACATGCAGTTAAATGGGATAATATTTCTATAAACTATATTAATTTTATAGAATCAATCAATACCAAAGACTACAAATTATCGACAAATATTTCTCTTCGAAAATTGCAGAAGATCTTCAATTGGATCCAGGCCAAAATCCATAGTCATAGCAGGGTACCTCAAGCACTCGGACTGGACCAAATAGAAGGAAGCAATTGAGGTAGAATTGCACTCGCTTTAAAAAAAAGTATAATACCTACACCTCTAATGTCTTCCTTACGGAAGCAAAATGGATTTTTATTCCATATGGTAGTTAAATAGTGAGACTAGTAGCACAAGGGTTCATGCAGACACCCAGCATCAATTACGATATTACATACCTCATGGTATGTGTGAAAATTATGTTCTCATATTCAATATCGTTGGCAGATCAAATGAATTGGATAGATTCAAACATATAAGTCTCTAATAGACTTTATATTCTGAAACTAAATACAAATCGCAATATATATTGTGTAAGGTATTCCATGAATTCAAGTAGTTAAGTTGATTATGGTACAAATGACTAAATGAGTTCCTTCTATAGAAGGGTTACTCCAACCACAATAATTACATATGTGTGTTCATAATGAATCCCAATTGGATTTTGTATCATCTCCAAACCACACACGATAAAGTATGTAATCATTTTATGACGGAATTTGAGATGAATGATTTGGATAAAACCAAATTTCAATTAAGTCTACAACTTGAGCATATTCCTTAAGAAATATATATCCATCAGCCCACCAATATCCAAACGGTATTGGACAATCATATCCATCAAAATACTTTTGGTCATTTAATCCCTAAATATGAATCAAGATCCATTCATACATTTAGTTGACAATGAAAATATATTGAACATAAAGTTCTATATCTTAGTATCATCAAAATACTCATGTATCTTGCAAACCGCAACAGGGTTGATATTGTATTTGTAGATAACTTACTAGCTTAAATAGCACAACTCTAATAACACCATTAGGTGAGAGTTAAAGAGGATATTCATATATAGATATCTTTATAGCACCAAAGATCTAGGTTTTTTTATCAGAAAAATCAAGATATAACCATAGTGAGATATCCAGATTCTAGCTATATAACTGGTCACCATAACGTCAGATCATAGTCTGATTTTATGGTGATATAGCCTTTTCATAGAAGTCATCAAAATAAATTCCAATGACTACTTCCATCTATCATTCTAAAACATTATATATGTGTATGGTTTCGCAGAATGATCAACCACATAAAATCATGTGGTATTGATTCTATTGAATTAAAACCATTATCTATGAAGATAATTCCACATGCATGGCTCAAATACAAACATATTACATAAAAGCAATATAACTAAATATATTACTCTTAAATTGTTCTATCCTTGTAATAGAGAGATAGAAATCTTGCAAACTAAATTATATGATTTACTCTCTAAGTTCTTATCAACTTTCACATTCCAAATTCCAATCTTGCAATCTTATATTGAGCACAAATGGTGGCCTGCACTTTGATATCGGCTTCACGTTACTGGTCCTTTGCAAGGGCTAAGAATGCTTCATCCAAACAAGATAGTGCGTCGGTAAGCTGATTCTGCTCAAGATGAGCAAGAGCCATCTTGTAGCATTCTGCAGCAGGAGCACCACGCGGTACCTGTAATCATGGATAAGGGTGTCAAGGAAGGCAATCCAAACCCATCAGATTCCTTTTCAGGAAAAACACAGTACCTGGCCAGGGCGCACAGCAGTAGGTGCTGGAGGGCGAGCAGCTTGCTTTGCCACTCCAGGACCCTCGAGAACACAGATCAATTGGTTGTGATGGAACAGGAATGGCAGGTTGAAAGCCCTGTGGCTGTGAAGGAAGAGCTTGGGGTTGTGAAGGAAGTGGCTGTGGGGGAACACCACCATCGGGCAGGCCAATAGAGTCCATAGGAATGCCTGGTTGCGGAGGAAACTGGGACTGTTGAGGCAGTGCTTGTGGCAGCACCCTACCATCTTAAAGGCCAACGATAGCCATCATGTTTTGATTAGGTACTGGTCGGCCTTGATTCATTCCAGGAGCAGGTTGAGCCATTAGTGACAGGATTATTCCAGGAGGGAGTAGTTGAGCCGCAAGTTGCTGTGATGGTATAGTGTTCTGGAAGAAGTCCTCAGCGATAGGTCCAGCCGTCATTCCCATGCCTGCGATAACAGGACCTGTGGTACCAGAGGGTGCTTGTGGTTGCACTAAAGCATTTGTTCCAAACAAATCAATTGCAGCAATTGGCACTGCTGGAGAAACAGCTGCTGCTGGACCTCCTGGCTGCGTAGTGGTGACCCTGATAATGATCTTGTCCTACTCAGTGGAGGACCCAAGCCTAGCTGTTAGTGGCTTCTTTCAATTTGTTACCATCAACAGTAGATGCAGCCGGCTTATCACGTATCCTTAGATGTATCTTTTTAGTCTTTGAGGTTGACTCATCTTCATCACTACTTCCACCATCAACACCATACAAAGTCTTTTTAAACTCCTCAGCAGCTTTTGCCTGTTCATCAGCAGATGCAATTTGGACTCCCAGCTGCCTGGCCAGAGTATCACCAACCGAATCACCACCAGCAATTGCTTTGTTTTTCTCTGCTGATTCGGAAGACGCCAGCTGTGCATTATCACTACTGGCTGCTGCTATAGCTTTAACCAGACTCTTTTGACTTACTTCCACAACATTAACCTGACCCTTCATCACACCCAGGTACATACCAATATGATCTGCAATAACGGATGGAATACCAGCAAGCTCCCATTGAGGTATACTCTTAATGTTGGTAGGTGTTTTGATGTCCCAGTTTCCACCTGCCCATTCAGGACCTTTAGGGACCATACTTTCAGCGGCAAAGTTGGCAAATACATCCTGCGTCCATCCAGTCGAACGAACTCTTAATATTCTCTCAAGGTATCGCCTCAGCTCAGAATCTGTAGCAGATTCCTCCAACTTTTGTGCAAGGCGTTGCAATGCACTAGGGTTCAGGTGACATATAAATAGATCCAGCATGCTCTCATGATCTGCAATAACCTCAAATGTTTCTTTTGCACTGTCAAACTGACCGTACCTGAAAATATGTAGTGAATGTTATGCTGTAATTCTTGTGAGAGCAGGTCTCTTTTCAAAATCAGCACAGAAGAAAGTAGAAGCAACAAAAACAAAGCAACTTGTACAAAGCAGTAAAGAGTTGAATGATATTAAAGAAAAAAAGAAATCATTTAGTCATGGTCCACACAACAACGACAAGCCTTTTAGTTCCAAGCAAGTTAGGTAGCCTAGAGATGAAACCCAACAAAGAGGAATAACTTATATAAAAGTATAAAATGGTGTTAATAATAGCAAGAAAGATTATTATTAGTATTATTCATCAGCAGCGGGCATGCATAATGGTCAGATAGATATCTAAAACAAGCACACAGAACAGATTGCTTTATATTGAATAAAGAAAAATTCTACATGACTGGTTTGCTAATCATTCTGACAACCAGGTAATTTGCTAGATGAGCGCCTAGCCCATCACGGAACATTTTACTAAAGTGACTAGCATGGATTATGGATTCTGTCTGTAGCAGAGCAACATGGGAATATCACAAAGCAAATTTAGGAAAGGTTCTGAAAGTTCAAAGTGCATCTTTAGTGCCTCTAATCTGTCGGCTATGCCCAGGAACCCACACACACAAGCGAACGCGAGGTAGAAGAAGCACAGTAGATTTTCCGGCGACGAACTCGCCTGTCTCTTAGCTAGATTATTCTCTGGACTTTGGCACCAGGAAACGATGGAGTACAAGGGCTATTTAACAGTCAGGGGACGCACAACTCGGAGCCACGAACTCCCTGCCCGGCCAGCTCGCCATGATCCGCACGATTCGGTCTTCAACGTCCCGAGCACCACACGCTCGTTCCCGGATGACTCGGACTCACCGATGCGAATGCACCGCGCTCTCTACGACACACACGCACTGACCAGAACATATCTCGGTCAGGTTTATTTTCCTAACAATCACCCCCCTAAACCTGACATCACCATACGCGCTGACTCATAGCAGGCATGGCTCCTCGTCGGCGTCCGCGAGGAGGGCCCTCTCCTTCTTCGGCTCCCGGTAGTCCCTGGCGAGGTGGCCACGAACGCCGCAGTTGAAGCACCTCCCTCGGTTGCGGCGCTCCGAACGCCCGCTGGTCCCCGAGCACGTGCTACTGCCGCCGTTGTCGTCGACGTGGCTGCCACTGCCCTTGTCGCCGCCGCCTCCGCGCCGCGCATTTCCGCCGCGCCTCGCATCGCCGCCGTGCGCACGCTCCTTGCCACTGCGCCGGCGAGCTTCCCACTGCTCCTCAGTGAGCAGCAGACGCCCAGCACCCCCCGTCTCCTCATCGACGTCGCGAGGCTCCTCCGCCACGCGCAGCCGTTCGACGAGCTCCTCCACGGACATGGTGTTGAGGTCCATAAGCATCTCGATCGCCACCGTGACCTGCTTCATCTTCTTTGGGACCACACGCAGGATCTTCTTCACCACACGGCTGTCCTCCATTGCCTCGCCAAGCTCGCGCAAGCTGGCGACAAGCCCGTTGATGCGCATCGGGAAGTCGTCGACGGACTCCCCGTCGTGGAACGTGACGTTCTCGAACTCCTTCAAGAGACGTTGCACGTTCGCGGACTTCACGCGATCATTGCTGACCCTCATCATCTTCACCGCCTCTCACGCTTCTTTCGCCGACTTCTTCACGGCGAGCCCGGCCTTCATCTCCGGCGGCACCGCGCGCAAGATGGCGGCCAGCGCCCGCCGATCCTTGGCGCGCTCGGCGCTGACGGCCTCCACAGCATCCCAGAGCTCCAACGCCTCTAGGCTGACCTGCATGACCAATGACCACTCATGATAGTTGGTCTTGGTCAGCAGCGGCAGCTCAACTGCGCCGGTGTTGGGGACGACGCGCTCCGCCGCGATGCCGGGCTTCTGCGGAGTGCCGGACATCTTCGTTCCTTGCTCTGGTACCAATTGTCGACTATGCCAAGGAACGCACACACACAAGCGAACGCGAGGTAGAAGAAGCAAGCGAACGCGAGGTAGAAGAAGCACAGTAGATTTTCCGGTGACGAACTCGCCTGTCTCTTAGCTAGATTATTCTTTGGACTTTGGCACCAGGAAACGATGGAGTACAAGGGCTATTTAACAGCCAGGGGACGCACAACTCGGAGCCACGAACTCCCTGCCCGGCCAGCTCGCCATGATCCGCACGATTCGGTCTTCAACGTCCCGAGCACCACATGCTCGTTCCCGGATGACTCGGACTCACCGATGCGAACGCACCGCGCTCTCCGCGCTCTCCACGACACACACGCACTGACCAGAACATATCTCGGTCAGGTTTATTTTCCTAACATAATCTACTTTGACAGTGTTTGTTGGCCACTCATTGTGAAAGTTGAAAATTTTAGGGCATGTCTCATGTCTAAAGTATTAGGAAATTGGTTGTCACAAAATGTAACCAAAAACAAAGATTGAACTACCTCTAAAATACTTCAGTATTTGGTTGATTCAAAAATGTTATATTGGACAAAAGTTATGAATATTTGCAATTTAGCCATACAAGTGAGGACAATATCCTTATTAAGATCAGGTAGAGATGCCAGCAGAACGTACTCTATACATGTGTATCCCAACTCTCAGAAACGCTGGAACAGATGGGAAGCGGGAGGGCATTGAGGATAATCTCTGGAACGCAGGAACTCATCTTTCAGAATTGACAGAGCGATAGAGAACCAGAGAGCTTTGATTGCATAATTGCAGCGCATGATCTAAAACAAATCGGGAAGAATATTAGCAATTTATCACGAGCAAAAGAGAAAATGCTGTCAATAAGAGCACAGATTAAGCTCACTTGGGTAAACTGAGGTCCTGCTTGAGATAATGATACAGCAAGGTCTCCACAAACAGGAGATCCGTTAGCTAATATGTCCAATGACCTTGGAGTAATGCGTAACCTATCAAACCTGCAAGAAATGAGAACCAACAAATACAATGTAATGAGAACATGGAGATCCAACCAATACAAAAACTATGAGAAAGATTCTGCTAATCAGAACAAGTACATAGACCATTAACAATCACATAGCATTACCACTGTGCTATATTCAACAAGAGTAATTAACTAGCATATTAAAAAGTGGACAGCGGAATCAAGCAAAAAAAAAATACCTTGAGGTTATTTGGTACAGAACTTCTGAAACATCAAGTTTTAGCTCACAGTGTTGCTGCACGGTAGCAAATCCAATAAGAAGAGGTTCAAGAAGCCCAAATAAACAGCTCTTTATTTCCACTCCCGTTTTCTGTCTTAGATTTATATCTGTCGGATTTACAAGCAGCAGCCGGTCGTTCAATGCACCAAGTAATACTGCAGATATAAAGGGCATATGGTTTAGTACAGCACAAACTGTGTAATAAAATAAGCACGACAGGATCGAATATGAGACACGATTTTTTCTGGGAAAATCCTTACGGGAGAAAACCACAGGTGCCAATCGGTGATCTTCACTATATCAAGGATGTGTACAGTGTAGGGGATTACAATGAGCGTCTTAGCTCTCCTTGCAGCTTACAAGATATATTTATAGGGGTGGACACATACGACTCAAGTCTAATACAGACTGTTCTGGAACATAGGCCGAATGTGTCCCTTGTATGTCCCAACAAGAATTCGGATCATAATCCAATAAATTCCACCTTGAGACGAATTCTATATTGTAGCAAATAAAGAATAATTAATGAACTCCCTTCAATAATAAATATCATCGATGCCAAAAATCTTTAGGACTCAAACTGTAACACCAACTAAACTTGAGCATAGCTCAAATTAAGTAGCAGAAACTGGTTTTATCATCATATCAGCAGGATTATCATGAGTGCTTATCTTGCATATTTTAATATCACTTTGAGCAATAACATCTCAAATATAATGATACCTCACATCAATATGCTTTGTTCTTTCATGAAACATCTGATCTTTTGTAAGGCAAATAGCACTCTGACTATCACATAATATATTATCTTCATAAAGCTCAGTGTATAAACCTCTCAGCCAAACAACTTCTTGGCATGCTTCAGAAATAGCCATATATTCAGCTTCAGTAGTTGATAAAGCAACAATAGCTTGCAAACATGCTTTCCAACTAACAACACAACCATCAATGGTGAAAATATAACATGTGAGAGATCTCTTCTTGTCCAAATCACCAGTATAATCTGAGTTAACATAACCAACAAGTGCATCTCCAAATTTCCCAAACTGCAAACAAGCATTAGAACTACCACGCACATATATGAAAATCCACTGAACAGCTTTCCAATGCTCTTTGCCAGGATTAGCCATGAATCTACTAACAACACTTAGTGCATAAGATAAATCAGGATGAGAACAGACCATGTCATACATAAGTGAACCAATTGCACTTGAATATGGAACTCTAGACATGTACTCAACATCATAATCTGACTCAGAACATAACGCTGAAGATAATGTAAAATGTGCAGCTAATGGAGTACTCACTGGTTTTGCATCATGCATATTAAAACGACGAAGGACCTTCTCAATAGAGCCTTGTTAACTAAGATATAATTTGCCAACTTTCCTATCTCTAATGATCTCTATGCTAAGAATTTTCTTTGCTGCACCTAAATCCTTCATTTCAAATTCACTACTCAATTGTGATTTCAATTTGACTATTTCTAATTTATCCTTTGCAGCAATCAACATATCATCGACATAGAGAAACAAATAAATAGTTAAACCATTAACAGTCTTCAAATAGACATAACTATCATAATCAGAATGCTTAAAACCATTAGAGAGCATAAAGGAGTCAAACCTCTTGTACCACTGTCTATGGGATTGCTTCAAACCGTAAAGAGATTTCTTTAATTTACAAACAATGTCTTCTTTTCCAGAAATAACAAAACCTTCGGGTTGATCCATATAAATATCTTCATCTAACTCCCCATGTAAAAATGCAGTTTTAACATCTAATTGCTCAAGATCATAATCACGCATAGCAACAATACTGAGTAAAGTGCGAATAGAACTATGCTTCACAACAGGGGAGAAGACATCATTATAATCAATACCTGGAATCTGACTATAACCTTTAGCAACCAACCTTTGCTTTCTATCTTGCTGCTTCATTAGGAGAAATACACTCCTTTCTTTTGAAAATTCACTTGCAACGAACATGCTTCTTCTCTTTTGGCAATTTGATTAAATCCCAAATACCATTCTTTTCAAGTGACTCCATTTCATCTTGCATTGCAATCATCCAATTATTGCAATCAGAAGAAGTAATAGCTTCATTATAATTAGAAGGTTCTGCATTACCTTCAACTTCTTCTGCACAATTTAAAGCATAGGCAACAATATTACACTCCTCAATTAACCTCTTGTGTGGATTAATTTGTCTTCTAGGCCTATCAACTGCAATAAAATATTGTGTAGACTGCACAATAAGAGAAGGTGGAACACTAGACGAATCATGATCAGTAAATAAATTTTCAGCAATAAGTGCATCTTGGACAGCAGCATCTGATGTACTTTCTGCATTAGTAAAATGCTCCACCTGTACGCTAGAACTCTGCTGACTCTGAACAGGAGTATTAGGCAACATAGCAGATTCATTAAATACCATATTCCTACTAATCACCACCTTTGGTGTTGCAGGATTACACAATTTATAACCTTTAACATCAGATCTATAACAAAAAAGATACACTTAATAACTCTAGGCTCCAATTCACCATTATCAACGTGAGCATAAGCAACTCTCAATTCTTAATAATCAGATGGAGAACCAGACCATACCTCAATTGGAGTTTTCTTATCAATGACAATGTTTGGTGATCGATTAATAAGATAGGAAGCAATGGAAATGGCTTCAGCCCAAAAACGCCTATGCATACTTGCATTAGACAACATACAACGGACCTTCGAGATGATAGTTCTGTTCATACGCTCAGCTACACCATTTTTTTGTGGAGTACCAGGAATAGTGTAGTGCCTCACAATGCCTTCAGACTTACAATATGAATCAAATTCATCAGAACAAAATTCCATCCCATTATCAGTGTGAAGTTTCTTTACCTTCTTTTCAGTTTGCCTTTCAACCATAACCTTCCACTTTTCAAATGCTTTAAATGCTTCTGATTTATGCTTCAAGAAATAAGGCCAAACTCTCCTAGAGTAATCTTCAATAATAGTTAACATATAACGAGAACCACCTAGCGAAGGCCTACGAGATGGTCCCCATAAATCAGAATGCACATAATCAAGAATACCTTCTGTTGTATGAACCGACGTGTTAAATTTCACCCTCTTATACTTGCTAAAAATACAATGCTCACAAAATTTTAGCTTGCTGATGCTATGTTCATCAAGAAGACCTCTCTTACTCATTTCTGCCAAACCAAGTTTACTCATATGCCCAAGACGCATATGCCATAGATTAATTGCATCAAAATATGATAATAAATGTGAACTTACAACGGCATCACCTGTGATCATAGTGCCTCGAAGATGATATAAATTGGCAGACTTTAAATCACCTTTTATTACAATAAGGGAACCTTTTTTTTCACCTTTAAAATACCATCTCCACCTGACCAATCATACCCTTTATTATCAAGAGTACTCAAAGATATAAGATTCCTTTTCATATCTGGAACATGCCTCACATCTGTCAAAGTTCTAACAATGCCATCATGCATCTTTATCATAATTGATCCAATTCCAACAATTGGACATAGGTTATCATCACCCATCCTAACAGAACCAGCATCTTGAACAGAATTATAAGTGGTGAACCAATCTCTATGTATGCATATATGGAAAGACACAGCAGAGTCAATAATCCATTCATCACCACTACTAGCACATCCAGCAAAAGCAACGAGAGTCTATCCATCAGAACTATTATCAGAAGCAGCAACATAAGCTTTACCTTCTTCATTAGATTTACCTTTTCTCTTTTCTTCATTCTTCAACTTGTAATATTCAGATATGTCATGATTATTTTTCTTACAATACTTGTAGAATTTTTCTTTACCTCTGGACTTCGAACGACCCTTGTAACCGTTTGAACTTTTATCTCTTTGGCTATTATGCAAATTCTTTTCTTTTGTCCTGCCACGTACAATCAAACTTTCTCCATTAGAAGTAGAGCCATCAGAAGACACCATCTGTTTCATCTTTTTCTTGGCATGCAAGGCCTCATAAACTTCTTTCAAAGTTAGTGTATCATGACTGTATAATATGGTATCTCTAAAGTTTGCAAAAGAACTAGACAATGAGCACAAAAGAATAAGACTCAAGTCCTCATCATCCTCCATGGATTGTAGGTCAGCAATGATCTCCTTAAAGACTGAAAGATGATTCATGGATTGTAGGTCAGCAATGATCTCCTTAAAGACTGAAAGATGATTCAACACAGAACCACCCTCTTGTAATTTGTGCATGAACAGCTTCATCTTCAGATGCATTTTGCTGGTCAGATCCTTTGACATGCAGATTGATTTCAGTTTTAACCATAGAAGAGCAGCGGTTTTCTCCTGCAAAACCTCCTGCAAAATATTATTTGATAAATGGAGATGAATTTGTGACAAAACCTTACGATCCTTTCTCTTTTCTTCATTAGACCAAGACTTTTGATCTTTGTTTTCAAAATTATCAAGCGCATCATCCAGATCAGTATGTGCAAAACAGCTCGCATCTTGACTTGCCATAGAGAAAACCTTGTATCTCAGTCTAACAGCGGAATATCATACTTCAAAGAAGTCATAGAGAAGAATAATCAACAACAAAATAGGTTGCAACTCTCTGGTACAACCATGTGTGAACAAAGCAATAAACTGCAGAAATCCTGATACACTTCGTGTACGTGCAGCAATCAAATCAGAAACCAATCTCCTGGTACCTTTCCTTGGGTGCATGTAGAAAATTTGATTTTTTTTTCACGTCTTCGGTGTTGGGTTTCGGCTGAGATCTCACCTCAAGACTTGATCGGATTCTTTTTTCCAGGTGCTTTGCGTGATGGGCGATACCGATGCTTTCTGGTACTACTTTTCACCGCGACCGGCACATGCATGCGCCGCGACGGCTTCGATCGATTCAACGAGAAGGGCTTCGGTCGATTCGCCGAGAAGAATCCGAGACGGTAGAAAAAAGAACATCTTTTTTTATGTTTCTCGTGTAGATTTAATCTGGCTCTAGTACTATTTATAATAAAACAAGCACGACAGAATCAAACACGAGACATAATTTTTACGTGAAAAACCCTTACAGGAAAAAACCATAAGCGTCAATCGACAATCTTCACTATATCAGGGATGTGTACAATACAGAGGATTACAATAAACGTCTCAGCTCTCCTTGCAGCTTACAAGATATATTTATAGGGATAGACACATATAACTCGAGTCTAATACGGACTGTTTCGGAATATGGACCGAAGATGTCCTTTGTATGTCCTAATAAAAATTCGGGTCATAATCTAACAAATTGATAGGAGGAAAAAGATAGTAACATATTGATAGCATGCTAACAGAACTGGAAGCATCACAAAGAATCTATGTTGATCATTAAAATTAAAAATGGAACTTCGAATTCTCATATTATAACCAAAAAGTTGTATGGAAACTACTGGATCTTACCTGAACGAGGGAAGCTAGTGGAGAGGATTGATCGGACTTTGTTGTCCCACCCAAGCATACTTATTGAAGTGCTGGTCCAACCCACGACATAGAACGAAAGTACATAGTGGTTAAGTGCTCAACAAAGTAAAGTGGCAATTTAAAACATAAAATAAACATGCTAGCATAATTTTGTATTACAGATAAGAAGGAAGAGTGGGGGGAAGGTAGATGCAAGACTTCGTACAAAAGGATATTGATGGGAGACCCGATCAAATTTTGTTGAGCTGCTTGATAGTATGTCAAGATCAAAGTGCTTTAAGCAACTCGATGTTTGACTTCACAAATGATGAACATTTCATTAGCACTGAGATCAAAGTAGCACCGAGATCAAAGTAGCACCCTGTATTGGAAAGGGGAGAAACAATGAACAACACAACCATGTTTTTCCGCTCACAATGATATATAAGGATACTTACATGCCAATCATAATTGGCCTCTCAGTTGATACATCCCATGCCAGGAGAGTACCACCTCTATCACCAACAAATATCCACTCTATGGTCGGATGAAACCCAAAAGCACCAGCTCCCATTAGCTTAATTGTACTGTCAACAGCAACTGAAAAAATTGTGTAAATTAAGAAGCTAACAGGTGGATAATCATACTAAAATATATGAATATAAAGTACAGCATCCTACGTTGCAAGGTGTAGTGTACAACATATGTCTGGATGTTGTAGGCTCGTATCAAGCCTTCAGCATAAGCTACATACTAAAATCATAAGCTTGTATGTCAGATATTGGAAAAGGCAGAATACAAGACAACATAGAATATTGCTGTGTGCAATCAACAACAAGAAGCAAGTAAACATATGATTGTTTACCAAGACAGGGAGGCGGGGATGGCAAGCCAGGTTAACAAGCCAGGTTAACAATAGGCTTTTTAAGATCAGTCTTTATTTTTGTTGGCGGTCTCCCTCCTTCAACAGTCCCAACAGCTAGAAGAAACCAAAAGGTTAACACATGGAAGTGAAACTTTTAAAAACAAAATCAAATGGAGGACCACTTTAAGCCTCCTAACACACAAAAAATAACCTGCAAAGCTAAGAGAATAACCTGTGTCAATGCAAGATGGACTTCTGTATCTATTGAAACATGATCTGTTTTTTTTCCCAGGCGAGTGCAGCACAAGTGTCTGCTCCGTGGCGAAATCACAGGATCTGATTGCAGCATCCTGCAGAACAAGAGATAAGGGGGGGGGGGGGGTGTCAAAGGTTGAACAAGCTATTAATAGAAGGTTCAAAACTCACAACCAGTAGATCATAGCAGTGCATGCACTCAGAACTTGCTAGAGAATAATATTGTTAATGCTACATGGCAGATAACTAGTTAAAAAGGGCACAAGAATATTCCTAGTTGCCTAATAACAAGAATGAAGCATCATCACTTTTCTGACTTTCTGTGCACAGTACCGCAAGCATTTGCCTTCTTGTGGAGTTAGTGACAAAAAAGTGCTTCACAGTTCTAGCAATGGATGGAATGACTTCTTCAGAAAGAAAAAAAGTGAAGCACTGAGACAGACCTCAAGAATAGCAATGACAACATGACTAGTGGTAGGGCTATACGCCATACGAACAGCACGAGCGCTAAGGTCAATCGAAGCTATCTTGCTTCCCATCAGATCATCGAATTCTGCAAGCAAATGAGAAAATTGAGACAACTCGGAAGATCCATATGCATCATACACAAGCCAAATAGCAACTAATTAAAGCACTCCATTGAGTTCTACAACAAACTACAGCAGTACTTCTATGTTAACAGTATTTAACACTTGTTACCTTGACTGGAATTGTGAAGAGAAGAGCATATCCGTCCAATAGATTTGATGACAATATATAGAGCCAGTCCTCATGGGCCAGAATAATATGTTACCATACCAAGATAATATGTTATCATATATACTTAATACCCCCTCAAACTCAAGTGGTATCAGAGCCTCAGAAAAACTGAGTTTGAGTAGATGAAGTCGATGATGTGTTTGAGTTTGTGCTTTGGTGAAGAAGTCTACAACTTGCGACTCTAATGGCACATACCGAAGAGTAATGATTTTCTGATGACAATGAGACCGAGTAAAAGAAGCATCAACACCAATATGCTTTGTGAGTTCATGCTTCACAGGATCATTTGTAATGTGTATAGCACCAGTATTATCACAGAGAAGAGGTATAGGTGCTTCACAAGAGACCAAAATCAACCAACAACTAACAAAGCCATACAATCTCTGAAGTGGTAGTGAAAAGAGCTCAAAGTTCTGCCTCTGTACTGGATCGTGATACAACAGCCCGTTCTTAAGACTTCCATATAAGAGAAGTACCAAGAAGAATACAATAGTCAGTGACAAAACGTCAATCCATCAGATCACTCACCCAAGTGGAGTTCGAGTAAGCATAAAGCTTAACGTAATACCCGAAGCAAATGACCAAAATGCACAAAAGTAAGAGCACTCACAAACTGACTCAAAATATAAACTGCATGTGCAATATCAGGTCTGGTAACAGTGAGATAAACAAGACTACCACAATACGACGATATCGAGAGGGGTCCTCAAGGTGTGTACCATCAGTAGGATGAAGTTGCAAATGAAGCTCCATAAGTGTAGCAATTGTCTGATTATCAGTAATGTCAGAGCTAGCCATGAGATCCTGAATGCATTTATATTGAGAAAGATATAAAACTTTTTCAAAACTCATAACTTCAATCCACAATAAATAACTAATAGGGCCTAAATCAGACATCTGAAACTGCTCACTGAGTTGCTTCTTCACATGAGCAACATGTTCAACATCATCTCCTGTAATCACATATCATCAACATAAAGGAGAAGCAAAGTACGCACTTTTGGAGATAGATGAATAAATAAAGGAGAATCATGATTACTAGGGGAAAAAACAACAACATGTATAACAGAAACAAACCGCTCAAACTAAGCACGAGGAGCTTGTTTGAGGCCATATAAAACTCGACGAAGACGACAAACATATCTTGTAGGAGCATCAACGCCTGGGGGTGGCTGCATATAAAATTCCTCATTCAAATCACCATGAAGAAAAGCATTCTTAATATCCATCTGAGAAATAGTCCAGGAATGAGTAGCAGCTACTGCAATCAAGGTGTGAACTGTGGTCATGTAAGCAACAGGAGCAAATGTCTCATCATAATCACGACCTTGGTCTGTTGAAAACCTCTAGCAACAAGACGAGCTTTGTATCTCTCAATAGAACCATCTGACTTTGTCTTCATGAAATGGATCATGATAAAATATATTTTAGGTATCTAGGGAAGATTCACTTGGAAGTAACTATTTCCTAGATACCCATGCGGGGGACTTCACGGCTGAATGAATCAACCTGAAAAATCCCTTGTAGTCAACTTTATTTGATGGTAGCTTTGAGGATTCTAAATATGACTATTGCTTTCCTATTAGCTGTTTTTGCATTAATTGCGACTTCCTCAGTCTTAGTAATTAGGTGTACCCCTTGTATTTGCCTCTCCTGGTGACAATTTTATTAAAATAAAAGATTTATCAATTTTCATTAAATCCCTTTTCTACTCCTAACGTGTCTCGCATACGTATAGTATCTACAAATTTAACTTATACCCACTCATTTGGTGATAAGCTTGTGCCTGTTTGGAGAAATCATCATAAATTATTAAAGTACGTCATTCGCGGTACATAAAATACTCAGCTAGGGCTGCTCCCGTATAAAGAGCGAGGTATTGTTATCCAACTAAAGGATTTTCTCTTTTTTTTCATTCATCATTATTCTATTTATTCTGACCTTCATATCTCGATCGAGATAGTGGACATAGGATGCCACTCTTTAAAATGAAAGAAAAAAGGAGTAATCAGCTCATTTTTTTAGCAATTTTTATTTCTTTAAATAAAAAATCTTGTATGTGTATGAGAGTACATGCAAGGGGGCAACCCTATCATTTGAGCGAAGTGTAGACAGAAATACCTAATATGGAGTGACGATTCCTCTTTACCGAAGAAGCCTGTGCTCGAAATAATCGAGCATAGCCTTTTCTAGTCAAAATGTATCATTCAACACACTTCCACTGTAGCATTTGGGTGGATCCTCTTACCTCCTCTCGAACCATAATAGACTAGTATTATTATTTGATCATTGAATTGTTTATTTGTCTTGCAAAATAAAGGGTTTCATTTTTAGACTTTATTGGTTGATCCCATCTTTTACAGAATCAATTCCTTTTTTGAATGTACAAAAATTTGGGGAGCTCAACATGTCTGGAAGCACGGGAGAACGTTCTTTTAATCCTTTTCCTCTAAATAGCATATTGAGGAAGAATATACATTCTCGCGATTAGTATCCAAAGACTAATTGAATTTAATCTTAAACACCCAAGTACATGTGATAGGGTCTGCATGAGATGGTATGGGAACAAGATCCCAAGTACATGTATGTTCAAGTGCAGGAAACTCCTCAGACATAGCAGACTGCCACTCAGAAATACCAGATGTCTCCTGATAAGTAGATGGCTCTGCAGCTACAACTGCACTCACACGAGGAAAACCCAACCTGTCAGGAGCCGCAATAGTAGCACGATCACGTAGATTATAACGAGGACCAGTAGGCAACTCATCAACAACATCAGAATCAGTAAAGACAGGAGCATTAGGATTGGCCGAAGAGGTGGGATTGGACAGATGATTAGAAGGAGTTGTGGTCCAACGAGTATACACATGGATGATAGGTGGAACATATGGTGGAGCTGAATCCAGAGCAGGGATGGGTGGAGTAGCAGAAGCCGAATCAGAGGTGGGTTGAGATGGAACAAGGGCATGATCAGCAGACGGAGGAGGAAGACATAGGGAAAAAGTGGACTCTGTGGGAGATGATGTGGGCTGAGTGAAAGAATTATAAAAGAAGGGACAATCCTCAACAAAAGTCACATCACGAGAAATACGCATACGACGAGAGGAAGGATCATAGCAACGATAGCCCTTATGCTTAGGACTATATCCAAGAAAGACACTCAACTAACTAGGCATACAACTTAGTCTGCTCACGAGGTGCAAGCTGGACATGTCAAGTACAACCAAAAACCCAAAGATGATCATAGTTAGGAGTGCCAAAAAGAGCCTCACTAGGGCATTTTTTGGGCAGCTTTGAAGATGATTGCCGATTGATAAGGTATACAGCTGTAGAAACAGCTTCACCCTAGAAATAAGAAGGAACAAAAGATGCAATGAGGAGTGTGCATGCAGTCTCTATAAGATGGCGATGTTTGCGTTCAGAAACACCATTTTGAGCATAAGCCCCGGGGCATGAGAGTTGAGCAAGAGTACCCTCAGAGGTGAGAAATTGACGGAAGACAGAGGAGATATATTCTCCTCCAGAGTCAGAGCGAAAGACTTTATTGGCAATAGAGAACTGAGTATGAACCATACGAGCAAAAGATAGATATATAGAACGCAACTGGGAGCGATGTCTCATAAAATAAATCCACGTATATCGAGAATGATCATCAATAAAAATGACATAATAACTATGACCACCTTTTGAAGCAAAAGGTGAAGAACCACATACATCGGAATGAATAAGATCAAAGGAGAATATAGGAGTTGGAACTGTTTGCCAAGCTTGCAACCCTTACAATGAATAGTGGGCTCAATGGACGTAGGACCTAAATGACCCTGACGAACTAAAGTAGACAGACGCGATCCACACAAGTGACCAAGATGATGATGCCACTTGGCAAAAGATGAAGTGGAGGACGATGCAGCAGATGACACACGAGTAGTGGAGCTAGTGGAAGAACGAAGGCGCAAGATGTCTAGAACGTAGAGAGTATAAAGATGAAATGAACCAACACACTACTTGTTGTAGCATCCAAAATTTGAGGTCACCAGATGCGTGAGTGTGATACTAAGGTTGTTAAGACCAACTTATTCTGATGATACCATGTTTTTCAGCATCCTAAGCCAAGAATATGCTAGTTATCCACAGATAATGGACGTGGCTACACGGTACAAAAACTGAATTATAAAACCTAGTGAAATGTAAGTTTACACCTCATGCGGTTACATGGTACCTTGTACCAAACCCCAGGTGTTTAACTACCAAAATCATCACCGAAAGCACACATCAAGCTATGGAACTGATCTATAAATTAACCAATCCGTTACTGCAGGTTCGTGGTACTCCATATGACGGGTGAACATTACTTGAGCGATAGAATTGTTTAAAAATGGGATCCAACAGAGGTGACTACAGTTGAGTCACTAGAGATCATCATCTCTTAACGTACCTGTCAACTGACCGACTCCCTAATTCCAACTCCCTCCATTCCATCACCCGAGCGAACCCAATTCAAGTGTCCCCCCACCTCAGATCAGCACCGGGACAACCAACACACTGCACGAGCACCCCCTTGGTGCTCCACCCAAGTACCTAGGATGAGGCTACAGTGACTGAGTCAAAGCAGCGTAAGAGAGAACGCACCGACGATGTGGGTGCCGATGGCAACGGCGACGATGGCCTGGGAGGCGCGAAAGGCGACGGCGTGCAGCTACATCGGGCAGGCCGAGGTGCTGCAGCTGCCGTCGGAGTGGCGGAGGTCCAGGTGTTGCACCGTCGACCACTCCATCGGGGCGTCGGATCTGGGTTGCTCCGGCATCAGATTTGGCTGCCTGCCTGATCGCCCGCCGTGCTCCAACCCGATCGGTCCGTCAGTCGGTCACTGCTGCCTAAGAACAGTGTCCGCCATCATCCACCCTTTTGTTTTTTAGAGAGAAGAGAGGGGGATCCTACCTTTTGTTTGTTTCTCTAATGTGCTTTTTTTTTTAAAAAACAGAACAACTTTATTCGATCATTATCAATACAATTAGAAACTTGAAGATTGCATAATAAAACACACATAGGTCTCAATCCGTAATACCAAAAGCTTCTCTAATTGTCGCTGTCAAGCTGAATCGAAGGAGCCGGCGTCGATACGTCCACCACTGACGAGATAGGGCCAGAAAAGGCCTATCAAGTTTTTTGAGCCACCATCAGCCGCGCAAAGCATCATTAGACCGTTGAACAAACCGGACGACCCTGTCAAATGAGGTAGGATACATCTTTCCCTTTTGGAGGAAGTAGGACAACAAAACCACCAGAAACCAACATAGTAAGCAGGCAATTTGAAGAACAAAAGAACCTATCGGAATCCTCCTCTATAACAAATTCCATCGGAAGAAACTATAAACTAACCTAACAACTAGATTAAAAAGTAAACTAACTACTACCTATACTAGTAATGACCACTAGAAGGCCAGGCCACCCTCCTGCGTCGAGGGAGGGGCCGGTCGATAGCCGTTCACCTCGGAATTGCCTCGATCGCCTTCGCTCGAGAGCTCTGTGGAAAGTCCCTGGCATGGCTTCACCTTGGTCTCCAATCTATCCCGTTTCTCTGTTGTGCTGTGAACGCTGAACAGGCAGGCTCCAAACTAGGCCTGTCAGAATTACTTTACGGACCTAGTTATGAATCACCTTGTGCATCCCATAGGTCCGTTAGCAGCAAAAATCGCACATGGACTCATGGGCCAATTGTCCAAGGAGCCTACTCCAGTGGGCAGATCGAGCAAAGGGTCAGTGACACACGCATACTGCGTCAACAAGATAAGGATCACAGAAGGGAGTCTCGACTCTCCTCCTCTTTTCCCTTGCTACAGTAGAGGCAGGCGATCGGGAGGCAATTTCGCTCTGGCGTCTGCTCCTCTCTCCCCTCAAGCGGCCTCTCCGGCCAACGGAGGAGGAGGGGAAGTAAGAACTGGTGCCAGTTGTAGATATCTAGCTTAGTATAGGGTAATTTGCTAGGTTAGATCGAGGTTTGGCCATCGTGTGTAGCACGCTTAGGCCCTTTTGTTCTCCTTTGGTCATCTCTGAGCGTATCGCTGGCGGTGGTGCTATTCTTGGAAAAGACATGGAGGGGTTTTTGTCCCGTGGTGCCGGCTCTGGTTTTGGCGGTGGCGACGGCGTCGGATCCCGGCCGCTCACGGTCTCTTTCATCATCAACTCCTCCGGAGACGGCGTCCTTGGCGGTGCTAGATCCGATGAAGGTCGGATGAGCTTAGTTTCTCTATTCCTTTTTGTGGATGGGATGGAGATTTGTGATGCCCCCGTGCTGGGTCCCTTTTCCTCATCGGTGAGCTCTTCAACGGCGGTGGATCTTGCTTACCAGGTCGTCGATTATACCAACAGTCACAGTTCCTGCTTCCGGCCATGTGCTTTTAGCAGTCGCAGCGGATTTGTGTTGGATCTCGATGTGCCAGATCCAATCCACAACAATGAAGTTAAGGCCGTCGACCGTGTAGCGATGCCGGGGCGTTCATCGTTTCAAGATTGCGTCGCCTTGTTCGACGTGATGCACTTGTTGGCGAAAAACTTTGATGCTTCTTCGTCGGGGCAGGATTTGCCTTCAGGCTCCAACCAATCTTCGATGTTGTGGGACGTCAAGCTACGGTGGTTCCAACCGGCGGCGGCGACGACGACCTTGTGGACCCTCCTGAAGATGACCCTTGGGGACTTGGATGTAAAATTTCCTTTTCACAGGGTCTTTGTTGTAACATGGGGATATAATGTGCTACTGTTTTAATATAATTCCATCCCTTCTCAAAAAAAAAAGATAAGGATCATAGAAAAAAGTATTTTATATTTTTAAATGAAAAATTCACAAATTTATGATACCATTTTGAAAATTTGCAAAACTAGACTCCGCTCCTCCAACATGCGATAGGTCGACATGGACGCAGTCCATTGGTCACCATAGAGTCCACGTCGACCTGTCGCCCGTACAACGGATGAACGGTTGCCCTATTTAAAGGACATGCTGGATCTGCCACCGAGCATAATGCTCATTTGAGTGGTTTGCCTGCAATAGAACGGGAGAGGAGAGGAGAGGAGAGCGGCAAAGTCCTGCTAGAATCCATTTGTGGTGAAGGTAAAGAGTCTTAATTTAGCTATTTGTTTACAAACCAGTTAGGTTAACCATCAGATCTAGTTTCTGACATAAGTTAGAACTTAGATCTAGTATTTTTTATGAACCCTAGCAGATTGATATAATATGTTTTGTTTTAGTAGATCTAGCACATATACTTGTTATTAGTCGAAATAATAGTATAGTTTTGTGTCATTTATGGGAAGGTATGTCGAATAAATGGGAGCTTAAGAATTTTTATAGGGAATGAGACATTGTTTATGGTACACAAGGGGTAGATGTGTCGGGTTTGGAGAGTGGGACCCATCCGACAAGATTTGCAGAGCAAGTATGTAATGCATGAGATATTTAGGTGCCAACTTCTTCAAACAGTTCAACAACAAGAACTTAATGAACCTTTTTAAGAGGGTGTGTAATCAGAACCAGCAGTGGAAGTTCAATGCTTTATGGAAAACTCTTGATGAGCTTACCCCAAAAAAAACAGCAGAGCAAACACGAAGACCAATGAAGGGAGAGGAGGACATCTCTATTGCTCTTTGTAGCACCCCTCTGGATACTCCAAAGATGACGAGGACCAACTACCCTAGAACGGGTATTTACAGATAGATTTTAAACACTATCACACATGGTTATAGGTTTCGTCTATACGAAAATATTTGTAATATCGAGCTTATTACAGACGGTTTCAGAACCATCTGTAATACATTTACATATAGACGGATTTTCTAAAAACTGTTTGTGCGTGTAAGAGTCACATACGGTATTTGCGATTACTAATAGTCACATACGGATTTTGTTTAAACTCGTCTGTGTTAATGTTCACATACAAATTTTTATATAAACCGTATGTATCTCCCTTTCCCCCTATAAGCAGCCAGGAAGGAAAATTGCTTATACGGGGAAGGGTCACGCAGATACACACTTTATGATTCTCAAATCAAACACATTGATATATTGTTCAGAACATCGATCACATATTGTTCATAATATAAAACACATGCATTTACATATATATACAAAAGTTAAGAATATCATACATATGCAAATCACATATTGTTCAGAATACATAAACCTAACTAGTTATATATCATTGGTCAATCGACACCGTATTCCAAAAGGATGAAATGATTGACATCATGGTGACGCCGTCTTCCAAAAAATGAAAAGTGATCGACAAAATTGGGTCGATCGACCATCTTTCAAACAGATGAGGTGATAGACAACATCTTAGCCTCTGCGTTTTAGCACAATGTCAATCCAAACATCATCTTCAATTAGCATATCGTAGTCATCCAGATATAGCTGCACCTTGACTATCTCACACATCATCCAGAATCAGACTGCATTACAGCTAAACCGACAGTCATGGTTTAGCAGAGCATTCAAGCATATCTTGCAGTTGACGAAAATGTCTCTATTCTGATGAACAACAATGAAGAAATTTCCATCCGATAGAATAGAATGGAGAACACGGTTGACGGTGTACACAGGGTCAACGGAGGGAGCCTTCATAGCAGCGAAGAAGATGAATTCCATCATGTCGAAGTCGACGCTAAGCATCCATGCCATCAAAGCCGTCATAGGGAACACCCCATCCAGCCACCTCCTGATTGTCGTGAATTGCGTCATTGCAAATCTACGATGGAAACAAGGTTGTGCCATCAGTTGGACAGATCAAAGCAATGAAAACCTAACAAATTCTAACTAAACCGCGAAGGTAACCATATGATACTCACCTCAGTGCAGTGAAAGAGATTCAGCCCCCGTCGAGATCTCGCTTCTCTGACACTGATGGCAAGTGAGGATGCAAAACACTCCTCACTTATCAGTGCAGTTACACAATTGGATATGACAAGTGAGGAAGAGGAACACTCCTCGTTGCTTTATATTGCGGGGTTGTGTGTTCGGGAAGACAAAAGAGCTGGGGGAGATGAGTGGTTTGTGTGTGTTGGAAACCAAAAGGGTTAGGGAGACAGGCAATCAAATTTGAATACATTCACGGGTCTTTAAATACATACGGGTGTTTATAAAATATGTCTGTGTCTACCGAATAGATACAAACGGATCTTATAAGAAACCGTCTATAACAATATCATAGACAGATTTTTCTAAAAGACGTTTGTGTCTGTATGATAGAAACAAACAGATTTATAAAAATTGTATGTGAGTTCATTCACACCTAGATGCCTGGCTTATTATAGACACGTCTGTCTTAGCAACCGTATGAGAATATTTTATCTGTGACGGGTCCTAAGAAACCATTTGTGAGATATCATCTGCTTTCAAAGATTTTGTGGTAGTGACCCGATCATCTATAAGGATGTTCTCCGAGTGGATCAGGAATGAGTCGAATGAGAAGTGGGCTCTGCTCTATAATACCAACGGAGCAAGGTATGTAATCATGAACATAAACTTAGTTGAGGTATACAACTAGATCATGAAAGGTACTAGGGGACTGCCACTAGTTGGAATTATGGAATTCATTTTGCAGGGGACATGTAAATATTTCATGGAGCGGTATGCAATAGCATCAGCGGTAATGAATGACAGTTGGTTGATCTATGGGACAAAGTTGACTTAGTACAGGATAATAAGACGAAGAAGACACAGATGCATCGGGTGAAATCCATGGTGATTACGCAACACCGATATGGAATTCTATGTAGGGACAAAGGTCGGAGGGGGCCAACCGTGAAAGAATTATTCACGAGTGTGTTCTCACAAATGAAAATTGCAGTTACACCTGCTAGAAGCCTTGCTCTCATGTCATTGCTTCTTGTGGTGAGCATCACTTGAGGACTAGGAGGTATGTCTCCAGCTACTTCATGAAGGAAGTTGTCTACCAGACGTGGAACCATGAGCAATATGGGTTCGGGATTGTGGGTTCATTCACAATAAACCCTGGACCGAACAAATTGTATGTCCCAGATCCCAACAACATGAAGTAGAAGAAGGGACATCACAAGGCCACAAGGATTTGTAATGACATAGACGAATCTAAAGCCGAGCGTTGTGTCAAATATTGCAGCAAGTGTAGCGGAACTAGATACACTTCCAAAAAGTGCACCCAAGGTCAAGCAGGCGGCAACGACGGTGAAGCAAGTCTTTCTAGCTTGGTTTCCAATGGGAGACATTCCCGACCTCATCGATCAACTTCTTCATCCATACAATATGGAGTTATGTGACCGATTGTGGTCATGTTGTCAGACTTGTTATTTTCATATTGTAATAACTAACTATGTAACAAATTGTGCCACACTGGCATAAGCATCTATTGTGCTTATATGGTGAGCGAGCACACATGTCAACGTACTTCGAGGTGGAGACCTTTGGTAGGAGATTCTTCATGTGTCCCGAACTAAACCCTGATTTCAAGGTATGATCGTCTTTCCCACTCTTCCAAACATGCCAAATCCATATTGCGAACTACACTCATAACGTAACATTTACTTATTAAACAGTCTTGCCACTTCAAGAAATGGATCGACGTGGTTAGGTCACCGTTCAATAGGGGATGGATCAGAGAGCCCAAAACGAAAAGAGAGTACAAGATCAGGATGGAGGAAGAACGACAGAGGCATGTGGCACAACATGCATGGCAAGAAGAACATTAGTGGCAAGAACATGCACTCGAGCGGTAGGTTGAGGGCCTTCAAAGGCAAGAGGAGGAACACTGCCCCTAGGAAGACATTTTAATGAGGCAGGAGGCTAAACTTCAAAGATATAAGGAGCTACTTCACATGCGTCAAGCCCTCCTGCGTCACCAGAAAGACGAGGAGCACGAAGTTGCACGTGAGAGAAGGGGGGGGGGATCCTCACTCAATGTAGTAGAACCTATGTTTTATCACTTGCATTGTAAAATTTACAACCATGTACCACACACTTTTCGTTTCGTCGTAGACATTTAACTTTGCGAATCAAATTGTCGACATCCAAATAATCTGCAACAATTCTAAAATCTAACCCTTAAATCAATCCTTATTTCATTTAAAAAAAGAAACATGTCTTCAAATGGGCGACATGAGCCTAGTTTTGTAATTTTTCAAAATGGCCACCTATATTTATATTTTTCATTTTAAAAATATAAAAATAAAAAATCTCCCGGATCACGGATTTATAGGTACATATGTTGAATCATTAATGGGATTTTGTTTGAATTACTGAAGGGCTTTTCAACCCAACCGCCAACAACATTGTTCCTGGGTGCAGATGTGTTGAATTTTTTATTTTTATTTTCAAATATATTAGAAATATGCGTCTATTTTAAAAAGAATTGTAAATATAGGCGCTTCTCGCCAATTCAATGGGTATTTTTTAAATCTCGCCCGCTAAACATGTGAGAAATGATGTGCTAGTCCACGTGTCTGTGCAAAGATTCTTCTTTCCCTCTGGTGGGTGAGAAGTATTTTATATAAAACATGACAGTTTTTATTTACAGAAATAATTTAATTGGATAGTAGAATCCAACATTTTTATTAATAGATAGATGTGGATACAAGATGTCTAGGGTAAATACAAAGACCACGGTACATGATTTAGGATACTAAAATGTTGTGGATAGAATAGGGAATCTACTGCACAGAGCGAAGATATTTCTCCTTCTCGCACGCATTGATTCGTACTCCTCCTCTTCTTAGCGATGCAAGAGAGCCTACACATCTCTGAAGTAGTTTCTCATGCTTTTTAAGTTCATCCTCTTGCACATTTAATTCCTCCTCCTGGAGACAACATTCCTCGACTTCCCTTTGAAGGTTCTCATCCTGCCGCTTGCATCCCTGTTCTCACTGCTGACATTCCTCATACTGCATCCAACATGCCTCCTGCCTCCGGCATGCTTCCTCCATCCTAAAGATGTACTCTCGTTTGGTTTAGATCTCTTTGATTCATCCCCCATTGTACAATGGCCTCATTGTGCCGATCCATTGCTTGAAGCCACAAGGAGTGTAGTTTAGAATATGGAATTAGAAGGTGCAAAAGAGTGGAAAATGGGAACATACCATGAAATCGTGGTCTATTGTGGGACACTTGAAGAACCTCCCACCGAAGGTTTCTACATCGAAGAACGTCATCATCCGAGCTCGGTGACCACACGAGCACAACAGATGCTCATGCTATTATGGCACTCGGAAGGGGTTATTCCTTTAGGAATCCATGGCACTCTACTAAGATGGGTGGCTAGTCAGTTATTGTATAGTGATTTTGAATGACTATTTGGATAGGGCTCTTGCTTGGAGTTTTGTGTCACGATACTAACAGTGATCTAGTCAATTGCATTTAGATCTGTCCGTTCATGATCCAGTGATGAAAATGATCCAAACGGAGCCATGTGAGAATTTAAGAGGGAGTAGGCATGGGGCCCAAGGTGGACTACCTTTTTTATTGCGGGTGACTGGCTGGCTCCAAACTAGCTTGGGCCACCAACCCAAGTCACAAGCTGGCTAGAAATGTGTCTAGAGTCGTGACTAAGCTACGGTCACCCAGGTTTGAACCAAGGCCATGACTCAGCCAAGGATCCAATGCCCAAGGATGCGCATGCAGACCGGTTCAAGGACCCACGGAATGTCGGGCAACGTGGGCCACCTATCCACATGAAGAACCCATGCCTTTTAACTATTAATCTCTACTGTATAAAACAAGAGTTGATTCGTGCGTCACACCCTCCCACCTCTCGTTCCCAACTCCACCTAATAAAAAATTAAGAAAAAAAACCCATAAAACCGTGTATGACTCCTTTTTCCAACTACTCGACCCCCCCCCCCCCGGCGCGCAAAACTGCCCAGGGCCTCCTTCTCCAACCACCCATCCTCCACAACCCATTCGTTGTGTTATCCATCCATCTCCCTGCCACTCACTGCATCTCTTCCTCTCCACGCCCCCACGTGCATGCGTGCTCACATCGATTGGTGTGGTGTTCTGCACTTCTACAACTAAGATTGGTATGTTAGTAGATTTGGGCTTTTGAAGGAAAATGCGATTTGCTTGATCTCGAGACATGCTGGCTGTAACACTATAGGCCTTAGAGAGTTATATTTGAACTTGAATTCATTTGCGAATAGTTTCAACATATCAAATGGCAGTCCATTGTTCTTTTTTGTTCACTTCTCTGCCACTAGCTCACTATTTCTCTTTTATTTTTAGTGGCCCTATTCCTCTTTGTGGAATTACATGCCACTATTCCTCTTCTAGAGTTGGTGACTACAAATCAAGAGTCAAGATATTGTTGCAATCTATAAAATTAAATATATTATCTTTAGCAAATGGTTTAATTTCTTCGTGTGAGAAGTAAATTGATATCGTGTGTCAACTTTAGAAACTGTTACAACATACGAACACTTTGTTAGTGATAGTAATACTACAGTTTTTTGGGATTGCAAGAAAATTAGCGGCAAAATACAGCTCCTATCATCAGGCCCCAGTCCGTTTGCAAACATGGCTCATGTTGCCCAATCACAAGGTGACAACAAGCGATTAATCCTTGTGGTCCACTGACTGAACAACAAGATTCGATCTATTTCTGTGTTTTTTTGTAAACGGGGTCCTGATTTTGTACTTTTAATATTTTTCATGGGAAAAACAGTTTGCAAGGCAACGCTAGGTGCGTCTGTTAAGCCTACGCTACACATGCTGGATTAAACATCATTTGGGGCTCCTGCGAGCCAGTCACAGTCCGCAGTAACCAAATCCGGCGAAACTTGAAACCATGATGAACAAACAAATCGATACATCCTTAAAAAAGAAAAAAGAAACGTGACCAGGCACGCCGGCATTCGAATGCCCAGGGCACCAAAGATCCTGGAGTGGCGTGAAGGTTCACGTGCACGGTCTCGAGCTGGTCTCCCTCGGATTCCAGTTCCTGCATCTGCATGCATGGCGCACTTTGAGGAGGGATACGGGAAAAGGCGCGCGTCGTCATGTCACGTCGTAACTTGTCAAGCTCACAGACAAAGGTCGCAGTCACGGAAGGCATCTCTGCCTAACGAATTCACTTCTGAGAGTTACTTTTAAGCCAGGATTATTTTTTCTTTAATTTTTTAAAGAAAACCTATTAAAAATAAGAGAAAATAAAAAAATAAGAATGAAGAAAAGAATAAAAAATAAAAGAAAAAAATAGTTAGATATGGCCCTATGTTATCTTCAACTACTCTCTTATTTTTCTCAATATTCTTCTAAAAAATTCTATTTTCAATTTTTCACGTGAGTAAAATTTCTCATATTAACTTCATCTCTATTTCACTTATTTTTCTTCTCTCTCCGTGCTACAGTAATAGCCTCCACCCTACCCGTTTCTCTTCGTTCTATATGACACGGTAATAAAAACTAAAAGCTAGCTGCTAGTAGAGATCCATTACTCATGAACATTACAGATACGTACAGTCACGGCCTAATTATCACCACGGCGCGGTGGATTGATCGATATGAGTGACGCTTCACTACCGGAGACGGCTTCTTTGCCGAGTATCCCAGACTTTGCCGCGTGCTTTTTATCGGGCACTCGGCAAAGAGGCTATTTACTGAGTGCCAGAGAGAAAGAACTCGGCAAACATCTGGCACTCAGCAAAGAGGCTCTTTGCCGAGTGCCACAGAGAAAGAACTCGGCAAAGAGGCAATTTGCCGAGTGCCAGAGATAAAGAACTCGGCAAAAATATGGCACTCGGCAAAGAGGCTCCTTTCCCGAGTGTCATTTTTTGACACTCGGCAAACCCTATTTTTTTCACTTTTGAGCAAGTTCGTGGAGGCTATTTGCCGAGTGCCAGAGAGAAAGAACTCGGCAGAGGCTCCTTTCCCGAGTGTCATTTTTTGACACTCGGCAAACCCTAATTTTTTTTTCACTTTTGACCTCCAAACTTTTTCTGCAGTCCTCATACAATACCTGGTACTCCATGTTCCAATGTGGCACATTTCTCGGACTTTTTCTATATTTCTTTAATTTATTTCAATTAATTGAATTTTCTTGGATAATTCAAATTATAACTGCTAGTCATTCAAATTATAACTAGCAGTTATAATTTGAATTATCCAAGAAAATTCAATTAATTGAAATAAATTAAAAAAATATAGAAAAAGTCCGAGAAATGTGCCACATTGGAACATGGAGTACCAGGTATTGTATGAGGACTGCAGAAAAAGTTTGGAGGTCAAAAGTGAAAAAATAATTAGGGTTTGCCGAGTGTCAAAAAATGACACTCGGGAAAGGAGCCTCTTTGCCGAGTGCCAGGACGTCTGGCACTCGGCAAAGAATTTTAATTTTTTTTAAAAAAACCCCTCTTTGCCGAGGGCCAGATCGGGGGCACTCGGCAAAGATTTTTAAATTTTTTTTAAGAACACCCCTCTTTGCCGAGTGCTAGATCGGGGGCACTCGGCAAAGGGGGGATTTAACCCCCGACCGGCCCACGCACCGCACACACGCACACACGCCCCGCCGCCGCCCGTGCCCGCGCCAGCCGCCCCCGCGCCCGCGCCGCCCACCCCGCGCCAGCGCCGCCCCGCGCCCGCGCCGCCCGCGCCGCCCGTGGAGGTGCTTCGCCCGGGCCGCCCGCGCCCGCGCCCGCCCGCGCCCTGGTGCGCCGTGCGCACCGTGCAGGTGCTCCGCCCGGGGCTCCCCTGCGCCGTCTTCACCGGCGACGCCGACGGATCGCCCGAAGGCCTTGCCGCTCGGGCCCTAGACCGGTTCGGCGTCCGCCTCCTCCGTCCGCCGCAGGTACGGCGATAGAGTCCTGCTGTCCTGGCTAAATATTGGACCTATGTAGTTTTAGTTGGTAATACTGCTTGAGAAATTAGCCAATTAGGTCGAACTAGCACACGTTTTGCGATCATAAAAGTTGGTCTGTCTTCGTTAGCTGCTATTGTTAGCTTTGTTTAGGATTGGTAGCTCTGTGCAGTAGGAATTATGCTGCACAGTAAACTTGCTTCCTAATGCATAATTTAAACCTTTGGTGCTGTATAAAAAAAAGACCTTGGTAGTCGGTAGTTTTGGTTGGAGACTGCTCATGGAAGAAGTGTGATTACCTTCCTAGTTTGCAATACATCGTGGATAAAGCTAGAACCATAGTTAGAGGTATAAAGAATGATGACATTGTTATATATATGTGCTTGGATATAATCTTGTGCATGTCGGCCATCGTGCCGTTTATATATATGTGCATGTCGGCCATCGTGCCGTTGGTTTTCTTGCAGGTTTTGGAAACCTCACCGTGCAGGGGAGGTGCTGCCGAAATTTTGTATTGACAGTTTTATGTTTCTTTTTTTGCAGAGAAGAGCCAGTCGGAGCGGCGCCGGAGTACCTCGGCGACCCCGATCGCCTTCCTTGCCGCTGCGGGTCTGCCTGCACCGCGTCGCCTCGCCACTGCACCGACCCGCCACGGCCCCGCTAGCCTGACTCCACCGCCACCCTAGGTATAACCCCTCTTTCCGTATCATGGTCGTAGATCACGTAACCCAGTTAGGCGTCTCCCGTTCGAAAGAGATACGGTTGGAAATATGCAGATATTTCCATATCTAAAACCGTATCTGTTTCGAATTGTCCACGTTTTTTGGACAGCCCGCGGATGCGTAGGTGGGGTTAGTTTCCATGGTCTGCTCCGATCCGAGACAGAGTTTCGGCATCATCTCCCTGTTGTTCTCCGGATACACACTCTCCCTAGCAGGACGTGTATTTGGAGAACAGCGGGGAGGTGCTGCCAAAATTCTGTCTCGAATAGGAGTAGAGCATGAAAACTAACCTCATCTACGGATCCTCGCGTGGGATTAGGACCTATCCTCACCTATTAGATAGTAGGAACGTCGTGTAGATGCAATTGATGTTTATATTACTCGCCGCTATATATGTTAGAGGATGGAGGATCGTGAGTGGATGTACACGGGCCGCGCAAGTCAGGGTCAGGTCACCAATGAATGGATCGACAAGACCGATGCTTTCTTGGAACGGGCATTTGGCGTGGCTGCTAAAGGAGCGAGTAAAATTTGCTGTCCCTGCAGCAAATGTGCAAACAGGAAAAGACAAACGAAGAAGGTCATGGGGGAACATCTTTGGAAGAATGGATTTACGGCGGACTATACCCGGTGGGTCTACCATGGTGAAGCCGATCGTATGAGAGAGGAGGTGGTGAGACCACGCGTCGAGGATTATGATGCTGATGCCGGGGTAGCAAACATGTTAAATGACTATCACGAGGCACAGTTCGCTGAAGGACGTACGGAGGAGGAGCCAGAGGCAACCGCAAAGGCGTTCTACGACATGTTTACCGCGGCACAGAAACCCCTTCACGGCCAGACAAAGGTTTCTCAACTGGATGCCATTGGACGCATAATGGCTTTAAAGTCCCAGTATAGCCTGAGTCGAGACGCCTTCGATGGTATGTTGACAGTTATTGGCAGCCTGCTTCCGGAGGGTCACCTTCTGCCAAAGAGCATGCACGAGTCACAGAAACTCCTTCGTGCACTTAAGATGCCGTATGAGCAGATACATGCTTGCCCGAAGGGGTGCGTCCTATTTAGGAAAGAATACGTGGAAGCAAAGTACTGTCCAAAGTGTAAATCATCTAGGTTCCTGGAGGTAGATTCTGGTGATGGCCAGAAGAGGCAGCTTGACATTCCCATGATAATCCTACGGCACCTTCCGTTCGTACCGAGGATCCAACGGCTATACATGACCGAGGAATCCGCGAAACAGATGACATGGCACAAAAATGGCAAACGATACAATCCTGACAGGATGGTACATGCATCCGATGGTGAAGCATGGACCCACTTTGATGGCATTCATCATGAGAAAGCTAAAGAGGCTCGTAATGTACGTGTTGCGTTGGCAACAGATGGGTTCAATCCTTATGGAATGATGGCTGCCCCATACACATGTTGGCCCGTGTTCGTTATCCCCCTCAATCTCCCCCCCGGCATATGCTTTCAACGACAAAACGTATTCTTGTCGTTGATAATTCCTGGACACCCGGGGAATAATATGGGTGTGTTCATGGAGCCTGTGATTGATGAATTGGTCCGTGCTTGGGAGGAAGGGGTATGGACATACGACCGAGCTACAAAGAAAAACTTCAAAATGCATGTTTGGTACCACTACTCCCTGCATGACTTCCTGGCGTATGGGATATTCTGCGCCTGGTGTGTTCACGGGAAGTTCCCATGCCCAGTATGCAAGGAAGGTCTGAGGTTCATTTGGTTGCAGAAGGGTGGCAAGTATTCATCGTTCGATAAACATCGGCAATTCCTCCCTCTTGACCATGCATTTAGACGAGACATCAAGAACTTTACGAAAGGTGTCGTAGTGACAGACCCTGCACCACCGATAATGACTGGTGCCACGGTTCGTGAACAGATAGATGGTCTCGAGGTCAATCCAGAAGGTGGTTTTGTGGGATATGGTGAGCAACATATGTGGACTCATAAGTCGGGCTTGACTCGGCTCCCCTATTTTGATGACCTTCTCCTTCCACACAACATTGATGTAATGCACACTGAAAAGAATGTTGCCGAGGCACTTTGGGCAACAATCATGGACATTCCTGACAAGTCAAAGGACAACGTTAAGGCTAGAGTGGATCTGGCAACGATATGCGATAGACCAAACCAACATATGAAGCCTCCTAGTCGCGGCAAGACATGGAGAAGGCCTAAGGCCGATTTTGTCTTGAGCAAGCCCCAAAGGAGGGAAGTACTAGAATGGATCCAGACGTTAATGTTCCCTGATGGGTATGCAGCTAATCTGAGGAGGGGAGTGAACTTATCTACTATGCGAGTCTTAGGGATGAAGAGTCATGACTACCACATATGGATTGAGCGGCTTCTTCCGGCGATGGTTCGAGGCTATGTCCCTGAGCATGTCTGGCTAGTGCTGGCAGAGTTGAGCTATTTCTTTCGCCAGCTTTGTGCCAAGGAGTTATCTCGGACCGTGATTGCTGACTTGGAAAGAATGGCACCTGTAAGTTGGAGAAGATCTTTCCACCCGGCTTCTTCAATCCGATGCAGCATTTGATTTTGCACCTCCCGTACGAGGCACGAATGGGGGGGCCCGTGCAGGGCCGTTGGTGCTATCCAATCGAGAGATGTCTAAAGGTTCTTCGAAAGAAATGTAGAAATAAATGCAAAATCGAGGCTTCCATTGCAGAGGCATACATTCTGGAGGAGGTGGCGAACTTCACAACAACATACTATGGTGACAACCTCCCTAGCGTGCATAATCCACCCCCTCGTTACAATGCTGGCGAAAATGAATCGAACCTCAGCCTTTTCCGAGGCCAACTCGGAAGCGCAAGTGCATCGACCCCCAAGACCTTGAATCATGAAGAGTGGCGCCATATCATGCTATACGTGTTGACCAACCTTGACGAAGTGGCACCGTACATGCAGTAAGTTCTCAACGAACTTGTTAAATACGCCTCACTATTCTGCATCCAACCCCCTTGTTTCTCATTGGTACAGGGAATTTCTTCATGAATTCTGGCGTCAATCAAGGGATCCTACCCCGCAGCAGGTAGATACCCTTCTTAGACAGGGTGCGGGAAATGGAATGCCCGATTTCATTTCTTGGTTCAAACGGAAGGTACCGTCCAATTTAGCTCGTACGTAGTTTGACATTCCAAGTTACTCGTACGTGCGAATAATATAACGATGTATCCTGCTTGAGCTTGCAGGGCCAAAGGGATGCGTCTATGTGTGCCGAGTTGAGACAGGTTGCCGATGGCTTTGCCTATAGGGTCAGGTCATTTTCTGGTTATGACGTGAATGGATATCGCTTTCGCACAACAAGCTACGAGCAGAGTCGGCCCAATCAAAGAACCACAAGTTCCGGAGTTTTTACGCCCGGCGTTGATGAGGTCGAGTATTATGGAAGAATTGAAGAAATATACGAACTCAAGTTTCATGGTTCCAAACCTTTTAATCCCGTCATATTTAAATGCCATTGGTTTGATCCTGAAGTAACGAGACGGACATATTGTAATCTTGGGCTAGTCGAAATTCGACAGGATTCCGTCTTACCAGGAGACGATGTCTATATTGTGGCCCAACAGGCCACGCAAGTTTATTATCTCCCATATGCGTGTCAAACCATAAGGCATCTTAAGGGTTGGGATATTGTGCACAGGGTATCGCCACACGGTAAAGTGCCTGTCCCAAACGATGAAGATTACAACTTAGACCCAAACACATATGACGGAGAGTTCTTTCAAGAAGAGGGACTAGAAGGGAGGTTTGAGATAGACTTAACCGAAGCGATCGGAATGGAAGTAGACAATGAAACGGTTATTGAAGAGGACGTTGGAGATGAGGTGCAAAATGTGAAGGACTTACAAATGCTTGAGCGATTACATTTAGACAATGACAATGGCAACATTGCTCATTCGGATAGTGTTGATTATTTCGACATGATTGATAGTGATGATGAGACTTATGATCCAGCTAATCCCGATCATGAAGATTATTTCTAATACATGTAATACTATGTTATTTTGTAATTACGTTTTGTTTATTTTGCATCTCTTTCTAAGTACTTCTTGTTTATCTGTGCTTATTGGTTTACTCTTTTTAATTGCAGGTGATTGAACAAAGATGGTGGGCGGTGGGATGAGGAAGCTAACGTCCTTGTACCGAAGGACAAGGAGGAGCAGCTGCAGGAGGGAGTCGTCGCCTGCCGCCCCGTCGCGTGAGGAGGAGGAGGAGGAGCAGGTGCCCCAGGAGGACGCCGAGGAGGCGCAGGAGGACGCGCAGGAGGAGGCGCAGGAGGACGCGCTGGAGGAGGCGACAGCAGGGGGTTCCGCTTCCTCTAGTTCGTCGAGCGTCTACTTGCGAGGTCCCGCGAGCCTCCCTCAGCGACCGATACCTCGTGAGAGACGCCCGCTGATTTGACCCGAGGGGGAAAAGTAAGTAACTTTAGATGTTATCACTACTTTATATGATATGTTGAATATCAAAATAGAAATTGGACGATTGTTAATCACTTGGGCAGGAACTGGACGATTGTGGCGAGTGGAGGTGCTCACACACGCCAAGTCAATGGCATCCTCGGTCTTCTGTGCAAGGAGCACTTCCCTGGCCTGGTTGAGTATGCCGGAGTGACGGGGCCGGCCTACTCGTTTGACCACTACGCCGCCGCCCCCGATGCTGCAGATCGGGCCCGCAGGGTATTCAACAACAAGGCGGAGCGGGTGAAGCAAGAGCTGTGGGTAAGTCTTCCTCGCACTACATTGCTCAATACATCGTATTTATTGGACATTCTTGAAATAATGAATGGATACCTCGTGTTTGTATGCAGGATTTCTTTAGATGCCAGGACGGACATGAGGCCAGGGCGGATGCGGTGGCTACCAAATGCTGCAAAAAACTCATCGTGGACATGCATTACGAGGCGCGCATCCAGGCCGTCGTAACTTACCACGGGACCGTCGTTGGAACGAAGGTCACCAAAAGGGACGCAAGAACCATGACGCTGATCCGGGACCAGTACCTGCAGGTAAATACAGAACATTAATACTGATTCCTTTTGAGATTAAGTAGGCTTAATTTCATCTTCTTATATGTCATGTACTTGATGGCCTGTAGATGATTCCTTATTGGTGCACCGCGCATCCCCAGTGCTGGGAACAGATGGTGGACAAGTGGTGCTCACGCAAGTGGGAGGAGACGCACAACTTGTGCCGGGAGCGGCGTTTGATGATGCCAGGTGTAGCACACCATCAAGGCAGCCGCAACCTCAGCGGATACGCACAAATATGGGTACGCGAATTCATTTATTTATTCTAACGCTCAATTCTGCATGATTTCTAATCATCTTGCTCTTTTTCTCGCAGTCGGCGTCACATGGTGGCCAGCCTTGCTCCATCTTCAAGGCATTTGCTATGGCCCACAAGGGCAAGGCGACGTCCGACGTCGACTACAACCCGGAGGACGGGCCCGAGGCGTACAGCAATGCGACCGTCCACAACCGCCTTAGTGAGTACACATCGATGGCAAGGGAGGTCCATGGGCCAGAGTACGATCTGAGCACCGAGGACCTTGATGGAGAAGTCGTCATGAGGGTGGGAGGAGGCAAGAAGCATGGGCGATACTGGATTGGTGACGGCGCAATCGACTCGGCCGCTACTCCCAGTCTCTCCCAGATTCGAGCAAGCAGCACGAGCACGAGCCCGGCCATACGACCTCGGAAGGACACTTCACACCACCGGGTGGAGGCACTCGAGGTTATTCCTGGTTTATTCGTCGTTCATTGGTTTTTTCATACCTTTCCTTTGCATTATTGTAACATTAGGGTGAATATATTGTAGGCCCAGCTGGAACAAGAGAGGAGGATACGGGAGCAAATGCAGGCGACGATGGAGAGGGTGGAGGCCGAGCGGGAGGCCGAGCAGCGGAGGATGGTGGAGATTCTTCAGTACATGCAAAGTATTGGCGCCGCTACGGGTGTAGCTCTGCCACCTTCGCTATTCGCTCCACCTCCACCTCCTCACTATTCTACTCCTGTGAGTATAAATGTTTTAGTTTGTATGTTCATGCTTACGGTCAAACCTAGTGGAGTATGAAAGTTTTATTCATGTATGGTATATATTTATCTTGTCTCACACATGCAATCTCTTCTCCTTTGTGCAGAATCAATCGGCGGCATCGAACGATCCTCATGCTTCAGCGAATCCTTCACCAAATCAGTTTCATTGACCATCTTGGTGATGATACTTGTGGTTGTTAATGGTACTTCTATTTGTAATTATGGTTGTAGATGATGAAGCACTTGGATTACTTGTGAACTTATTTGTGATATATTGTGAGACATGTGATGTTTGTGATATATATGTGGTGTTGGTGATATATATGTGCTGTTGATGATATATATGTGATGTTGGTGATGTTTGTTATATATATATATCTGTTTGTTTGGATGGGATGTCAAAAACAAATAAAAAAGGCTGTTTTCAGTCACTTTGCCGAGTGCAATGGCCATGACACTCGGCAAAGTGACAACATGCTTTGCCGAGAGCCACGGTCCAGGCACTCGGCAAAGATAGCCTGTTTGCCGAGTGTCCTCCAGGTGGCACTCGGCACAGACGCCACCTTTACCGAGTGTTTGATTCACTGGCGCTCGGCAAAGCGGAGGCCTTTGCCGAGTGTCAGCTTAGCACTCGGCAAAGCCTTTGCCGAGTGTCCGATAAAGTGCACTCGGCAAAGAGATCTTTGCCGACAAATTTTTTACCGAGCGCCCTTTGCCGAGTGTAGCACTCGGCAAAGCCTTTGCCGAGTGTATATCGTCCTTTGCCGAGTGCCGAAGGCACTCGGCAAAGAAGCTGTCTCCGGTAGTGCTTGGCATACATACATCCATTGTCCACAGGACACATCCGTTCTACTGATGATTCAATTATTTTCGATCCTAGCGCGTAACTACACTACTAATAATAGGTTCTTAATAGAACATCACAAACATAGGTAGGAAATTATCACACGGAACATAAATACGTACGCACATACACGTAGGTACGCTCGTCTCATCATTTTCCGATGGATCAATCGTCGCGTCTTCGTCAACATTTCAGGGGCACTTGGGCCTCTTCCTGGGGCCGGCGGTGAGCATATCGCGGTAGCAGGGGCACTCGTTGCCGCCATGCGCCCCCGTTGGCACGCAGTTGCACTCCTCGCAGCAGAGCCCGCAGGACCTCATGCACGCGCCCCGCGCCCCCCCGCACCGCACGCTGCACTTGCCCGCGCAGAACCCTGCGCATGCGCCGTCGTCGTAACCGTAAGCACGCAGCATGATATATGGAGCTGAGCTAGAAGTCAGTCAAACCACAGCGACAGTATACGTACCTGAAGCGGCATCGCAGGCCTGGAGCCACGAAGCGGACGCGACTAGCACAAGGAGCAGAAGCATGGCCGCCTGCAGCCGGCTGTAGCGCGGGGGCTTGATCATCTTTTCGCGCTGTTGGCCGGCACCTGAAGCGAAGCGGATGTTCTTGTCAGCTTGAGCGGACGCGACTGAGGAATGAGGTGCCGCTCATCAGGTCCGGGCTCCTTTGTACTCGAAAGAACCGCCCGGGGGGCAGGAAGCCTCTGGAGAGTGAGCGACGTGTCGTGCGGTCACGTGCATCCGCGGGGATGTCCTGTACTGTGCTGGTGCAACTTAACTTCGATCTTGTCCTTGTTTTTTTTTTTTCATTTTTTACCATCGTCCTCGGTTTCCAAACTTACTTCAGCTTCTACTTCCCAGTTGAAAGAAACAGTAATTACAGCGCAAAAACTATCAACCTATCCGAATCGTAAAGAGAAATCGGCGACGTGCATCCGAGCGTTAGCTCGGTTGGTTGGCAAGGACGACGTCCGAGCGCCCTAGCTAGTCACGTCTGAGCGCACAGTATACGTCCGGTTTTTTCTGATTTATGTGAGCACATATGGAGCGTGTTTAGTATTAATGTCTTGTTTGGTAGAGCTCTGGTAACTGATTTCGTGCTGAAATCGCTCTCAACGCTGTCAAACGGGTTGATTGGAGAGTGATTTCGCGCGAGAATCACTTCCCGTTTTTATAGCGAGGTGGGAGCTGAAAAACTAGCTTTCACCTGATTTCCAACTGATTCTCCTTGATTTCAACACAATATCACTACAAGAGGAACACCCCTTTAGCAACGTATATATGCGTTGCTATAAGTCTAAATAATCGTTGCTAGCATCTATACCAACAGATTAAGCATGCGTTGCAAGAGGTGGCGTTGCAATGGTCTACTGGGACGCATACATATGCGTTGGTAACAAGTGCAAAGAAGCGTTGCAAGCTAGCAACGTATATAGTTGGTTTCACCAACACCTGCATATGCGTTGCAAGCTTGAATAAGCAATGTTCTTTGACATTACAACTAGCTCACTGGGAGAAATAAACATGTTGATATTTCTACCATTTTCTAAATTTCTGGAGCATCAATTGAGCAACAGAACAGATATGACATACAATCAAGAATAGCTGCTGAAAAGATTTTCATTAATAATTTAGTATTGTATATGGTACATATATGCAACCTCTTAATACACACTTCAGCTCGAACTATGCACCAAATACTACACAACTGAACTGTAGTATAATCAAATTAACATGTTTGATCTGCTTCTCTCTCAAATCAGAATGCATCTCATTTCATCAGATTGGTAACTTCTTCATATTGCTATTTTCATCTCTTCCTTGAGCTGTGCATGAATTATCCATCTAATTATCTGCAAATGAGACGTACACAATTTCAGTAAGGTAGCTGAAATAAGAATGCTATCTTATACTACACACATTCTAAATAGGAAGTCAGCTTGAGAAAAAAAATCATATCTAGATGAAAAAGTGCATAAAGAATATTTGTACTCTAACCCATACAAACTGAACAGAATTCCCGCACCTGAGTTCCCCGTAGTTTACAATACGTGGCCACTCTTCCAAAAGCAGTATGGTACAGGCTGTAGCTTCCATATGTTTAGTGCCTTGCTATAAAAACACAAATGGTTATTATGCACGCCCTCAAACTATCATATGTGAATGTTATAATAGTTGTAAATATTCAACTAAAGATGGTAGTTTGGGAAATAGGACAACACACATACTGACGATCTCAAATCCTATGCTGTATGCTCCCTTTATTACTTGAACCGAGAAAAAGGGAATCCTAAAGACAACATATTTGACACAACTCAATCTCATATACTAATTGGAAACCATTATATTTTCTGCAAGGATGTCAAACAGCTAACTTTATTCCTCGAGATTCGTATTGAGAAACAAATCTGTACAGAAAAAATTCTCAATGAAGGCCTGTTCAATCATGAAAGAGCACCAAGTGAGCCCACTGATAACGCTCATGCAAAGATGTATCATCACAAGATGGAACTACTACCTCTGGAAAAAAAAGAGTACGGAAATCGCACTGACAAGCCCTGCAGCAAAGAGAACTAATAAAATTCAGGTTTCCTTATGTTAACACTATCAATAATGGACACTGCAACGAAAATGGCCTGAAGTTTCTACCTTAGATCAGCAACTATTGGTCTCCACTTTAATCAAACTAGACAAAACGAAATGCACCAACAGCAAGCACATTTAATGTCAAATTTCACCATTTGTTTTTAGTGCAGACCGATTCTATTGGTTTAGTCCTTTAAGAGTGATAATGATCCATTCGATATTATTGAAAGGAACAGACAGACAACTCATCTTTATTATCCTAGAAATCCATCTTAATGGCATTTTATCGAACACCTTGGAGATATGGAAAACTCATCAGGGTGGTTTGTTTCCCTACTGCAGCAGGGTCCATCAGATTTGAACAGCGACTTTTACTGATTGGAAGGAAATATTGTAGAGCAAAATCAACCATAACTACCACAGAGCATCACATATCATGCACCAAATGTCATAGACTGATCCGCATGTATACAGATAGGGCGGAGTGGAGGGGATAAATACCTCAGGGAGGAAGGCATTGCGAGGGGAGGTACATGCCGGGGGCCAGGGGAGGGCGATGGAGGACAGGCAGCAGGGCGCCGTTGAGTGGAGGGGATGGCTGCACGGACGCGATGAGAATGCGACAACCTCCTCCAGATCTGGCCACCGCCTGCCCCCTCCTCACTACAGCTGGATCTGAAGGGGATTTCAGAGGAGCGGAGCACGCTAGGGAGCACAACACCCACGGCCCATGGGAGGATGATGGGGGCGCAAACAGGATGTAGAGGGTGGACGGCACGCTCGAGATCTGCGGGCGTCGTGGTAGGCGACTGACAGCAGGTATCTATGTAGGGCAGGACTAACCTGGGGGGGCAGTTGTTGAGGAGGCCGACGGCCGACGCCAACTGAAGAGGAGCAATCGCATGGGGCGAAACCCTATGTGCGCAGCGGAGGGGGGTGGGGAAGTTGGACGCCGGCCTTGCAGGGGTGGACTGGCCGAGGGTAGTTATTAGGCGAGGAGGTGGGCTGGGCAGCAGCGGATCCAAGATCCGTTCCGAGGCATGCGTTGCTAGAGGCGGGTTGGTATTGTAGTGTATTATCTCATGAATCACTTCCACCACTAGCATACCAAACAATTTTACAAATAGAATCACTTTCACCACAGAATCACTTCTACCCTACTTCCACCACAGAATCAATCTCACCACAAAATCAGAGCTCTACCAAACGGCCTCTAACTTTGGTCTCTAACGAAGACCGTGTAGATGTGATCGTACCGTTTAAAAAAAAAAGAAATCGGTGATGTGTCACTGGAGAAGAAGTCCTGCAGGCCACGGTCGACGAAGGCACGGTCAGAGAGATCGGCAAGGAGCGCATTCACGGAGAGTAGTGTGGCAAGTGGACCCCACGGTGACGCCAATCATTCCATGGCCAAGCTTAGCTCCTCCAGCCCGCATGCCGCCCTGCTCCTCTCAGCCAAGCCATGCCCTCTCGCACGTTGCTCCTCCTGGCTAAGTTGCGGCCGCGTGCATGCCCTCCTCCTCTCAGTCGAACGATGCGGTCTTCCTTGATGCTCGCGCTGCATGTCACCGCGCCCTCACCGACCCTGCGCCTAAGCTGCCGGCCACCCACAGCCCGCCACATTTGCCTTTGATTAAGGGTTGGAGAGGAGAGAAAAAAGAGGAAAGATCAACGAGACAACATAAGAGAGCGGGGGATTCAATACAGACAAAAAGGGTATTTCAGTCTTTTGCTCTGCTCACTCTATTTTCCATCCTTTTTATTTTCTTTACTCGTTTAATACGGCAGGCACAAAACAGGAGCAAACAGAGCCTGCAGTTTAAAAAGACAAGGGCAACCATGCAAAGTGGGAAAAAGGGTAAGTAGAGGCAAAGGAGCAGTGGGTGCCTACTAGGACAGAGCCGGTGTGGGCCGGGCGAGGGGACTCGCCAGCACTGCAGCAACCAGTATTTGATGCTACGTACATTGCTACATGTCACGTTGCTGCGCCACTCTCGGGGTCCCCGGACCCCGGCATGGCCATGCGTGACGCATCCATCGGCGCGTGCGCGGTACTGGAAGCACAGCGGCGGTGCACGGGCGGTATAGGCGCGCGGGGGCGGTCGCGTCGCGAGTCGCTGGCCCATGCAGATACGCCGGCAGCCGGGCACCGCACTCGGCCTCCCGAGTCGAGCGTGAAATCGTTCGTGATAGCGTGCCCCGGCACTGGGGCTATCCTCCGTCTGTGAGCCTGTGACCATCACCTTGTCCCCCATCATCACCATGGTCCGCTCTTCAGTTCACATGATTCCCGAAGAAAACACCGACGCGCTCGCTGGCTCACAACCCGACACAGACTGTCGTTGAAGATTAGTTTTTATAATGTGTCCGTAAATTAATTGGTAATTTCGGGTGCAGGGATTAATCACGAGACGAGACAATCGATATATATAGATTTGGATCTTCGATTGGAGTAATATCATACGTCCTGTGGGGATGTTGCTGCTGTATATTGATGATCTTGAGTACAAGCAATGTGGCTAAATCTATTACAGGGAGTATATCAGATCTAATCTAACTTAAAACTAAAGTCGCCGAATATCTTTTCGGCTAGGGTCTTAATGCTTACCTCGAGTTCTTCCCTCCTCCCCCCTCAACCTTTTCACCTTATATAGGGGTAAGGTACCGACTCCTATTCAGCATGGTCGATAGGAAGTTATCTTACTTGACGTCTAAGTAGATAAATCTATTTTAAGTACTAATTGTATCGAGTTAGGCAACCAATCGAAACTTTCCTGATATGTACTTCCTTGATTCCGGATGTATCAGATACCGCTGATTCGATTCTATGATATCTGAAACTTCTTAATATGTGTTGTACATACCCTGTTCGTATATGATATACTCCTTATGCGCATATACCTTATAGTTAGATATTCGACAATAGCCTCCTAACTCTACTCAGGAGAAAAGTTTTCCATAAACGCCCACTCGAGTACCGTAAAATTTAAGCTTGATTGAGTAAAGAGGATCAGTCTCATAGTCGAAAGAATTGAGCATAGGCGGGTCCTCCCTAGAGTATCGAGTGGAAGCTCAGTCGGGTCAAGCGTCCTGCAGCTAACCGCACTCGAGACTTGAAGGAAAAGGCTAAAGAAACTCAACTAATCGACACTCGACTTCGAGTAGGAGTTAAAAACCTTTCGAAATTTGAAACGACAGGTGTAGACGCATTTAGTGCGAGCAGAAGGGTGTGCAAAGATTCGCACGTCGTCGTCATACTGCTTTTCACGCCGGTCAAAGCATGGTAAAAAAACAGGCGTGGTTATCGAAGAGACGGTAAATTTTCCCTTTCCGAAGCGGAAACGACTTTCGTGTCATGCCTTGAGGCGGGGCCTATTTATCTAAATAGAAAACTCTATCGTCCTACTCTCGTGACCTCCATTGCAACCTTGTCCTTCGATCTCGTCCACCATTGTTCGCGTTCTACTCGGAGAACTTTATCTTTTCCCTTTAACTCTCATGGCGGAGACTTTTGATTGGGCAGCTCTTCCCTTGGGAGTGCTCGACATCATCTCCAACAAGTTGGTTCATCAGAAGGATTTCACCTTCTTTCGATATGTCTGCACCGTGTGGCGAGAAGTGCATAGAACAGCAGAATTTTCTCCATGGATTTTGAAAGGGGCGTTCATACATGAGGACGGCTTGGTGGAGGTGCATCGTCTGGGGAGCGAAGTTGTTTTCGACCTTCGTTTCTTAGGCTTGGTCAGTGACAGCTGGGAGATAATCCGGGCTTCGAATGGGCTCCTAATTGTCATCGAATGAAGGTGTCAAGTCAAAGGTAGGGTGATCAACCCGGTAACAGGATGGTTTTCTGACCTTCCTCCGCTTTCATATGACACATTCTGGGTCAGTCTAGAAGGATGCAAAGTGCCGAGGAACGGGAAATTGTTCATCATCGTTGTCCCGAGGATGCCATGCTTTCACCTTCAGATGACAGAGGGAGTGCACATATATCTTATTGACGAGCCACTGCGATGGTTCTGAGTTTCCAGTAGCAAGTTTTGGTGGCGTATTGCGGATTTCTTGGATAGAGTGGCTTCAGGAGATCCATCAGGTGCGGTGGCATCATTAGAACAATCGACCCCTGAGCTCGAGATCTGGCAACCTAGTCTGAGAGGTTCTCAACTGCTTCTGGTCGACACTTATGCATTTTTCTTGAAAGTTGGAGAGCAGATTGATGATCCAGCCGAGCACTGCGCACTAATGTCGGTTTCCCTTCACACATTTGATGATAACATATGGGAGCCGCTAGAATGGGAAGCTGTCCACTGGTCCAAGGAAAGAACAATCCTGTTGGGCCTGACGTCTGAAGCCGTCCCTCCAGTACCCAGGATTACCAATCCTAACCGAATTCTGAGCTTCCGCCGGTCGAACTAAGCTTATGACCGAGATGATTATAACATGCTTGAAGTTTCCTATGACTGAGTGTCGAGAACCATAAAGTCCCTTGAAGGAAATTTCAAGTGGCATTCTTGTAAATGGATATCACTGAAGCTTTTTCCTTAGTCGAGTAATAGGCTTCTTGTTAGGATTTCTGACTGATGTAATGGAGTCATTACTAATATTTTGCCTATGTAATATGCTACTGCCTTCCATTCCCTTATTATGTTGATGACTAAAAGGGATGCTGCCATTGCTTAGCGAGATGCTGCTATCTTGGCTCTTCAAGAGCTGGAGGAGCAGACATTCGACTGCATAACCCAATCAGCTTCTGCAAGCGCCGCTACATTGGTTGGTATCCTCAAGAGTTACAATCCCACGCTTGATACCTCGTTGGTGACAGTCGGGTTTAATTGTACTAGCGAGGAGGCCACAAAACTTGTCGAAAGCGTCCAGCTAGTAGTTTCAGCCTTTGTCGAGTCTTTGAGGCTTAGCTTGCCTAGTGATGATAGTGAGGAGAGTCCCTCAGACTGATGGTGCATCCTATTTTGGCACTTGTAAGATATATTTTATGATCTGAGAATGCTCGCAACAATGCTACACTTTTCCATTCTATTATGCTTTTGTTTGTTATTTCCTTATCGATGAAATAGGATTAGCATAAGTAGATGCAAAAACTAATAGGTACATGTTGTCATCGTTCTCAAGACCATACGATTATGCATCTGTTAACCTAAAATTTTAACTAGATAAGCTATTATATGCGTGGCCCTCGAGTACTCAAGAAGACCGTAATAGTAAGGAAAAAGACTAATACAGAGCATATCGAATTTTTTACGAAATTTTATCAACTTGCGCATTCAATCAGCATATAAACATGAACTCGATAGAGAGCACACACGATTCAGACTAGGACTTCAGAACCCTTTTGGCCGTTAGGCATGATATGTCTGACAATCTCTGTGCTGTTATGCCTCCTGAGGTGTAATTGTCTGTCATCGACCCAACACATGTCTCCGTTGGTTCTATTCAATGTGATCGACGCAGAGCCAGATAAAGTTTTGCAAAAAATATATAGTAGAAAATATGGTATCATGATGTAGCCCCTGACTCTTTGGTCGAGGTAGAAATTACTCAATCGGAGAGTAAAAAAGGACATGCATGTAGCATTGGTTGATAATATAGTCGAACAAAGAGTAAAGTTCCAGCATCAAAAGTATGTGATATAGCCCCCGATTCTCTGTTTGATGTGGCAATCAAGACGGAGAGTAGAGCATATGCATCAACACACCATCCTCGACTGAATACTCAAGAGTGCAAGCCCCCGAGCATTATTGTTTTAACTTTGATGTGGATACCAAGTGAGCTCAAACCGCTGGGTAGGTGGGCATTAAAAACCCACTCCTATTTGTGCTCGTTTTCAACACAATCTTGATTTGACGTGTCATAATGACCGCCCATCCCTCTTTGCAGAGATGAGACAAGCCATAATGCCATCATGACGTCTCAATGAACGCGCTACGCGCCCGAGGCGACGCCATCATTTCGGATCTTGACAATTACGTTTATACAGTAAGACCCGTTCCCCCCGCTATAAATAGAGGGGACTCGAAGCCGTCTGTCCTTCACATCGCCCCCTTTGTTTCCTTTGCTCATTGCCTTCTAGGACTTGTAGAGCTTGAAGCCATGACCTCCACTCCATCTCCACCTCGTGTACTAATCGCAAAAGTCCTTTCCCCTAGGCCTCTCGCCATGGTCCCTCCTGAAATCATCATTGTTTCCTCCGATGACGAGGACTCGAGTGGTAGCCCTAAGAAAGATAGGGAAGAAGCGCCCACCGCGGATAACCGTCATTCCCTCATTCAGCACATTCGCCATTACATCAAGACCTATGCTTCAAGCTAGATGGTGCAGCGCTCCACATGGGGGAGGATTGAGGATGGTGGTGATCTCTACCGGATCATCGATCAAGCCGCCATCGAGGTCTTCGGTGGAGCCTTCAGGTCATCATCGGCTAAGGATGCATGATCATCTTCTCTGTCGACAACCGCCAGATCGCCTTTGCACCAGGCAGAGGACCACTCGGCATCAGCAGCGCCAGCCAGCAGCTCTAGCAGGGTCTTCGCCTCGGCCACATTCCCTAGTCCCTATGCTGGTCGGCAGTCGGTTCTTGGAATGATCAGCTACCACTCGAGGGAGGAGCATAAAAGGTTCCTCGACTCGTCTAAGAGCGAATAGGGGTCCATACGCTTCCAAACTTTGGAGGTTTTTTGCAAGATCTAAGCCGATACTTTCTTTCAATTTTGCACTAGCCACACAGATTAGAGTGAAAAAGAAAAAACTATGTAATCGAGTAGCCAACCGAATCGAATGTAATCGACTTACCTGTAACCTACCTTTTCTATAAATAAAACTTTCGGAGTTGATCAATGTTCCACGAGTACTCGAGTATCTCGCTATTTGGAGTAGATAGCCGTACCGACCCAGGTCGAGTGACTTTGACTACTATGTAAGTTTCTTCCCACTTAGGCGATAACTTGTGGTATTGAGCCTGTTTCTGCACCTTCCGTAGGACAAGATCTCCAGCAATGAGTTGCCTAGGTTGAATTTTCTGGCTTTGATATCTACGCAACACCTGCTGATACTTAGCCGCTTGAATAGATGCTCGATCTTGGTACTCCTCGAGTAAATTTATGTCATCCACTCGTAATTGCTCTTGCCCTTCTTCGGAGTAACTTTTCACTCGAGGTGATCCGAACTACAACTCAGTCAGGAGCACTGCTTCCGCTCCATAAACCAAGAAGAACGGAGTTTCACCGGTGGCCCTATTAGTCGATGTATGAATGGCCCATAGTACCGAGGGAAGCTCTTTTACCCAACGTTTCGAGTAGGCTTTTAGCCTGTCGAAGACCCGACTTTTGATACCCTGCAAGACTATACCATTAGCACGCTCAACTTGACGATTACTCTACGAGTGAGCTACTGAGGCGAAACAAGTCTTAATGTCGAATTCTTCGCAGAATGCAATAAAGGTACCGCTTCTGAACTGTCTACCGTTATCCATAATTATCTGATGCGGAATGCCAAATCGAGTAATTATGCTCCTCATGAACTTCTTGGCCGCTTCTGCGGTTATTTTTCCTATGGGTTCGGCCTCTATCCACTTGGTGAACATGTCGATAGCCACGAATAGGAACTTGTAACCACCTTGGGCCTTCGGGAATGGTCCCAGGATATCCAAGCCCCAAACAGAGAAAAGGCCAAGAAAGAGGAATTATTTACAGAGCTTGGGCTGGTTGAGTGGTCTGCCTTCTAAAAAATTGGTAGCTTTCGCACTTTTTGACCAGCTCGGAAGCATCCTGGAGGGCAGTCGGCCAATAGAATCCCTAACGGAAATTTTTTCCGACCAAGGTGCAACAAGACGCATGATTACCACACGTGCCTCTATGGATATCGAGCAATATTTTATTACCCTCTTCCTGAGTGATGCACTTCACAAAGATTTCATTACTCCCCTTTCAGTAGAGCTTGCCGTCTACCAAAACGTAAAGCTTGGATTTACGAGCAATTTTTTCTCTGCAGGCGCATCATCATCAGGGATGTCTCGACCCTCGAGATAGGCTTGGTACGAAGTCATCCAAGTTGGGTTGCGTTCGAGTAGTGCAACATCCGTGTCTGTGGGTTTTGCCTCGCTGACCTGACCAGACTACTGGTCGGGTTGGGCAGCATCCGTTCGCCGAACTATCGGGATAGATGGCTTAAGGTGTTTCTCAACGAAGGCCCCTATGGGTACCGGTGCTCGAGAAGAAGCGAGTCTAGCAAGTTCATCCGCACCAGAGTTATCACTCCTTCTGATGTACGTTACTTCTAGCCCTTCAAACTTCTGTTCGAGCTTTCATACCTCGAGTAAGTAAGCCACCATGTTGTCGTCCGAGCACTAGTACTCCTTTTGAACTTAGTTCAGGACTAGCTGTTAGTCCCCTTTCACAAGAAGTCATCTAATTCCAAGCGATGCAGCTATGCGGAGCCCGTTAACCAGCCCTTCATATTATGCAACATTATTGGAAGATTTAAAGTCTAACTGAACAACGTACCTGAGTTCGTCGCCCGTTCGAGATTTGAGCACAATGCTAGCCCCCGAGCCTAGGAGTGTGAGCGATCCATCAAAAAAGAGTGTCTAGTGATCTTTGACCGTGTTTGGCCTTTTTTCCTCAACGCTTGCCCATTCGGCGATGAAATCTGCTAACACTCCGAATCTTACGCTTGTGCGTGGTGCGTAGCTTACGTCAAACTCATTTAGTTCTACTGCCCATTGTGTGATTCGTCCAGTAGCTTCCCGATTGTGTATTACATCCTTCAGCGGATACATCATTATGACTGTGATCCTGTGCGCTTGAAAGTGGTGTCGTAATTTCTGAAAAGACATCAAGACTGCATATATCAGCTTCTGTACTTGCGGGTATCGTAGCTTAGCATCATGTAGAACCTCGCTCACGTAATAAACAGGTTTCTGGACCTTGGCCTTTTTCTCGGGACATTCCCGTTCGACCGCTAGTACCGTGCTTACAACTTGTGGGGTAGCTGCAATATACAAAAAGAGCTCATCTTTCTTGTTAGGCATTGTAAAAATCAATGGGGAAGATAAGTACCTTTATAAGTCCTGGAAGGCGCGTTCCACTTCTTCTGTCCACTCGAATCAGTCTTGTTTCTTCAGCAACTTGAAGAAAGTCATTCCTCGCTCGCCTATCCTACAAATGAATCAACTAAGAGCAACGATGCAACCTGTCAGTTTCTGAACCTCCTTCAATGTTCGAGGTGACCGCATCTGGTCGAGAGCCTCATTTTGTGCGGGTTGGCCTCAATGTTGCGACTTGACACCAGGAAGCCTAGAAGCTTACCGGACGGCACACCATACGTGCACTTTTTGGGGTTGAGCATCATGCGATACTTCCTGAGGTTGTCGAATGTTTCCATGAGATCGTTAACCAATGCGTTTCTAGTTTCCGACTTGACTACAACATCATCGACGTATGCTTCTACATTGCGCCCAATTTGGGGTTGTAGATAGTTTTGAATACACCTTTTATACACTAAAAGGCATCTTTACATAGCAAAATACACCGAAGGGAGTAGTAAAAGTTGTTTTCTCCTCATCGTCTAATTCCATGCTAATTTGGCGATACCCTGAATAGGCATCTAGAAAACATAGCAATTCGCAGTCTACCATAGAGTCGATGATCTGGTTGATGCGTGGGAGGGGAAAAGGATCCTTGGGCAAGCCTTGTTGAGGTTGGTGAAGTCGATGCACATTCTCCATCTGCCATTGCCTTCTTGACGAGGACGGGATTCGCGAACCATGTAGGATGACGCACTTCTCGAATGAAGCCCACCTTTACGAGTTTATCGACCTCCTCCTGGATGGCCCGCTTCATATCTTCCGCAAATCTTCGCTGCTTCTGCACCACAGGTTCGGAGCCAGGTTTAACAGCTAGTCGATGCTCGATCACCTCCCTGGGGACCCCAGGCATATCGAACGTTTGCCATGCGAACACATCTTGGTTTGCTTGGAGGAAGGTGATGAGCTCGAGTTCCTATTTGGGGTCAAGATTGGCCCCAATCTTAACCGTCTTGGATGGTTCAGACGGGTTGAGAGTCACTACCTTGACGCAACCACCGGTCTTCTTATTGTTGACACCGTCGTTGATCTTGCCTTCGGCGTCGTCAGATTCAAAAGTGCTAGCAAGACTTATGAGCCTAGAGTCTTTGGCCTCGATGACACCTTGGTGCCTTTAACGCTTAGAATTTGCGTCCTTGGGGGTGATAGCCACTCGACCGAAGTGTTCGACCATATCTAGGATTTGTTTGACGCATTTGACCGCTGCACGCTAATCTCCATTGATTATAATGGCCCCCTTAGGACCCGGGATCTTGAGTATTTGGTAAACATAGTGACCCACCGCCATGAACTTGTCCAGCATCGGGCGGCTTAGAATCACATTGTATGCCATCTCGAAGTCTGCGACATCAAAGATTAGCTTTTCTGTGCAAAAATTGTTGGGCGTGCCAAACGTGACCGGTAGCTCGATCCGGCTGAGAGGCATGGTTGATGAGTTGGGAGTTATGCTGTGGAAAGGCTCGACTCTTGTTTTAAGCTCTGATCCCTGAATTCCCATCTTGTCCAAGGTTCTGGAGAAAATGAGGTTGAGTGAACTACCACCATCGACCAGAGTTCTGAAAACTTTGATGTTGAGTATGGTCGGCTGAACCACGACCGGGTATCCACCAGGATGTGGTATCGCGACCAGATGGTCGGTTTGACCAAAGGTGATCGACTGTTCCGACCACCTGAAATACCAAGTGGGCCCAGTTAGGGCCAAGTTGACTCCTCGTTCAATCGCCTTGTACTTCCTTTTGGACTCGTACGTGGCGGATCCTCCAAAGATGTACGCCAAGCTGTGGTTTACCTCATGGAACTGGGGCTCGCTACCCTCAACATTTGACTTAGCATGCTTATTGCCACGCTCAGCGTTCGCCTTGACCTTTTCATCAAGCTTCTTCTTGAACACATAGCACTCATCGAACTCGTGCTAGTTGCTCCGATGGATGGGACACCGCTTTCCGCCACCTCGACTGAGGCCTTTGTTGTCCCCAGTGTTGCGCGGTTTGTTCCTGTCGTATCGGGACCCTTGCGCTTGTCACCGGGTTTGTCCTTGCTAGATTGAAGGTTTTTAGCGTGCACCTGCGCTTCTGCTCATTTTGCGCACTTGTTGGCTAACACAAAAAGCTCTTTGACCGTACAGATCTTCCGAGTAGCCATCTTTCCACATTGATTTGTGTCGTGAACACCTCGTTTGAAGGCAATGATTACGGACTCATCGAAGATGTTTGGGATCCTGTTACGCTTATCGCTGAACTGGCGGATAAAATCTCGAAGAGATTCATTGTCGCCTTGGTGTAGTTGGTAGAGGTCATTGTCCGTTCATGGGCACTCGAATGCGCCTTGGAAATTGGCTATGAATTGAGCCTTAAGTTCTGCCCACAAACTAATCGAGTTGGATAGCAAGTTTAGCAACCAAGACCTTGCATGTCTATCAAGGGCGGTTAACAGGTAATTGGTCATTACTCGATTGTCACCATCGGCTGCTCGAATAACAGTGGTGTAGATCTGCAACTCCTCATTGGGATTGATTTTCCCATCATATTTCTGGATCGGGCCCGCTTTGAACTTCTTGGGCCATCGAATTGACTGAAGTTCATGTACAAAAGCCTCGCAGCCTCTGTCAAATTCATCAGGAGGTGGGGGAGGGGGGGCTATCATGCCTGCCTCTTCGAGTAGGGGAGTCGTGTCGACCATCCCGTCATGTAGATCTATGGTCATAGTAGCGGCGATCATCTTCACGGCGTTCTTCACAGTTGTTTTCGATCACCGTCCGTAAGATCATGCTGATTGCGAGGAATATGATTCCTCAGGTCTTCCTGATTTTCGCGCCTATGGACAGGGCAGCTACAGTTTGGCCCACATTGTCGTGTTCGGGCTCGACCACTTGAGCTTCCCATCTGAGATTCCCCTAATCGAGAGTGTTCCAGCCCGTGGCTCCTCGAGCCAAGACCGTACCGACTGGGGGGCCTGGAATTGCTGGGATTATTTGCTTGAGCAACTTGGATCTGAGCTGCATCGAGTAGGGTCTTGACTTGATTGACCATACGAGTTAGCAGATTCGCCGGATCTAACTCTAGAAGGGATCGAAGGATCAGATGCACTCCTCATATGTTAGCGTCCAGAGTATTGAATATGTCGTTACCAAGGCTCTGTGGCAGTCGAGCCGATGAGGCTTCATGTTGACTATTCGGAGGGAGCTTCTTCCTTGAGCTGTGAGTCGTCACGGGCAAAGGCGTACCCACCGGAAGTCACCGGGAGAGGCCAGGAGGCATCTACTCTCCCGTGGTCTGCCGGTGAAGGGTCGTGTCGGGTGCACGTAAGGCTCCAGCTGCGCATGTTTCTGGTGGTAACTCGGCGCCGGCACCATTGGTGGTGACAGCTATCGCCAGATCTTTAGGAATTTTCGGGCCGTGGTCGACCATGGCCTTTGGATCTATCGTCATTCGGTCAACCGATGGGGGGTCATTGCTTCTAGCCATATACACGAATCGATATGTTCGGCTGCTCTGGTTAGCATTAGAATCATCGTCGCCACCCTCGTCGCTGTCAGTGTGCATGCAGTGGAGAACATTAGGCTCTGCGGGATCCCATTCGAGATGTCCCACCTCACGGTACACATCCACTGGTCTGGATTCGAGGGTATCGGTATGGATCAGTCCACCTTGGCCGTCCCAACGGAAAACTATAGTTCCGAAGATGATTTCCGAGTCGACGAGAGAGGACTCGAAGCTATCCATCGTTGACTCAAAGTGGTCGTAGAAGCCGTTGTTGGAGAATCCGACGCAAACGTGAGCTAGAGACATGATTAATCCTGCAGAACAGAAGAAGGCCCCTACCTGATGCGCCAACTGTCGAAGATTAGTTCCTGACAATGTATCCGTAAATTAACTGGGTACCTTCGGGTGCTGGGATTAATCACGAGACGAGACAACGATGTATACAGGTTCGAGCCTCCGATTAGAGTAATACCCTACGTCCTGTGTGGGTGTTGCTGCTGTATATTGATGATTTTGAGTACAAGCAATGTGGCTAAATCTGTTACAGAGAGTATAACAGATCTAATCTAACCTAAAGCTAAAGTCGTTGAATATCTTCTCTGCTAGGGTCTTGATGCTTGCCTTGAGTTCTCCACTCCTCCGCCCTCAACATTTTCGCTTTATATAGAGGTGAGGTACCGACTCCTATCCAGCCATGGTCGATAGCGAGTTGTCTTTCTTGATATCTAAGTAGATAAATCTATTTTGAGTATTAATTGTATCGAGTTAGGTAACCAATCGAAACTTTCCTGATATGTACTTCCTTGATTCCAGTGTATCAGATACCGCTGATTCAGTTCCGTGATATCTAAAACTCATTAATATGTATTGTACATATCCTGTCCATATATAATATACTTCTTATACACATATACCTCATAGTTAGATATTCGACACGTCCAGAATGATACAATCTTTCATCGTCTCACGTCTGCAAAATCAGAACAGAACCTCGGTATTGCTGAAGATAACTGATGAGAATTACTACTGTAATTACATATCAACATTGACCTCGAATGCTTGAAAATTGTTACACGAACAAAAGTTTCCATCACTCTACTTCTAATATCAAGGCACAGATGAAAATTGAGTGCCTTGTTGCACTACTGTTTTTCTCTCTCACTGTTTGCCATTTTACAGACCATGAAACTAGAAAATGTCAGGATATCTAACTACAGCGACGACGGTTGTTCATCTCCAGTGTCTGTTTCCTGCTACCGTCAGAGTTCTAGGTATAACCGATACAGCAATTGCTGCAGTTCTTGTCAGCCGTTGAACTGTCTGGTTCCTCTGTACAAACGTGATCCACAATCTCTGATTGTCCTAAATGTGAATAAGCCAGCTATCATGAAGAAAAACAGTCATCCTTTTCTTTGCGTCGTGAAACTGCTCGTGTACCACAGCAACGAAACGATTAGGCCATTCTGTCCCCCGGAAAAAGAGATACAGTATGAACATAGCATAAGCAACCACGCCTCCCATTTCTGAAGAGAAGAAATCCAAGAACATATAGCTATTGATTATGATCGGTACGGATGCAACAGTCCAGGTTGCAATCTGCATCAAGATGCCAAGGTTAGTTGATAATGCTATGTAACGATTTGGCAAAACTAAAACTAAGACACTGGAATACTCATCATTTTTGGATAAGTTAGAAATCCCCTATCAGCAATTCGGCATCAAAATGCTCCTAGACCTTAGTTCCTGATGATACTTGATGACTGGTAATCTTGACAAAATAATATTTGAAGGTGAAGTGAAGCAGGGAACACACGCGACTAGGTTTGTCATAAAACTTTGTTTGATAAGCTATTCAAGCTCAGCTGGAATGGTAAACGTGCTGAACTGAAACCTGCACCAAAGCATGTCGAGCTTGAAGAGCCAAGCTCAGCAGTTCGGGTAGGCTTCACTTTAGTCGATCCGAGCATAGCTTACGAAGTTCATATTACCAATCTTACTTCAGTTGAGCTTATGTCAGAGCCCTACACGCAACAATCATACTGAAAAAGCAAAGAAAGAACTAATACACCTTGGGATCAATCATCATTACTTACTTTTGTTCTTGGACCTATCTTGAACACCCCCATGACTTGCTCCTTGGAAACCAATGTTATCAGTGGGATGAGTGCAAACGGGATCTGAATTGATTGGAACACATTGAGCCACTCATTGAGAACATCTAGTGCAGAGTCGGATGTGTTGAAGTATCGAGCAACAATTATAGTTGGCACAATCGCAAAGCTTCTAGTGATCAATGCCCTGCTAACAGCCCAACACCCCAAATATAAAGGATATGGAAAAAACCTCCCCCAAACTTCTCTTGTAGATATTTTCCAGCATTATCTAAGGCCAATATTATCTGCTTCTTTGGTACCATAAAATCCTTTTGCAAAAACTGTTGTAGATATTTATCATGAAGGGCACTACCAATGCCATGGTGGATTCAATGGAATAGTACCTCAATGCTCAACGGACTTCATATTCCTTGTCTGGGTCAATTTTTCTTGATTGCACAAGAGCAGAATGGAGCAACACATTATGGGGTGTGATAACACATCCAACAAGACCAACAGCTTATTTTATTGTTCTTGACCTCAGCTTTGGAATTAGAATACCTATTGTACCGAAATTACACTGTGGTCAGCTGGAGAAAAATAATATCAGATAAATGAAATACATTGTCAAAGGTGAACATGCACTGGCCGCGTGGTAGAACCGCTTGTTGCGCAGATGTCCACCAGGGCTCGAACCTCGGTTGGGTCCTGGTAACCATCTCCTTTTAATCAGGAGCTCCTTCGCATGTTTTAAAAAGAAAAAGGAAGTCAAGCAAAATAGATACGGTTTCTGCAAACATCCATGTGAGGAAAGAGACCATTGTTGTAATTAGAACTGCAAACACAGCTTCCAACTTTCTCACCCCATATTTCTCGAGGTAGATGCACAATCGAACCACAAGCTGCCCTTGCGTCACCCGCGTCTGGCGACTCGGTGGGCAACTCCACTCACCGCCCAGCATCTCCGAAGCAAAGCTAGATCCAGCGTGCGGATGTCGGTGGCGACGGCTCCGAAGCCAGGGCATCGCGGCCGTGGTTCTTTATCTCCCTCGAGCTCCCTCCTTTCCTCCCCCGCCCCCTCGTGCACAGGTAGTACTCCATCGCAGCAATATCCGGGTGTCCTCGTCTCCGGCTAGGTGGATCCAGACTTCCTAAGGCCTGGTCTGCTGACGGCGGTGGTTGATCCACCCTTTAGGCCCCAGATGTCTTCGGCTGGGCGGATGCGGACTTCCTAAGGACTGATCTACTGACGGGGTGGTTGATCCACCCTTTAGGGCCTGGATCCGGGCTCCATAGGTCCTGGATCGCACTGTTGTTCGTGTCGAGCGGGGCCTCAGTGCTATTTGCGGATGTGCAAGACGAGCTGGGCGAGGCGGTGGCCACGTCGACCAGGTGCCGGTACATGCAGTGCAATGTAATGGTCGAGCCACAGGTGGAGGCGACGGTGGGCGCCGTGGTGGCTACGTGCGGGCGGTTGGTCATCATGCTCTACAACGCTAGCTTGCTGCTCCCGATGGGGTCCATGATGGATATGGACCTCTGCGTGCTGGTCCACGTGTTGGTTGTCATCTTTCGCGGGGTCGTGGCGTGCGTGAGGCGTGCACCATGGCGTCGTGTGGCACCCGTGGTGCCTTCGTGTGCTCGGCGAGCGTGGTGTCACTGCAGGGCGAGTTCAGTCCGACATCGTGCTCGGCGTCCTTACACACGCTTCTAAGCCTGGTGCGTGCCATGGCGGGGGTGCTCGGGTGGCATGGTGTGCGTGTCATCTGTAAGGGAACGGGTAGGCTACACTAGCACAAAATAAATTTTCTCTACCGCGTTCAACTAGGAAGCCATGCGAGTAGGGGATCATGAATCATTACCACTTGACGAGCAGTGTAGCGGAAGAAGAGTTGGAGCAGACCAATCCAACGTCGTGCGCGTCAAGCAGTCGATCGTCAACCTCGTCCCGAGCACGTCCCGAGCACCTTCCGAGTACTCGCGAGTACGTCCCGAGTGCTCCCGAGCACAACCCGAGTACCTCCGAGCAGGACCCGAGTACCCCCGAGCACGTCCCGAGCACCCCCGAGCACGTCCCGAGCACCCCTGAGGACGTCCCGAGCACCCCCGAGCACGTCCAGAGCACCCCCGAGGACGTCCTGAGTACTCCCGAGCAGATCAGCACCGCAATAGTAGCAGCGCCTCTACGGTATCCACACGTACAAGGATGGAATCGCCATGCGCCGGTGTGCTAGCACCGCGCGCCCCGCTAGGGTTTCGAAGGGAGTTCGGGAATAGGAGGCGGCCAGGGTTTTTGGTGGCAAGATCTGTTTTTCGAAGAAAAAAAACTCTCTATGCACCTTGGCCCCTACCTATTCTTATATAGAGCACGCTAATGGACCTTTAATCAACATTAAAGCCTATTATGACTCTATACCCTAATGGACCTTTAATCAATATTAAAGCCCATTAGCAGATTCAATCTGCAAACTCGATCACCTCTAGGGCATATCACCAACAATCTCCCACTTGCACTAGAGTCAGTACAAGTTTTATATTCCATCCCCTTAAGTGTGTGACCCATTAGGTTCATGTGTAAACGGCCGCTATCCGGAAACCCTTTTCCGAATTGCAAGTCAATAGCGGTACCTAGCAGGACATATTGACTCCCGAATGCACACAAAGATCATATCAGCTGAACCTTGATATATTCATGCACCAATCCCTTTACCACACGATACCAGTCAAGCTCAAGGCGAGATTCGTGCCACCCTTGTGATAGCTCGACCATTCACTCGATCAAGTAGTGGATTCACCATGATTAACTCTTTAATCACATTGTCATGGCCATGCACTTTCCAATCCAACTACCTCGAGGGGCCCAGAGATATCTCTCCCGTTATTTAGGAGGGGTAAATTCTATCTTCATCACTCACATCCCACGACATGTTTCATAACACACCCAAAAGCAACATTTATAACTACCCAGTTACGGAATAGCGTTTGGAAGCCCCTAAGTGTGTTACTACACATTCTGGAATCAATGATGATCTCAGGTCAAAGGATTCTGTAGGTACACCATTTGAGATAACAACTGATGGCACATTAAAAATAACAATCCCAGCAGTATCTCAGGGTGGGTCTATCCAACATCATGTTCTCTAACATGTGTCCACATTACTGATTTGATATCTCCATATCTATGATCCGTGAAACATGATCATCATTCAGTCAAATGTGCTAATCTATAAATCATTATTGTCCCACACAATGATATGAGATTAGGGACTATTTAGAACAACATCATAAAAACAAAGAGTTTCACAAACAAGTCACATACTTGCTGATCAATGTAAATGATAATTATTCATGGAACCAGATAACAATTATCCAAAAGTACATTAGCATAGACAGAACACATTCTCTCACATGCACTAGAGTCTATCCCGCAAGTATCTAATACCCATAGAGCTCAAGTGTGCCTCATGCTTGGGCTGTGGGAGAGGCTTCGTCAACGGATCAGCAATATTCGAATTCGTGTGCACCTTGCATATCTTTACATCACCTCTATCAATAATCTCTCGAATGAGGTGATAGCGCCGAAGTATGTGCTTGGACTTCTGGTGCGACCTAGGCTCCTTGGCTTGTGCAATGGCACCACTATTATCACAATAGAGGTCCATTGGACTGGACGCACTAGGGACCACACCCAACTCAGAAACAAATTTTTTGATCCAAACAGCCTCTTTTGCAGCTTCCGAAGGTGCGATATACTCGGCCTCCGCTGTGGAATCGGCAACCGTTCCTTGCTTGGAACTCTTCCAACTCACCGCACCTCCATTAAGGCAAAACACAAAACCAGACTGCGATCTCGAATCGTCCTTGTCGGTTTGGAAGCTAGCATCGGTGTAACCATTTACAACGAGCTCCTCCTCACCTCCATAGACTAGGAACATATCCTTAGTTCTTCTCATGTACTTGAGGATACTCTTTACTATAGCCCAGTGACATTCACCTAGGTTTGATTGATATCTGCTCGTAACACTTAGAGCATAGGAGACATCTGGACGTGTACAAAATATAGCATACATGATGGACCCGATAGCAGAAGCATACGGGATCGCACTCATCCTCTCGAGCTCATCAGATGTCATAGAACATTGATTCTTGCTGAGAGTGATGCTATGTGACATTGGCAAGAAATCTTTCTTGGAATCCTGCATATTGAACCGATTCAATACCTTGTCAATGTATGTGCTCTGGCTTAATTCGATTAGCCTTCTTGACCTATCTCTATAGATCTTTATGCCCAATATATATGCTGCCTCTCCTAAATCTTTCATTGAAAAACTCTTTTGCAATGAAGATTTGACAGCATCGAGCATTGGAATATTATTTCCGATCAATAATATGTCATCCACATATAAGACCAGAAACACAAGTGCGCTCCCACTAGTCCTTTTGTAAACACAAGGCTCTTCTTCATTCTTGATGAAACCAAATCCTTTGATCACTTCATCAAAACGAAGATTCCAACTCCGAGAAGCTTGCTTTAGTCCATAGATGGACTTTTGCAGCTTGCAAATCTTCCCAGCATTTTTCGAATCAACAAAACCTTCAAGCTGTGTCATGTACACATCCTCACTTAGGTTTCCATTAAGGAAAGCCGTTTTGATATCCATTTGCCATATCTCATAGTCGAAATATGCAGCAATTGCTAGGAGAATCCGAATAGATTTTAGCATTGCGACGGGCGAAAACGTTTCATCATAATCAACACCTTGAATTTGCCTGAAACCTTTCGCCACCAATCGTGCCTTATAGATGTGAACATTTCCATCAATGTCTATCTTTTTCTTAAAAACCCATTTACACTCGATAGTTTTCACACCATCAGGTGGATCGACCAAGTTCCAAACTTGGTTTTCTCGCATGGATTCTAACTCGGATCTCATGGCTCCAAGCCATTTTTCAGAGTCTGGTCCCACCATTGCTTCCGAGTAAGTCTTAGGTTCATCATTGTCCAATAATGATATGTCCCGCTGCTCCGTGGTTAGGAACATAAACCGCTCGGGTGCACGACTGAACCTTTCCGACCGACGTGGAGCTGGTGTCTCGACAACAGGTTCTGCAACATCTTGCATACCGAGTTGTGGTTCAATACTAGTTGAAACACTTTCACGTGGTTCCCGAATTTCTTCGAGTTGCACCGTGCTCCCACTAACTCTCTTCGCGAGAAATTCTTTCTCAAGAAAGACACCATTCCGGGCGACAAATACTTTGCCTTCCTCCCGGTTATAGAAATAATATCCTTTGGTTTCCCTAGGATACCCCACAAAGAAGCATTTATCAGATTTGGGAGTGAGCTTATCGGACGACAAACGTTTTACATAAGCCTCACAACCCCATATCTTAAGGAAAGACAATCTGGGACGCTTCCCGGTCCATATCTCATATGGTGTCCTCTCTACAGCCTTAGATGGAACCCTGTTTAACGTGAAAGCAGCAGTTTCTATAGCATATCCCCAGAAGGACAACGGAAGATCAGATTGGCTCATCATCGACCGGACCATGTCTAACAAAGTTCGGTTCCTCCGCTCGGACACCCCATTCCATTGTGGCGTACCCGGTGGAGTCAATTGTGGAACGATTCCACATTGCCTTAGATGATCACCAAATTCATGGCTCAAATATTCACCTCCACGATCTGATCGCAGAAATTTAATTGTATTGCCTATATGATTTTGTACTTCATTCTGGAACTGCTTGAACTTTTCAAAGGATTCAGACTTGTGCCTCGTTAGGTAGATGTAACCATATCTACTAAAGTCATCGGTGAAAGTAATGAAGTACTGAAAACCACCTCTAGCTGTAGAACTCATCGGTCCACATACATCTATATGTACTAGGGCCAATAATTCATTTGTCCTCTCACTTTGACCAGTGAAAGGCGTCTTAGTCATCTTGCCAAGTAAACAAGACTCGCATGTATCAAATGATTCGAAATCAAATGAATGTAGAAGACCATCTTTATGGAGCTTCTGCATACGCTTCTCGTTTATATGACCTAATCGACAATGCCAAACAAAAGTGGGATTCAAATCATCAAGCCGAGGCTTCTTTGTATCAATGTTATAAATAGTTATATCCTCAAGATCCAATATATATAATCCATTTACTAATGGACAATTACCATAGAGCATACCATTCAAAAATATCGAACAACACTTGTTCTTTATTATGAATTCATAACCATCTTCTTCCAAACATGAAGAAGAGATAATGTTTTTGCCCAAGGCAGGAATATAATAACAATTATTTAATTCCAAAATTAATCCTGAGGGTAGCGATAAGGAGTAAACACCAACGGCCAACGCAGCAACTTTTGCACCATTGCCGACGCGAGCATCCAATTCGCCTCTTGCACACTTCCTAGTCCTTTTCAGTCCCTGCAACGATTTGCAACTATGAATCATTGATCTGGTATCAAATACCCATGAATCATTAGGACGAGTAGCAAGATTAATTTCAATAACATTTATACCTGAAGAGGAAGTCTTACTTCCCTTCTTCCTTTTGAGTTCTTCCAAGTACAATTTGCAGTTCCTTCGCCAATGAACAGTCTTATGGCAGTGGTGGCAAGTGTCAGAAGCGGCAGGGCTAGCCTTGGGCTTTCCAATAGGTTTAGGCTTAGAACTCGAGATCTCATCTGAAGTTTTAGCCTTGCCCTTGCGCTTTCTCTTCTTGCTATCCTTTTGAACCATCATCACATGACTAGGGCTCTTCTTAATGCTTTCCTCAGCAGTTTTTAGCATCCCATGCAATTCAGCCATGCTTTTCTCCATGCTGTTCATATGAAAGTTCAAAATGAACGGCTCGAAGCTCGCAGGGAGTGACTGGAGAATTACATCCGTAGCCAACTCAGGGCTAAGTGGAAAACCAAGTTTTTCCAAGCTCTCAATGTAACCAATCATTTTGATCACATGAGGACTGACTGGACTGCCTTCTATTAACCTGCACGCAAACAAGGACTTTGAGGTGTTGTACCTCTCAGCCCGAGCTTGAGCTTGGTTCTCAAACATGCCTCGGAGTCCCACAATCATATCATGGGCATCCCAGTTCTCATATTGCTTCTGAAGCTCAGAGGACATACAGGCAAGCATGAGGCAGCTAACATCCAGTGAATCGTTGGTGTGCTTCTCATAAGCCCTCCGATCCGCGGCAGGTGCATTATCAGCTGGTTCATCAGGATAGGGGACCTCTAGAACATATTCCTTTTTCTCTTGTTTGAGAACAATTCTCAGATTTCTATACCAATCAATAAAGTTTGTTCCAGAAAGCTTCTCTTTTTCAAGAATCGATCGCAAATTAAAATTGGAAGTGTTACTAGCGGCCGGTGCCATAATCTACAACAGAAAATGCAGGTTCAGCACTATGCCTATGTGAATCTTCTATTAAACAATTTAACAAAAGATACTCCACTATATGTGTTTTCCCTCTAACAACATATAGAGGATCAAGATCTATATTCAACTAAGTTCTAGTGAGCTTTGGCATCACTGCTAGAAACTTAGTGACATAGGTAAGCAACGCCTTGCTAATCACATCCCTATGTGACTCTTGTTTGTTGGGTGGCATCGAATGCCCCGGCGCCCAACACCATGCCCTAAAGCCCAAAACCGTTTTGATAGCTTTATCAAGTAAACCAATACTATGTGTGTGGATGTCCGACATCCACTCTAACTGGTTAAGATAAATGATGGCCCTACTTTGGCAGACCTACCACACAATGATCAAAACCTTTGTAGGTGCAGCTATTGGAAGGGCATCAATTACTCTTGATTTTTCTGAGGGAAACTACTCTATCATGAAAATCATATCCACCACATATAAAATATGAAAGAATAGTATGACAGGAACACAAAAACATCACAAGTATTCATATTAACTGTGACATAGTATGGCCCCATTCTCATGGTGATCTCCATCGCCACGGTTCCTGTCCTCCGGGTCATCATGATTCAAATCTCCATGATCTTGTTCTAGTCTATTACACCTAATAGCACTAGATAAATTACATGAGAAGAAGCATCACAAGTCGACACGCAGGCCATTATACAATAACGTGATAGCCTTGGGCTGCAATTAACCATGACACGCAGGCCATGAAAATTACACGCATGCATCACATATCACAAGGCCATACCAGTCACAACATTCTCTGCAAAAACGAGTTAAGCGTAGAATCGAATTCTAATGTCCCGATGGGATCATGTTATTACAACAATCTAGGAAATACATAGATCGCATCTATGAAATCGCTATGAAAATCTCATCGGATCGATCGTATCGAGCCAATTCTGAGTCATTCATAATGCCTCAATTTCCATTAGATCAATCCCATTGATCATCGCGTGAGGTTTTTCCAGAAATGATGACAGCACACACAACCTCGATCTGCTGTTCTCCCGACCATGTCACGATGCACGCAGTTAGCCCCGATGGTGATTCCAGCCGGTAGGGGCAAGTCGCACATAAAACCAGGTGGGAGATCGAGCTAATCTTTTTGGCTATGTGGTTCCATCGACTGGCATCTCATCCGATTTCTAATTCACCAAACCAACCGTGCATTGATCAATCCATCATATGAACTGATCAGAAAAACAATAGATCTAATCTATTTCTATCACATATCTTCTATATGTGACTGATCCAGATCGAAAACTACGCAGGATGGCTCTGATACCACTGTAGGGGAACGGGTAGGCTACGCTAGCACAAAATAAATTTTCTCTACCGCGTTCAACCAGGAAGTCATGCGAGTAGGGGATCATGAATCGTTACCACTTGACGAGCTGTGCAGCGGAAGAAGAGTTGGAGCAGACCAATCCAACGTCGTGCGCGTCAAGCAGTCGATCGTCAACCTGGTCCCGAGCACGTCCCGAGCACCTTCCGAGTACGTCCCGAGTGCTCCCGAGCACAACCCGAGTACCTCCGAGCAGGACCCGAGTACCCCCGAGCACGTCCCGAGCACCCCTGAAGACGTCCCGAGCACCCCCGAGCACGTCCCGAGCACCCCCGAGGACGTCCCGAGTACTCCCCGAGTAGATCAGCACCGCAATAGTAGCAGCGCCTCTACGGTATCCACACGTCCAAGGATGGAATCGCCGTGCGCCGGTGTGCTAGCACCGCGCGCCCGGCTAGGGTTTCGAAGGGAGTTCGGGAATAGGAGGCGGCCAGGGTTTTTGGTGGCAAGATCTGTTTTTCAAAAAGAAAAAAAACTCTCTATGCGCCTTGGCCCCTGCCTATTCTTATATAGAGCACGCTAATGGGTCTTTAATCAATATTAAAGCCCATTGTGACTCTAAACCCTAATGGACCTTTAATCAACATTAAAGCCCATTAACAGATCCAATCTGCAAACTCGATCACCTCTAGGGCATATCACCAACATCATCTGCATGCCTCGAGCGGCGTGGCAACACCCTTGAGCTGCGTGCTCCAGGTGTTCACCGCTCTCCTCTATACCTATGCTCAGTGGCGAAGCTAGTGACAAAACGATGGTGGTGCACTAATTCATCATGCATTGAGCAACACATGTAATTTCAAAGCGTTATATGGTAAATATGTGTTCGTTAGTAGTAAAATTTAGATTCATCCTGGTGCATGTGCACCACCAAACTACAATGTAGTGTCGCCACTGCCTATGCTGCACCGCTGCTGTCGGTCTTCGCCATGTGCACGGCCGTCTCTAGGCCAACATCGCCGACGTCGTGGGCCAACATCGCCGACGTCCTAGCATTTGCACTACTCCAACCTCCCCTACCCATCCCCTCGGCCTAGGCTGCTTTCGGCTTCTCCCCTCCTTCGTAGGCCGCCTGGTGGGGCTGTGGGGTCTTCGGCTCAGGGGAGGTGTTGAGAATGGTGCGGCTATGAGGTTTGCTATTTGTTGGGCCCTCGCGTGGTCTTGCTTGGCTTCTGCCATCTTTCATAGTTCTTGGGGCTTAGGAGTCGCGGGCGAAAGCCTTGCTCGGTTGCATGCCGATGCCGATGACGTTGGCGTCCTTGGGCGTCATCTCCTTTCTTAAGGTGTCATTGGGGTGATTCCTCCTCCCTTGCGACTCCTCCGGGCGAAAACCCTGACCAGCTCTCCAGTCGAGCAACTGTAGCATCATCATTGCTCCCTTCCTTAAGGCGTCGCCTCGGTTATCCACCACGCTCTTCGGTGTCTACCTGTTTCTTTGTAGGTTGAACCATGCATCCTCATTCACGGCGACTCTTCTTTCCAATCTGGCGCTTCGCGATAGTGATTTGGTCCAATGCACGCTCCTTCGAAGTGTCGTGCTATCAACTTGCGTGACAAAGATGTGTGGCGTGGCAGCAAGGCTCCGCTGATTGAGTTTGTGAGAGAACAGAGAGGTGTGGTGTAGGAGCAGGACTCCACAGATCGAGTTTGTGGGGGTGTCAGTTGTCCAGTTGGTTACGTGCAAGTTGAGTTAGGTTGGTCTTGTCTATTATCTGGTTGTGTCTTTTGGTGTGAGCGTCGTCTGTTGAGCTGATGTCATATTATCGTCTTAGGGTTTGTGCCGGTTTTTTTCTCTTTAAAACCATGCACCTGTTAAGGTTTTCAGATCCAATTTTTCTTATAAACTGAGTCAACTCTCTTCTTCTTTTTAATATATGCTCGGCTTGAGCTCTAGCTCGCTATGTTCGTTTCAAAATTTCTTGAGGTAACGAAAAATAAAGCTGATGGAAAACAATATTGCAGTAAGTGGGGTACAACCTTCCCGCTATTAAAAAAATATAGAGAACAAAAATCAGAGCTCATGAATCATGCTATTGACAAGAAATTTGCAAGTTCCAATAAAATAAAATAACATCAACTTCATTTTCGATGCTACTCATATGCTACTGTATAGCCCTCATATAGCTGGAGACACATTGGACATGTGCACCATTGGTCCATAAGTCCATACTTAGATTAGGACTCTTGTTCAAATGGTGACATGTAAAAGAAATTCTAAACAGAATTCACTACTGTATTTGCATAAAAAGTTAGGCATACAATCTCATGTACTTGTGTCCAAATGCTTTGTTGGAGTATGAGCATGCAACAAATCACTAACACTCCACCAGCCGATTAGACAAGAAAATGACAGAAGTATTTATCACATTTTTGACATTTTCAACGAGAAAATACTGAGTTCTAATCACCTATATTGTTTGAAGGTACATCTGCGGCGCCAACTCTAGTATGAACGGGAGAAATGTTGCAAATTCTCTCTGCTACCCTCCGTAAGAAAGTTCAATGCGCACTAACTTAAATTCTGAGCGATGCAGGGGTGGATCCGGCCAAAAAACTGCTGGAAATCGTGAAGGGTGATTTTTCGGCTTAAATCATCTGGCTGATGACTGTCAATTCTAAAAAGAAAATTACCCCAGTTTTGGAAGCAGCTTGAGATCTAGCACCAAAATCACCCAAAAATACTTAAATTTATGCGAAATGCCTACCGAGATTTGATAACATTCCCGTAACCCAAGAAAAGGCTAGCAAAGAAGCTTACCAATCCAATGCGGTGATGACAACGCCGGCCCAGACCGGCAAGAAGCCACGGCTAACGATCTTGATGGCAATGACGCTCCCGATGAGGCGATGACCTTCTGAATGTCGGCGCTGACCATGGAGACCTCGGCCATGAGCCAAAGCGCGCGGCGCGTCCAGTCGGGTACTCGTCGCGGGTTCACTATCTTACCAGATTGCAAATCGTGCTACTGCACCGGGTAATAAAATAAATAAATAAAAAACATAGAACAGACATATCCTAGAGACTTCTCTCACTATCTTCTCACATAGCAAACCATGCAATCTCTAGCAGACGAAAATCTCCTCACAAATACCACAAGGTAGAGTCTTCTGCATACCTCTCCTTGCCAGTTTCTTCCTAGAGCAATAAAAATCTCCTCAGAAACAACTAAAGGAACCGTAACTTAGGACCATCCCAAATCTCCCTACAGTCACCCCAAATCTCTCCACACGTCTTCTACCCATTTCACAGGTAGGCTCGCCGCCCTTATTTGCTTCATGCTCACGAGCGGCGTCTCTTTCTAAGCACCGATTTGGTTTTTTTTTTTAAAAAAAATTCGCTGCCTCGAGTGACTTTATTTAGTAGAAATACCGAATCTGAACCAGTATGAAGAGATTGCAGAAGCTAGAAAATCGATTTGTTCCTCCTCTGTTCGATCTTGTAGGAGCTGGAGACACCGCGAACTCCGGTGGCAGAGAGCTCATACATCTTTTTGTTGTTTGTTATCAATTTTCTACCTTGTGCATTGATGTTCCTGTTCTTTCTCTTTTTCTAAAAAAAAATTGACATAATTTTTTCTCTACCTTTCTTCTAATGCTGTGTCTTCTCCCCTGCAATCTAGAAAATCGATTTGTTCCTCCTCTGTTCGATCTTGTAGGAGCTGGAGACACCGCAAACTCCGGTGGCAGAGAGCTCATACATCTTTGTGTTGTTTGTTATCAATTTTCTACCTTGTGCATTGATGTTCCTGTTCTTTCTCTTTTTTTTTAAAAAAATTGACATAATTTTTTCTCTACCTTTCTTCCAATGCTGTGTCTTCTCCCTCTTATACTCGGCGCTCCTGCTGTGCTCGGTGCTCGGCTCCTGCAACCTGCCGGCGGACCTCCCTCTCTGCTTGTCTCTCTCTCTCCTCATAACCTTTCCTCAGTCCTCACTGCTCTCCATGGCAGCCATGGAAGCGAGCTTCCTGCACACACCCTTCCAAATAGCTCATAGCCTTGCATGTGCCACCGATAGTGGGCCCTCTTAAATGCTATCCTTTGAAGTCAGTCATACATATCAAACAACAGTTCGGAAAACAATCAACAATACCAACAGTTCGACAAATTGAAAATGTACGGTCTTTATCACTACCATCAGCATCATCTTCATCTATTCAAAAAAGTCAACTTCCTACAATACCAATGAAACCAAAACATGCTGATATACAGGTTTGTTTATCTTCCATGTTGCATATTGCTATTTTCCTTACAAAATAGAAATATCACTCACGCATCTGTAACTATAAACAGGAAAGTTCCCATAGCTCCACTCCTTTCGATATTGACGATGACAGGATGGAAGTGGAACAAACACAGTAAGAATTTTCTCTACAATATGCAACATTATTTCAAATTTAATTTGCATGATCACTGAACACTTATCTCATATTGCACAAGGGATCCATCTTTACCAGACGAACAGAAAGGTAAAAGATCTTTTACATCTACAACAACTGACATAGAGGTAATTTGGTCTCTTTACTAGATGATTTTACATTTTCCTATCAAAAACATACTACTCACATATTGCATCACTATGTACTAGAGTGACCAACCTCAGGATACTACAGCAGATAAATTCAACAAAAAAAGCTCGAGCCACACCAAAAAGCCAAGACTACAATAAGGTATCACAAAAACCCATCTCTTACCCTTTCTATCTCAATATTTCTTTAGAGAGATTTTTTTGATACAAAATAATCTTGTACTTTGAAAAAGTCTGGCAATTGGATCATGCTTTTTACACTTATCTATTCAGCTCATTAAAAAATAGATACTTTTTATACTCAACATTATCTATATTCTGCTGACTTGTGCACACTTTATAACGATGTGGCCTTGCATGTAGTTTACCTACAATCTTAAAAGTCACCCTCGTCTTTCAAACAACAAATCATTTCACCTGAGGTTCAACATATTTTACGCCATGTGATCCTCCTGGAGCTCGTCGTTGCCGTACTCAACCGTGTCCCACAACCCGCGCGCCTGGAGCATCACCTTCATGACCAGCGCCCATTCATCGTAGTTTGTACGCGTCAATGCCGGGTACGAAACAGAACCGCCGACCTCCCACACCATCCGTTGCAGAACGATGTCGCGCCTACCGTCATCACGGTGGTGCGAGCGGTGCGGTGGTGGTGACGACAACATGACACTACCCGAATCGTCGCCGGAGCTTTGATGCCAAATTTTAGCCGCGCTGGAATTCTATTCGTGGCTTGTCAAACGCAAATCAGCCTAACGACAAGCACAACCTATGCTGCAGTTGTGTTTCCGTCAGGCGAACTCTGGAGGCTCCGTTGAAGCCAAAAAAATATAGACCGGACAGAGGATACGTAGAGTATTTGTGCTGCAAGTTGTAGCATTTTCTGAGACTTTTCATTACATAAATAGAGAAGCAACTAAACACACGATTACATGATTGATTGAAGCCGGAAACTAAGCACACCACGATCCCATTTTGCCGCGCCATCCAACGACTAGCGATCGTGTTGCACTGATCCTTATCTAAACTCTAAACTAGCTAAGAAAATGGACTCTGCACATGGCCACAACGCACAACCGTGCACGATCGAATCAAACAGAAATTTAACAAACTAACAGATCATGTTATTGTGCACAAGATTCCTAAGTTTGTCAATAGAGCCCACGTGTGTCGAGCAACGTGTTGATGGCCTTCCCTCTTGCCTCAGGCCGGTGATAGCTATGTCAAGCCTGCGGACAAGCCTGTGCGCACATAGCAGTGCGGCCAATCCACAATGGCAATGTTGAGGTCGCCGAAGAAGATTACGAGTCTGCACGCTCGCAGCCACCGGGTAGTGAGTCCCCATCACACGATAGGACGGCCAATCTGCCGAAGACTGCCGCTAGCCTGCGCGCATGTCAAGTGTCCTTCGGGTGGTGAGAATTCTCGCTGTTACTCCCTCAGCCCATCAGTCTTCTTGTAGTCACTTTTTGTCCTTCATCCTCACGAACAACGCCAACTGTTAGGACATGAAAACGTGCCACGGATAGAGCGCGACGAGAGCCTCCCCCAGTGTGGAGATGGCTCAAGCTTAGAGATGGCGGATGAGCTACAAGGGAAGAGATTGAGAGAGTCTGTGGAAAACAGAGGCGTCCCCTCACTGTGCCCCTTGACGGCTTGTTTAATAGAGAGAGGAGGCAGGTGAAATTCTTTCCCTACCCCCGGGATCTTGACACAATACAATCATATAGGGTAGTTTAGTCCTTTCCCCTTCTACCTGAGCGACATTAATCTAGGGATTAGGACCATCTAAACATTTTACCATACATCATTTAAACACTCAAGGGCTGGGGCAATTTCCCCAATAACAATATTTCATAATGTTTTCCTTATCACAAAATAGAAGGAAAGCAACCATCATACCAGGCAAATAAATGAAACGAAATATACCCGCTCAGATCCAATCGAGTGAAGCAAAAAATAGAAGGAAATAAAACCAGGCTACGGTTCCTTATCAACAGAAAATGAAAGCAATCACACTGGATGTATCTCAGGCCCCCATGCTGCTATAGATGGGGTAATTTAGGAACCAAAATCACTCCAGGCAGAAAATAAAAAGAAATATACCGCTCAGATCCTATCGAGCGAAGCAAAATTAGAAGGAACTGGTGCCGGCTAGCAGGAAGAAGAGAACGGTGGGGAGCCTACCCGTGAAAAGGATTTTGGCGGTGAGTTACCTCGGCGGCGGCTAGTACCCAATGGAGCTACGAGAGGATTTGAAGAGGCACTGCTCTACAGATTCTCCGATCGTTGGTTGACTTTCGATTGTTGTTCCTTTCTGCGAAGCGTTTGTTTAACGTACCATCTCAAAAGGTATTATTTCAATATTAATTGCAAAACAAAAACATGTAAGCTATTCTTTTCCTTGTTCAATTAATGAACTTTGCTAAATTGCAAATGTTCGACTCAAAGTAACGTATGCAGTGCACTGCTGCATGGATACAATTATTGTGTATCTACAAGCAGATTATTCCATTAAATATTCTTTTCCATTAAAATTTATATATTTACGAATTTGATCCTGTAATGTGCACTTATTTCTACCATTCAATTCATTACACTCTGGTCACTGCTTTTGAATAAATTGTAAATGTACCATTCAATTCATTAGTGCTGTTAACATTTTGCTATGCCTGGTCTATGTTGTGCTTCTCTATTTATATGACTTTGAACACTTTTTGCTTCAGCACATCTAAGGTGATTTAGCCCACTCCCAATAGTTCAAAATTTTTCTTCCCATCTATTGGGTGTGTCCAAATGCAGAGAGCTCTGCTTATTTTTACTGAACTGACATTACTTCGTTCAGGAAACAAAGTCAGTTCACAAATATATACCAACTGATGTTCAATTACCTCGTAATATCAGTTCATCGCTACTTATACAGAACATGATTAATAAACAGCTGCTAATCATTTTCATATTTTTTTATTATGTTTTCTTACAGATCATGTTGGACCTGCATGAGAACATAGTGGAACACAAAAACCAGTTGGCATTTTGAAGTGTACAGTTACCACATCCAAACTTTTTGGTGCTCAACATGATGAATACTTATGCAGTTCTGGCAAACAATATCTCTTCATATTTTGTTGTATATAGTTAACTCATCCCCACCTTTTGGTACACACCATCCTGAACGTGGATGACCAAGTACTGCACAATGAAGTAGCAAACAAGAACTTTTAACATTTTCATGTATACAGTTTCCTCACCCAAACTTTTGGGTGCGCAACATGCTTCACCTGCTTGATGTACTGTCAAACAAAAACTGCTCTTATTTTGCTGTATATAGTGCACTCATCCACATCTTTTCATCTATATATAGTTTTATCAATTTATTTGTAGATGCCTTTGTTTGTAGCATCTTCTTTATGGTTACCTGAGGCTCATTTGTCCTCGCAACATTTACTTTGATCAACTGCTTTCATATTTCATAAACAGCTTTTAACTTTGCAAATTCTTCAGTGACGGGTCAACAGAGCGTGCCAAAGGCGCGCCATTTTCTAGTGCTATTCTACCGGGCTGGTTTTCTCAAATGACACCTAGTTCCCACTGAAAATTACACAGTACATGATGTTTTAGACTTAGACATAAGTATTAAAGTAAAAGGTAAAATAACAATCTTACCCTTCTTTATTGAATATTGATCTATGAGTAATAATGATATAACATGACTAAAAAATGAGATTTGCATTGATAAGGATGGACTTAATGGAGGAGTAAAACTGAAAAACATGGGATAAAGTTACCTCAAAATTGTAGAACATCATATATTTTGAATAAAATTAAAGAGCCTAAAATATCATGTATTATGAGACGGATGGAATACTGTTTATCACTATGAGTTCTTTTTTCCTGCCACGTAGTATTTTTTCCATTTTCTTTACGGTGGTTCATACTACCTAGAGGTAGGAGATAGTATAAATCTAATTCGACGATCCACGTATTTAGATATTTTGGTAATTATGGTAATTTTGTTAAAATTACCTACCATATTTTTGCTTATAGAAATATTGTGGAACTACTGAACGGTGATGTGTATCTCCAACAAATAGCAGAAATGTAGCCAGATCGTATTCATCCTCGTTGGCAACCACAACCAGACATTCCATATACATATATCATGGTGCACACAAGCGCAACAAGCACAACACACCAAGAGCAAGATCCTACAATTCTGGGATAGAAGGGCACCTACTCCTCAGGCCTAAAATCAGAGGTGGTCTGCTTGCTCTCCCGCCACTTCCACTTCACTACGAAAACACACCAAGCTCTGCCATCTCCACAGCCCAAGGTTCATCCATGGAGGACACTGGCAGATCGCTAGAGGGAGCAGGCCTCCGGGGCTCCATTGGCGACAACCTCCGCAACGACCAAACCTTGATAGCAGGAGCCCCGCGACGAGCGCCGACGCCATCAACGTTGTGAACACGATGCTCCAGCTCTTGGCGGAGATGTACCCCGTCAGCAGAGGGCCGACCGCGGTGTCGATTGGCACCGTGCCGTCTTTGATCGACACCGCAAACGTCGGATCGCTAACCCTAGCCGATAGGTAGCAAATAAACTCTCATGCCGAATGCAGATTAGAATGTTAAAATGACATTGAAATATTATTCTATTTAGTGATATATAACTGCAGTTAATTACTTTCATACCACGTATTTTTCTCCTCAAATAACCCTAATACTACCATACTACTCACATATACTACCAGTGAAAAATGATTATCTTGACTAATCTGAACCGTTGAACTCTAAAAATAGATGGCTCATATTAAATTTAGACCACCATAAAATTTCTATTTACTTCTGATGTGGCAGCAGCGGGAAATGTCTCTTTTACCCTCCTCTTCTTCCTCTCCTTCTGCCTGATGCGTAAGGAGCTCGGCCGTGAATCTATTGCTCCGGCCGCCGCCGATTTCGTCCAAACTTGAATGGCCGATGCTATCCTCCATGCTTACAAGCAGCAGCAACATTCAGTGGTGGGGACGCGTGGCTGGGCCCTCACCAAGACATGGCCTCTTCATCCACTGCAGACTTGCAGAGAGCGCACGAGTGGGAGAAGGCATGATTGTAGCAGCATCGAATGCACCTCCATCCATTGCTGCATCACGGAACTCACAAAATACTACGCAAATTGGATAAAATATGGACACATGTCACACTAGAAATCGGAACAAATTGCAACACAAAATCGCAGCTAAAATTGGTAAGGTTTGTCCATGTTCACTGTCGGAACATTGATGGTTGATGAGTCGCTGGTGGACGAGTATGCACGTGTACAGGTTCATGCACTTCACGGGCGGAGCACCATGATGAAGGGTATTCAGCTGAATACAGGGTATTCAGTTGAATATTCATTTTTTTTCCAAAAATAAGTATATAACAGCTATAGTAATATATATATATATATATATATATATATATATATATATATATATATATATATAGCTAACTTGTTTGTTTGTTGCTTTAATCCATCAGATCATCCAGCAAAACGTGAGCCTAAGCTATCATCCATTCACCACTCGGCCGATTAACCAGAAAAAGCCCACCTTATCGTAACATAGCAACAAGCATCACGAGCACATGATCTCTATATCGTGATTGCCCAGTTCAGTAGTCAACACCTCTCTTGCTCGATCTCTCACCTTTCTCTGTCTAATTCTCTGGCTCTCTTCCTAATCCCCTAAATTGACAAAACCCTAGCAGGCAGGAGCAATAGAGCATATGCACAAGAACAGCCTACGGCGAGCGGCCAACAAGGGAGCTCAAACAATGTTGATAACATTTGAGTTATTTGAGATCGTTTTCATGACACACTTGCTACTAACAATATTTGGCTATATAGATGATTTAAATCATGCTTTGCAAAAGAGTGATCAATATATTGTTAATGGAGCAGATTTCATTTACTTGACAAAGACTCAATTGCAAGTATTATGAGAAAATAGTTGTCGGAGGATTAACTCCTGTCGCAGGGATCCCGATAGACCTCTTTTTAGAGATTCGGCCGGGAGGATGATCCTGAATAAGTTCATCGGAGAAATAAATGTGAATGAATGCAACGGCCGGTGGTGGGGGAGATGACCTAGTGCAGAAAGAAGTAAATGCACCAGAATTTAGACAGGTTTGGGCCGCACGGGGGCGTAATACCCTACTCATGTATGGATGCAATAACTATCCTGAGGAAGTCCCTGAAGGATGTTGCTGGTTACAAGGATTGTGGTCTGACTAAGAGCTTGAGGCTCCTTGTTCTTCGGCTGGAACTATGCTCTGGTCTTGTGTTTTGTGTTCGTCTGTGGTACGGTTCTTGACGCTTGGGTGCTTGCGGTCTCTTGTTGGCTTATCTCTTGTTCGTCTCCTCTTTTGTTTGATTCATCTATCGATCCCGCTCTCGATTCCTCTGTGCCACCGGCTCTTTTAAGCACTCGCCGGCTGCGACATGCCCCGAACGGGAAGGAGGGGGGCACAAGTTCCAAGACGCCATCACTGGGAAAGGCGTCATCTTTTCTTCTGGGTGAAGTGACCGGGGGGTGGAAAAACGCCGCACGCCCGGTCACCTGTCACCATAAACGCCCTGGCACGGGCGCCGTGGAGAGGGCCCACCGGGCAGCCGCAGAGCAACCTGGTGTGCCCGCCCTGTCTTGTTCCTCTGCCATAGCAGGGCAGCAGACGGAACGCCTTGATCCTTGCGATGATACGGATGATACGGGACGAGACCCGTGCAATTAATAGCCCCACGCCTCTCTGCCAAAGCATGGCAGGAACTAACGCTACGGCGGGAGCAGTTGGATGTGTCAGGCCACGCACGCTCATTAAATGCGGCCTCGGACCTCTAACTGGTGGACACCTCATCGGTGGGCCCCTCGGGGGCCTTTCTGGGTCGTCGGGGAACCGAGTGCTCGGGGGTACCGCTCGCCTCCCAGAGCACTCTCTCCCGAGAATGCCTATCTCTGTCTTCGGGGTACCGGGTGCTCGGGGGTACTGTTCACCTCCCCGAGCACTCTCTCCCGAGCACTCTTGCATGGACTTTCGGGGAACCGAGTGCTCGGGGGCTGCCACGTGCAGCCCCGAGCACTCTTGCACGGACCCTCGGGGAACCGAGTGCTCGGGGGCCGCCGCTCGCAGCCCCGAGCACTCTCTCCCGGAACTCAGCTCTTCTGATCATCGGGGGACTAGGGTGCTCGGGGGTGACCGGGCACCTCCCTGAGCACTTTCTTCCTGGTACTTGACTCTGTGGATCATCGGGGAACTGGGGTGCCCGGGGACCACTGACTGTGGCCCTGAGCACCTTCTCCTGGGACTCAAGCTTTTCTTATCCTTCAGGAGAGACCTCGTGGGATGGCGCCATGTGGCGGATGGCTGGCCGGGCCTCGGGACTCAGGGACCCCCGGTTCTTGATACACCGACAGTGTCCCCTGAGCCCATTGGCAGGCAATGGCACGGAGACTGCGGATAGGCCCTTCGTCGTGAACGAGGCCGGGGCCGGCGCGGGCGCCATGTGGCAAGCTTTCAGAAGGTGGCCCCTCCGATCCGGGCCCCTGGTACGGCCCAACGGGGAGACGAATGGACGCGCGTCCACACAACTCCCGAAGGGCATGACAACGGGACGGGCGGCACGCGCGGCTACCGCGCAGATCGAGGAAAATGCGCCTGGCAACCGCTGATACCGCACGACCTGTGTGAGATTCGCCTGGCAATTTGCGTCGGTAGGGGAAACCGTCCCGCCGAGCGTGCCGGGGCAGGAGACGTTTGAATTCTCTGAGATATAAAAGGGGGAGGGGAGCGATCCGCCCCCCTCTTTACGCCTTCTCGCGAACCTGCTCTTGCTTCCTTCGCGCTCCTGAGCCCTCAGAATCCCTTAGGAGATCGGAGCACTTCTTTCATTCTCTCCACCACCCAGACAACCTCCCCCTCCGACAAGATGCTGAGAGCTGGGGGAAGCCGCCGTGATAGGACTCCGGACAGCGTACTGCCGGAGTCTCGCTTGAGGAACGAGGAGGCGGCGGAGAGGGTCAGGAAGCTGCTGGTCCCTGAGGGCCAGCAGGGGGCCCTGAAGGTGACGCTGGCGAGCTTCCCGCTGGCGACGACCCACCCCGGGCGTATCGTCTTGTTTACGTCCTTCATGGCGGCGGGGCTGGTGCCGCCATTTTCCACATTCTTTCTTCAAGTCCTCGACACCTACGGCGTCCAGTTGGTGCACCTGAGCCCCAACTCAGTCGTCGTCTTGGCGGTGTTCGCGCATTTCTGCGAGATATTCGTGGGAGTGGAACCGTCGGTGATGCTTCTTCGGCACTTCTTCGCCGTGCGATCGGCCGGGAAGAAGAGAGGGTACTCCACGGCGGACGTCGCGGGCTGCTGCAACCTTCGGCTGCGGGACGGTATGGGGGAGCGGTACATCCCCCAGGTGCTGCGAAGCAAATGGGAGGAGTGGCGGCGGGACTGGTTCTATGTCGACGTTGACCCCCACGACCGTCTTGCCCTGCCGGAGGTGGCGGCGGAGCCCCAGAAATCGACATGGGAGGTACCGCCGCCGGAGGACGCGAGGTTGGAGCCGGTCTTCGAGCGCATCAGGCTCCTGCGCGACTCCGGGCTGACCTCGGTGATGGTGGTGGCGGACTTCTTGCGCCACCGCCTGGCGCCTTTGCGGGAGCGGGCCCAGCCCTGCTGGCTCTACACCGAGCCCGAAGACATCACCCGGACCCAAATCAGCGCAAGCTGGGACTTAGGCCCAGCGGAGCTGAGGGGCATGGTCCGGGTGGTGACCGGCGTGGAGGACATGAGCTGGGCAGAGCTCCCATGGAAGGAAATGGCGCTCTGCGCCAACCCCGAGCGTGTGGCGATCTAGGCGAAGCTGCCGGAATTCGACGCCCAGGGGCTCGTCGACCGGCCGAGGAGCCGGAGTCCCGAGGCCCCCGAGCTCCCTGGGTTGGATGAGGCGGCCAGGGAGGGAGCCGCGAGCAGTCCGGTGCGGACCGGTGGCCCGGGCGCGGCGAGCGGCGAGCCGCAGGCCAGCGGTGGGGCCGCTGCAAGCGGCAGCCATCGCACCGGAGAAGGAGGCACCGCCAGCAGTGGAGCGGCGGCGGCGCCGGAGGACCGGGGGAAGCGCCCCCGACTTTACATTCCCGCGCCGGAGTCCCTGCCGTCGCCATCGGCAGCGGCGGCGTTCCCAGTTCTGGAGCCGCACCTCGTTCGGATGGGGCCCGATCCAGCGCCCGGAGACCGCGCGGCGGCCCCACCGAGCCCCCGGCGGAAGAGGATGAGGGAGGACTCTGGGCCGGCGCTATCGGGCCTGGAGTTCAGGATCCCGGTGGCCAAGTGGCAATACCGAGGGACCGAGACCGCGTAAGTTTTGTTCTTTATTCCTTCTTGGGCGTGCTCCGCCCAAACTAAGCTTCGGTTTTGATCTTTGTCTTTCCCCTGTAGGCCGCCAGCGGGCATCGCTGAGGGTCAGGGGCGGCCGGAGGCGCCGAGGCTGGCGCCAGCCCCTGAGCCGAGCGTGCCGGCGGAGCCAGGGCTGCCAAGCGCAGCGGCCGGGCCAAGGCCAGCGGACCTGGCGGCGGAGACGGGGCAGACGGAGGCAGCGGCGGTGCCGGAACTGGCGGACGCGGCGGCAGAGCCGGAAACGGCGGGCGCGACGTCCTTGTTGGGACCGGCGGATGGGGCGGCCGAGAGTCTGCCGGCAGACGTGGCGACCGAGGCGGAGACGCAACCATCCCCCGAGCGCCCGGCGCCGGTTGAACCTACCCCGGCTGTGCCGAGCCCGGGGTGGATGATGGCATTGCAACCTTCGGAGACCCCGAACCCCTCGGAGGAGGCTCGCGGGGAACCCAGCGCCCAACCGACGCCCGGCCAGCCTGCCAACCCACTCCCGTTTGCGATCGAGGGCGTCTGGGTGGCGGTCGATCGGTGGACGGGGAGGTGGTGCAGCTTGAGGCGGAGCGCGCCACGCTAGCCACGGAGAGGGCGCAGCTTACGACTTCTTGGCGCGCCTTCGAATCCCGCCTCGTCGTGGTGCGCGCCACCAACGAGGAGGAACTAAGCGCCTTGGAGGAGGCCCGCGCGGAGGCCGCGAGGGAGCGGAAGTTTTTGGAGGATACCCACGCGGAAGTCACGCGGGAGCGGGAGGTTTTGGAGAACGCCCGCGCGGAAGCCGCGCGGGAGTGGGAGGACGCTGCCCGCCTGGCCGAGGCATCACAGCAGCAGGCTGCCGAGGCCCTTGCCAGGGAGAGGCAGGTGCAGGAGCGGGAGGAGGCGGTCGCGAGCCGCGAGGGGGCGGCGGAGGACCTCCAGGCTGAGCTAACCCGTTGAGAAGGCGAGGTCGACCGGACGCGTGCCAATTTCCAACGTTGGGCAGGGGAGCTCCAGGACATCGAAGGGGACCTCCGATGCTGGGAGGAGGACGTCGCCATCCGGGAGTTCAACGCCGAGATCATGTCGGCGGACCTGGGCGCCCAAGAGGACTTGCTGACCCGCCGGGAGGGTGAGGCTGCCGAGGCGGCGACGGCCGCCGCTGCCTGGGAGGAGCAGATCGCTAAGCACGAGGCAGAGCTAACCGCCCGCGAGTGGGCTCTGTCCGAGCTGGCGGCGCAGACGAAGAAGGCCGCCGGCCATGCGCCCGACACCGGCTCTTCTGGCGCGACCGGGGGCCAGGGACTTGAGGAGCAGCTGCGGATCGCAAAGGAGAAGCTCGAGGCCACCTTTGTCGCGCAGACCAGCCTGCAGCAGATGTTGGAGGACACACTCCGGCAGATGCGGCGGTCCGTGGCGAGGGCCGGCCTTGGACGACTCGTCGTGGAGACGAAGGGCGACGGTCCCGGCCGATTCGTCCTGGGATTCCAGCAGGTCTGCGAGCGCCTCGAGGCGTTGCCCTGGGCCATCCAGGAGCTTGCCGCCCGGGAAGGGCGCGGCTTGGCCCAAGCGGTGGCCGAGCACATCCTGGCCTGCTACCAGAGCAGAGACTCAAACTTCCCGCTGGAGCCAGCTCGGGAAGGAGTAGTCGAAGCTCGGGAAGGAGTAGTCGAAGCCCGGGAAGCGGTTCGGAGCACCGCTGCCGAAGTGGCGGCCGGCTTCAAGCGGGAAGTGCCGCCGCCGCCAGCCCCGGGGGTGGCCGTGACGATTCCGACTCCGACGCCGACTCCGATTAGGCTTTTTGTAGTTTCTTCTTCTTTCAATTTTCTTTGACTTGATGTAAATACGGGAGTGATCCCTTAGAAACGCTTGTATTCCCTTTGTAAATATAAAGGAAGCTTTTCTTTGGGCTCGCAACTCCGGTATTCTCGAGTACTTGATGCTTCTTCTGATGTTTTGCCTTGATGGCCCGAGGAGTACTCAGTCGGACCGATCCGACCTTTCCTTCCCCGAGAACGAAGTCGTCCTGATCGTCCTTCTCGGTGCATTCAGCCCCCGAGCCCTCGTGAGTCCGCATCGGCTAAGTAAAAAGACAAAGACATGAACTTCCTTGCTCGGGAGATAGGTCGATCCAGCACGGAGCACACCAAGACCGGTGAACACTTTTCCATCTTGCGACCACTCAGTCAGCAGACCGGAGACACGCACGAGCGGAAATGCGACCAAGAGTCCCCATGGTTCGGTGGTGCTCGGGCTGAAGACGGACCGGACCGAGCACCGACAGCCCGCCCCTGAGGCTTAGGCTCCAGACTACTCGAGCAGCTCAAGCGATAGGATTACCCAGGGCGCTCAGGGACTCGGTAGTGCTCGGGGCCCTTAAAAGCGGACCGAACACCACGACCACCACGAAAGACTTCGATCGGACATTACCGCACGTACGGTACACATTTCTATGAACCGTTCTGTCGTTCTACGAAAAAGTGGACACGCGGTAGGGTTTTGTGCGCGAGGAGACCGTCTCACTGGGCAGATTAGAATACGAGGGCCCCCGAGGATGACTCGGGTACAAAATATTATTGAACGTAAATTCGTCTGAATTTAACCACTCACTGGACAGCTGTCGGCCTTTTGGCCAACCGATCCAGGAGGGGCGTGCGCTCCGAGCTCGGGGTGCCCGGGGACTTGGTTCCTTCAGCCGGGGCGCCCAAGCATCAAGGGGCGTGCGAGGAGCCCGGGGTCGGATGATCTCGACCACTCATATTTTAAGCGGTAGGGACTCGGTAGTGCCCGGGAGTCTGCCACGACACCGAACACCACAGCCTACCACATCGGATGTAAGTCAGCGGCAACTGCCCACGCGTATACCGATCGGGATTCTTTTATCAGCGGGGAAATTGAGAGAGCGAACTTTTCTCGCACAGTCGAGCATCTCACCAGACAGATTAAACATATGGAATCCAGAAAAATGAAATTGACACACGATTGTATTTCAACATTCATACTGAATTGACAATTTTTTACAAGGTTGGGTGACTTACCCAGTTAGTGGTAGCCCCCGGTCAACTTGGGCGGGGGGGGGGGGGGGGGGAAGCCCCTGGCCTGGTTGACCTGAGCCGCGAGCATGGCCATCTACGGGTAGAACCTACGCAGGTGCTCGATGTTCCACAGGTTGGGAAGCGGCTGCCCATCTTCTACTGCCAGCCTGAAAGAACATTCTCGCGGGACCCCGATCACGGTGAAGGGACCTTCCCACATAGGGGATAGCTTATTCTTTCCTTCGCGTGACTGGACGCGTCGGAGAACTAGGTCCCCCACCTCGAGACACCGGGCCCAGACGTGGCGCTGATGGTAGCGCCGCAAACTATGCTGGTAGCGGGCTGCCCAGACGGCGGCACGGCGCCGGCGCTCTTCCAAATAGTCGACGTCGTCGCGCCTCTGCTGCTCCTGTTCGCCTTTAGAATAGGCATGCACCCGAGGGGAGCCTAGAGTGAGCTCGGAGGGGAGGACCGCCTCAGCACCGTAGACGAGGAAGAAAGGAGTCTCCCCAGTAACGCGGCTTGGCGTGGTCCGGTTTGCCCATAGCACGGCAGGCAACTCGTCAACCCATCCCTTCCCGTGCTTTGCGAGCACGTCATAGGTCCGAGTTTTGAGCCCTTTCAGTATCTCCGTGTTGGCGCGCTCGACCTGCCCATTGCTCCGAGGATGAGCGACGGAGGCGAAGCAGAGCTTGATGCCGAGGTCTTCGTAGTACTCCCCGAACAGGGCACTCGTGAACTGGGTGCCATTGTCGGTGATGATCCGGCTCGGAACGCCAAAGCGATTGGTGATGCCGCGGATAAACTGGAGCGCCGTGTTCTTGGTCACCTTGATGACTGGGACCGCCTCCGGCCACTTGGTGAACTTATCGATGGCGACGTAGAGGTACTCATAGCCCCCGATTGCTCGGGGGAATGGACCCAGAATGTCCAGCCCCCAGACCGCAAAAGGCCATGACAGGGGGATGGTGTGAAGAGCCTGAGCTGGCTGGTGAATCTGCTTTGCATGGAATTGGCATGCTCTGCAGTGCCGAACCAGCTCGGAAGCATCCTGGAGGGCTGTAGGCCAGTAGAAACCTTGCCGGAAGGCCTTCCCGACCAGCGTGCGGAACAATGCATGGCCACCGCACTCGCCCTCGTGGATCTCAGCGAGAAGCTCGTCGCCTTCTGCCCGGGAGATGCATTTCAGGAGGATGCCTCCTGTGCTACGCCGGTAGAGATCTCCATCTACTATGGCATAGTGTTTGGACTGCCGAGAAACTCTTTCGGCAGACGCCTCATCCCCGGGAAGGAACGTTTCCTTCAAGTACCCTCAGATGTCATCCATCCACGAGGCATCTTGAGAACATTCAGCAAGCGCAGCGCACTCGCCGGGCGGCGGCACCCTGACGGGGCTTCCCACTGAGGGCGCCACTGGGGTCCCCTGAATTGAGTTCGAGGTTTCCCCTTCGTCCTGTTCGGCAGGCAGGACGGAAGGGCCTTTTGAGTCTTTCTTCAAAGACTCCGGCAGGGACGCGCGCACGGGAGGAGGCCAGGTGGGAGAGCTCGTCGGCCAGAGTGTTGTTGCGGCGAGGGATGTACCGCAGCTCAAGGCTGTCGAAGCGCCTCTCCAGCTTCCTGACTGCTGCCACGTACGCCGCCATTTGAGGATCCGTGCACTGGTACTCTTTGGATACCTGGTTGACCACCAGCTGGGAGTCTCCCTTGACCAGGAGGCGACGAATCCTGAGCCCCACCGCGGCTCGGAGGCCAGCGATGAGACCTTCATATTCCGCTATGTTGTTGGATGCGCGGAACTGCAGCTGCACAACGTACCGGAGTTCTTCACCCATTGGGGAGGTGAGAACCACTCTGGCCCCCGCGCCTTTCAGCGAGAGGGAACCGTCGAAATGCATGATCCAGTACCCGGGCGCATCGTGCCCGGGATACGCAGAAATCTCTTCTGGGATGACCTCGGGGTCGGGTGTCCATTCTGCCACGAAGTCAGAGAGCGCCTGGCTTTTGATCGCCTGGCGACTGACAAAGTGCAGATCGAATTCCGCCAGCTCCACCGCCCACTTGACAACACGCCCGGTGCCTTCTCGGTTCCGGAGGATAGGTCCCAGTGGATACGTGGTAACCACCGAGACCTTGTGCACTTGGAAGTAGTGGCGCAGCTTCCGGGAAGCGATGAGCACGGCGTAGAGCAGCTTCTGAGACTGGGGGTACCTTATTTTGGCCTCCCGGAGGACTTCACTGACGAAGTACACCGGTCGCTACATCCGGCGGGCCCGGAGCCCGACCTCACCCGAGGGGCTGTTACAGCCCCCAGGCTTGGCGACGCAGGCGGGGCTGACCGAGTGCTCGGGCTCGACCCCCTGGTCGGGAGGAGCCGAGTGCTCGGGCTCGACCCCCTGCTCGGGGGGAGCCAAGTGCTCGGGCTCGACCCCCTGCTCGGGGGGAGCCACGAGGACGGGGGAGTGCTCGGGGGCGGCCGGGAGCTGGGACCCAGCACCTGGCCCCGTGCACTCATCGCGTTCCACCACCAGCACCATGCTTACGACCTGAGGGGTGGCCGATACGTAGAGTAGTAGCGGCTCACCTTCGGATGGATCCACCAGCACGGGTGGTGAGGTGAGGTACTTCTTCAGATCGCAGAAGGCCTGCTCGGCCTCTGGCGTCCAGTCGAAACGACCGGTCTTCTTCAGAAGCTTGAAGAGGGGGAGCCCCCGCTCCCCGAGCTTGGAGATGAAGCGCCCGGCGAGACGCTGGACCTCCTTGAGTCAAGCCGGGGGGCACCCAGAAGACACACTTCTCGGGGTTGAGCTTCAGGCGGGTAGTGCGGAGACTATTGAAAGTCTCGGCAAGGTCTTCGAGCAAGGTGGCCGGTCTCGGGACTTGACCACGAGATCGTCGATGTAGGCCTCGACGTTGCGGCCAACCTGCGAGTCAAGGGTGATGCGAATGGCGTGCTGGAAAGAAGACCCAGCATTGCGCAAACCAAAAGGCATTGACATATAACAATAAGTCCCCACCGAGGTGGTAAAAGCAGTTTTTTCTTCATCCTCTACGGCCATGCGGATCTGGTGATACCCAGAGTTTGCATCTAAAAAACACAAAAGATCACATCCCGCGGTTGCATCTACAATTTGATCTATGCGGGGCAAGGAAAAAGGATCTTTAGGGCAAGCCTTATTTAGTTCGGTGTAATCCACACACATGCGGAGCTTGCCGTTGGCCTTCGGGACGATAACTGGATTTGCCAGCCAGTCGGGGTGGAGGACCTCTCGGATGAATCCGGCGTCAAGGAGTTTGCTGACCTGCTCCCGGATGAATTCCTAGCGCTCTGGTGCCTGCCGTCGGACCTTCTGCTTCACCGGGCGGGCGTCCGGACGCACCGCTAAGTGATGCTCGATCACCTCCCTAGGGATCCCGGGCATGTCGGACGGTTACCATGCAAACACGTCTGCATTAGCCCGGAGGAAGGTGACGAGCGCGCTTTCCTATTTGCTGCCCAGGTCACCGCCTATTCGGACGACCTGGGAAGCGTCTTCGCCCACCACGACCTCCTTCATAGGAACAGAGGCGTCGGCAGCGAGTCAGGGTTTGGATGAAGAGGGTCCTGGGCCCCCTGGGCAGCCTTCGACCTCAGCCTGAGCTGAGACCAAGGCCATGTATGACTGCTCGCAGCAAGAAACAGCGCCGCCGGAGTCGGCAGTCACGGAGATGGGGCCTGCGGGGCCCGGCATCTTGACCGTGAGATACGCATAATGCACGGCCATCATGAATTTGGCAAGCGCCGGACGCCCGAGGATGGCGTTGTAGGGCAGGGGGAGCTCCACGACGTCGAAGAGAATGTTCTCCGTGCGGAAGTTGTCCCGGCTCCCGAAGGTCACGGGTAGCTCGACCTGCCCGAGGGGCAGGGAGTGCCCGGGTGTCACTCCACATAATGGAAGTGACGGCTTTAGGATCCTGGAGGGAACCTGCAGCTTCTCGAAGGCCTCCTTGGAGAGGAGGTTGAGGCCTGCGCCCCCATCGATCAGCACTCTGCCGACCTTGACGTTGCAGATGGTGGGTGACACTACCAAGGGTAGTCGCCCCACGCCTGTTGTACTAGTGGGGTGATCGGCCATACTGAACGTGATCGGAGCGTCCGACCATCTCAGAGGCCTCGTGGCCTCTTCGCTTGGGGTTGCCGAGCACACCTCGAGCCGTATGGTCTTGATGCCATGCCGTGAGGAAGGCGTGTAGGCGCCTCCGTCGATGAAGGTGACGGTGTGCTCGGGCTCCTGAAAGCCGAGCTCTGCATTGCCGGGGGCGGCCTCAGCATCGCCTCCCTCGTGGGACTCGTCGCGCTCCCTCTGTCGCTGCTCAACGAGGCCTTTGACCGTACGACACTCCGTAAGGTCGTGCCATCTGGTCTGGTGGATTGGACACCATTTGCCTGGCTCGGGCCCCGCAGGAGCGGGAGCCCTCGCTGGAGCGGGAGCCCGGGCGGGGGCCGGAGCCCTCGCGGGAGCCAGAGCCCTAGGAGGGGCCCTGGCCGGGGCTCTCGCGGGCGCGGGTCGTCTGTCGGCGGCATCCCGGCGTTCTTGCCGGTGGTCGGGCTCTTGGACCGGCCTATGGGCGGGGCCCTGGGCCGGTTCGACAGGAGCGGCTTCGCGCTTTCTTCTCTTTTTCTTTTCCCGCCTGTCGAAGCGGGAAAAACTTGGTTGGTCGGCGGCGGGGCGCTCGGGGCGTGGGGCATGCCAAGCCCGTGCCTCCGCCACCTTGGCGCACTTGTCGGCCAGTGCGAAGAGCTCCGCAGTGGTTTCAATTTCGTGCGTACCTAGCTTCTCAAGCATCCGCTCATCGCGGACGCCCTGCCAGAAGGCGACGATGATAGCGTGGGGGGCAATCCGCGGGATGGTGTTGCGGACCTGGCTGAAATGCTGAATAAAGCGCCGCAGCGTCTCCCCCTCCTGTTGCTTGACGGCGTGGAGGTCGCACTCCAAACCGGGGCGCGTGAACGTACCCTGAAAATTAGCCACAAACTGGTGGCAAAGGTCATCCCAGGAGCTAATAGATCCTGGGGGTAAGTTCATGAGCCAAGAACGGGCAGAGCCCCTCAAGGCAACATGAAAATAATTTGCCATCACCTTTTCACTGCCACCGGCCGTAGTGTATATTTGGAGGAACTCAACGGGGTCGATGGACCCGTCGTACTTCTCCGGCAGCTCAGGGCGGAACTTGGAGGGCCATTTGATCCATCGAAGCTCACTAGAGAAGGCACGACAGCCTGTGCTGTACCCCATGGCGCGGGTGGCATTCCTTGGCGGTGAACGCCGGCGAGCCGGGGAATCCTGGCGATCGTGGGTCGGAAAAGAGGAAGCCTGGTCCTCAGCCTCGGCCTCCTGCCGGGTCTCCCGCTGGCGCTCGAGAGTGATACGCGCATCTTCGTGGCCCCTCCGCTCGTTGACACGCAAGCGGAGGTCCTGGGCTTCGGACGCGGCCCGGGGGGTGGTGCTCCGCCTGGAGGCCCCCCAGCCTGTGCGAACGTTGCCCGTTGATGGGCCGATTCTGGCGGCGCCACGCTGGGTGGTGGCGCGAGAACTCTCGGCCAGCACCTGGCGGCGAGCCTTGCCGACCAGGGCGGTGACTTCTTGGATCCAGCGACCCTCCGGGGTTTCCGGCGTCGCCTGGACAGGCGGATGCCTGAGGAGAGCGTGCGCCGCAAGCAGCGCGCTCCCGGGGCCGGCCTCGCTGAAGGCGAGCCTCCGCCAGAGGGGCACCCGACGCTGTCCAGAGGCGAACCTGGCGGCCGGAGTTTTGACCACCAGCTGGGGGTCGGAAGGTGCACCGGCGGCGGCGGCCTGGCTGGGCCCTGCACCCTGGTCCCCTTAGGAGGAGAACGACGAGCGTGCAGATAGCGGCTGCTGCTGGGACGCAGCAGCGACTGGGGCCTCCTGCACGATGGGCTGCATTTCCTCGCTGGAACTGGGGCCAGAACACTGGAGGCGGTGTCCACCGGCCATTTTTTCTGTGGAAGAAAACAAACAAATAGATTCAGGGATGTTCCCCCTACCTGGCGCGCCAGCTGTCGGAGGATTAACTCCTGTCGCAGGGATCCTGAGAGACCCCTTTTTATAGATTCGGCCGGGAGGATGATCCTGAATAAGTTCATCAGAGAAATAAATGTGAATGAATGCAACGGCCGGTGGTGGGGGAGATGACCTAGTGCAGAAAGAAGTAAATGCACCAGAATTTAGACAGGTTTGGGCCGCACGGGGGCGTAATACCCTACTCATGTATAGATGCAATAACTATCCTGAGGAAGTCCCTGAAGGATGTTGCTGGTTACAAGGATTGTGGTCTGACTAAGAGCTTGAGGCTCCTTGTTCTTCGGCTGGAACTATGCTCTGGTCTTGTGTTTTGTGTTCGTCTGTGGTACGGTTCTTGACGCTTGGGTGCTTTGCGGTCTCTTGTTGGCTTATATCTTGTTCGTCTCCTCTTTTGTTTGATTCATCTATCGATCCCGCTCTCGATTCCTCTGTGCCACCGGCTCTTTTATGCACTCACCGGCTGCGACATGCCCCGAACGGGAAGGAGGGGGGCACAAGTTCCAAGACACCATCACTGGGAAAGGTGTCATCTTTTCTTCTGGGTGAAGTGACCGGGGGGTGGAAAAACGCCGCACGCCCGATCACCTGTCACCATAAACGCCCTGGCACGGGCGCCATGGAGAGCGCCCTCCGGGCAGCCGTAGAGCAACCCAGCGTGCCCGCCCTGTCTTGTTCCTCTGCCACAGCAGGGCGGCAGACGGAACGCCTTGATTCTTGCGATGATACGGGTGATACGGGACGGGACCCGTGCAATTAATAGCCCCACGCCTCTCTGCCAAAGCATGGCAGGAACTGACGCTGCGGCGGGAGCAGTTGGATGTGTCAGGCCACGCACGCTCATTAAATACGGCCTCGGACCTCTGACTGGTGGACACCTCATCGGTGGGCCCCTCGGGGGCCTTTCTGGGTCGTCGGGGAACCGAGTGCTCGGGGGTACCGCTCGCCTCCCAGAGCACTCTCTCCCGAGAATGCCTATCTCTGTCTTCGGGGTACCGGGTGCTCGGGGGTACTGTTCACCTCCCCAAGCACTCTTGCATGGACTTTCGGGGAACCGAGTGCTCGGGGGCTGCCACGTGCAGCCCCGAGCACTCTCTCCCGAGCACTCTTGCACAGACCCTCGGGGAACCGAGTGCTCGGGGGCCGCCGCTCGCAGCCCAGAGCACTCTCTCCCGGAACTCAGCTCTTCTGATCATCGGGGGACTAGGGTGCTCGGGGGTGACCGGGCACCTCCCCGAGCACTTTCTTCCCGGTACTTGACTCTGTGGATCATCGGGGAACTGGGGTGCCTGGGGACCACTGACTGTGGCCCTGAGCACCTTCTCCCGGGACTCAAGCTTTTCTTATCCTTCAGGAGAGACCTCGTGGGATGGCGCCATGTGGCGGATGGCTGGCCGGGTCTCGGGACTCAGGGATCCCCGGTTCTTGATACACCGACAATAGTGGATGTGAAGATTTTCTTAAAGAGGTGAATGTTTTTTATGTCAAGCATAGCATATGTCACATCCGATTTCAAAAGAACAAATCAGATACATTCTACATGCATGTCAGGATCAAGTTTTATACATGCGGTGACTTCATACGTGATAACATAACAGTGTTATTATATAACGATAAGATTCATTACAAAATGACTCATATGTCTTAAAGAAAACACTAAAATAACTTCTAGCGATAGCAGATCCTCCATCCATCACAGGATGTTTTAGGTCAAAATCTTCTTCACCTAAAACTTAGCGACAGAGAGAAATGGGATCACGCGTCTCATTGTGTGTGGGTGACTAATCTTTCAGATGGATGGATACAGTATCCGCTACCACTGAAAGTTATCTTAGTATTTTTTAAGACCTACAAGTATTTTTTAATGAATTTTATCATTATATAATGATACTATTATATTATTATTATAAATGAGGAAAATAAATATTAGAAAAAATTCCTAACTTCTTCATCATGAAAAAAGCTCTAGTCTCACAAGTAACTCGAATTCGAGCTTGTCTTTTTTAAATTCCTAACTACTTTATCATGAAAAAAGCTCTAGTCTCACGAGTTACTCGAATTTGAGCTTGTCTTTTTTAAATTCCAGCTGTACAACTAATAAAATATAGGTAATAGAGCATGCCAGTTACTGTAACAACCGACCTAGTCTTAGCCCGAAACCCGGCCGAAAAAGCCTAAAAATGCAGGCTCGGTGGACCCTAGGGTTCTATCATTCTATGGGTTCTACACACCACCTTCATACCGTACCATTCCTGCTGCTGAAAACTGACTGCTTATTCATTTCCAACCAGAGAATGACACCGACATACTAGGCTATATTTAAGAAATGGTGGCCTTTTATACTAAAGCTCGGTGCTGGAACAGATTTGTCCTGCGTAGCCCAGGCGACCTCAGTAAAAAACCAACAGCTCCTCACCGATCACAGCAAGTTCTCATCATCACAAGTTCACAACCGCTGGTTAGGAGTATCTGTGGTGGCACCCCCATTTGCATCGGCACCACGCACTGTTTTCTTTTCTTTGTAAAAGGAGTGGCGATATGAATGAGCTTTATCTTATTTTAATTTTTTTAACTAAAATATTTATATTTTAAGGATTGTCAATACACTTATTAAAGGAAGATCGAGAAACCGTTGAAATGTGCTGTTAGAAAAATTAAAACTATTACAACATCCTAACACTATTATAAATCTCTTATTTTTTCATCTCAATAACTACCATATTTTCTATCTTCTATTATTCTACTCATCCTCTCTTCGAACCCATTAGCATCCCCTGTAAATAGTGATGCAGCCATCCCTCCTCCCACAAATTTGCCATTCCGCTCCTCGATCTGATCGGCATCTGCATCACTGTAGCGAACGATAGCGACTCTATTGGATACATACATGTCACATGTTTGCAAATACAAAGAAAATTGTCAGATGCATGCATGGAGTATTCAGCAATTGTGAAAAAATATGACATGAAAGTTTAAGGTAAGAAAGGCTTAACTCAGGTTTACTGCTAGGACTCAAAACAGACATAGCAATCATATTTATCATGTGTGATGACACCAACATTAAAAGAATAGCTCATCAGATTTCATCCGATTACCAGACTCACCAGATATTCCATACCCGGCTACCAACTCATCGGGGTACCACCATCCGACTACCTAAAACCAACCATCCAAGATCCCCACTAATCATAAAGAACTCTAAGTTCGCTCTTAACCATGAGCACGACTGATATATCAGTTTTACACTTTGCAGAGGTTGCACACTTTACCCACGAGTCGTGATTTTTATTTGCTTCACACTTTCGAGGTGTAGAGTCAGGGTCTTACTACAAGGCCTTTACAAAGTGCTTCCAAATCCATATGCACCCACTAAGGTTTCATCACTAACAAAGATTCCATCCACTGCAGAGGCTCCTTCTTGTGTCACTCAACCGTCCACTGGTACATACAGAATAAGGAGGATATCTAATTAATTAGCCAGGCTATACCCATATAAGCCTCATGGTTGCTTTGTTCAATCGGGTTACAGGCTTCAAGAATCGGTCCTTTGGATCTAAAGCAGATACTCACACATTCCCAATGCGCACACAGCAGCCATACCGGCCAAATCAACATGCTTAGATCTCTATGATCTATGTTGCCACAAAAGATTACCCAACCTGATTCATGTTGCATAGACCATTAATCAAATTAACACTTAACCCACCTGACTCAACAGCATGACTAAGCATTGCTACCCCTGACACATAGACTGCAACACAAGTGACAAGGATAATCACGGAAAGTACTAATAAACCCTAAACATGGGATTCATATTGACAAGCATACACTTTCCTACAATAGGATCAATGTGATCAAGGACACTTACCTTCAACAGCGGGTTGCTCAAACTCTTCAAAAGTCTGGTGCTACAGGTTCATAAACTGCTCATCTCCTATTGCAATCGCATACACCAAAAATAAGCAAGCATAAACATCTAAGAACAATACACCAAATAGTAGCAAAGAACTATCAAAAGCATACTAACGGAGAGTACTCGCTGCCATGATCGTGTGAGCGTAAGAATTGCCTAAAATGGAGCTATAACAAAAAAAAGTTATGAAGGTTTGAAGCTTTAGGGGACTTTCTGTAAAAGAATAGAGCTATTTAGTAAAAACAAAAAGTTTCAGAGACTTATTTGTAAAATTTAGTGACCTATATGTAAATAAATAAAACTACAGGGGGTTAAAAGTAAAATAACAGTACAAATAGGGGCATTTTTGTGAAAATAGAAAAGTTTAGGGATCTAAATGTAAGATTACCTAATTTCAAAGAATAAAAGGGTTTACTTTTGTATTGAAAAAACTATTTAATGCATAAGCATGATGTCATCACTAACTAGGCCTTCTGACCAGGCTAGGGTGTGTTGATGTGGCTTGCCACGTCGGACAAGGCTAATGATGTGGCTACGACACGTGGCGCTGACGTGGCATGACCGACTGGGCTACCTCTGTTTCAATTTAATCCGTTGATATCAAAACTGATGGCTACAATTCAAAGTGGCGAAGGGGTATCTAAACCTCTAATCTTGACCACACACGAGGGATCTGACGGCCCATGGCGATTGGGGAGGGTTTGGTGGCCGATGATGACAAAAAAACGGTGGCGCCGCTGCTGGCATGGCCGGAGCATCCCCAGAGAAGCTTGATTCAGTGCTACGAGCTACCAAACACAACAGGAAATAGTGCAAAATAGAGAGGAGGGACAGTGGGCACTAAGAGCTTCGAGGTGATCAGAGGTGGCTCGATGGTGGCCAGCGACAGTGAGATGGCGATGATGAGGTCAGATCTTGGTGGGGGCTCAACTGCGATGACGAAGAAGTGAAAATGAGGGTCGGGGAAGCTTCCTCGGGGTCCTGTGGTGCCGAAGAACCAGTCAGTGGGCCTCGGGGTGCAACGAAGAAGGCAAGCGATGGTGCGTGGCGACGAAACTCACCGGAGCTTGGTGGAGGGTGGCTTTCGATGATGGAACGTCGCCAAGGAGCGGCGGAGAAGATCCCCCGTACTCCTGCAAAGCTGATGGCGGGCTTGGAGTCGCTGGGGAGAGCTTGGACATGGCAGACGACACGCAGTGGTGCTCTATGTGTCAACAATGGTGGTGGCGAGGTTGTGGGGCTAGGGGAATGGGAGGGCGGTGGGGTGCCACGGAGGCCATTTTATAGCGCGGAGAGAGAGCGGAGCCGTTGCGTTGTCATGGGGCACGAAGGCAGATCATGGGCACGGTGGTTTCGGTTGGTGGTTACGGGCGCGGCGCGTGGGAGCAAGAATGAGCGCGAAGGGAGTGAGAGGTTGAGGCTGATAGGTGGGCCCGACTTGCCGGTGAGAGAGTGAGTTGGGGAGTGGGCTAGGCTTCGAGCGTAGGGAGATGGGCCGGGCTGGCAGCAAGGAACGAGCATCACAAACCTACCCCCTAGGATGAATCTCATTCTCGAGATTCGGAAAGATTGAAGAATAGACAGGGAAACTTTGTCTTTAGATCTTCTTCTCTTTCCCATATGGATTCTGTTTCTGAGTGATATCTGTAGTACTTATATGCTAATCCTCTCCCCATTCTACTCTATTTTGCTCATTGGCGTCGCCCAAGATCTCTGCCACGACCTCACGCTCTTGCTCTCCGCTATAAGCCTCAAGGCACCCCGCCCCAAGCTTGCCACCACTGCCCGCTCTCACTCTATGCCACATGCCTCAAGTCACCCTACCCTCTCCCAAGATGTTGCGATCGTTTGTCGCGTGCAGGAGGGGGTCGAGACCTAGCTCATCATTGCGGTCGCACTTGGAGCCATTAACTGGGTTGCCATTGATCTAGTGCCTAGATTACTTGGTAGAGAAGGTGGTGGAGTTGACCGCTAAAACCTTGGCGAATTTTGAGAAGTTCTTAAAGTGCCCTATAACCAACCAGCAGTGAGTGTGTTTGTGTGCTATTCATGTGTAGGGTTGTTCAATTTATGAAATTTTTTGTCAATTTCATATGTAGTTGCCAAATTTCTATAAGTTTTACATGTTTCAACCTTGCCAAATTGCTATAAGTTTTACATGTTCCAACCGGAGTATGAGTATCTTGGCAAGATTGGAATGTTGGGCATGAACTCAACCTCCGTTGGAGATGTCGTCCCTAACCTCCTTGAAGCAATCACTGGCCCAAAGATGGAAATGGAAGAAGTGAAGGAGTTCCTATCGATAATGTACAAAGCACATGTTGTGAGTGGTGTTGAAGCAATGGTTGGTCCAATGCATGGTTGGGGTAAAGCTATATTGTTTTTGGCTTGCATGAATGTTGTTCTTGTGTTGTTGTCAATCCTTGTGATTCTAGTCAAGTGGAATGATATAAGTGGTTGTAGTAGGATGCTTGGATGTAAGCTAAGGTTCTTGTGTCATTGTGCTACTCGACGCAAGCTGAGATGGAATGTGGCTTACATTTGCCAAGTTATACAATGAAAAATGAAGTGTTGTATCATTTGTTTGTTTTAACGAACCATCCTCATATATGTCATTCCTTTTGTTTCCATGGTTTCAGAAACAAAAATTGGTAGCATGTACCCATGAAAAGCACACTACATGACAGTGCGTGGGCCCAACATTTTAACAATGGATGTACATGACTAATTTTTTTTAATAACCATAAATATTTCACAATGACAAGATTTAAAGTACAAATTATTCATAACAATGACAACATCTCAAGTAATACCAAGGAACTACAAAACATGAGAGTATGGATAGTTTGTTGAGTTAGAATACAGCATGTAATTCTAAAATTTTAATAATTACTGATATCTACAGCTATTACATATGATATATAGTCAACTTTTTGGAAAAAAAAATGGGTGTACAGATATACACCCAAAGCCCAATATGGGCCCACCACTATGCATGAAGTGATAAACTAGAGAATGCATAGTCTAATCATCAAACTCCTTTACATCAATTTCTACAATACTTCAAGGCATTTTGAAGTCAATATATGCCTTGAACATGAACAAGGATCCAAAACTTTCTTCCCATGACCCAAATATCTTATCAAACCCCTTTTGCTTATTAGCCCACACTGTTGAGTATCGTAGTGTGACAGTATTTTTTCAGTTTCTTTGAACCCATATTTGGATCCTTCTTTAATAATACGATCGCCTTCTCTGCAATATAATGGAATGTTTCCATCTTGGTATTTACTCTCCCAGTTGATGCACATAAGTAGTCTAATTTTATTCAATGTAACCTACAACAATAAGATACATTAGTGGGCTACGCGGATAACCTTAAGTAGATACTTCCGCAAAATCTCCTTGAGTCCCTCGTGCATTTGGATGGTCGCATCTTTTGGGATCATGTTGCTGGGTTATTATCTTTGACAATTTCTTAGGCCGCTGATTCTTTCAGGTGGTTTGTATTGTCTGGTGGTTGTAGCGTGTCATAGTTTTGTGTTTTTGGTCCTTTTGGTAGTCTAGTTGTTGTCCAATGTTTGCCCTCAGAGGTGTTTCTTATGGTGGTGTTGTGTGTGGTCCTTATCCCCTTCAGGAGCCATGTAATATCCATCTGGACTTAACTCCTTTTTAATATAATAGACATATCATCTTCCTGCTCGTTTCAAAAAATAAGAGACATTAGTTAGGAACATAAAGATGATAAATTACATCATTATGCAAAGTTAGCAGTTAGTACCCCGACAGACTTTCCATCATGCATCAACCTTTACACAATAGCTCATGGACAACCCTTAGTGTTGCAATTACATCTGAACCTATTTGACTCAGATTTCTTTGTTCCCTGCTCAAACAGTCCCTTTATAGCTTGTTGCCTCACCGTCAAGCTGAATTCTTCCATAGTTGCATGAGGGTCTTCCTTATCATAAAAAATAGCAGCACCACCAGGAATAAGATAATTAACTGATATTTCTACACCTTGAAGGTCCACATCCACAATAATAGGTCCAAGGGTAGGAGTATATTCCTTCCCCTTCTTAGCTACAAGCCTAGCTTCCTTTGCTCTCTCATACTAAGCTCTCCTTCCAACATATGCATACATTTCATTTTCCCATATAATTGGCACTGCAGAACCTGTGTAAGACCCCGTTCCACGGGTTCTCCTATGTCTCCAGTATCAGTTTCTGGATTAAGTAGCTGATACGCATAGTATAATAGTTGTAGCATCACAGTCAAAGTTCGTACACAATTATTAAGGTTACAGAGTACAAAAGGTTACAAACCATAGCGTATATATTATAAACCTGGCCGAACAGCCAACTAAGACACAACGGAGAGTAGAGACCCAAGCCACAAGCAGCTAGGGTGCGAACGCGACTTCTAGGACTACCCTTCATCCTCACCTTCACCTCCGGCGAAGTTGGCATCAGTTTGTTTATCTGAATGACAGAAAGAGTGAGTACGAAAAGTACTCAGCAAGTCATATACTACCTCAAGTTTTTGATAGATGCTTAAGGGATGAAACAAGGACAAGGATTTACAATTTAATTTTAAGCGTAAACCAGTTTTATGCAAGTATTCCATTGTATTAGGTAACTGACTATATCTGGGGGGGTTTTGGTCCTGAGAGGGGCTAAACCTCGCTCCGCAGTCCCTATTATCACATCTGGTATACCTCAAGTACCACACATATTTTGACGGATTGAGCCATGAACCTCATCACACAGACATCTAGTCTATATGCTCACTCATCAAGACACACGCACCCAGAGTCTAGCCAAAACGGTTACTGTTGTCGCATGTCCATGACTGTGGACACAACTATTCGAATAGATTTACACTCTCAGAGGTTGTACACTATACCCACGCAATATGCTCAGCCTCAAACCATTGCAAGTGGAGGAGTGAATCATACCAAGACACTCTAATCACCTTTCCTGCTGGGCTTTTCTACAAGATTTACCCCCAAGTACTAGTGGCCTTGTACTAAATGCCAGGTTCCCTTTTTAAGCATTTGTCGGTCTATGCACGCTCAAACAGAGGGCCACATAGTCACTTGACTGCTCGCTGCTTTCAGCCTCCTAGTAGGATGCCCAACTCAGTTTGGTGAAGGAGAAGTCAAGTCCTCCTCATTCAGGACGCACGATTGCATGGGGTGGGTAAGCATGACGGCGCAATGACTCGGTCCTTAAATAGCTAGAGCAGGTATCTTTTGGTAATAAACACCACAGAGGTGACTCAAGCCCCAAAAAGCATCCTCATCTAGAGTAATACTCCACTTGCCCCCACCAAACAGTTTTCACCTATTTTTACACATCACCCACCATATCCCAAATGACATCAAGGGTTTTCCAATCATTACAGAATTCACAACCATCAAGGATTCATAGTATATGAGTTATCATTGATTACAGTAAATCTTATCTCCGAGGAGAGGTATTTTTAAAAGCGACACCTCCGAAGAGACGTATTCAATCCTAAGCATGCTAGATATCAAGATGCCGTCTATCATTAATATAGATAACAACAGGTAATCCTATGGTGATATGTATTTTGGATGATAACATTTATGGCATGGCAAGTGTTGATAGCATTAACTACTACAAGCAGTTTGTAAAAGCGCAATACATAGCACATGCGATATAAGTTCAGTTTTAAGTTGATAATGTAGATTAATTGAAAACATAAGTTTAATATGATCAAGGAGATAGCACTTGCCTTCTCCGATGTTTTCTTCAAAGTCTTGGTTGTAGTCAGGATCTTATTCGCTCTTGATGCTTCCTGCGCAGCACTCGTAGAATTCTAGTAGTTCTGTAATTGTGACCATGATCAGTAACAAGCTATACGAGAGAAGAACCAAATTTAACACCAATAGAAATCCAAATGAGTCCTAATAGATATCACACTGTGATAGATGGGTAGATCACAAATTTAGATGAATTTCGGCGAAAGAATCGCCAACATCAGAGCCAGAATGGAGAAGTTATGACTCTGGAAGATCTAATCTAAAATTAAATTGAGAAAATACAATATTGCACTATTCATAGGTGGGGTAGATGGGTGGGACCCACATGAATAGTGATAGGGCCCACTAAACAGTTACCTGGTGGGGTCCACATGAGCAGTAACTATCTAAGCTGAATTGGGCTTAGATGGGCTGGGTCTAGGCCTGGATGGGCCATGGCAACTTTTGGGCTACAAAGCACCGGGACACATAGTACTGGCCCACTTGGGTTTGGGCTGGGTGGCTTAACGGGTGTGAAGCTGGGTCGACCCACTGGGCGTGTGGGCTTTGGTGGCTGGGCCGCGCGGTCGGGTTAGAGCGACAGAGGGAGGGGGAAACATGCAGCAGCATGACATCGAAGAGGTCATCGGAGTTGGGATTCCGCCGAGGCTTCACGACGACAAGCAGACGTCAGGCTTCTACGTGCTACGGCGGATACGGTGGGAGGCTTATCGATGGTGGCCGGTGATGGGAGCAACACCAAATGGCGACCGGAGAGGGGGCAGCGGTGTGAGAAAAATAGGCAGCACCTCCCTGCATTGGGAGGTGCCAACCTGCAAACAAAAGGGGCCTGAGGCACCCTGAACATCACGGCACAAAGCATACGCACGCCGGTAATGAGCGATTTGCATGGTGGCGAAAACAAGAGCACACTGGTCACAGCTATGTGCTAAGAGAGAGAGCTTGAGCGGCTATACGCTACCTAGGCAGATGAGCGAGGGGACTGGGAGGCTCACTGAGAGCAAGATCGACGAAGGGTGAGGTGGCGTCCAGCGATTCGTCGAAGAGGCGGTGGCGGTGCTGCTCTGCTACTAGCTCGAGCAGGCTCCCGTCGAGCTTCTGGTGAACGGACGGTGGCACAGGTACGGCGGATAGGTCCTAAGGCTCCTCGATAGCACGTGGCCAGTGGATCGATGGTGGTAGCTACGATGGCGTTCAATGGCGACGGCGGCGGTGAAATGGGGGGAAAAGAGGAAGATGAGAGGTTGGGGCTACGCTATTTATAGCAGGGGAGAGAGAGCTACAGAGAGGCAGTCCGCGCGCATGACATTGGGCGAGGGTCAGTGGGCAACGCAACAGCGAGGTGGCAGGGCGGCGCCCACCGCATTTCCCACGGCATGGGCGCTCTACGCCGTCCACGCGTGAGCGGGGCCCGAAAGTCGCGTGGTCTGGGCGTGCGACAATGGGCGGAGAGAGAGCGTGAGAGAAAGGAGAGAGCAGGAGAAGAGGAGGTCGGTCAGGGCGTGCAGGGATATTTCCCAGAGGAGGTGGCTACCGCGGTGGAGAGCGGCACAACATCGTGCTGGAGAAGGAAGGAGGAGAGGGCACAGCGGGCGACGGTTGTATGCGTGACACGTGGATGGCTGAGCACGAGG